>NC_141286.1:2944964-3578297 GCF_037954325.1 Fistularia commersonii
GATGTAATGTCCTTAAAACAAGTCAAAATGAATCTGTGTTGCTTCCTGAGTGGACACTATGATTTCACACAAGTGTGACTGACTTGGAGTTACATTGTGTTGTTCAAGTGTTCCCTTTATTTTTTTGAGCAGTATATATGTGTAAGCACTATAATCAAACTGACCATTCAGTGGGAGTCGCCGCCACGGCATTCTTTATTGTTTTGACACGGCAAAAAAGAAAACAGTCATATCTTTGCCCAAGTTTCATTTACTTCTTTATCTCATTTATTGTGACATATTGGCAACAGGTCCATTAACCCAGGTTGCTATCTTTTACACCGTCATGTTGCAGGACACGATAGAACCAACATATCGGACTAAATTTCCCATCATTTTTTTACAAAAAGATGGGGAAAAAAAACTGCACATGAACAGGGGAAATATTATTTTTGAGCTGTGAACCAGATCACCGCTCTTGGTTGGAAATATGTTGGTTTTCTGCTTCCAAGCCACGTCTCAACACCTGCTTATTTTAAATGGGCCAAACCAAATATTTGAAAGATTAGACCGAACAAAGCAGGTGTGAAATCACACTGAAAATTTGATAGGAGGAAACATAAGCAAGAGTTCTAATATGTCATTGTAAGAACAGAACTTTCTACTTTGGTAAGATTTCTGTTTCAATATTGTAGCAAAGCAAAAATGTCAAGAACAAGAGTCACAATAAGGTGGTTTTTACCTTGAAACCATTTTAACTCTGGTTAGAAATGGGTCAGTTATGCATGTCAAGTTTCTTTTTACGGTCGATATTATTCTCAAGTGTTATAGGAATTCTGTGTGTACTTGGAAAACAAAAGCTTAAAAATGACTCCCATTTACACACGTATGAGTGTTTCCAATGAGCTGAATGATGTTGTGCGTTTTATCAGGTGATTGTGAGTCCTTACGCTTCCAGTAGCCAAATGACACGTGGTGGAAACACAACTCAATTCTTCTCACCTCTCTAAAGCTCAGCTTGCCATCGAAGTCTTCGTCCACCTCCTTGATCATGTTCTTGAGTCCCAGGTGGGTCTGAGGAGCGCCCAACTTTTCCATCATCATCTTGAGCTCCATCAGGTCGATGAAGCCATCTCTGCCGGTGTCATACCTGGACCGCACAAAGACCTCAGAAGGTCAGGTCTACTCAGGTGTCCATCATGCAAAGACGTGGCAAAAATACATTGCAGCATGCTTTGTGTTTAATTCGGTGTGTGTTAGCCTCGGTACTAGAACTGGAATTAATGGAGATAAAAATGTACGACCAGACAGAGACTTTAAACATTTCAAATATGAAATAAAGCGTGTTTTCACCAACAATGGCAACAACTGGCCCTCGGGGTCATTTAATGTGGACTGACCTTTTTAAACAGGAACAGCTAATGTTAGTGAAAGAGTGTTTAAATGTCACATTTCAATTGTTTGGTTATTTATTGCTCTACAATAGACATTTTTTTTGCATGCACCAGATAAGTAAAAAATTTTAAAAAATTTAAAAAATAATTCTCTCCAAATTGTGTGTCCCCCCAATCTTGACACATTTAAAAAAAATGTTTCTGTTCCTAAAGCACAATACTTTCTTGATCCCAGATTCTCCATAGAGAATGAAATAGAAATAAATAAAACTAGATGAGATGAACAGAAATAGATAGAGTAAATGATAAAGAATATAAAATATAAGTAGTGTGGGATTAAGAAATAAGTTACCAGAGCAAAATACGGCCCGATGGATAGAGAGATGAGATATTGTAATGTTACTAGTGATCCAGCAATGTTCAACTAATCCATACGCTGGGATGTAACAATCAATCTGAGAATTACGGTTTACATCGCATGTTTAATTGTCATTTATCGCCCCCTAGGTGCCAGAAACATATCATATTGGAAAAGAGAGCGGCATGAAGTTTTTCAATCTTTTTACAAAACACATTAAGCATAAATTGAAACATGTCCATCATATGATCTCATCCATGCCACCTTTTCTGACATCGGTAGATAAACATTGCCTTCTGCCATGAATGTCATGTTTCACTGCGAGAACAACGGCAGTCAACAAGGACACTATTGTCAAATACTGACGTATAACCGTTATATCAGTGCAACCCCGTAATAAGAGAAAGCAGATCCTCTTGTCAAAACAGAACTGTTATTACGACCGTAGATGTTTGTATTACGGATTCAAAAAGGATTTCAGAACATTACACCCCTTAAGCCCCTTCAAAACTGTTCGATGATCGTGCCAGTCTTTTACATTTACTACGACCACACTACGTGACGCTGATCTGATACATTTGGGCTTAATGTGTGTAGACTATGTAATGTTAGCTTTCAAGGCAGATGGACTGGTAAGATTGTGTCAGTCTATCTTTCGAGGCTTCTCAGTGAAACGGAAAAAAAAAATAAAGGGAATCCGGAGTAGCAAAGCAAGTTCATCATGACATCTACTGAATCACACGCCGCGATGCGAGTTAATGAAGCCTCATCATACGTCTCAGATGTATGATTTGTCCCTCCTGATGCTCTTGGAGCACAAATGTAGTCCTTGACGAAATCACTTTTTTATGTCTGGAAGAAAATCCAAAGAAGACAAGGAAGATAGACTGTTACCACCCAAAAAAAAAAAAAAAAAAGAAAAGCCATGAGCAGGAGTTTAGCACCCATTACAAGTTCATCGGTTCGTCGTTTTATTCTGCGCTCAAGCTATTTGCAACATAACTGCAACATAAAAACTATAAATGTCAAATATCACCGTATGAGCCGAAAATTGCATTGTGATGGTTAAACGAGAAAAAAAACAAAAAAACAAACAGCACCCATTTCTATGGGTGCAGTATTCCTTCCCAACAATGGATGCATTCTCTCTGTACTCACAAGGAGTGTGTTCATTTCACAAAAGCAACAAGACACATGAGTAATTGTATCCTTTGAGGTAAGAAAAATACATTGTTTAATATCGCTATTGTTTATTATTTTTTGTAAACGATATGTACTTTTGCCATCATAATCAGGGGGATAATACGATATAGCACAATCTACAATTTTGGTTACGTTTTCAATCTAAATACTCACTCTATAGCTACAATTTTGTGTGGAGAATGTCAACTGATTTTTAGCTCTGTTTAGCTCCGTTTCCGCGACTCGTGACTGTGAGGGTTTCAGGCAGCCAGTCAGACAGCTGTTATCACCAACTGGATGAGCCCATGGCAAAGTCTACAGAGGCTTTTGTCTGATAGGACAAGTATTTATAGAAGCTTTCAGTAGCTTTGTGTGAGTGTGAGGGAATGCATACCCAAGTGTTTGGCCTGATGACCTCAGTGAGAGACTTATCTATCGGGGCCAGAAATAAGGCCATTGTTTCATTCATTCTCATCAAGGCCTCTCTCTCTCTCCCTCATTTTACACATTAACTGGGAAGCAATCAGTCTGGCAATGTTATCGTCACATAACTCGAGGTATTCAAAGTCTCTGATAAAACCTAAACAATAACTGGGACAGACCTTCTAAAGCGGATCATATAACAGCCAGATGGGATCATCGCTCTTGGACAATGATTACCTGCTCAGCTGTGTTAAACGGACATTTCCTGCCACTGCTTCACGTTTTTCAAATGAAGGCGACATTAAGCTCTCAGTGTAGTATTTCAAATTGCATAATTAGAGATTTACTTTAATTCCTGTTTCAAACCAGATGGAGAAAATCCTGATGAGAGGGAGAGATGGTTAAAACTCGCAAATTATGAATAATTACGTTCAACAAGTTAGCTGGAGACAATAGTTGTGTTATCGACAGCATACGGGGGGGAAAAAAAATTAATTCTATATAATTGCACAAAGTGGCACATTTTCCCATTCGAGGCCAGAGAATGTTGACGTGTGATATGACCGAGGCAAAAATGGATACAGCCCGAAATAGTGCTACGACTGCAATACACAAGTGTCTCTGATGCCAAGTATTAATTTATTTATCAAAACAGCTGTTGCTATGAACAAGTCTCCATGTGCCCAAGACTACATTTAAACCCATGTTATTTTCTCCCCTGGTGCCCAAATTTGTTTCATCAGCAAACGTTCTTCTACTCCAACCCATCTGTTATCCTTCTACGAAGGATCGGTCACAAAGGCGCCAGGCGTGATCAGGGGTATCTTTGTCGTGTTCCTGTTTTGATGCAGTTAAAAGTGCCAGATCAAAGAGAAAAACGCCGGTCAAAAGATGATTGTGCAGTAATATTTCATTATATTTAGAGGGAAATTTTTGGGAGATTCACAAAGGATTAGATTAGATTATATTAAACTTTATTGTGATTAGAAATGTAAGGATACAGAGTAATGAAATGCAGTTAGCATCTAATCAGAAGTGCAAAAAGCAGAAGTGCATATGTGCAGAATGTGCAGTATTTACAGATAAATGCAGTATTGAAGAATAAATGCAATTTTTTTTTTACAGCTAGTGCAAGTAGAGATGGATAATTGTTTTGTGTAGATGATGTACAATAAGGTCGTGATTAGTATGATTAACAGATGGCAATATACGGATGGAACGTTAAATATACCAATCTCTTATACAGTAACTCTACAGAATGGATAATATAGAAATGTTATATGAAAAATTATAAAGAACATACAGAATTTGATAGAAACTCACACTATCCGAAAATACACCTCCAGGGATGAATGGCAGGAACCATGTAACTTAACCTGCACCACTAAAAGAAGCTTCAGTGATGTTTCCCTCCTAACCTATGATCAGCATACCTTACAGTATTTTCTTCCTCACTTTTTGCAATCATGATATTGACAGGAAGACTGAAATCTGAAAGTCTGGAGTCTGAAAATGAAAATGGAAGGTGTGATGCTCAATGTTGTTCGTGACTTTACCCCCCGAGTTAAAGGAGAAGGTGTGAGTTTGATGAAATGATGCAGAATATCCCCAGAGGTGAGAATGTGGTAATTGGTGCAGACTTTAATGGACATGTTGGAGCAGGCAATAAAAGTGATTAAGAAAGGGTGGGCAGGTCTTGTATGAACAATCTAATCTGAAGGAGATAAGTGACTGCAAAGTAGTGCTAAGTGAGAGTGTAGCCAGACTACCTAGGATGGTGGTTTGTAAGATGACTCTGGTAACAAGAAAGATAATAAGGACAAGGCAAAGCAGAGGATGAAGTGGTAGAAGCTGAAAAAGGGGAGTATTGTATTGTTTTCAGGGGGGAGTTGAGAAAGGCTCTGGGTGGTCAGGGAGATCCTGAATTGATCAGGGAGACAGGTACAGGAGTACTAGGTGTGTCACTTGGAAGAAAAGTAGATAAGGAGACTTGGTGGTGGAATGGGGAAGTGCAAGCGTATATACAGAGAAAGAGGTAGGCAAAGAATAAATGGGACATTGAAGAGACTGTACAGAGAGGTAAAGGTAGAGGTAGCAAAGGCCAAACAAAGAGCATATGATGACTTGTATGCTCGGTTGCACAGTAAGGAGGGAGAGAATGATTTATACAGGTGGTGAAAACAGAGCAATAGCGATGGAGAGGATGTACAGCAAGCACGGGTGATTAAGGATAGAGAGAACAATCCTGAGAAGAATGATGGGAAGATGGAAAAAGTAATTTGAAGAGCTGATGAATGAGGAAAATGAAAGAGAGGGAAGGGAGGAGGGCATTGAAGAGGTTGAAGAGTGGAAAGCCAGTCCATCCTGATGATATACATATGGAGCTATGGAAGTGTCTAGAAGAGAAGAGGCAGCTGTAGAGGAAGCTGCATTTTGTCTTTGTAGACCTAGATAAAGCACACAACAGCGTGCCGAGAGATGAACTACGGTAGTGTATGAGGAAAGAATGGCAGAGAAGTATGAAAGACTGGTGCAGGACATGTATGCGAGGTGAGACAGTGGTGAGGTGTGCTGTAGGTGTAGGTTTGTTTTTAATGATGATCATAATTTGTTACTTTGGACATCCACAGGGGAACATCTGAAATAAGTTTCAGACAGATAAAATAAGAAAAAAAAATGGAGACTGAACAGAAAACTTTCGTAAACCCCCAAAAACCCAGCTGAGTCGTTGGAGGACTACGAGAACCATTTGAGGGAATGTTTCATCCAAACCAAGCTTACGGCTCATTTAAAAAGAGTAATGAAAACCTGTTTACGACTGACTTCCTGCCTCAATTATTCCTCATTTTCCTTCTGTAAATAGAAGGATCTCAAGTTCTAGACCATTGGAAAATGGGTTTGTGATGTTCTTCACCAGAAATTCCAAAAGGATTCTGATTTTACATGGCAGTAGATCAAAGTAAGGAAGCGATGAGATTCACTGGTGATGAAAGATAGACTTGTTTTCCCACTTTGCACACATTCTCCATAATTGTAACCAATTGCAAGGGACTGATTGCAGCAGAGGGGAGGGCCTTCACTGTTGGCATGGCATTTCTGTCCCGGGAACAAAAAGACCTCTTTGGCTCCTCTTACTGGGTGTACAGGAATGCCAGAGGCACACAAAGCGGGGTGTTCCCTGCTGCCATCTGCCAACAAACTGAGTGGGCACACAGGAATGTCCATTACCACAAAAAGTTCCTTTTGGCCCTGTTTTTCTTTTGTTTTTAACATGTCCTCCATTCCTTTCTGTGACTTCTGAAATGTAAATAAGTCTTAAAGAAAGCATTGGCCGGGACGGTTTGTTTTATGCATGTCTGACAGCGGCTACTAGTTTTGGATAATGATTTTTTTACAGTCAGTTATGTTATGTAAACAGAGTAGAGGTGACTAATAGTTGTTATGAGTAAATCGAGAGTGAACTTATTTGCACATTAATTATCAAAGTTACAGTTGTTGTTAGTTAAAGCGTTACAATACTGGAACCTTTTACTTTCATGCAATCGAGCGAAGAAACCTTGCTCAAAATTGATACTAAAATCACAACGGATGCATGACAAGACATCAAAAGACGGATGAACAACATGTTAAAAGCACAAAAAAAGAAAATAAATCAATGCTTCAAATAGTTATGATATTGATAAGACAGTGAATCATCAAGCCTTGATAGCATTTTCAAGACTACAGAGAAAATAATATGAGTTGATCTACCTCATACATTCTGAATTCATTACAAATCAACTGAAATATTGCAAGCCTTTTACTATTTTAATATTGCTGATTATGGCTTACATCTCAAGAAAACTCAAAAATCCTATCTCAAAATATTAGACTATCATGAAAAAGTTTTTTTTTTTTTTTTAATTACATTACAGAAGATAAATAACTTTATCACAATATTCAAATTTTCTGAGACAGTCCTGTATTAATGTATTAATTGCCCACTATAGAGAGGGTTTCACTCGTTGATCTTTATCAACTTTAGTTCACCGGACAGCAATTGCTATCACTCTGAGCAACTAAAATGACTGCACATGCACTAATTCCATTCATATGGAAACACAGGATAAATATATATTCACATTTTTTGTAGATTAAAATATATTTATGTGATTTTATACACACACATATATATATATATATATATATATATAACTGCCTAGGTATATTGAAAAATGTAGAATTGAATAAGGAAGAGAGCGAGAGAGAGAGTAGGAGAGAGATAGTTTGGTTATAATTTGTTGAAATGATGTACTGACTATGCTTGCAAGTCATATCTTTCAAATCAATGAAAATTGTTTCATATTAGTGAAGATTCCAAGCAGTTCATTTGCAATAGAAGTGATGCCACGTCGCATGCAAAACCCTGAACTGAGCCTCATTGTTCTGCAGCTTCCTTGTTAATTATAGATGCCTGAGCTTTTGGCGTGAGGGAACACTCCTTCTCCACTGGTATTCTTCTTGGTCGGAGTCTTGCAGTATAAAAATACAATTTATGACGCCAAAAGTAGCACATTGCGTATGCAAAACAGAAAGATCAAGATTGTACTAGGCCACAAATCACATAAAGCCATCAGAAACATTTTACTTTGGTACATAGGAGATAAAGGGTTGGAAAAAAAAAACCCCAAATTTGCACTAAATCATCTATATGCTATCACGACAAAAAGTATTACAGCTTAACGAGATGTTAAAAACTGAAATATGCCATTAAGCTAAGAGCTGTGTGTGGAAAAGTGGGTCACAGGGCGACGGATGCCTCATGGGAATGTGGACTGTGTGAATGGGATCAGCACAGCAAAAAGGAGTGAGGCTAAAGAGATTTGGGTCTGAAGTAACTGAATATCCTACATCACAAAAAAAAGTTTGAATGTTAGAAACCGGCTTGTGGCGAATACAATTCTCCCCCTCGGAACAGCCAGCTTCCGTCCTGCACCATCCATGACATTAGCAGCCTGTAACTGCCCCAAGTTTGAGATGAATGGAAAACAAAACACTGCGAGCATCAGTCTTGGGAAAAGCTAGTCGGAATCATCTGACAGCCTCGACCTCCCGGGGGGAAGTTTGAAGGATAAAAAGGCTGAAAAAGCTTGCAAACTGACATATATGGTCTTGTGATGCCTTCAGAACAGGTCTTGGACTGTCTTCGGAGGGGTGTCTAAAAGGGGAGGTAAATACTATTTGAAAACGATCTAATTTCTCGTTTCAATGCAAACTGCCTTTGGGATGCCCCATTTTAAAGGCAGCACTGTTTTTTTCTCCCCTAGATCAGTGGAGTGACAAATAATAGGCTTTACTTAAATGAATTTGTGAATGCTGTTGCGTAGTTACAATCAATCAATTCGTAGTCGATAATTAAAACCATCAATGTAGAGTTCAAGTGGGCACAGTACATTTAGGAATATTTGTAACATATCTAAAGAATGTTTACAAATGGGATTATAATTGTAATGAAGGAGACAAAAGCGACAGACATGAAAATTCTTGCTTTTGACCGCTTTTGTCCAGAGTAGATTCAGTGGTGAAGGGTGTCTATGGTCAGGCTCATAAGTCTGCATTCATCACAATCACCAGAATAAACCCATTTCCATTGGGTACAAATACTATAAAAAAAAAATAAGGAAACTCTGAAAATGCTTCTTTATTAATCTGCAGTCAAATCAGTGTAAACGATTGGCCAAACTAAATGCAATTCCTAGATCAGCGTGAACCAAGCACACGAGTAACATATACAACATATACGCAGTCTGGAACACCAAACTAAATCCTCCCTCAAACATTTCAATAAAAGCAGGACTTAACTATTCCAAATAATGTTGAAAAGACAACTGAACTGTGTATCTGAGATTTCTATATTCCATAGCTAAGCCGATGTGCTATATATACTTCAATAAAAAAAAAAAAAAAAGGCTTTACAATATCGTCTGTGTTTTCCCATTAACACACGGCCCTATAACAAACATCAGGTCAGAAAGTGCCACAGCCAGAATGCCCTGGATACTGCAGCTTTACAGACCTTCAACCCTTCTGGTTGAACTGAAGGCGTCAGTTGTTCATGTAGAACTAGCACAGTCTTGATGTGACAGATTCTAGCACAGGGCACACAATAATCTCATTTGTCCAGACGTGAAGGGTCCGAGCCAGGGGAACCTGCATAAACAATAGCCGTCCTTATCTTCCACTTGGGAAAACTGACCTGAGTCAATGCACAATGACTGAACAGTATGGAGTGCTACAGTCAGCAAATGTCAACAACATCTAGAAAGCACTACACGCATAGACGGTTTCAAATTTGCAATGATTGTTGAAATGCTTAATATGTTTTGCCCCTGGTGTGGTGTTTCTCTAATGTGCAATGATTTAAAAAGATAGGGAGAAAAATGAGAATTGCTGGCTAATAAGAGTTGGGAAACTGGGCTACCGTTCAGGACCGCGGCTATTTAAATTCTTTATTCGGTGTCTGTTCCACAATATTCATGGCCTGTCATTGTTTGGCCTATATAATTAGCAAATGGCTCATTGCTATTATTGTTTCTTCGCTAATTGGTTTCACTCTTATATATTAAAGATATTTTTGAAGACTTATCAAATTATCGTGAATCGTTGTTAGCTTCCCCGTATTCTCTTGAGACCCTATTTTTAAGCCAGTCCCATCTTCATGGGAGGTCATTCTGGGTGATTTTTTCAGCTGTTTGCAGGAAATGTTATATCAGTGCTGTGCCGATGATTTATGGATCTATATCGCTGCCAAAACCAATCATTTCAACCATCCTCGCCCCTATGGGACTATTTTTTAGTCGCAAAAAACTGGAGGACTGGATGGCTTTAAAATAAATCTAAACCTGGAAACCCTTTATTGTTTCACCTCATTCAAACATCACATCTTAATCTAAGAATTGTATGAATGTAAAGCAATTTATGATTGGATTTTGGTTACAGTTTTTACCACTGACACGAGCTGCAAAATGCACCATACTAATGACTGCGGTTGGAACTTAAAAATGAGTCCGCTGATGAGTAAATAGTGATATCATAGTGCGGAGAATACTCCCTCGTAAATGACGATTATACGCGCCAAACACTGAAATGTGCGGACCAGACATTGATTTCCAGGGAAACACAAACACAGCGACGAGCACTTTTGATCGTTGTCAGCCGTTAAAAATGACGGACGGGTTGTGAAAGAGGGCAGAAGCAACAACAGCCGACTGAGAGGACAAAAAAAGTCCCTCTCAGTGAGGAATAAACACTATTAAGTCCAAGTGATTACAAATCGGCTTCATATTGGGATTACTTTAGTGCAGGGGCTACAGCATAACTTCACTGAACTGGGAGTTTAGGCATCTCATTCATATGAGTCACCCTCTTTGGTGATTAGCCTCATATTACATCAGCACTGAAGTCACTCCTAATCAGGGCTCAACAAATGCTGCATTTTTGAGTCAACGCCAATACTGATGTTCTTGACAGAAATAACCATGTAACAAAATAAGTGATTAAAAGGAGAGTGAGTTTCTGAGAAAGAAGGACAATTCACGGATTCTTTTCATTCCTTTAGAAAAAAAAAAAAAGCATCATTTTGTCAAGAAACATTTAACCGTGATATACAGCAGAACAAATTTTGTTACGTTGAGCCTTCATTGTCTCCGTGCTTACGCGTGAACACACCATGTCAATCTGTAAAGTAAAATCTTTCTCTTTCGTCAACGGATTGATTTACTATTTTATCAGTAACCAATGCAAATCGTATTACTCAAGTTAAATATTTCAGATAATCGTCTTTCATATTCTTACTTTAAGCAACCAAAAATGTCATGAGGCATAAGAGGTGGAATACAGATTAATAGTTAAAAATGTTTATGTCCCTGTGGCTTGTGCGTGGTAGCACATGTTCATGAATAATCTTGTTCCTGAGTGCTTTAATTTATTCTGGCAGTCACGATGAGCCCATTGTGTCCTGAGGTCTCAAAACAATAGAGACATCTAGTGGTCAGATAATGGAGAGTTTGTTCCAATATATTGTTATAGGACAGCAAAAAAAAAAAAAAAATTAAAAAAAAAAAAAAAAAACAAACAGCTTAACCTGGTTATATTGAAGTTAACCTCTGGAACATATTTATATGGAGCTAAAATGATTTATCTTTTAGCTGAATGACATATAATATTTCTGACAATTCATATCCTCGCAGCTATTTGTTGAATTAAACCGTGCAAGAAATACCCTCGGTTAATTAGCTTAAAATTAACAACAAAATGAAGATTTAAGAATACATATATAAATGTCAGATTGGAGGTGCGTCATAATTCTCGTTTGTATTTTTTTTATTAAAAATAAAAGGTAGGATTTATGATCCCATCGAAGACATAAATGGGATTTAAACGAACCGATAGAAACACCCTGAAAAATATCAATATCGGAGACATAAATGGATTTTAAACGAACCGATGGAAATTCCCTGAAAGATATCAACATCGGTGACATAAATGGGTTTGAAACGAACCGATGGAAACACCTTCAAATATATCAATATTCGTTTATCGATAAGGCCGGTTGTGATGCTTAACGGTTGGCATGTCAACAGAGGAGGAGGACGGCAGAGGTCCGACTCCGGTCACGACTCCCAGCCGGGGAAAGTGAACGTGCCGCCGGCTAGAGGGGGATGAAGGAGGCCGGTGTCAGGTTCAATCAGCCCGGTGCTTTCACCTGGAGGCTCCGCGTCCTTTAATCCCTTCGTGAGCCTCCAACCCCGCGACGTCGCTCGGTAAACAACGGCTCGACGCGGCGGGGGGGGGGGGAACGAACCGTTGGTTCCGACGGTCGAAGCTCCGACTTACCGTTTAAACATCGCTTCCATATCTTTTATTTGCTTTCGGGAGAACTCCTTGAACTCCGTGTACGGGTTGAAGACGCGGGTCGCCCGGGGGGCGGCGTTGCCCTCGTTGATGTCCAGCCGACGGTTCAGCTTGGCGGACAACTCGGAGGACGAGTCGCCGCAGGCGGCTTCGGGCTGCGGAGGTTTGGGTCTGACGGGGCTTCGCTCGGGTTCCTCGGGACTGGGTCTGACGGGGCTCTGCTCGGACTCCGGCCTCGGCTCTGCCTCCTCCGTCGCGGCCAGCCGGGATTGTAGCTTTCTCGCCAGCTCTTCGGATGCCATCACGGAGGTTTGACGCTGCTCACTAAGACTATCCGGGAGAATGGAGACCGGCAGCCGCTTCAAGTACCACTGTCAAGCTGCCTGTTGTCCCGCCCACACGACACAACAGTACTTCCGGTCAAACAAGCAATCAGATGCAGACTTGGATAAAGCTTGTGCTTGTTGTTACCGTACACTTTTTTTTTCTCTTAACATTTTTATCTGACGACGTCATGATAATGTTTTGATTTTTTTTTTTTTTGCAAGGAAAAATGATGTCACAACTTTTGTGTATCTTAAAATCATCTTGGGAACTTCAAAGTCGAAAGCCAGATGCACATGGCAATGGAGAAGATAGTATCATAAAGTAAACAATATAATGATAGTCATCAAGTGCAAATTAGCAGTGAAGGTCTTCTTCTTCTTCTTCTTCTTCTTTTGGCTTTTCCCGTTGGGGGTCGCCACAGCGAGTCAACTTTCTCCATCTAACCCTATTCTCTGTATCTTCCTCTCTCACACCAGCTACCTTCATATCCTCTCTCACGACGTCCATAAATCTTCTCTTTGGTCTTCCTCGAGACCTCTTGCCTGGCAGCTCCAATTCCAGCATCCGTCTACCAATATATTCACTATCTCTTCTCTGTACATGACCGAACCATCTCAGTCTGGCTTCTCTGACCTTCTCTCCAAAACATCGAACATGTGCCGTCCCTCTGATAGACTCATTCCTGATCCTCTCCATCCTGGTCACTCCCAAAGAGAACCTCAACATCTTCATCTCTGCAACCTCTAGTTCTGCCTGCTGTCTTTTGGTCATTGTAACAGTTTCTGGTCCAAACATCATCGCTGGTCTCACCACTGTCTTGTACACCTTTCCTTTTATTCTGGCCGATAGTCTTCTATCACACAGAACCCCTGACACTTTTCTCCACCCATTCCAACCTGCTTGGACCCGTCTCTTCACCTCTTTTCCGCACTCTCCGTTGCTCTGGACTGTTGACCCTAAGTACCTGAAATCCTCCAGCTTCTTGATCTCCACTCCCTGTAGCCTCACCGTTCCACCCGAGTTCCTCTCGTTCACACACATATATTCTGTCTTGCTGCGACTAACTTTCATTCCTCTCCTTTCCAGAGCATATGAGATAGGAAGTGCATGCAGATACCGACTGATATTTGACAGCATGAAAGACTAGCAGCAGAGGTTTTGTTTTGTTTTGTTTTGTTTTGTTTTGTTTTGTTTTGTTTTGTTTTGTTTTGTTTTGTTTTGTTTTGTTTTGTTTTGTTTTGTTTTGTTTTTTGAGTACAAAAGTCAGTAGACATAATGGTACATGGACATGCAGCATGATGGTTTCCTCGGTGCAAAGTAGCAGTAGTGCAAGATACCTTCCTCTTTCTTTGGCCAAGCTGTGGAAGGCAATTCATTTAGTGTTATGTCTGTGGAGGTTGTCAGTCATCCGGTTCATGGTGAATTCTTGTCAAAGTAGCCTCTCGGATGAGGGATGAAACATCTTGAAATGAAGGAATACAAGTCCACTTGCAACAACAAGAATGCATGTACTACTCTTTTATCCATACAGTATTTTAGGGCGTAAATTTGCACCCTTCTGTGATTATCATCTTCTAAAATCTGAAAAAAATAAGAAAAAAAAGCCAAATTATCATGGTTTTACCCAGGGATCTTAAATAACAAAAGCCATTCAATGGTTTGTTTTTCCCTCAGATGTCCACAAGATGGGGTTAAAGCTCATGGCACTGGCAAAAGTGGTCCAAGAAATGACAAAACCTACTTCAGCATTTACACAATTTCATATTTGTACTAGATTATTTCTTAAACTTGTTTAACTTGTCCCAATCTTTCATTAAGAGCAGTGTTTCCCAGCCTCTTTTGAGCCAGGGCACCTACGACACACCATCAAATAAATATGTCAAAAATGTTTTTAATGAAATAAATGAAACTGTTGTCTCAATTTACTTACTCTGTGACATCTGGCCCTGTTTGGTTGAACACAAAGCTGATATTTTTACACGAACTGAGGAAATGCAATCTAACTTTCATTATCTTGCGCTCACCTTTTTTACTTTCTTCTGACCACTACGTGCACTTGGGCCTTCGTCTGGGTCAGAATGTTCTCTCATACCAGAGGGTCCTGACTGAGCACTTTTTCTTTTAAAACATTCATCCATCGCAAATCACTGCCGCTATTGTATGAGGAAGTCTGGCGTGGCAGAGAAGTATGCTACACTGGTGCAGGACATGTATGCTCGCTGTGAGATAGTGGTGAGGTGTGCTGTAAGTGTAACACAGAAGTTCAAAGTGGAGGTGGGACTTCATCAGGGATCACCTTTGAGCCCCCTCTTGTTTGCAGTAGTGATGGACAGATGAGGTTAGACAGGAGACAGAGCTGGAGGTCGCACAAATGAAAATGTTGAGGTTCTCTTTTGGAGCGACTAGGATGGATAGGATCAGAGATGAGTCCATCACAGGGACGGCACATGTTAGATGTTTTGGAGAAAAGGTCAGATATGGTTGGGTCGTGTACAAAGGGGGGAGAGTGAATATATTGGGGGTCTAGAGGAAGACCAAAGAGAAGATTTATGGACGTCTTGAGAGAGGATATGAAGTTAGTTGGTGAGAGAGGAAGATTCTGAGAATAGGGTTAGATAGAGAAGGTTGATTCGCAGTGGTGACCCCTAAAGGGAAAAGCCGAAAGGAAAAGAAGAAGAAAGAAGAAGGGTATCACCGTCTCACTCGAAGCAACATATCACTGCTGTTTTGGCAGCAACAGGAAGATGCACAAGTTGCCTTCTAGTGGAAGAGCATTTATTTCACTGCAAGCTGCCCACATAGATAGACAAACAAAGACACAGTATTTGCGTTGAATAAATCGTTTATGGACCAATTGAGTTTCTGCAAATACAAATAGCGCCTTTTCACTATCTGGAATCCAAAATAGTTTCACTTTGCTTTTCAAGTGATTTTTTTTTTCCTGATCACAAACCAGTAGCCAATGCTTTTAATCTGAAATAGCTTCATGGTTCAATGAAAAAACTGAAACATCCTTTTGTGACATGCGATATTCAAAATAAAAGCTCTGTATATGTTATTGCTACACATCTCTACGCACTGTTTCACATCCCATGACTTGTTTTTTTGCGTTATCAAAAGAAAAATAAACTTCCAAATATTGTCTTTGCTAACTGTACGCGGTTTTTACCCTGGTTGAGCCATCGGGGTTGTATTGTGAAAGAACGCCGGGCGGAAGTCATCAGACTGCGGCTACGGTCACAGATTACTGTCGGTAGGTGTCAAAAAAAAGTCAAACTGTTAAATGAATGAAATAAAGAAGCAAACCTCAGTTTCTTTTAACTTTAACAGAAACCAGAGACTCGAGACGACGGGGTTTGTATATATGTGAGTGTCACCGTATTCTTTTTAGTGTTTTTTTTCTCGCATGTTTACGTATAAACATGTTTGCTAGTACAAATTAAAATGTTAGCCGAAGGTAAAACGGTAAGTAATCACCTGTGACCTGTTATTAAGGCTCTGCTGCAGTAAATCTGGTTTTATAATTTGACTCCGCAGTTATTTCAGTGGACATATTTGCGGAAATATGTTTATTATATGACAGCATGACATAAGGTTCCTGTTTACTTTCAAATAGATATAACGTTTTTCCCTCACCTGTATTGTTGAGATGCATTGTCTTTCCTGCAGGTAAGGGCAGGTGAAAAGCTGTAGGATGGGATCTCTGCAAAGGTTGGTGATAAAAAATATATGTTTGTGAAAAACAGCAGGCAGACAAATGTGCTTAAACGTGAAAAATGTGTGCTTTTCGATGACACGTCTGACAGGAAGGATATGCAACATGTCTTGATGATTTTGTGAGACGATGCAATGGTGTTGCATTGTTGTTACTGTTAATATTTTGTAGTAGGGAGTGTTATTGACATAAATAGCAGCACATCACTGAAGAGCGTGATAGTGCCACTGCATGATGCTTGTCTACTCAGGAAATCCGGTGTGCTTTTTGTTAATCTTAGCGCTTTTTGTTAATCTTAGAATCCAGACAACGTACACTTAGTCTGCTGCGATATTAGAGTTTGACTGTCAGTCAAGTCAGCTGTCTAGAACAGCTTGGACTAAGCATATACCAGTAGACTCACTTTTGACGGCATTTCCTTTTCCATGTACTCCTACATGTGTAATAACAATAAAGTTTTATCTAATCTAGTCTGAAAAGTAAAAATCCAAGTTGTAATAAAATGCCTGGCCTCACCACACATTTTGGCTGATAAGGATATATCTCGTGTCACTAAATATCAAGGTGAATGAATGCTGAGGGCTTTCTCTTTTTTTAAATGGAAACTATGAGGTCATAGGAGAGCTTGACAAAAATAAAGTCAAATGTATGCTCTTCACATGTCTTTGCGCCTTGTCACACAGCATTTTTCCTTCAGAAATGCAGACCTTTTAGGACTTGGCTTATTATCTGGGAGTGTCCTGATGCAATAAAGATCCAGGCCAATCACTTACATCCACATAACATAACACCTGTGCATGTGTACCTGTTTTTTTACCTGGCCACTAAACAAGAGTGTCGAGTTGCACCGAGGGGTGTTCACCGCTGTAGTGCATTTGGTTTAGAGAATAAAAAGCTGCACCTTTTATTTTCCATTTGCAGTATCCACTGCAACTAGACAACAAATATAAATGATTGTACTCAGTTAAGAAGAAGCCCTTCACCAGCGCTTGAATAAAATAAGCTTTTTGCAACATTAACCTTTTATCTTTTAATCTACAGATTTGATCAATACATTTTGAAGAGATATTTATTGTTTTCTATTTTACTTTTTCTTGGACTTTCTCGCATGTGCCTCCTAATTTTTCTCAGACATCGTGGTCATTTCCGTATTAACTTTCTGGTAATTCAAAGGAAATCAGGTTCGATCACTTTCACATTATTTATTTAAGGTAAACCCTTGGTTTGATGTTTTTCTCAATTCTAATCCCGATTCAGATTCTCCCAGCAAAGTTGTTTGGAAACTTTTGATAAGATCATTCACGGCATTTTCAGATTCATTTGTTTGTTTTTCTAAATCAATTCAGTTCAATTATATTAAAAAAGAGGATTATAAATTGTGGTTTCAATTAGTATTGAATGAATTATTGATCCTTCTGTGTGTTATTTTGACACTGTAATGTGATCGTGTCCGTGACCTCCTACCAGCCCCAAAGACACATAAACACAAACACTTTATATGCCTCAGTTCAGCACCTCTTCTGAAACCCTAGTTGACTCCTGTGTTTTTTTGCTAATGTTATATTGTATGTACCGTTGATCTAATTTATTCACTACCAAACAAATTTTCATATTCATTTTGCTTGATAATGGGTTACCTTGATTGTTTGGGTTACCATCTTTAAAGTTCATTTTCTGGGCCATGAAACCGGAGAAATGTATATAAAACAAACTTTCATAAATGCTATTATTTTGCGCTGCTGATCAAAAATGTAAATGGGTAAACTTAAACAATTCAAAACACCCCGAAATACTGGGGAAGAATATTTGAGTAATCAAGTCATGGGATATTGTGTAATAAAATAATCCTAAATGTTTATTCGAACATAGTTGCATCCTTAAAAATTGATCCAATTCCTTAGAATTGCAGTAAGGAGTGTCTTTCCATGGTAATGATTAATAGTCAAAGAATCTCTCTCTCTCTTGTCTCTCCCCCTATCATTGTCTTTTTCTGCCTCTTTCTTTCTATTAATCAGTTTATTTATGCCCCCGCACTCTTTCTCTGTAGACCTAACTAAGAGACATTTGCACATAGAAAGCCTGATAAGGTTTGCAGACACAAGTATCTTAGCATCTGACTTCAATGCTTCACATGGGTATCACCATTTGAGCTGAACTAGTCTCGGAGCTGTAAAACCTGCTCTGTGCATGTGTGTGTGTGTGTGTATGAGAAGTATTGACTAGAGAAAAGGATAATAGGGATAGTAATCTGGTGGATGTTCTTAGTGCCTCTGAGGCAAGTTTGTGCACTCGCTGCAACTTGCAAACAAGCACCAATTACAGGCCAGAGGAGCTCCATATGAATGTGTCCGTGGACGCTAAGGGAGGGATGAGTTGCGACTAGTGGTGTGATTCATGAGGCCCCTCTCGTTTTTCTTTTGTTGGTTTCAGCATATTATAGTGTTTTCACACGCCGCTTGCTGACTGAACATACCTATGTGGTCTTGTGTTCTACAGAGAGTTGAGTGGACTGCTCACCGTTTGGAAATGGAAGAGGAGAGCAGAGGTTTCTCTCAACCCAGCCGTGGGTTTCCACTGCAGGACTTTCTGCTCTACCGCATCAGAACCAGGTAGACAACTTTCCAAGTGTATCATATAAATAATTGTTTACAACAATTTGCATTCATTATACTCAATTTCAGCAAGAGCCAGGGAGAGGCCAGTGGGTCTTACCTATGAGAACTAGGTTCAAAACCACAAGGGACAAATCAATACATACCAGATTTTTTTTCACACCAACAAGTTTAAGGATTCAAGGGTTTGTATTGTCGCACCACTCAGGGCGAATAAAATCAGTTCGGGAAGTCAGGAATCTCTTATTTGTATGATAGCAAATGTGTTCCATGCACAGGTTTTTCATGTTTACATGTTACAGCATGAAAAGAGGCAAGATCAAACTGTCTTTCTCCCCCCCACTGTAGATCCCATCGAAATCCACCGGCGGAAGCTGTTTTTGTGGTTCAACCACCTCCCTTTGGAGGAGAAACAGTTTGGAGGGTACTTCAGCCCAGAGACGATGCATGTGGATCCGCTCATCCTGGAGAAGAAGCCTGAGGAGCGAGCGGGTCTCCTCAACCTTGCTGTCCTTTCCCCAACCTCCCTCATTTCCCCCCTGACAGTGGAGCAGCTCTTTGAGTCCAATGAAAGTGAAACCGAAGGCCGAGGCCTAAACGTGCTCATGTACGGAGCCGTAGGAACCGGAAAGAGTACAGTGGTCAGAAAACTGGTCCTGGACTGGTGTGCTGGGATCAGCCTGACCCACTTCAAGCTACTCATTCCCTTCTCCTGCGAGGATCTCAGCGAGCTGAAAAAGTAAGATTTGCCAGTGGGCTGTTGCCTTTGCAAACTTGCTGTCACTTCTCGAATCAGCTATCTCAGGCTTCTTTTATCTTCACTTTAAGTTTAGCATCGCAGCACAAAATCTATTCATCTGTCTTTTTTAACGGATGAGCACCCAAATTAAAAAAGTACCATACATATAACTGGGATCCTTTCACAGACTTTTGCACATTTGTTGCACCTTGAAGATGAATGCAGTTGCTCCTTGCATAATAAACTGCAAAAAGCAAAATTTTGCATCAAATGTTCCATTTGGAAAACCCACATATGTTATTCAAATTGTTTATTAATATTCAATCTACCGGTATATATGAATATCTTTATATTTTGCCCAACTCTACATAGCATCGCAGTGACATACCATTAAAACATGTCAATTTGATCTGCGTTTTTGAAAGAAAAAAATGAACGAGAAAACAAAATTGGCTGCGCATCAAACATACTGTATATTGTAAACCTGTGCCGGTCCATGAAAGCCATTAAAATCTTTCACCATTCTACTAATGCCGGCACAATTTTAGTACTTGTTGTATATAATGTATTTTTTTATTGTAAATTTACCATTGGAATGAGCATGATGGTATGAGGCAGCCTACCAGCGAGTCACTACACTTTAACTAGTTTGGCACAGTTTACATCTTGACCAACCAGCAGACTCTCAGTCTGCTTCCAAATGTTGGTTTAATATATTTCCAATACACTGCTGCCTGTCCTGATTCATACAAATAAGTCAGAGAGAAAGAAACACAGAGGGACAAATTAATTTTGCCCTTAGTAGAAAACAAATACTTAATACTATCTTACTAGACTGTCCTTCGTCCTTCATGTCCACCTCTTTTGGGACTTCTTTCTCTTACCATATTATAGCAGGAACTTTTCAGAGTCCATAGTTGTGTCACCATCACTGCCTGCTGACTGTTCTCCATTCTATTCTCTTCTTAGTCTAGTTTGAACCCCTTAATTCATGTTTTTTATCCTTCTGAGTTGAAGTACCATAGTATATGAATTTTCTGACGCTTTCCTAATCTGAATATGGGCATGCTCGACAATATTGTACCGCTGAATCAGAGTGTCACATGTGGCTGCATGGAATTGTTTCCTTTCTATTTGCATTATTGTATAAAATGGAGTAAGTGACAAACCCCATCCCTCACAGGGTGGCCTCCCTACGGGACCTGGTGAGCAGGAAGTACCTGCACTTGAGGAAACACCCTTTACTCAGCGGAGAGGGAAACCAGGCCAAGGATGTGCTTTTTCTGTTTAATGGGATGGAAAAGATGAACCTCAACTTCCGGATTGGTGCCACAGAGCTATGCAGCGACCCAAATGAGGCGCTGCCTGCAGGTGCGGTTGTGGTCAACCTGCTGAGGAAGTACCTGCTGCCAGAGGTATGTCCAGCTCCACCATCAGAAAACTGCTATTTAACTCACATTCATCTCATATTTCTTTTAGACTTTCGTTCTTTAGAAACTACTTAAAACTAAATCAAATGATATGATTAAAGTATCTCAAATACCCTATAAGAGCTATTTATCTCGAATGTCATCACAATACAGTATTACATAATTGCTTAGGCTTAGGAAGAGTCTTGCCTACAGGACTGTCTTAGAAAATTAGAATATTGTGATAAAGTTCTTTATCTTCTGTAATGCAATTAAAAAAACAAAAATTACTTTTTCATGATATTCTAATATTTTGAGATAGAATATTTGAGTTTTCCTACGATGTAAGCAATAATCAGCTATATTGAAATAATAAAAGGTTTGCAATTTCAGTTGATTTGTAATGAATCCAGAATGTATGACATTTTTGTTTTTGTAATTGCATTACAGAAGATAAAGAACTTTATCACAATATTCTAATTTTCTGAGACAGTCCTGTATGTCAAAATCTGAAAAGATACAGTTTTTATTTGATTCGTTTTTTTTGTTTGTTTGTTTGTTTGTTTGTTTGTTTGCTGTCTCATCTTTTCTATTTTATAACATCAATTCAAAAACTGTGGCAGTTGTGAATTTAATTCGTATTTTTTATTGTCGCCAGTTAGGTAACCACTTGTTTCTACCACTTGACCCTTTGCTTTATAATTACATGAAACAAAAATGTATGTGTTATTTGTCAAGACATGTATGAAAAAGAGAATTCTTTCATACAAGATCTGAAAAATAATATGTATCTGATCTTTGTCTTTAAAAAACTTGTAAAATTTGTTCAAGCCAGTCTGGCGAATGTTGCTCTGACAAGCCGTTCATGGGGGCACTAATAAAAAGAAAATAAAGAGATATGCTCTCATTTATTCTAACATATCTAATAATGATATCTAATAATCCCCTTTGTAACTAGGTGGCAAGCACCTTTGAAACATTTACGTCCCTGTTTTTCATCTACATGATGATATTCAAACAGTTTCTGACCGGCTGTAGTTTTCTGTGTACTCCTGAATCTATGTTCACCAGGAATGTTTGCGTGTTTGTATAAAGTTGTGATGTAACTTGTGTGTTCTTCAATTACCAGGCCAGCGTCTTGGTTACCACCAGGCTATCAGCGCTAGACCGCATCCCTCAGAAGTACGTGAATCGCTATGCGCAGATCTGTGGCTTCAGCGGCCCGGACCGGCAGCGAGCCTATTTCACCAGCCGCCTGGTGCAGCAGGGCGGTGAAGCTGGCAGGAACCAAATGGCTCAGGGTCTCATAGAGCTGCTTTACCTCAACCTGCAGAGAGAGAGTCAACTGGCCGCGGCCTGCTTCCTCCCCTCGTACTGCTGGCTCACCTGTGCCACCTTACACTTCCTGCATTTCACCGATCCCAAGGCGCCGATCCGCACGCTGACCGGCATATACACTAGTTTCCTCCGGCTAAACTTCGGCGGTGAGGTGCTCGCAAGGGGCACAGGGGAGAGCGCCCCGGTTCATGACCACCAGAGCTCTCTGATGCTGTACGTCGTTCGCACGGTTGGGAAACTCGCGTTCGACGGCGTCACGCACAAACGCACTTCGTTCTCCGAAGACGAGCTGGAGCAGTGGATCGGAGGAAAGACCAAGACGGACGAGGAGCTCCGTCAGCTGGCCATGTTCCGGACCGATGTCCTGGACTTCTTCTTGGCTCCCAGTGTTGAGAGTGGGAAGCCTTTACCAGGAAACCTATGGGAGCATGACGATGAAAGGCGCTACGTATTCGCCGTCCCTGCCATGCAAGAGTATCTGGCCGCGCTTTATGTACTCCTAGGAGAAAACAAGTCTGCTCTTCAGAAACTGACCAAGCAGGTGTCCGTGGCCATCGGTCAGGCAAGCGAAGACGTGAACGCCATCGTGGCTATCCTTTCGAAATTCATTCCCATGAGAATCTTCGCCGTCTTCAACCTCATCAAGCTGTTTCCGAAGCTCTTCGAAAAAATCAGCAGCCGTAACAAAGGCAGTATCGCCAAAACCTTGGCCCATGAGTTGTTTCGCTCAGAGGATAACGACAACGAGGATGTCCTGGATCAGGTGGAGCAAAGCCTCCTCGGTGTCCACGGCCCCTGTCCGAAGCAGCACAGCGAAGGCCAGGCGTTTGAGCTCTACCCCATCTTTATGGGCGGGCTGTTGCAATATCGCAACCGCGTCCTTCTCCAGCAACTGGGATGCACCATTCAGAGCACCACTGTGGCCCAGATCACGCGTACTCTGAGGAAACACCTGGTCAGAGGTACAGTAACCTGATTCTTTTTCATCCTTACGTCCTCCGGTTATCGAGAAATAACCTTTAAAAACAGAACTCACAGGGTTATGGGTTGAATCCTTTTAAACAGTAGCCGAATTAACAAATCGTTTCCGGACTGGCATCGTACACTTTATTAGTTGCATTAACTGCACCGCTTTATGAGGTGTGAAGTCATCTTACTCTATCCACCGTCTCCATTGCTGACCGGGTAATAACCAAACCCAGGAATGTGTTTTTGTTAAAAAATACAATCGACATGGAGTATAAGTGTTCATCGAATTTGCAAGGTACACAAATATCCTTCTCTTCAATTGTGTTCTAGAGCTAAACAAGCCCCATCCTGCAGAGGAGCTGATGGATCTGCTGGTCCTTCTGTATGAGTTTCAGAACCCCCGACTGACTGCTGAGGTCTTGGCCACCATTCGGACCGTCCCTCTCCACAACATTCGCATGACACCTCTCAAATGCTTCGTTCTTAGCTCGGTTCTCTCATGCACCCCTGCAAGGTCAGCGACAAATTTAGCTTCTTCTCCTTTTCTTTTCGGCTTTTCACTAGTTCTTTTTGGCAAATCAACCTTCTCCATCCAACCCTATTCTCTGCATCCTCCTCTCTCGCACCAACCACGTCCATAAATCTTCTCTTTGGTCTTCCTCTAGACCTCCAGCTCCAATTCCAGAATCCGTCTATCGATATATTGACTATCCCTCCTCGGTTCGTGACCCAACCATCTCAATCTGGCTTCTCAAACTATTTTATGATTTTACAGCCGTTTACGGGATTTACATCCTAGTGTTTATCACATTTTTTGAATTAACTATGCAGTGACAAAATGTGGACTGAGGAACCCAAGTTTTTGTAACTGATAAGCTGTTTATACCACTTGCAATCCCTTACGGATAGCAGCTGAATTCTAGTCATTTTAGTCTTTTCCAATGTGTTGTGTTCCTATAGTTATCACCTTGAAAAGCTGGATTTGTCCTCCTGCCTCCTGAATTGTGACATGCTGCAGACCTTGGCACCGGCTTTCAGACACACTCGAAGCCTCAAGTAAGACAAACTCAGCTATTTTCGTTTGTGGTGAAGATGGAGAGATTAAGTTTTGCACAAAACTGGAAACTCGTATGCACTTAATGATATACTAACTGCATCCTTGTTGGGAGTTAGTCGGCAAAATGTTCCTGAAGCGTTAATATGCCTCTTGGGGGTCTAAAATTGAAGAAAAGGGTGCGAAATATACAATGGGGGTAGGTTGATAAAATTGATCAATTTTAATATTTTTGCAAATTGTCTAGAGTTTTCTGTTGAGGACACTTTCTTAAATGTTACAAATCTGAAAAAAGGCAGCCTAAAAATTGAGATAATATTATTTCAAACTGTTTACATAAAATTACATACTTTCAGCATGCAATTGACATAAAAAAGAAATAATATCAATAAAATGTAGATTTAGTTTATTCGAAACAACCGTTCATGTTGTGAGTGCTTATTTCTCAGTGTTTTGTTACAATTTAATGTTACATTTCAGGTATAAATATTAGCTGTTAGCTGTTAGCTACATGCAGCTACATGAAGACAGTTGCTGTTCATTTTGTGAAAGGACTTTTCTATCCAAAGAAATCAGCCAATCACTCAACGCTATCGTGAAATTCAAAACTTGAACCTGCACACCAATATGTGGCTGCATCCTGGCTCTGTCACAGTGGAAACCAAAGAAAAAAAATAAGGTCAAATCCTATGTTGTGTTAGGTTATTGGTCACTGACCCACTTATTGTTTTAAGGTGATCTTCCACATCAGCTGATTTCCTTCTGGGCTCAACATGCTTGCCTTTGGGAAATGCTTTGTTCATGACACAACATGGGCTCAACAACCATGGATGTCCAGCATGTGTGTGCTGTGTGTGTGTTTTTTGATTGTTTGTGCCTGTCTTTGTTTCGCCAGCCTGCAGTTTAACAGCCTCGGTCCCGAGTCCTGTGTCTTCCTGAGAGATCTGATGATGGACCCCAAGAGTTGTATTAGAGTTCTAGAGTAAGACCAAGTGTTTATCCGCTTCTGAATGTTTCTGTCTTTTTCGCTGTTATATAAGTTCATGTAGTGTTATATGCACGTGTGTGATCATCCGTCTTGAGATTATATTGTTTTGATTTGTTTTTGAGCATAACCATTGGCGGCATGAACACTAGGAATGTTTATTGTCATTCACTCACCAATTAGCAACCAATCAATGCACCTCAATTTATTTGCTTTAAGGAAACGTCATTTGGTTTAACTAAATGACTTTTTGTTTTTTAAATTGAGACCATGGGTTGGCACTAAGAAAACATTTAATCTTTAGCAGTTTGGTTGGTTGGTTAGGTTCCCGGATGCCTCTGAGCAGTCGGTTATTCGGTTTGACACAGAGGCACCTTGCGAATAAAACGCAATAAAACAAGATGAAAATCAAATACATAGTCTACCCTAAGTATTCATAAATCAGTCATTCTTAGAAACTAGAAGCGTGTTAAAATACTCAAAAACCACTGCATCCTTCAACAATCTTTCACAAAATTGGTTTCCAAGGCATTTCTATATTATGTGAACCTTTCGACATATTTGGAAAAATACAGTTTGTTTTTTTGTGTTCTGCCAGCGTTAGGAAAGTGCATCTTTATGTGACATACTTGTGGAAATATGGACTAGCTTGAGATTAAATCAGCCAGAACATTCGGAGACATCAGGAGTAGGATCTCTGCGAGAGGCAAATACCACTGGATGATAGCATCTACCCGGCAGGTCCATATGCCTCATGAACTGTACTCATGAACTAAACCGCTTACTGGAATAGTTAACTAGTCAGGGTCAATCATAGCATACTTGTAAACTCACTTTTTAGTCCTAAAATAAAATTGAGCCACAGTCATTCATTATAATTTTCTACTGATTGAAAGAGACGGCTTGTTATGGTCCAACACGTCGTGTTAGAAAAGAAAAAAACACACGCTCGAAATGTCATATATGCGAGATGTCACATGTAAAATAAATGACAAACTGGTAGAAATAAGTCATTTGGCCTGCTGAGAGAAGGGAAACTCACTGTGTTGTGTGATCCTTCTTTCTCTAGATGCCTCCGTTTTTTGTTTATCAATGTGTTTTCTGGTATAAACCAATTATAGACTGAATTTTAGGCAGACCAGCTGAGTTACGTAACCGATGATCCAGGAGAGACCATTAAATCGCTCAACTTGCAAACTTCAAAACAATGAACTTTTTTTTTTTTCTCCAGCATAAAAGAAAATCACAATTTGTATTGTAACAGAAACAATCCCATTGAGTATGTGCTAAATAAGAGTTGTTTTGTATTTTTAGAATTGGATATCTCGACAGCCACTCATTAGAAAAAAGGTCTTTTTGACCTGACCGGCCGATAAATTGGGTAAAAAATCAGTCACCGATTTTCTAGTAAAGGACATTGTGTCCATCAGTTACTTCAGGACTGTCTCAGAAAATTAGAATATTGTGATAAAGTTCTTTATCTTCTGTAATGCAATTACAAAAACAAAAATGTCATACATTCTGGATTCATTACAAAAACTGAAATATTGCAAGCCTTTTATTATTTTAATATTGCTGATTATGGGTTACATCTTATGAAAACTCAAAAATCCTATCTCAAAATATTAGGATACCATGAAAAAGTAATTTTTATTTTTTTTAATTGCATTAAAGAAGATAAAGAACTTTATCACAATATTCTAATTTTCTGAGACAGTCCTGTATATTCATTTTCTACTAAAGTTACACACACTTTTCTCCTGTTATTAATAAACAAGGGACGTCTAAAAGGAGTCACAGGATTACCAGTAAAGTCAAAACAAACCTAATCAAATTAGTTCACTTTTAGCTCTGATTAGCAAACATTTAAGACAGTATAGTTAACTATTAACTATTGCACCACGTACAATTAATGCAATCATGATCATGACATAATCCACAGTCTGGGTTAGTTAACACTTGCTAATCAAAAGCCTCACTGCCAATTTCTGAGCAACATTTTGCACAACTATTATCATTTGCGTCTGTAACTAGTCCAGCCAGAAAAAGGAAAAAAAAAAAATCTAACTTTTAGCCTAATTTATTATTGTAAAAAGCAGTACCTTTACAGAAAGCAGACATCTAATATTAAGGATACAAAACAGATTGACAAAACACTTTCCACACAGCAGTACTAGTAGAAGTAGTCTTAGGAGTAGTGATACCAGTAAAAGTAATAAAAAGAATTATATAGGATTAACTCAACATGCTTATTGATCAGTGCCTGCAGGTGCAGATCCGGTTGCAGAATCAACTCAAATTCAAATAATGTCTTTCAGAACCAGGGTTATAGTCAAAATGGTTTAAATACATATGTATATATATACATATATATATATACACATATATATATATATATATATATATATATATATATATATTTAGTTTTAACAGAAGATATTTTACTGGATATCTTGGATATCTCAATGTCTCCTGCAGATTGTGTGGCAACCCTCTGCTGGAGTCCGGAGCCCGTATCCTGTTGGAGGCTCTGCCACAGAACCAGAACCTGAGGCACCTGTCGCTGATGCACACCGGCCTGGGGGACCAGGGGGCCCTGGAGCTGGTGGAGATGATCCAGAAGCACAGCAAACTGGAGGAACTCAACGTAGCCTACAACGACATCGGAGACAACGCCGCTCTTGCTCTGGTGGACGCCTGCAGGGAACATCCTAGCATTCATACTATACAGTAAGATACCAACAACACACTTTGTCAGCTGTCACGCGGTGTCTTACAGCAGAATCAGAAAGTGGTATTGTTTTATGTTTTTGTTTTTTTTTTGAGATGAAGAAATTTTTGTTATTATATTTGAATGGTTCTTTGGAAAACCTCAAAACCGGCAATCTTAGACACATTTCATTTCCTTTATGTGCAATATAGCAGTTAATGGAGAAATAATCAACCTTTTTATAACAAAATGACTTTTTAAAATGTAATAACTGTCAATTTCAATCATTTCTTAACCAGCTATTAATAGTAAAATAAATGCTTTTGATGTGAAAAGACAAAATAATGCAAGAACAAGTACATCCTGTAGGGATACCAGTGTTTGTGAAGGAATCAAAATCTGTGTCTTTCTCACAAGATTTAATAAAATCAATCTCAAATTGATCAGTTATAAATCGTGAATTATGAATTGTGTATTTTATGCATTTAACTGACAGTGTTTGTTCCTGTGCAGTTTGTACCTGAACCCCCTCAGTGACGTTGGGAAACAGTCCCTGTACGTCCGAGGTTCCCCAAAAGAGGTCGGCAGCAAGCGGCGGGTCAAAGTGCTGGCCTCGGTCACCGAAGGCGCCGACCTCTCGGAGAACTGGCACCCCATTCTGAGCGTCATACGAGAGAACATCTCATCCTGGGACCGTGAGCGTGTTCAGCAACAGCTCAGGGTATAAACACACACACACACACACACACACACATCTTCCCAGTCCTTGTTTCCACATCTTTCTCACTCACCCATCTTATTGAATAAACCCAGAAATGCCCAAAAGTAACTTCAATGTGGAGGTCAACTTATCAGTCATGTACTCTAGATAAGTAGCATATTCTTTTTATTTTGCAGTGTAAATTTGTTGACTGATGACCTCGCATGTGTCCGAGATTACAGATTTCTTTGTCGTAACTGAACAATATGTTAATTTGCCTTTTTCTGCAAACACAGCCGGGGTCACGGATGTCCTGTTTACTTTGCGTTCTGCTTCGCCTCCAAAGTTTCTCAGCTCTGTAAAGCTATGGAAGCACTTAAATGCTACTGTCTCCACCATCAGGATGCAAGTTTCATCCCTCCTGTCTTTGTGCAGGTGTTTCTCAGGGACCTGGAATGGGGGCGTCAGCAGCAGCCCAGCTTCTGGAAAAGGATGCATTTCCGAAAGGTGGAGAAGGGCGTCCGGAAGACGCTTCAAACGCTAGAAAACGACACATTTCCTCCGTCAACATGATGCATCAAGTAACCCTCCAGATTTCAGATGACTCTATAAGCATTTCAAGTGTGTGTGTGTGTGTGTGTCCACAATGTGAAAAAAAAACAACAATCTAAATAACACTCTAGAGCCCCACCCATACTGAACAATATAATTCTAACGTACACAAATTTGACAGAATTTGATTAATCTGCTGATATTCTTTCTACTAAATTCATAGATTTCTATGAGAAAAATGTATGAAATGTTTCAAATATATTACTGGCTTCTTCTGCCATTCTACTAATATCTAAACGACAACCACGGTGTATTTTCATACTAATAGTACGGCGAAAGACCGAAATGAGCCAGGCGGTAATTAAAGCAATAGCATACAGAAACACAATTTGCAATTGCGCTTTTTTATCCAGACCTCCTGCACGTCTTCCATTCGTCAGTGTGCGATAGAAACGCATCAGGATGCTCTTCAGAGGAAAACTGTGAAAGGCTTGTAAAAGTAATGTGTCGTCAATACATAAATGTTTTATGAGAAACGCGGGACGAACTGAATTTGCCCGGCAAATGTGTATTTTTTTCTCATTCAAGTCATTTAGCTGACAGGATGAAACTGATTTGAATACTCTTATTAAACCTGAGGTTCTCAGTCATCCAGGTCATTGTGAAACGGTTGTATATGTTGTTGACTGTTTGCCCGATCATTTCATTGCAACATAACGCAGGGACTCATTTGTTTCGCATGAATCACAGCATGTTTCTATGGTGAGAGATACTTTCCTCTCTTGGTAAATCAACTGTGGTGTCGTGATTGATTCTTGTCGTTGCAACTGGACTTCTGCCGTTTTAATGGCCAATCGGGAGTTTCCCCAATATAACTGCCAAGGTTTGTTTGTTTGTTTGTTTAGAAGTTTATCAGGACAGTGTACAAATACATTAAGCACAGAGGCAGAGATGTTTGTACCAGATTGTAGCTCATAGCTAATTTCCAGCTCTAGTCCTGGACAATACAAATATAAAACTGTATAAAATAGACAATATATATAAAATATACAGATAGGCAATAAAAATAACTGTACAATATATAAACAGGCAATAAAATATGTATTTTGCAAGTTGAAAGTGCTATTGTTGTGATATTGTTACTTTGGTGATCTGGGTTTTTTTGGCAGGTCCAGGTAACGGCGGCTTGTTGTTTGAGTGGACGAGATGATCTGCAGAAACTAGTTGTAAGGGGTTTGTTATGCTAACGGGGGTGTCGTTCATTGGAGCTTTGTGAGATTAACCAGATCAGAATGTGAAAAGGTAAAGCTAAAGAAAGGAGCGAAACCTGTTGGATCACATGAACTCATGTTGCTCATGTGGAAGTAACCGAGGGCTGTTCTGGCGGTCAATCTTTCCTGGTTCCTGGCAAATCCGTCTCGGTATCGATCCCAGTACCGCGTTATACATTTAAGTATTGGACATTGCTTTCTTCGGAAATGACAGTTCGTGCAGATGTTTTTTGGTCTCTCCAATGCAGACATCATCGCAATCCTTAGTGCAAAAGTGACAACAGACACCACATTCTCTACCCAATGCCTGGGTGTTTCGTCTTTGGGTTGCATCAGTTTTTGTCTCAGCGCGTCGTGGGTTTTAAAATGGTGTTTGTTGAACAGCCTTCGCAGTTTCTCCGAAACACCAGCGGCATTCGTTTTGACGATGTTCTTGCGTTTGTTGTTGTTTTCCTCCTGTTCTATGTTCCTGGTGGTTTCTGACTTAGCAAAGGCCTGCTTAGGCTAGCCAGAGCATCTCAGGGTTTCCCTATGTTTTATTTTCAGTTCATTAGAAATGAAGAACCTTCACGGATGAGGGATTAAATGTCTTCAAGTGAAGAAATTTAAGTCCAGTTGCAATGACGAGAAGATTGCGACAAGAGTTCACCGTGACCTGGATGACAGAAAACCTCCTCACACACGCGATTGATTAATTTCACATTAAAAATGTGAAGCTTCATTATCCGCATTGCAATCATTGTCAACTGAATCAAACTGATAAGGGAAAAAAAAAATCAACAAAATATGTATTGTTGCCTTTTGAGCCACGTTTTTTTCTTTGGGACATTTTCAAAACCATGGGAAAATACTTGAAATGTCGCGACTAATATCTGTCACGACTGTATTTGGAGAAGAAGATCTGTGATCATTTGACAGTTGGATAGGATAAACCACCCAGCCTTAAGTTAATGCATATAAAATGGCATTTTATAACTAAATGTGTTTTAATTTTCAGAACCTTCGAAAATCCTGGATGCTTACTATTTCATCATTTTTTGCCTTATTAGTACAAGCAGACGTCACATGCAGGCACGTACTGTACGAGCCGCGGTGCCAAAACAGAATCAATGCAGTACTTTTATTTTATTTTTTTCCACTTTACACTCTTGTATTGCTGTTTCTGACATGATGTTTGGAGCCACATTATGCACAGGCATATCAGAGAAGACGTCCTTTTGTATCAGATACAGACAGGATATATTTATTTTTAGCTTCATTGCGTAAATGTCTGCGGCGTTTTCGTCCGCTGCCCTTTTTAGCCTTAATTCAACAATAGCTTTTTACTCTCAAGGGCTGGATATCTTTTTTTTTGATTTGTCGTTCGGTTACTCTCTGATGAAGCGGTTCCTCATTCCCCAAGTTCCACCATATTTCATAACATTAATGTTTTTTACACGTTGTTCAGTTTTTATGGGTTTGCACGTCAAAAAAGGGGAATTGAATAACATCCTGTCGTTGTTGCTGCTGAATTTATGAAAAATCACTGCATTAAATGCCATGTCATAAAAAAGACTTGTCTTCATTATGATGATTTGTGTGTGTGTGTGTGTGTGTTTATGTCTACAATAGCAATTTTATAGCAAATGCAAAAGCGCTTCTTGCTAAAATCACCTTTTCTAACAGGACAAAAAAACACATCAGCATGAAATCTGACAAGTTTTCTTTCTGACAGATCATTTCCAGGCCTCATCGTTTCTGCTTCAGCTTACAGGCAGCCATCTAGTGGTAGAATATCTCCATCGCACTCAAATTTTCAAGTGAGATCCAGTTAGATATTATGCAAATTATTTTTATTCTTGTGCTATAATCATAATGGAGGAAATCAATGATTGATTTTCTTTGTTACGAATCGACTTAAATGACCTGCAAAACACACGTCACCTGTCCCTTCCTGTTCTCTGCCACGGTAAAAAAAAAAAAAAAATCGAAGATAAATATTAAAAGAGTGTTTTTTTTCTCAAATAATGTTCTGAAATTCCCTCCCCAGCCTGGAAGTGTGTTTGTAAATCTGTGCTCAGGGTTGGGTGGGTGTTAACACCTCTGTTATAATCTTAAACCTAGGTGGGTAAATGTTTAACCTGGACGTCAGCGTCACACCTGCTGGTGGACTCTCTTTCTGACATCCGTGTCAGCCAGTAGACACACACACACACACACACACACACACACACACACACACATAAAGTCAGGACACCATGAGGGCCTCAGCAGGTAGGACTCTTCTTGTTTCTCGATATGTGGGTTATTCAAATATAATTATGTGTTTATATTCTCAAGCACTCCCGGCTGTGGAAGTAAGTGGACACGCGTGTTTTATCTGTGTGATGCCATTATTTTGTTTTCTGGAGAGGAGGGGAAATTACATTTTGGGTTTTATTTTAATCGGCGGTTTTATTTATGATAACCATATGAGTTGACAAAAACATAAGAATAATATGTTTCATTACTTGAAAAAGAAAAAAAGGAAACTCTTAATCTGTCTTTTCATTCTGTTACAAATCTGTAGACTTGAGTTTTTCAAAAAAAAAAAAAAAGAAAAATCTTAATCTGTCTTTTCATTTTATTACAAATCCGTAGACTGAGTTTTTCAGTTTTTCAGGACAGTACTTTTTATTTCTCCTATATATTTGTCAATATGAAATTTCATCGTCAGCGATCACTGAGTACCTTGTTATCTTGAGCAGGTGAGGAAGACCTTTGGAAGAGATGAATATCCGAGAATAACAGCTGGATTTCACGTGCACGTTATTGATAATGTGACCAGGCCTTTATAAGCAGAATTTACTCTCTACACAAACTACTTTTATCCATTCTTAGGTTATTTCTTTCTCATTTTGGGGGGATTTATTCCGAAATCTGGGTAAATATTTCTTGCTAAAGGTGTGTCCTGCTTGGCTCTGGTTCTCAGGTAACATTGGGGGTCACCTCTTATTAATATTAAGGAAGTTTGCTGTTTATAAAAAAACTTTTTCTAACTTTACTTTTCTAAAACATAAACGTGTCTCAATTTCATGATCGCTTCTGAAAATTATAATAAACATTATTAGTATTATTTTCAACATCATTATTTTGCTTGTCTGACAAAACCTAGGTTTTTCTTTCAGGTGACATATGCTCAATTTTCACTTTTTAGTAATTTATGGAGCTATTTTTTGGTATCATATTGAAGATAAACAAGATAAAGAACAAACTTAAAGGTTGACAAATACATTTTTTAAAAAGTCAAAAACAACTGCACACTCTGTATTGATTTTCTTTGCTTTATTGATGAATATGTTCTATTAAATTCCCAATTGATTAAGAATAAGAATAAGAACAACTTTATTAATCTCGAAAGAAATTGTTGTGCCAGAGTTACAGAAAATGTAACAGTAATAAATAATAAAAAGAAAAGGTAGAATTAGAAATAAAATAAACTATAAACTATAAAGTGTCTCAGTGAAACTATAAAGTGTCTTAGTAAACAAGTGATAAAACGATAAGTGTCTTAGTAACAAGTGAGGTAAGGAGTGCACAATAGTATGAAACTGATTAGACGAGGACTCTAGTTAAAAACAACAAATCACATCTTTGGAGAGATAAACTTTAGTAATTCTGCAAAAAAAAAAAGCAGGAGCTGATTTCAAAATGAGAAATAAATCACCTGTAAATTAGCAGCAAAGAGCCAAAATTTGCTCAAAATCAATTTATCTAATCAATCTATTTTGTAAATAAATTCTGGGTTTGATATTTCTTTATTTATCATAACATACTAAGACATATTTTCCAAAGATTCTTACATAATAATGGGACTTTTTCAGAATAATTTTGAACTCCTCATTCCAGAGTTAAATTTTAGTTTTGTTTCAAAAAATATTGCCGTGTATAAGCACAACACACTAGACATTTATATTTACATGTTTTGTACATTTTTTTAAATTAAATGCAAAGGCTGTTTTTGCAGTTTTTGCACAAAACACATATGTTAATCCATAGCCCGCTTCTAATTGCACTAAATATTTATTTTATTTATCAAATATATACATATATATATATATATATATATATATATATATATATATATATGCATGCATTAGTGGTACCGTTTTATTTATTTTAATATTGTATTTACTGAATAAAGAACAGCAGGCTGTGTTCCTGGGCAAAGTTGCCAAACATGATAGATAACTTACTATCAGCAAATTCATAACGTTATTCTAGAGTCACTGGTGGGAAATCTAATTAAACTGTATGTTGAAGATAATTTGCAATTGTTTTTTGTATAAAAAAAAACAAAAACCTATCTGAACAATTAACAACTACCTTTGAATTCTCTGAATTTCCTCTTAGATTTGAAAACACACTCTCTGATTGAGGTCATGAAAGTGACTGGCCTTCCTTCAACCTCACCCACACACACACACACACACACACACACACACACACACACACATTTTAAATGAAGTAAACAACTAAAAAACTGGAACCTTCACTGAGTACCTGTGCAGCGTGTTGTCAAAGTATCTACCTTTTGACTATCCATGTATTTCTAAGTAAAAAGTATGTAATTGCACGAATTGAGTGAAGTGAAACTGATGCAATGTCTGCACGTGTGTGTGTGTGTGTGAATTAAAAGTCAAAATGAAAAAGTGCTCTCTGGCATGTCACCCTGCACTGATGGTTGAAAAGTGGCTGAACCACCTTTTCATTTTATTTGTTCACCTTCTTATTTATTCTCCGTTTGCTTTGGAAAAAGAATGAGGCCCCTGAGCAAAACTCAGCTGCAGTAGACACAGAGAGTATAAGTGTATAAGTAGACGCAGGTTTCCTGCGTCCGCTCAGGTTTGAATATGACAAATGCAGCTCTGACATGTGACTTTGACTCCCACAGGCTGCCAGGACATGATGGCGATCCCAAGGTGAGTAAACGCTCTCGGCCGCCACGACCTTCTCTTCGCTCCCGAGTCTCCTTATCATGATGTCTTCGACTTTATCTCACTTTAAAAGAAACTAAATAACTCTTCGCGTTTTATTGAACGCCGCATATCATGTGTTGATGTTGTGAATTATAATTCATGCGGATATTTTTTTTGTAATCTCCCTTTAGTTGACTTGAAGCCCTTTTTACAAACTTCACTATAGCGACATCTGCTGATGTTATAGATGTTTAAATATTACATGATTGTAGTTTTGTGCCAGTTTCATAAACATAGATGATGTTTGGGAAAGTACTGCATTATTATGTTCATGAAATACAGCATTCGCCTCATAAAGCAAATGTATGTCACTGTATTGAAGACCGTAAATAATTTATCACACGGAATTCCAATTAGCTGGCGATGCTTGTCAAAAACGAAGCGTCAGTGTCAGTTTTGCACAAAGTGTGACACGAAAATGTTATGAGCGCCGATTTTGTTTTATTTTTGTCCACGAGGAAGAACACTGACTAACATCTGGTTGTTTAGCCGAGCCGTCGTCTCAAACTCAAACTTCCTAATTCTTTGCAGGCCTTGAATTAGCAACATTTCCTTTTTTCTGCACAGCAAAGTCACTATAAAAAGCTCCAGCGGCCTAAAGTATACTTATTTTTTATCTTATCTTATCTTATCTTATCTTATCTTATCTTATCTTATCTTATCTTATCTTATCTTATCTTATCTTATCTTATCTTATCTTATCTTATCTTGTCTTGTCTTGTATTATCTTATCTTAGCTGAATCTTGGTCAGAAGGTAGTTGCCTGTTGATGTGGTTCATCCGTAAAGGAGCATTTATCCCTTTAAGTTTTGATAGTGATGTTGCAAACGTAAATAAATTGACATTTGAGATAATATATGACGATATGTGTCACAAATCAGCATATGACGTATCGGCGACCCATTTCGAAACAGTGTAGCGCCAGAAAAGGGAGCGATCTTGGGTTTATTAAAAAGATACATATTTTAAAGTTCGGCTCCTATCACGTTTCGTAATATATCAACTACTTGAATTTCTGCTTTTAAGTGCGAGCAATTTTTCTTTTTTAACTGCATCGATTTATAACATGATTAACTGTATTTTCCCTCTGATAGTTTTACGTTCAATCCAAAGGAGGGGATTGATAATCCAGCTCTGGTCATCGCCGATGACCCGGGTAAGGTCCGCCGTCCGTCCGCCGTACGTTTGCCGTCCGTCCGGCGCGTTACGACGGCGCGTTAATGGTTCCAGACCCGGAGCCCGACCCCAAACCCAGGCTGTGCCGGCTGAGAAGGCAGGAGGGGCAGCGGTTCGGGTTCTACCTGCGGAGGGATCGGGAGGGAGGAGGCCTGGAGGTGGCGGAGGTGGAGCCGTGGAGCCCGGCAGAGGTCAGCGGCCTCCGGCGGGGAGACCGACTTCTGGAGGTCAACGACCAATATGTGGACAACATGGACTCCCTCAGGGTGCGTTCATCAGTTGCCTGTGTGTCATTATCGCTAAAAAAAACATTTTTTTTTTTTTACTTTTGAATTCAATAACTGTTGTCTCTCATTTATAAATTTAACTTTTTTTATTAATTTTCTTTTTTTTAATCTTTTAATTGTTAACTTTTTTCATTTTTAATTTATAACTTTTGGATTCAATAACTGTTTTCTCTCATTTATAAATTTAACTTTTTTTAGTCATTTTTTTAATTCTTTTAATTTTTAACTTTCTTAATTTATAACTTTTTAATTCAATAACTGTTTTCTCTCATTTATAAATTTAACTTTTTAATTATTTTTTTTTAATTCTTTTAATTTTTTACTTTTTTCACTTTTAATTTATAACTTTTTAACTTTCATGTTTTATTCTGAATGAATTTATTTAATAATATGTTGAAAAAATGTTTAAAAGCATTATCAAATATTGGTTTTGATTTTTTTTGAATATGATCTATTTTTTATTTAACTTTTAAAATTTTTTAATTCTTTTAATTTTAAACTTTTTTAATTTATAACTTTTTAACTTTCACGTTTTATTCTGAATGAATTGATTTAATAAAATGTTGAAAAAAATGTTTTTAAAGCATCATGAAATATTGGTTTTGATTTTTTTTATTATAATATATTTTATTATAGTATATAATATCATATTATATACTTCCTATTTTTACTATTTTTCTCTTTTTTGCAAAGCCTCCATTCTCCAACCCTGAATTCTTCCCAAATTTACCACAAACTAAAAATGAGGCGATAAAAGTTGAATCCGACTGCTAAAAATCAGAGTTATTAACATTCATGTGTTATGATTTATCGATATCAAATTTATGTTATTTATTATTCATCCAAGATTAAAAAAACATATATACTTGTTTGATTTATATCCCATACATAACGATACGTTGCCTTAGGGCATCACGTCCCTGTGGATATCGATTTAAAGGTGATGCCTCCCGTCTTTGACCAGGTTGTGAGGAAGATCCAGGCCTGCGGCTCACATTTATTTCTCCTGGTGATGGAGAAGCATCAGTACGTCGAGGTACCGATAACACACTCGCGTTTTCACCCTTCTTCACTCTTTCGCTGATAGTTGCACCACGAGTGTCCTCCTGACTTTACATTTATCCTCTACCGCTCTAAATCTATCAGCTAATTCCAATCCGAAGCCGACCAATTTTATCATAACATCCATGTTGTTGTTGCAGGATGAGTGGCAAAGACAAGTCACAAATAGTTATAAAGCACGTGTCAAACTCAAGGCCTGCGGGCCAAATTTGGTCTGATTGTCTTAAAATAAATAAATGCAATCTACATTTGCATTTTGACACCAAACACGGAGCAAAGTATACCAAAGTTAGCCCTCCAGAAAAACAATAGATTGTCAAAGAATTAAAAGCCAAACTACTATGGCAGCAGAATGTGGTCAAGAATCATTGACTGATGGAGTAACGTGGGACAAAAAAATAATATAAATATAAATAAAATAAAATAATAAAATGATAAAATAAATGAAATAAAAATAAAATGATTTATGATGTAACAGAGAAGCTATTAAATATAATTTTTTTTTTATATCAATGCAAACGCATGTGTAACATTTTGGATTTAAATGAGCAGTAAATTCAGAGTTATTAAACATTAAGGGGTAGAATTATTCTACTGTTTAAATGTGGCCTTTTGAGGGCTCATGGGGATGAAAATAAGTTTGACACCCCTGTTATGAAGAGTTTATTTTAAGCATTTGTAAATGAAGTATTCTCCTCCAGTTGTTTTTTTTTTTTTTTTGCTTTTTACCATCATTTGGCTGCAGAAAGTCATACTGATGCTAATTGTGATGGAGGCGCCTTGCATGATAGATATTTTGGAATGCAATGCCCTTCAATACAGAGGACGTTATATTCACTATGAAAGATATTTACTGCAGCTCCTAAAGCTATATATTTGATTTAAAAAAAAACAGGTATTATCCAGGATAGAGACTATTTTTTCCACTTGTTTGACTGGGGAATAAGTTGCAACAATTCCGTGCAAGAATAACAATGAAGCAATTTTATGGTTGTTCGGCCAGTGACCTCGGAGATAATTTTGGTTTCCTTTCGTCATTTAGACTCAAAACCGTTAGGAATCCAGGGACGGCGGCGAACCGTGCAAATCCCATCAGTGTTTTTAGAGTCCTAGTTTGGCGTCGGGGTACGACGTTCGACTCATCTGGCGAAAAAAGAAAGACGGCTTTTCCCTGTCCTGGCGTGACCTGGTTGTTTGCCGGAGTCGTCGGCTCTCCGGATGATTGAGGATATCCAATCTGAACCAAGCTCGCATCAAAGAGTTACGATAAAGACCGCCGATTGTATTGCCTCAAATTGCACGAAATAGGAGGAAATGACTCTGACTGCACGGCGGGTTGATTAATAATTGAAACGGGGACTCTGGATGACCTCCCTACGGACGTAAACAAAGCAGCTTTTGTTTTCGTTCCGCTTTCGCCGGTTTCACAGTGTAATGTTTTATCACAAGGGGGGAAAAAATGCAACACAGGTTGCGAGTTGTGCTGAGATAATCTAAAGTTGGGGATACAAAATGTAAAAAATTCCTCTTTCCACACCCATCTGCCCCATTATGACATCTGATATTATGATATTAATTATATCCTACACCAGGATATAAGGGCAAACCACGGCCCGCGGGCCACATCCGGCCCTTTGGACTCTTTAATCCGGCCCGCCAAAGATCGGTACAGAATTCATGCTTGATACTTGATTGGATCAATGAATTTGGGAGCTCAAGCAGGAGATCATTTCATTTTTGGAGCTACTTGAGAACACTTCAGAATTTTCCAGAGCTGAATGACAAAGATTGGCTTTGTGATTTAGCCTTAACTGTGGACATACTGACACACACGAATGAACTGGACGTGAAGCTACAAGGGAAAAAACGGTTTGTGCATGAAATGCAAGCAAACGTCAGAGCATTCAAAACCAAGCTAGTTTTATTTTCAAAGCAAATGTCAGACGAGTCTGATATGTACTGTTAACAAATGCATTTTTAAATTTTCTTTATATGTATCGTATCTTGCGGTGACTTGGCCCGTCTGTCAAATTTTAAAAGTCAGTGCGGCCCCTGAGCCAAAAAGTTTGCCCACCCCTGTCCTACACGATAAGATGGACGTCAACGTCCTAAACATCATAGCTTTTTAGACGATAATGTGAGAAGTTGCGGGTTGATATGAACCAAAAAGCTGCAACAGTCTGATAACACATTAATGAATATGTGTTGATTTAGTCATCTGATGTGTGTGTGTGTGTGTGCATCTCTTGCAGGCGGTGTGTGCAGGTGTGGACCTGCAGGAATTGTCCGCCGCCACCAGGGGCGCCGGCGACTCCAGACCCCGACTGTGTCACATCAGCAGACAGCAGGAATGCAACCTGGGCGTCACCGTCCTCTCATTGAAAGGTGAGTCGCTGGTTTACGGCAGGACAAACACTCATTTACAGCCGCTTTAATTATTAGACCGCAGGGATCAAAGGTCAAAGGTCGTGGCTGGTGCTGCTGCAGTTCATTATTGGATCTAGTCCTCAGACTATTACCTCAAATGTTAAAAATGGACTTCAAAATATTGCGGAATAAACTCTATATCGTGATGACGAGTTGAGTGAAAAAGAAAATAAACACATCAACACGTGACAGTTACCTGCTTGCAAGCTTACGTGCACGTCCTTTACTTTTATGTGCAAATGAAGGAAGAAAATACCTACTGTTCTGTTGGCATGATAGTCATTATTAAGTCTGTAAAGGGAAAGATAAATAAAAAGCACATGGTAAATTTAGCTGATTAATTCCAGAAAGTAGCCAGTTGAGGAAATTTAATCGCAATTGAATTTGCACAGAGGTGCAAAAGATTACAACAACACACAGCTTGATTGGTATGATGGAAAAGGCAGATGAAACTATGCTAGTTAAAGAAGACATTTAAATATCAGAAACTTTAAAAATTTAAATATCAGAAACTTTTTAAAAATACTTGTTTTTGGACTTAACATGGGAAGAAGTTTTGGTAAAACAGGAACGCTAATATTAGCTTGTGGACAGCAGGCAGTGTCCACACTTGATCGCAGAATTAGAAAATAGAGAGATTTAGATAAAGTTTTGAAGTTTTGTTCATCTTATAAATTCATCCAACAAGCAAACTTAATTTTGTTTTTTTTTTTGCAAATATTGAAAGGCGGTTAATTCTGATTCCGTAATTGCGAAGCATATAATTAATTTGATTGGTTATTTTAATTGATTCCCACCCTTGTGAATACCCTTTCCGACAGGCCATAAAAACTGTTCAATTTGTAAATTCAAGTATCCACCGCATTTTGATGTAATACATGAAAATTACAAGACATGCTTTTTTTCCCAAACAAAAATAGGTGAACATAAATAAAATAAGATTTTATTCATATAGCACCAAATCTCACCAAGTTTTCTCGGGACACTTTGGATGTAGATCAAGTCTGGACTCTTTAAGATGACAAAAAACAAAAAACAATATTTTCTCCATGATCAAGCACTTGTTCACAGTGGCGGAAAAAATACGAGAAACAGAACTTATATCACTTTGGCAGCGAGGCGACACGTGAATGTTTGATTTGTCTCAATCAATATTATCTTTGCAGTTTTAGTCTGAGGTGAAAAGACAAAGAATCGCATTCATCAAGACCCATTAAATGTCATTAAATGTTATCAAACACAATTCAGAAACTATAGTGTCATTCAATATGACGTGTAATGATTATATAGTTTATAAGAATAAGAATAAGAATAAGAATAAGAATAAGAATAAGAATAAGAATAAGAATAAGAATAAGAATAAGAAAAACTTTATTTATCCCAAAGGAAATTGTTGTGCTAGAGTTGCAAGAAAATATAAAAAAGTACTGTAATATAGTGTAATGAATATAGTGATTATAGTGTAAAATATTACAACTTCTGCAAGTTTATGTTCTCACTAAATGCAAAAGTTACATATCAAGACAAGTTTTACAACTCTCGATTCCCCTAAAAGCCTAGGATACGGCTTTTGCCATCAATAACATCAGGATTAAATTAAAATAAAATGTAGTCTATTCCCTATGAGTGGGATCTTCAGTGTTTTCCAAACTGGAACCCCCTCGAATATACAATCATATTTTATATTAAACCCACTGCCATGGGTTACGGCGTCTTGTTATTGTGCATTTACTACTAAGCTATTAAAATAATACACAGGTTTACATATTAATGTTTTTATTTTAAACTTGTGCAAGCTGCATTGAGTCGGGAGGCCATGACACTGCCATGTATCATTTACTTCTAATTTATCAAATTCACTATGTTGGATTGTTATTTATGTGTATCTGAAAAAATTGAAATTTGTAAGAAAAAAACTTGAAATACATAAATCATTATATAAGAACACATACACATATATAAATATAAAAAATATAAAATATAAAAAATATAAATATATAAAAATTCCCCACTTTCTGCAGTTCCTGCAGTTTCTGTCCTGAATCTCCACAGGTTGAGTACCTGCTGACCTCTTCATATCATTGTTTATATTTTGTAAAAATCTGTTTATTCCACACGCATCCCAATAAACTAGAACAAAAGCAGCACGAGTGGAAAATGTTTAAATGTTCAGAAATGTTGTTTAGTATATCTTTACAAAGAATGTTGGGATTTCTCATCTACAACCCACAACATCCGAACCGCCAACACAAAATAACCACATTCGGGGAGTGACCTTTGACCCTTAACTGCACCGCATCATCCGACTCTACGCTGAAACAGTCAGAAAGACTTTGGAAAAATGTCCGTGCGTTGCGTTGTTCCATCGCAAAAAAGCGCACGTGACAATCCTTTCGTGCGTGTTTGACCGTCGGGGCGTGGATGCGTCCGCAGGTCAGAGCGGCGAATACATCTTGACCACGACCGCCGACGGTCCCGCTGAAAAAGCTGGCGTCCGAAGCGGGGACCGACTGATCTGGATGGACGGCGCGGCGGCCTCCACGCTAACCCTCGCCTACCTGAACAGAACCGTACGAACACCTCCGGCATTCGATCGGGAGCGTGTGGCGCGCACGGCGTGTGACCGTCGTGTCGTTGCAGTTCAAGAAGAGCGGCAAAGCCGTGACCGTGCTGGTGGCTGACGGCGAGAGTCAGGCCAGTTCCGTCAGGAGGAAGATGCCCATCCTGCCGGTGACGGCGGAGTGTCACAGCCTGCCGCACGCCGCCAGGACCATGCATCTGGTCAAAGGGCCCGACGGCTTCGGCTTCCTGCTCAGGCAGGAGAAACTGCAAGTCACGAGACGGATAGGTGAGGAGGAAGTCCGATGTGAAATGAAAAAATAATAACCATTTACTGTTGTGTCAAATTTCGCTCTAATCAGACCTTCACATACCGGGTCTAAAAATACCTTGCAATATATATATAGATATATTTTTTTTTTGTTTTAAGGTAGAAAGTATCTGACATTAAACAATAAAGTCCGATGTGAAATTAAAATAAACAAAAAAAACGAGATATTATTGTGTCAAATTTCACTCTAATCAGACTTTCACATGCCAGGTCTAAAAATACCTTGCAATATTTTTTTTTTGTTTGTTTTAAAAAGGTTGAAAGTATCTGTCATTAAACAAAAAGTCCGATGTGAAATTAAAAAAAAAAAAAAAAACATTTATTATTGTGTCAAATTTCGCTCTAATCAGACTTTCACATCACGGGTCTAAAAATAACTTGCAGTAATTTTTTTTTTTTTTTAAGTAGAAAGTATCTGCCATTAAACAATAAAGTCCGAAGTAAAATTAAAAAATAATAACGATTTATTGTTGTGTCAAATTTCGCTCTCATCAGACTTTCACACACCGGGTCTAAAAATACCTTGCAATAACTTTTTTTTTTTTTTTTTTAAAAAGTAGAAAGTATCTATCGTTAAACAATAAAGTCTGATCCGAAATTAAAAAAATAACCATTTATTATTGTGTCAAATTTCACTCTAATCAGACTTTCACATGCCGGGTCTAAAAATACTTTGCAATCATCCTTTTCTTTTTTTTTTTTTTTTAAAGTAGAAAGTATCTGCCATTAAACAATAAAATCAAAAATCACAGAATAATTATCTCATAAAGATGAATCCATTTAAAAAAAAGATGCTAATGTTGAAATAAATGCTCGTGGAAAGAGATGGAAATAGGTGCAAAATAAGCTCCTTGTATATAATGCAACACAACAGCGATCAACCCATCTATTCTATCCACCCACAAAATATTGTGGGTGGATAGAAAGAAATACAGAGGAAAGAGATAAAAATAAAGAAATTCTTTTGGGAAATTGTTTTTCAACCAAACAACAATTCACACAGAGTGAGTAAGAAAATACCTCAAGATGAGTGCATTGTTTTTTTACACCATTTTCTAAAAGAAGATGCTTAAAAGAGTGGGGATTTACTAATCTGTATAATAATTCATTTTAAAAAATGAAGATCAATTAGCATTCATCCATTATCTTAATAACCTATATAGGTGTAAGTTATTGCATGTAAATCTGTATATCTAAAACTCTTTGAAAAATCACTTCAAAACCAGGATTAAATGATCACAAGAAGAATGATCTTAAAAATAAGCAGTTAAATCCATATAATTCAGCATCTGAGCTTCAGATCCACTCCAAAGTTGTCGGAAACACGTTTAGCAGCAGCACAAACATCTCAGTCCAAATATTAACTCTGCGCCATTTATCTCATTTAAGCGACATTAAACCATAATTATTCCGTATTTAGATTATTATTATAATTATCCCATAATTATTCCATAACTAAATAGCCATAATTATTTAATTATGCAGTTATAAATAAATAAAAATGTGGAATTTTTGATCATTTTCTCCTGATCCAACAGTCTCCATGTTGTCAATTGTGTTTTCTTTGATTTCGGTGTGTCAGCGCACGTGCTGCGGGAGGTGGACGAGGGAAGTCCTGCAGAGGCCGCGGGGATGGAGGATGGAGATCTGCTGCTGGCGGTGAACGGCGAACCCGTGGAGACGCTGGAGCACGAGGACATCGTGAGATTGATCCGGCGGAGCGGCGACGAAGTTCGCCTCACCGCCATCTCCATGGAAGGGAGGGAATTCTTCAGACAGGTGGGATCCTCCGACCGCTCCTCTTATCAAACATTACATTATATTACATTACATTTGGCAGGCGCTTTTATCCAAAGCGACTTACAATAGAGGACATTGGGACTGCACTTGCAAATACACGATGCACAGGAAATATACAGAATAACAGTAAGCTGGGGTTAGTGAGTTTTTTTTTTTTTTTTTGGGACAGAGACACACAAACATACACACACACACACACTGCATAGCCTAACTTGCTGCCAACCTGATCTGGGGCATCAGCGCAGGAAAAAGTCCTGAAAGATAGACGTTTTTACCTGTTTCTTGAAGGTTGAGAGGGATGATGCTAGTTTTGTTGCTTCTGGGAGTTTGTTCCACCACTGAGGTAGTAGAACTGAGAACAGTTTTGCCTGAGATCGCTTAGAGCGAGCAAAAGGTACTGCTAGTCGGTTTGTATTAGAGCAGTGGTTCTTAACCTGGGTTCGATCGAACCCCAGGGGTTCGGCGGAGGTCGAGACACACATTGGTGATGACATCACCGGCCGCAGGTGATCACGCTACATAGCTCGGCCTATCTGTGCTGCGGGGATTTTGGCGCGATCAGTTGTAGTGTCGTGATGGTACGTCATGTGATTTCTTTCTTAATATTTTAATCCCTTCATACTGATTATGTCGGGCAAAAAAAGAAAGCGGTCGGAAGAATACGTACAATACGGATTCACATGTATGACGGAACGCGATCGGAATCGATGTCCTGACTGCGTGATTTGCAAAGACAAGATCAGCAATTCTAGTCCGGCACCGGCAAAACTAAGGGAAGGCTTCCTTCAGCTGCATGGAGACGGGAACTACAAGAACATAGCGCTTGCTGGATTCAAGGTGAAGGGAGCCAGATTCCATGAAAAGGCTCCTCCGCCTGTTCTTTGTACCCGTCGACGAAACGATCCTCCATCCAATAAAGAAGGGTTCGGTGAATGCGCATGTAAAACAGGTGGGGTTCAGTACCTCCAACAAGGTCAAGAGCCACTTTATTAGAGTGAATACCAGCCGTGCTGCAGCATTCTGGACCATCTGCAGCGGTTTTACTGCACAAGCAGGTCGTCCAGCTGGGAGGGAATCGCAGTCGTCCAGGCGGGAGATGAACATGGCCTGAACCAACAGCCGTGCCGACCGTCGGGTCAGGCGGGGTCTGATTTTCCGAATGTTGTACAGCGCAAATCTGCAGGTCCGGGCAGTTGAAGTAATACGGTTGGAGAACGACAGCTGATCGGCGATCGTGACGCCGAGGTTTTTTGCAACTTTGTTAGGGGCCACTGTGGTGGGGCCCAACTTGAGGCTGATGTTGTGACCCGACTCCCGTCTCCGCTCATCCTCTTCTGCCGCTCCCGCAGTTAGATGTTTCGCCGCTCCTCTTTCACGAAGATCCGACGCTCCGGGATCGGACGCCGTCCCCCGGCGCCGAGAGGAGAAGCGAAGGCGGGTCACGCGCACGAGGTTTTCCCGAACAGGTGCTCCTTTTTTTTTTCCTGTCTCTGACTTCCAGTGACGCTGGAACGCGTACGTTCACACGTTTTTGTGAAAGTGTGTGTGAGGATGAGCTCACACACTCGCTCTTTGTGTCCGTCTGCAGCGAAGAGACGGCGACATCTTTTTGTGACGAACTCCACAAAAAAAAAACGTTGGAGGATTTGAGGAGCTCGGGGTTGAAGAGAAGAGTCCACCTCCCAAGCGTGTGTGTGTGTGTGTGTGTGTGTGTTCCTTACAGCCGACTAATAAGATCGACCTTCCCCCTAAGAGCTTCCGATCTCTGTCTTTGTCTTAAAGTTAACTTAAAAGTTATTTTGATAAATGTGAAATGTAAGTTAAAAATGTAATTAATGAATGTTATGTATACGGGACTGTCTCAGAAAATTAGAATATTGTGATAAAGTTCTTTATCTTCTGTAATGCAATAAAAAAAAAAATCTTTTTCATGATATTCTAATATTTTGAGATAGGATTTTTGAGTTTTCTTAAGATGTAAGCCATAATCAGCAATATTAAAATAATAAAAGGCTTGCAATATTTCAGTTGATTTGTAATGAAACAAGAATGTATGACATTTTTGTTTTTGTAATTGCATTACAGAAGATAAAGAACTTTATCACAATATTCTTATTTTCTGAGACAGTCCTGTGAGTAGGTATTCGCATACGTCCACATGCAATTATTTTTTGTTTCTGTATAAAAAGTCAAATCAACTTAAATCACTAAATGTATGTCTGATTTACTACCGATTCAAGGTTTGGTGAATCTACAAATCCACGCTTTGCGGAATTTGATTTTGCCGATATTTCTGAAAAAATAATGTATTGTGTTGGAAAAAAAAAAAAAAAAAAAAATCAAATTTTAACAGTTGTCTTACCATGTTTTGCCAAATTTATTATCTTTCCTATGACTTTTGAATTGAACAGTCAAACTCAGTCTGGGGGGGGGATATTATGTATAAATATGTATTTTTTTCAAAATGTAAATTCAGGTCAGATTGCTGATAATGCATGAATTTTGTGTACTTTTGAGTATCACTAAATATCTACAATCACTTCAGATGAAGTCACAAATCAAAAAAGATTTGTCGCATGAACTTGACGATCAAGAGTATTTCTAAACCGACCGGGTTATCGATTTATTTATTAAAATGTTCACCGTTGTCTGAATAAAATGTCACTTTTACTAACAAACCTTAATGAAAGCAACTTAATCTGCCAAACCAGTGACGACGACGTCAGCGGTCGGGGGAGAAAATAAGAGACGGACCGTTCTTTCAATGTCACGTTTAATTCTTCCACCGATATTTTCCATCTGGAACCTTCTGGGTCGCCTGGTGAACCCGTGTCATACAGTGCCGAGTTTCATAGATACATCTACGTACTGTATATACCGCAGCTTTTATTCAAATTACAATGCATCTGATTAAAACATCAAATATACAAACATTGTTTAGGGACAGCAAATCATTGGAATCCAAATATAGTCCAGTAGTTGCTGAGTTGTGGTTAGTCTCACACAGTTATTACTCTACAAGTTTCCAAAAAAAAAAAAAAAAAAAAAAGCATCATTTGATTCAAGTACTTCATTCCAACACAAAATAGAAGATAGGAAACTACTTTATCTACACGAAGAGTCGATCCAAGGCCACGGGGAGGGGGGGGGGGTTGCGGGGGTGACGGCTCGAGACGGCCGAGGCCGCCGGCTGCGTTCGTTTTCCTGAGAGAATTCCCATCCCGCCTTCTGAGCGACGCGCGGGTTTTTACGACCGCGGCGCTTTCGGCGAGTGAGCCGGGATGATCGACACAGGCCGGTTACTGCAGGAGTTTCCACAGGATGGCTTGTGTCTTCTTTTACGGCGACGTGAAAAACTACCGGAGAATTGAACCGATGTTGCAAACGTTCTCATCCGATGAGATTTGATTTAAAACATCCTTTTTCTCTCTTTGTGGAACAAACCTTATTTATATTACCGTCTAAATCCAGACACAAGAGGGCTGGAACCTTTTTTTTTTTTTTTTTTTTTTTTTCCAAATTCATTTATATTGGTAAAATGGTTTCTTTTAAATTGAATTGGCAACTTTGTGGAAATCCAATCATCTGCCTATAAACCTGTAAAGTCGTGAAAATTAAGTAATACCAGAAAATTGGAAGGGAGACAAAGAACCCTTAAATTCTGCTTGAAATCAGTATGCGGTTCCATTTTTCACATGTTAATTTAGTATTCTGTGATTTTTAAAAGCAATGAATGATCAAATTTAAAACATTCATTTCTTGCCTGACTAAGGGATTGTATTGCTTAATTTTGGCAATTGTTAGAAAAACATTATTTTTTTTATTTTATTTTTTTTTTTTTTAATTAGTTGTTTTTTTTTGTTTTTTTTCGGGCCCTTTCTTTGCAGAGACATACTCCAGCAAAGAATCACAGGCTATGGAAGTAGAAATTATAATTACATTTTAAGTGATAATATAGTAATAATAATAATAATAGACATGATATATATATGTAGACTGAGTGCATGTTGCTCGTCTTCAATTATTAGACAAATTCATATTCCATCAAAAGCCATCCCACATTCCTTTTTTTTTTTCATTTTTTTTTTTTTTGATGAAGTTCTTTCTGAAAGGTGGAAATTTAAAACCCGGCGATCCAGTCGAACGCCGGACGCCGAGCTCGGAACGCAGCCGCCGCCGCCGCCGCCGGACAAGACGCCGCTGACCCCGTCTCCGCGGCTTCGATCCAAACCCGAGGAAAAAAATTGCCTAACAGTCAGGTGACCCTTGACACGGGACACGGGAATACAAACATCTCCAGCTGGATGCTGCGGGGAGGTCTGGAAGGGGAGGAGGAGGAAGGGGGTTTATGTCGTAATTGTTTCGGTAGAAAAGCTTGAATGGACATTCAAGTGTTTGTTTTTGTTTTTTATTTTTTTTCTTTTCTTTTAAATCCCCACGGTGAAGTCAGAAAGGTGTGGAGGTAAACAAGCCAAGTTATTGAGCTCGAGAGGTAGAGAGCAACGCGGTGAATCCTTTTCTGTACACGTTCACGCCGTTGCTGTGATCAAACCATTAACAACGGTAACAAAACAAAACAAAAACAAAAAAATAAAATAAAAAGAAGAAAAGAAGGCTTCTTATTAGATATATCTACAACTCTGCTGTACACACGACATACACCCCGCCATGACTGTGTGAACCGTCCTCTGAGTAGGCTAGTAGCAGGGTACGAATCAAGAAAATATATACATTTGTATGCAAGTTTTTAAAAATAAAATTAACTCCACAGCCTTAGAAATGTGCAGGCTAATACAATTTTTCTATACAGGGGTATCATATTTTTTTTTTTTTTTTTTTAATTTGTTTTTTGTTTCATAAGTTGGCGTGTAGATTTACTTCTCTATTTAACATATATACACAATGATACACTGAGGTGCGAGAAGGAGAACGCATGCCGGAGGACAGGAATAGAAAATAATTTTCAAAAATATATTAAATAATTTACTCCAAAGTTCTTTTTTTTTTTCTGGATACAGTGTATGAAGAGGGAAGGGAGCAGACTTCAGCATCCCCTATTTTGAAAAAAAATAAAAATAATAATAATAATAATAATAATAATAAAATAAAAAGACCATATGCTACCTGTTTCCCAAAGTTGGTCAGTGGAAGTGATGAATTCAAGTTACACAGAATCAACGCTGTGACAGACGGATATTGCTGGTTTCACTGGTTCTGACCGAGGGATGTTACCATAGCGACGCTTGGTTCAGGACTGAGTAAATACAGGTGAAGAACACGCAGAGTTACAAACAGGTGGGTCGAAAGCCCCGCACACACTTTTCACTAATCCCCCCCCCCCGTCCCCCGGGGTGGATAACTTATAAAATAGAAAACAAACCATTAGGACTTTTCCAAGCGCTGCTACCTGTATGTGGACCGTGCTCAACAATTTGGGCTCAGCAGTTTGAGGAGAAATTAAAAAAAATAAATAAAATAATTTTTTTTTTACCCCGTGCATGAGGAGGATTCTGACGACAGATTTTTTTTTTCTTAGCAAACCCGCGGTAAATTTCAAACAGTGGGGAAATTCCTGCAGCTGAGCAGAGGGTCAACGTTGCTCTTTTTCTTTGAACCGGGAATTTACATTTTTAAAGAAATAAAAGTACAAATCCTCACTTTTTCCTCCCCCTCTTATTTGACATTTGACGACCCCCCCGCCACCTTTTCCAAAAAACAACAAAAAAAAAAAACTGCTACATCTTGGTGTGAAATGATGATTTGATAAAATAACCTCTAGATCGGAAGAATTGTAAAACAAATCACTATTTCATAAAAGCGAGTGATGAGATGAGATCTGTCTAAAAGTAGCAGAATGACGTGTGAAGAGCGATGATGACGAGGGATCCGAGGAAACACTTAATTTCAAATTTTTGGGCAAATTTTTTGATCCATTTTTCTGGAATTAGTTTTCTAAAAGCTAAAGATGTAAAACTCTCCTTAGGAGGGTCACTGGGGACATTCTTTTGATATTTAACAGGATTTCTTTGGAGGTTTTTTTCTTTTTTTTGTCTTGTGAATCGTGTCACAAATCCACAAAAAAAGGCAAGTTTGAGTATAAAAAGATCCGGAAATTAGCTTGACTGGGCCCGTTAGAAGTCGGGACGCAGACTGAAACGCAGACATGTTGTTTGAACGGTTTTGCCATGTGATTTTATGTCATTTCTGGTCAAAAAACACCAATCGACTCAGTGTTCTTTAGTCACCGAGCCAACGGTGGGGAAAAAAAAAAAAAGTCAAATAGAGATGTGATATTTAATTTCAAAATGATGGGTCATTTGCAAGAATTGTATTTCCCTCTGCGGTTTGAAAAAAAGGCCTTTCTTTAAAACTGCTTTTTAAAAAAAAAGCAAACGCTGAGGAAAAAAAAACTCCCCGCAATGTTTTTTTGGACTAAAAATCAGACGAATGCACTTGACAAGACTTTTTTTTTTTTTTTTTTTAAACACTGTGAGGGTTGAGGGGGGAAAAAAAAAAGAAAAAAAAAAAAAAAAAACACTTCCTAATATTAGTCTCTCTTCTTCTGGCTTAAAAATGCTCTTCATCCTGTTAAGCTGGGTGTGAAATTAGGAGGCACGCAGACAGGATGTTTCTTCATGTAATAAACACTTTGGGAGCTCAGTGTTTGTTGGAGTTGGTTCAGAATAGAAGCTCCTTCAGTTTCGTGTCCTTCTTCATGTAATATCTTTTACATTTTAAAACCTCTTTCCAAAAAAAAAAAAAAAGAAAAATTTAAAAAGCCATCATTCATTCTGGAACTATCAAGCAAAGGTTAGCACAGAGTGCTAATCTCTTCCCTTTCATTATTCAACACACGACTAAATACGGTTGCTTAACTTGTTTTCTTTGTAAGACTGTCTTCAGGTGACTTTTGCATGGCCTTTATTTAAAAGAATTCAGGGCCTCATGTATAAACGCTCCCAACTATCAATCGCTAAAATCGTGCAAAAAAAGCAGCTACACTAGTAAACTGGCATGTTTTTTTTTTGTTTGTTTTTTTTTCCCTATTTCTGATTGTTTGCTATATTCTCATGTGTCAGTGCTGTTGTTGTCAAGCCCATGGGTAATCTAGTTATATATATTTATATAAAAGGTGCAAGAAGAGAGGTGTGTGTGTGTGTGGAGGGCCAGAAGCTTTAACATTAAAGCAGGGACCGAAAACATTTACAGGTTCCCTCCGTGAATATAAATTCGGTCTTTTAGATTTTCAGATAATTTCTGTAATATTTTCATAGAATTTTTAAATCTCTAATATATTCTACGCAATTTTACCTCGTTTGATTTTTTTTTTTTTCCTCCATTTTTTTTTCCCCTTTTTTTTGTTTTGTATTTTCTCCTATTTTATGAAAGGGTTGCTTCGGTTTTTACTTTTTTCCCCCAATTTCTCTCTAATTCAATAGTGGCTTTTCCTCATCTATAGGAATTTCCAGAGGGGAAAAAATGTTGGCCAAAATAATCAAGTTAATCTTTTTTTTTTTTTTTTTTTTTTTTTTCAAATACATGGAACAAGCCTGAAGAGCAATTAAAGGCATTGTTTAAAGCAACAATTTAATGTTTATAACGTTGCAACAATTGTGCCAAAAAAAAAAAAAAAAAAAAATCTTTGCAATGACCTTTAGATTTCTAGCAAGGCTTGGGTTTTTTGTTTAAATTATGTTGCCATTTTTTTCAGTGTGACGCCACAAAGTCACTAAATAAAAAAAAATAAGACAGAATGTCTACATGGTTAATGTTACATAGTAACACCATTTGAATCAAACCCAAAAGATGCAGGATCATTGCGAACAAGCTGTATTTTTGTGAATCTCAGCCACATGATGGGATCATTTTTTTTTGATTTTTTTTTTTTTGTTAAATTAGTTAATTATCTGCAGGGAGTTGAGATCATTTGTCAAATGAATGCTTCTGCAGAGAAATATCTAAATAAACAAACCAACTATTGGTTAGCAATTATGCAATTATTGGTTAGAACTCAGAAAATTAGCATTTATGAAATTTTAGGAAACTTTGTTGTTTTACACCCAAAAAAAAACAACAAAAAAACTAGGTTTTGATGACTTCCTGTTTTGCACGGTTATGTTTTAAGCATATCAACAAAATACTGGCTTTCATTGGTGGACAAAAAAAAAATTATATATATATATATATACATATATTAAAAAGTTTGTTGGAATAACGTGAAGCCTTAGATTCCGGCCTTCCATCCAATTTTGCACACCATCTTCATGCACCATTTATACATGAGGCTCATGATCTTTGGCAAAAAATGACTGTCAGTCAGGTGTTGAAAACCTACTGTAGAGGGGACGCGCCAAAATACTTCCCCATCTGGAACGGTCTGGAACACGTTCCTCCAAAAGACGAGTGGATTTCGGTCACGAAAAGCCTGCTATTACGCTTTACAATCAATGGTCTGAATAACTAACAAAGTGGGGTTTGACGCCGTCTCGGAAGGAAACCTTCGCACGATCCCCTGCACCGGACTGATAACTTTTAAAATGCTCTTGTTAAATATATAGTTGTATTTCACTCTGATTTCAGGCTGTGTTAAAACTAAATCTAACTGGTAGTGACAACATAAGAACGGTTAAGAACATTCTCACTCGCTGTGCAGAGCGAGCTTTTTGCAGACTGAACCTTCTGCGGCGATACAGTGACGCAACTCCTAGTGGGTTTCTCTGCGGGTTCCGACCAACCGACGGCAGAGCCGTGAGTTCTGCTCTCCAGTGAAATGCTACCTTGGTGAGAGAAGACGTTGGAGACGCTTTCTTGATCCCGTTTAGCAGCTCGTCGGTCCGCGACGGGTGGCCGCGGACTGCGGTGGCTACTCCCAAACAAGCGGCGACGGAGGCATCTCAGAAGGCTGGGCCACTGTGGAACTGAGAGAGTTGGCAGGAGACACGGCAGGGGAAAAAAAAAAAAAAAAAGGAAATCGTGATGCCGTAGTTATACGCAAGCTATTTGAACCCGAATCCCCGGCTGCTGTTCTTGTTAACCTTCCTCCTGTGTTAGCTTTCTGGTAGCATCCCCGGTGTTAACGGGTCAGTTTTTCCACCCGTGTCTTAAATCAGCTTTAAAAAAAACAGTAAAAATAAAAACTTAAATTCCAATTCTTTTTCTCATCTCTTGGTTACCTTGTTAGGCTTCCTTATCCGTGAAAATATTGGGTTTAAAAATTTTTGTTGTGGTTCTCTGGGCCTTTTTATTAGTAGTATACCTCTCGATTTCAATAAAAAACAGAAAAATTAACCTCAAGAGAATAATGTAAATACGTGTCTGACGTGTCTGGACGTGCTCATTTTTGATTTTTTTTTGCATCAATCCTGGACAAATGAGCGTCCCCAGAAGCTCTCATGAGTGGGGGAGGAGTTGGTTGTCATTGTGTTGGCTGACAATGCATTTAAGATTTAAATTTTGGCTCTAATTTTTGCTTTGTTATCTTCTTTTTATACCCGGGTCGAAACCGACCCTAACACTACAACGGACATAATTTCAACTAGAGCATTTTATAATGCAGTGAAAAAAAAATGTGTTTGTTGAATTTTGTTGAAATCAAGGTTCCTGACAAAGTCAAGAAGCCTTGATGCAATAAAAAAAAATGTAAGTGATTATTTTATGCATTTAAAAACTAAAACAGGTCGGTGCTGTTAAAAACCACAGAACGAGGACTATTCAAATGAAAAAAAAAAAAAAAACGTGAAGGGGGAAAAACTTAAACTAAACAGTTCATAAATATAGCGTTGCGATTAAAAATCTGTCGTCTGTCTCTTTTCTGAATGTTTACATCATCTAAAATAAAGTTGTTACTGGTGTAACCTGTTTGATCGACTGTGCTGTGCGGATTTCAACAGTAACGGGTCAAAATGACCCGCAACATAATCGATGTGATTTATTTCTACATAAGAATAAGAACAACTTTATTAATCCCGAAGGAAATTGTTGTGCCAGAGTTACAGAAAATATAACAGTGATAAATAATAAAAAGAAAAGGCAGAATTAGAAATAAAAATAAACTATAAAGTGTCTCAGTGAAACTATAAAGTGTCTTAGTAAACAAGTGATAAAACGATAAGTGTCTTAGTAACAAGTGAGGTAAGGATACATAATACGAGGGTTAAATCAATACCAGCTTTCGCCTGGATGACGATCTTTCGGGATGTTCTGTAGTTTGATGTCGCCGCGTACTTAAAATACGGGGAGAAATAGGAGATAATACCGAAGTGCTTCCTACCTGATAAAGCTCTTGAAAGCAGCTGACTGGGGATTAATGCAGAGCGGAACTCGACTCCCCTTCTGCTGTTCCAGAATGAATTGATGGATGATCTCTGCGGGGGGGAGAAAGAGTAAAGTTAAAGTGTAATCTTAGAGATTAATGGTGTTTAAAAATTTAAGATCTTCACTACCAGTTTCCCCCCCCCCTCCGAATTTACGATGTAATTCGCACCCGCGACATGCAGAGCGGAGCGTGATTAATTCAATATGTTGAATCGAAAGTGCTATTTCTGTCGCTGGGAAGATTTTATTTTTTACCTTTGACCTGTCTTACGGAGCTCAGGTTCTTCTCGAAGCCGTCGTCGAACTTGGGGTTGGTAACGGGCTCGAAGTCGCTGGTGTAAACCCGACCCGAGGACGTGGTGTAGCAGCATTTGCACATGCAGGTGTGGTAGCGCAGCCGACCCTCGTCCAGGTAAGGATGAGCCAGCGCGTCCTTTGCCGAAATCCGCTTTGACTATTAACAAACATTACGTATCGCTTACGTTAACTTCCCATACCTTTTATTATCCGACGTTCTCGAAACGTCTTCTTAAGGTATTTTGCAAAAAATGGTTGCAAGTTATGACAAGTTTAAATACGCAGTGTCTGTTTGTGGAACAATTTCAGGGTCTTAAAAAGAACATAAAGATGTTTTTTTCCAGCCACTTTTCTTAAGATAGAGTACATTCAATTAAAACGGGTAACTTGTTGTTCCTTTCGTCTTAATTGCTTCTCCAGGACAAATACATTTTTCTGAATGTGAATGAAAATGATTTCTACCACAGTTCTTGCATATTTCCAGTTAATTCCTTTACGAAGTAACTTTTTTTTTTTTTACATTTTCCAATTAATTTCTCTCCCATTCTTTTAACAGTTTCTTCTGGATCTCTTTTTTTTTCTTAATTTTTAATTTAATTTTTTTTTATTTTAATTTTTAATTTTTAATTTCTCATACAGTTTCTTTCCCATTATTTTCCAGCGCTTTTTTTCTTTCAGCGTTTAAAATACCAGAAATAATTTCTGAGCTATTATTAATGTGTTCAATGAAATTAACCAAAAAAAAAAAAAAAAAAAAAAAAAAGAATAGTAAAAGACAGGAAATCTAGATATAACTGGGCTGTTTTCTGACCAACTGAATCTGAGACAGAGAGGAAAACTAAATATTTTGAATCTCACGTTGTCATATTGGTAACCATGCTTCCGTGAAAGCCTTTTTTTTTTTCTCCATTAAATCAACAACAATCCAACATGATAATAGAGTGACTCACCGGATCAAACACGAGCATCCTGCAGAGGAGGTGCACGGCTTCATGGGTTGCTTGGCTAGACAGCGTGTACAGAACAGGAAGGGATGGCTGCAGACAAAACACATGCTGTCAGTCACATTAACTCCAGTGAACCTCCGGCCTGCTCCATAAAACCAGTGATTTTGACAAATCTGAATCAATATAACGTAAGCACCACCTACTGGCATTGGTGCACGTGTTAAACCGAAGCCACTTGACAAGAAGATGTAAATAAAATTATTCACCGAAGTAGGAATTTCATGCACCTTCCTACAAATCCGATGCGGAAAATGTACTTCGCGCATTAAAAGTAAAGGCGCAAAATGGCTTGATTGCTATTTCGGTTAAATCGTATTTATGACTTCTTTGACGTTAGAGCAGCTTGAAATGATAGGTCGGCTATTTAACAATCATATGCAAGTTTTAAAGAAACGTCTATGGGCATGACGCCGGGCAAACAACATTTTAGCCCAAAATGTGGTTCCTATTTGATTTAAACTAAAAAAAAATGTCAAAAATAAAGGATGTTGTGGGTGTCACATTAAAACTGATGGTTAGTTAAAACAGCAACTTAAAGATAATGCAATTATTGACTATTGTCACAGCCTACATGCTATCACACATCAATATATTGACAATGTAGTGGATGGAAAAAAAACAAAAAAACTAATCAAATTAGTTACATATCCACTATACTTAAATTTTCAATTCTTTTGATTAATTAGCCAACAATTATATCCCTGAGTAAATATTACTGCATTTAGCTTCTTGCAAAATTACCTTTAATATATTTATATGGCTTTCTAAAAACGTGTCCCATTAAAAACAAAGAGCAAATAAATAAAATCCCACATTTAAATATAGTCCTCATAATGCTGTAATGTTGTGAGATCAGAAAAGCCCCCCCACACGTTCACCGAATGAGTCATCAGCATCAATAACCGTGCAATTCTGGCCGCAGACGTGAAAGTCCCAAATGACTCACTGATTCATGGCTCTACAGCAAGGTTTTGGAACAACCTTTCATTTTAACGCTGATTAATTCGTGCGCTTGGAACTGAACCTCTCACTGCTATTCTTGGATCATTGGTCTCAATGGAACTAACCTGGTTAAGCAAAGGTCAATTTAATACATTTGCAACGTGGTCAATCGCCGCAAACTACCGAAACAAGTCTTCATCAATTTAACATTTCGGTCAGAAATGTTAAATTGTACCTGCTTATGAGGTCCTCTGAGAATGTGTGCACGAGCCCCTTCGCATGCCGTCCTCATTGCCTCCATGGAAGGAGTCCCCAGCAGGTCGGTGATCAGATCCAGCTATCGATCAAGCACAAACAGGTAAAGTTGGGATAGCCTGTTTCTCCAGGTTAGCTTGTGGGGGGGAAAAAAAAAAAAAAAAAAATTTCGAAAATAAATATTTCATTATTCTTTTTAAATTGCGCATTTATCCGTTGCTTGTAAATTCAAAAAATATATATATTCAAGACTTTTATTGTCATGGTATAAAGTGCAACAACATTTAGAGATGGCAGATCTCGGGTTCGGTGGGATCAAAATCAAAAACAGACATAAATAACCTTAAAAAGCAGAACAGCACAGTAACAGCAGCATCTCTGGGTTAGAGATATAAGACAAAAAAATATAAATAACACTAGAAAAAATAAGTAAAAAAAAGTGCACAGTGGAAAAAAGGGGTTTATTGCACCGTACTGTATGTGAGGTTCAAGGCAATCAACCCCATTATTTAGGAATAATAATCTACAAATGAAAGTGTAGTAAAGGATCAATACTGTGTTTGAACAGCGGTGTTTAAATCATAATATAATAATAATACATGGGATTTTTATAGCGCTTTTCATGACACTCAAAGACGCTTCACAAGTAAAAAACAGAAGGAACAGAACATACACAGAATTATGATATAATGCTATAATATAGCATCGTTAGAGTCATTTCACCTTCAAATAATGTAAAGCTCCACTAACATGCGGATAGCGCCGCAAAAAAAAGGACCCCCATTGACAGTGGCTACAATCTAGATTCTCTGTGAGCAGCAATAAGGAGATATTCAACTTTGATCAGCACCTTTTGTTATCCAGCACGTGTGATTGGTATCATTTCGTTGTATTTTATTGCCAGACAACCTTTAGCCCCTGAAAAGAAACCCTATTCCAAGAGCGGCGGATCAGGACAGATGCATGAAATCCGAAGGAAAATACTGCGACAGCTTTGGAAAAGAACAGTTAATAACAGGCATGTTTTACAAAACCTGACGGACAAGCTTGTCTTCCTTCTTAATTTATGCTGAAACGCAAGACACATGCACACTGTGCACAAACAATGACGGCTTAAGATGATAACATACTTGTGAAAGCTCTCTTACCTTTACCAACCGATAAGGTGTTGTATTCTATGAATGATGCCGTGCCAGTTTGAAGGCATTTACTCTGTATCTAGATGGAGCAGCTATAATGCCCTGCAAATACTTGTGATTCGCACAAATAGGTGTGATAATGAACACATTTGGGAAGCTAATATTGTGCAGCTGTTTTATGCAGCTTGTAAAAAAAACTTTTATGGCGTGCCTTCGACTGCAATAATCCACTGGAGCAAGTGAAGAGGAAAAATAAAATTCAAACCCGTAGTTAAATCTCTCAGTTCAGTGAATAGCAGGGGGGCTTCGGGGTCTTATTGGAGTTAATTCGCCAAAAGGCACACGGGGGTAGCCATTAAATTTCATTACATTTTTCAGCTAAAACGAGACACTAATCCGGGAACAATAGAAGATGAGAGCTGGTTGTTCAGTAGCTAAGGATTTATGCAGACGGACCTCTTATTCAAACAAATGACCCTCCCTGTAGTATTTCAGCTGTAGAACACGAGCTACCGCGACACGTCCCGCTGCCTAATCTATGATCCTGAAAACGCTAGGATGACCCTCATCCTGGCTGACCTGCAAATTTCTCAATGTAGAAATGTCATTTTCACCTCAGTGACAATAATAGCATAGCTTTATGGGTTAGAAATGATCAGAATGCAATATGAGATAGAGCAGGAATATTCCTCCAGGATGAAAAAAAAAATAAAAGTCAAACACCCAGGAAAATAGAGATGTGATTAATCATAGTTGCGCCGTCTGGCTGTCGTCTCTGTACCCACATTCGGTTTATCCGGCTCCGGATGCAGTCTCAAAAATATCTCAACTCCTCTACCCGTCCGGTTGTGCAACCCACCTCCTACCCATCACCACCTGCTATTCCGGAAGATCCAGGTGACTCATCACAGAAGTTCCATCTCCAGCTACTGACTCGACACTCGGGTGTCCAAACCCCGGGGATTTCCACCCTACGTCCCCTTTTTCCAATTAACTGTGTTGCACAAAGGCAATGACAATTAATTCCTATACCCTGTGTCTTATTGCTAAAATCCAGTTTAATTCATCTGATCTTATCAAGCTATTTATAAAAAAAAAAAAAAAAAAAAAAAATTACTCCCAATTCAAATTATTAATCCCTTTGACACTATTTTTACAGTAATATCCATTTAGTTATAATAATAATATTTAGTATGATTAAAAAAAAAAAAGAAAATCACTTCCAAATGTAACAACTTATTTGTTCCCCTTTTGATTAAACTCCTCGCAGATTTGAAAGGTGATTTCGTGAGGATTGTCCTCTAAATTTCATTTTAATTTAAATCAGAGCATTTTATCATTTTATCTGTTACTTCATATTATTACATCACCCGGTCCTTGAGTCAAGTTGGACTAATTAAGTATCGGCGGCATTGTAAAGTGCGAAAGGTCATCGGTTTACACCAGTGATGTGTGGTGGTGTTAATAGCTGCAGACACACACACACACACACAAACCCTCTATTACCAATTTATAAATTTCCTCCTTATCGTAAACGTTTAAAAATCTGACCTTAAACGTGTCTGATAGATCTTGCATGTTTGCTACAGCCTCTCATTTTTTTCCACTCTTTACATTTTTCATTCCACAGTTTCCCGCTGGAAACAAAAAACAGGCAGCGGAAGCAGCGAAGGTTGTTTTTATCCCGACAGGCTCCCAGACAGTCTTTTTGGACGAACCCACTCCGTTAGAGAGGAGCCGGTTATCTCCTGTCCTGGAGTGTGAAGTAAACCTTCTGTAATTTATCGCTTCCTGTTTTGAGTGGAAGTCTAGTTTTGAAAATCCCTTAAGCTGACATGGTCTCTTTCTTTCTCTCTCTATACATAGAGAAAGTCTTCCATTTCTCACAGTCAACACAAAATATAATGATAGAAGGACTGCGGCAGTGCATCGGACAGTCCGATTTTAGCCTTTGGCCACAGCAGAGGACCGTCTGCCTTACCTCGTCTTTCCACTGTGTTTCTTTTTTCCTAAATAGCTAAATTTACGCACAAATATTTAAGAAGCTTCTCAGATGACAGAAAATCAGGGCGTGATGTAAAATTGACCGCATACTGGTGACATACAGCGGAGCGCCAACTTATTTACCTCACATTGGCGGTCACTTGCTCAACTATTACAATGGGGTTGCACCCAGCTTAAACTACATTTTGGCAACCACATGGTTTAGTTGAGTTAGATTCATATTCAGAACAAAACATTTCAAAAGTAACTTGTCTGGCCTGATCTGATCTGCTGTGGATGCTAATGAACAGTATCTCTTAAGAGTTAAATTTGTCTTTTGCTCGATTCGGTAGCGAACATCAACGTATCAGAGAACTTTTGTTTCAAATTTACTTCCAAAAAAGCATGTTTTTTTTGTTGCAAAGTCAGTTTTTTTTTAAATCAGTGTTCAATGTGAAATCACATCGTTTGACTGGCATCCTAGTAATAAAGCGATACAACGCCTCGGTACAAAACCACCTCACTTCCTGGTTACGGTAAACGACCAAATGTTCGGTGATGTTGTCACCTGCTGGATGGGACTCTGAGCCTGGAAGAGAATTCGTCTGCCCAGCAGCTCAGCAAAGATGCAGCCCACGGACCAGATATCGATGGAGTTGGAGTAGTGGCGACTCCCCATCAGGATCTCGGGCGCTCTGTAGTACTGTGTCACCACTTCTTGAGTCATGTGCCGTGACTCATCAGACTCCTCCACCCGGGCCAGGCCAAAATCACAGATCTACAAGACAGTATTTCACGTTATTCTCCGGCTTCTTCAAGCATGTTGAGGTCGGATACGCTGCGCTTCAGTTTCATTTCAACAAAACGTACGCAGACATCTATTTTATTCCATTCGTCGATGAAAGGGTTCATTAGTTCGATTGGGGATTTTGTGCCAACATTTGTTCGGCGGCTGGGGAAAAAAAATAGTCCCTCTGGATGTTCTGGTTGTACACACCTTGAGCACACAGTTGCTGTTTACCAGGAGGTTGCCAGGTTTGATGTCTCGGTGGAGAATGCCAGCAGAGTGAAGGTATTTTAATCCTGGAGGTGGTTGGAAAAGATTATTCAGAGATTTCTGATACAGAAAAAAAAAAAAAAAATCTGTTTACCACTTTTTTAAAACAATGCTCACATTTGAAAAGGGAGATAGAAATCGGTTTCGTTAATCGATTCGGACTTAAAGACTTCACAACCGCGAGATTTCCATACGGGAGCCTACCTCGAAGAATTTGATAGAGAAAAACTTTGGCGTGGTCCGAGCTCAGAGGCTGTGGTGATACGATGATTTTATGGAGGTCACTTTGCATCAGTTCTGTCACCACATAGCTAGCCGGCAGCAAGTTAAGGGAAAGAATGACAAAAATCCATCCAAGAACACAAAAAGCCAAACAAAACTCCAAGTCGAGCTCATTTAGCAGGGCACGTTTTTTTGGGGGGACGGCAAAGATGAAATGCACATCAAGATAATGACAACATTGTGTACATTTCTTGGGTATGACTAAAAATTTTGAGTGTGCATGAGAACAAAAATTCAATACTAATTAAACATACGGACGCACACTTTTAAATGTTGATAAATCCTACCTGATGGAAAACGCCCACGCTCGTGCATATTTAGTCTTATTTGCATTCCCTTTAAGATGTCATGAATGGACTTTTTTCCGATGTTGAAACGAACCGCAAAATACTGTTTGGACGATTTGATGCAGGTGTGACGAACAAAAGAAAAAAAAAAAAAAGTCAGAAATAAAAAAAAGAAATGATGTGACATAAAAGTAATCGCTTAACAGCTTATCACAGCTCACGGATCTCCAGAGAGGTGTTATAATAACCGCAGGAAGGCCCGGAAGATAAATGTGAACGGCTATAACGCACAGCGATCAGCCAGCCGTCCTCGGCAGCTCCTGCTCGGAGGCCCGCGGCTACTGAGCCGTTCTGCAGAATGAATGAGTGGTGTGTTCCTCCGGGCCACAACGTTTAACAGAGATAAATGTGGATCGCGGCTTATCTGCGCATCGATCGAACCGAATCCTTTCCCGAATTCATTGTGTAATGGCGCTTTTATTGCGGGGAGGTCGCAATCGATGGCTCCAATTATATTTGGGAATCTGGCGATGTTGTGAAATCCTTGTTTAATAACCGGCTCGTTGGCGGCCGCTGTTCGGGAACTTGATGTAAATCGTGGCCAGAGAAATGATTGCATCCAAACCCGCAGGTAAAATTTTGCTTCGAATCAGCTGCAAAATGCGACATATGTCTCCAATCTCCTGCTGAAATGTTCCGGTGGCCAAAAATCTCAGGTTGGACACGAACCGGAGATACACCGAGACAGCTTCTCGCTCCGACATGGGTTGTAAATCTCGGCATATATCAAATCGATAGATTTTTGGGGAAGCGGTACCTGCTTAGAAGCCGTTTCGTAATCTCGCTGAACGGATCGGCACGCTCTCGAGCCGCGGCGTGCGCATTTCAAGTTCTTCTTCAAGTCTGGTCAAAGCGGTCTTTTATAATCGGTCGCACTTATTACTCAAATTGTCTGATAAATTATTCATTGAGAAATCTCATTCCTCGGAGGGAACAAGGGGCATGTGTGATGTGTAAGACTGCTGACTACTGTGACGAACTGCGTTCTATTTGTAGTTTCATTGTTTTTCCACTGGGTTTTGTGCGTATGCATGGTAAGAGCTGTGCGTATATTTACGCATGTACTTACGTAGAAGTTCGATTCATCACATGACATGCTAATGTGCTTTTCTGGAAATGGCAAAAATAATAGGCAGGTTAAAGATATGGTAATGTGGCACTAAAGACCTCCACATTCGGTTCCCCTGTTAAAATTAAGTTCCTCACTTTCTCACTGAAAAAAGGCAATAAAGAAAACATATTGAGTTGTTTACCGATAAAGAGCAATGAAAATCCATGCCAGTTAAATAACTGAATAGGCCGAGTGCTTCCCTTGTTCTGGTGTAGATTAATTCCGGTATAAATCCGCCAAACTGTCACCAATCTGGCATTTTGAAAATATAATTTGAAGTTTTTCTCCAATTTCAGTCCAATTATATTTCAAGGATATTTCAGGATAGGAGAGAGGCTACTTCTGACAACAAACTTGAAAACTGGAACTTGGATTCTTTATTAAAAAGAAAAAAAAAAAGAAGTCAAATTTCGCAGTATGTGAGTCCTAAAGTGTTTGGTCAAAACTGCCACTGCAGACGCAGGCGGCAAACTGATGGATAACATTTTCACATGATCCGCAGAGGGTTAAACTAAAGTTCTTCCACCAACAAATCTGTGAATTGTCAGTGTCCTTTCAAAATGGGACAACGTCATGCTTCACCATCTGATCAATGACAAAATTGAGGATTGCAATCATTTTCCAGGATCCCAACAGTTAAAGACCTCCGAGTCAGCAGTAATTCTGTGAAACCAACTAATAATGATAATGATAATAATAATAATAATCTCTTGAGAACTGTAGTTTTATCATCCACTACGACTTCTGCTGCGTTAAGCCAATAACTTATAAAATGGTACAGTATTTTGTAAATACAGGTCATATTACCCAACCAATACCTGGGCAATAATCCACCGTATACTGAATATCATGTTACAGAAATACTGCGCCATGACTATTTTTTGTATTGAATTTTACGGTGTTCCTCTCACTTGGTAAACAACAATAATAAAAAATGTTTTCAAGTTGCTCTTAAAATTTATGTTTTCATCACTCAATAGCAAACAAGATTTTGGTAATTAGAATCTAATGCTCATTTAAAAAAAAAAAACTCATGCTGAAAAATTTGTATTTACCAGTTTGGTGACTTAAATAGGAGTTTCCTGAGTGACCTCAGTTTAAAAATGTCAGATTTTTTTTTTTTTTCCTATTCAAATTATATTTTTATGAATTAGAGCTAGGATTCTATACCAGATTTACAATATTGTAAAACAAAAAGCAATAACAACAACCACAATGTGCATAAATTGATACAGGTAAGATGTGTTTTTTGCCTCACAGCAAAAAGTTGAGCTTCCAAATAAATAATTATGTTTCTGAAAAATGAAATCAGACAATGTACAAAAATACACAATGAATAAATATTTTTACAAATCACTTCCTGTATTAACAATATTGCACACTAAACGATGATTGCTTTTATCATAATTTGTAGTTTCTTTCAGAAAACTGCCAATTAAAAGTAAAAGTTTTTTTTAGAATCAGATGGGTTTTTTAAAAAAAAAAAAAAAAAAAAAAAGGGGGGGGATTAGATTATATTTCCATATAATATTCCATGGCAGTTTTCAAAGGGCCTTTCGGGTCTTTGTGTTGTGCAAGTCTTCCAGACAGAGTGTGTGTGTGTGTGTGTGTGTGTTGAGTTGGAACGGTCCCAAAAGCTAAAACGCTGAAGGAGAATCTCATCAGCTAGAGGAGGTAAGCAGGATTTTACCAATCTCCTCCAGCAAGCACTATGCATGCAACACATTCTACAGACAGATTCACACAACCCTTTTAAATCAGTTTTCTCTTCATTCAGTCTTCAGTTCCAGCTCCTTCAAGGTGCGTAACATTTCACAGTAAAGGATACATTTCTTCAAAGTAGTCTATATGTGGGGGTTGCAGGATGTCCAGAGCAGAGAGCACCTGAGGAGACATTTCAGAGCTGCTTCATTGGCGCAAACAGCAGCTGTTAGCAAGTCCTGGATCAGGATCTGTTCCAAACCTGATCGTGTTGCTGTTTGTTCAGGTCATTCCCTTCACGACTGATCCTTTAGTTTATTTTTCCAAGTACGACTGGTGTAGTTATACGACAATATTTTTTTTTTGCATGAAAACTCCATGCCATTCATTTTTGTATTTAAAAGGGGGTTGAAATTATACTTTAGGTAGGAAACTAATTATCTGACACAAAAATGTTTTTTTCCCCAATGTATGAATTGAATTAGAGAATTATTTTCATATTAAAAAAAAAAAAAAAAAAACAACAGCAAAGCATATTAAGAACGAAAGAGAATTACTTTCTAAAATATATTTGGGTAAAACTACGAGATAAACGACGAGATGCTTCTGTGCTTTAAGTTTCTTACCGTGATAACTAAAGAAGCTGGGAAAAAAAAAAAAAAAGGATAAACTGCATCAAAAATGCTGCCGTGAAAGAGCCAAATGCTCACTAAGGTCTAAGGCTGTAAGGTAAAACCTTATTTCAGATAGGAGCATCAGAATCAGAAAAAATGAGTACACCATATTAGAAGGTGGACATTAAACAAACTTACATTTTCATGTTTGAAGAAGCACAACATCTTCAGCTCTCGAAACACCCTTTTGCTAGAAACAAGGTTCTGGAAGACATTGGGCATCTTTTTGAGGGCAACTCGCTTTCCATCTCTCGGATCTGTCACTGACCTGTGAAGAAAACAAAATGAAGGTCAGCAAATTTTCAAAAACAAGACTCAAATCACTCACAATAGACAGCTGAATGGAGTAACTTTGTTAAAGAATCCTGAAAATAGTATTTGAAATCTCCAGATACATTTCTGTTGACCCTCGTGATCTATTTAATGGTGACCTGAGATGATTTGATATCAAGTGCAAGACTAGTAATATAGCAGGGTGATATGGGAAAAAAATTAAATAAAATGAAAAAAATTGCCCACCATTATAAGGGACTGCCATTTCAAAATTATACACTTTTCCAATTTTAATAATTAGAAACCTTTTTTCAAAACTAATTTTCCTATTTCTAGGATAACATCTTTAATTAAGCTTCTAAATAATTTGCCTGAATCATATTTCTTAATATATTTCCAAGATATGTTTGTCTGCTTTGTATCATCACGGTACACTATTTACACATGGAACATTGCAATTTTTTTTTTTTCGGGGGTGGGGGGGGAGAAAAAAAAAACTGAGTAAGTCAAATGAGTGTATCGAACTTGGAACCGAAGATTTCTTGTTGAACCCCGACTTCTTCACACATGTCGAAGCGTTGTTGAGCTTCTGCCTTCTGCTTTGTGTACAACTGAACGTGACACTAAAAAGGTCTTTCTTCTTCTTCTTAATTCGCAAAGACGGCAAGGCTTTACATTTTCCTTTTTTTTTCTAATAAAATTTCACTCCGTTCACAGTCGAAGTGTCATTTCACTGGTTGGTCAGAGGACTTTCAGATGCAGCTGTGGAAGCCTCGTGAGGAGCCCAGCAGGTGTATATAAGAGCATTTCAACTCCTTGTACCATATCTCTTTACTATGCCTGTCTTTACCTCCGCTAAACCTTGTCAAATAGGATCAGCTGAGGCAAACAGATGGCAGAGGTCTAAGATCACTCGTGTTCTCAGACCATCTCCAAAAGAGTAAACAAGCCACAGTGTGGTGCGATAAGAGTAGCTTGAGTAAACGCTCAAATTAAGATTAAAAAGTCTGATAGATAAACTGTCTGATATTAATTCCACAAAGCGTATCAATGTTGTCAATGCTATAAATGACTGGTTATTGTTTTAGTTTTTTTGTTTTTTCTTCTTTCAAATAAACATTCAAATATCTGACTTTTGCTTATTTATTGTTGGACTGCCTGTTAGCATCAACCGCTATTACGGCGGTCACTGTGTACGAGGCAGGGTTCACCCAGTCGATCACGGGGCGTCACAGAGAAATACCTCCGTTCGCGCTTTCTTTCACACACCCGGGCAATTTACAGTCTTCAATTAGTTTAATGGTTGTTTTTAAAGGTAAACTGAGAAACCGGTAAAAAGAAAACAACCCATGCAGACACTGGGAGAACAAGTTCTACAAAGAAAAGCCTCAGTTTAGACTCGGAGCGGTAAATATGTTGTTGTGCTAACTTTTGCATCATCGTCTAACCTTACGACATCACCAAACACCACTTGATCGTCGGCGACGTCGATCAATGACATGTTTGATATTGTCATAACCCCTAAGAGCAGGAAAAGACTGAGCTACGACTGCGCCAAGACTTAAGACTACCAGCTCGCGCTTAATGGCAGCACCGCAACTCTGCTACGAGTCCAAAGATTTCCTTACTACAACCAGTTTTAAGTCCTTGACTGGACCGTCGTAAGGTGGCAATACTGACCTCTAGGGATTTCACGTTGGCACCAATAGTCTGTAAACTGACACGATTGGTCAATAAATTCATTTAATGGGATTTAGAAACACCAATTTCAACGGCTCATAATTTTTCCAGTCCCATGTGACGGAGAACGCAACTGCTCGGTTGCAAACAGGCCACCGATGTTTCTAAGAAATGGTAAGTAGTGGAGAACACTAAAGGGTTTTCAACTCTGGCTTCATGTTTAGTACTGTTTATATTACCGGATCTAATTGTGGCTCTTCATTGCTCCTGTAGCCAAAAGGTGTATGCAGAAGGCAAAAGAAAGACAAACACTCACAAAGCCAGACTCCAACTGAGCTTTTCAAACAAGAATGATTGTTCTCGCGGAGCAACAGGTGAGCTTCCACTGAGTCAGACACAAATAATAACAGGAAGGTTATGGACTCCACCCACCACAATGGCACAAGAGGCCTGTTCCATGCTGTTTTCTCCATGTGTAGAGCAGCTAAAATTAAGTATGCGGAGTCGAGGGTGATCACTTTACCGCCCTTGACTCCACTTAGCCTTTAAAGCTGCTCTGTTGTTCTACAACATGTCTTACACTTCCATGATCACGGGCAGGTTCACAAACCTACCGAAACGCGTGATTATCGGTTATGATCATTGGACCTGATTTTGAGGTTTAAAAAAAAAAAAAATTCAGTTATACATTTATTGTCAGTCATTTAAACAAATCATTTATGAATTCCTCAAAAACGACCAAGTTTTGGAAAAAAATAAAAATATGAATGAAACAGTTTGCATCACACTGAAAACACTTTAACCCTGATCCTGTAAACTGTTAATATTCTGTTTGTTTTCACCTTGTTTAATGGTCGTAAACTACATTTGAGGGCATCATCTAGGTCTTTGGGAGGCAATGATACTTTTCACAAATTCCCATCCCATGACTTACAGGTATATAATCCCTAAACTACAACCCTAGCTATTATTATGTTATTTAACAAAGTGAGAATTCCTAAGAATATATAATGGAGGGGAGCAGGAGTTGTATGATTTCTTCATCTTAATCTTCATTTCTTCATCAAGCAAGAAAAGCCACAATAAATCCAAACAGAGGTGTTGCTGGAGAAAAAAATTGCTGGAAAAGTGTGAAAGGCATCAAAATATGAATTGGATCTAAAGGCTGATGAAGCGAAATGCCTCAATACTTATTCAACAATAACATCCTTGCCAAGGAACCCAGCGGTTTTGTGACTGCAGACTAACAATGAGTTCAACAGTCTCCTTATAAAACAAAGAGGACTAAAGTTTGTTTGTACTGTGCCAAGAACACAACAAAGATCACTTTTTTGTGCACTCCAGAATAATCGTTCTGTTTACTTCACACCTGCCCTAACCAACTGCACAAAGAGAGAATTTAATTCAACTCAAATAAATAAGAAACGTGTGAGAACGAATTCAAAGAGGCGGAAAATGGATCCAAGTTTTACACAAAAAACTGTTCTTTCCCTCTTTTTTTGTTATTCTAACTATTTCAGCCCAACCCTGAGGCAAAGAGGACGAAGATCCATCACGTTCTGGGGAATGAGAACTACATGGCCTTGTCTCAGCACAGTGTACCTGCTCGAGTGGGCAAGATAATGACTCCTTGTGTCAGCTTTCATAAGCAAACACCGTCGGACACCCGTGTTTCCACTGACAGTCATCAAACCTGTCGTAAACCCCTGATTTGAACTTGAAGGCCAATTTATTTATCAAAAACAGACGTGATGTGACACGAGATAGTCGATGATTTGTTTTGGATGAAATGTACAATTGTTTTACGCGCGGTGTTACAACTCTCTTAAGGGAAAAGGCGGAGTTCCAGTAGTCGTAATCTTGGGAATTATTTTTCCCCACTTATACTTTCACTATACTTGCCATTTTTTAAAAACACTGGAGAAAAGACTGTGCAAGACTGTGCAGTGTGACCTGTTCATTTAATTTGTTTTGTTAATATAACATTTAGCACAATACGGGTCTCACTGTTACAGCAATGCAAAGCAAGATCAAATAGAAAACAGGTTACTTATGATTTCCCATCAAAATGCTGTGACAGTTCAATAACTAGAACTTTTCAGGAACAACAAAAGGCTTGTTGCACTTTTTTTGCACTTTTCTCCAATGCTTACACTTTCACCATGTCTATTCGAATAGAAGCAAACAGCTTTGTTTTCAACAGCAGCTGTTTAAGATCGAACTCAATCTACAGGCGACAAAGTGAGTGGAAACTGGTCAAGTTATCACATATGCTACTTCAAAAATTAGGGTGGCTGCATTTTAAATTGTGGGTTTTCTTATTTCAATTTGGGTAAGGAGTTGAAGGCATTATGCACACCCGTACCCTCTTATGACCGTGTTTTGGCTTCAAATATACTTAGAGACATTAATATCTCACGCTGCAGGCTCTTGTTGATGAGTGGAATCTCATTAAGTGGATCAATATGATCACTGGCTGCACAGTGAAAGGGATTTACTACAATGTTGAATCACGGTCAAAATGCAAAATGTCAGCCTGAGAGGGAGAAAATGACCCAGGTTGTGGCCCTGATGAGCTCACAGCTGGCGACGGGCATGGCATAAATCTATAACCGCCGCTAACAAACACATAATTTAATTTTTTAAAGAGGCTTGGTAATTTCCTAAAATGGTTTTAGACAGAGCGTTTGTGGGAGCCTATTTTCAGCGGCAGATTAATCCACATTTGGTGCTGCGATGAGTATTTCCAGCAGTGGGACAGCATGTGTGGGATTGCCTCTAAATACAGTCACAAATAATGGAGGAGCATGTCAGTTTGGTACATTGATGTATGGAATAATGGAGAACACAATTCCTTACATTCATTTCCATTAATGGAAATGTACCAAAAAAAACTCATGTGGATGGAGGAATTAACAATGGCCGGGTCTTTGTGATGGTAGAAGTGAAAATGTGTCGGGGTGATTGCAGCTTTAGCTTAGAGCACCTACTACACTGGTCTTATGTCTTTTACATTGTATTTGAAAATCACTGAACACAGTTGGAAGAAAAAAAAAAAAAAAAAAAACTTAGCAATTCCTACGCGTTGTCTCATTCATTAATAAAATTCAAGGCAGGATCTGACTCTCCGGCTCCTGACACCGAGGGATTTTAACCGGTAGCCTGGCCTTTGACAACGATGGAGCGATAGACGCTAATAGGTTGCCTTGATAAATGTGTTTTTATTTCCTTTATTATCATACAGATTGGCCTGAATGGACTCGCTGAGATAGAGGGACAAACAATATCACAAAAGCCCCATCGGGAGAAGTTCTATTCTAGCTTTCCCAAATATATTTGCTTTTTCACATCTTGCATGAAGATAAACAAGGATGAGAAGGGCGGTCAGTCTCTCTCACACATCGCTATGTTCAATGAGGGACATAAATGTGAAAGTAGCGCTGATGTTTCCTCTCAGATTGTGATAAATGGAAATCAAGCAAAATCCCACAGTACATATCATGTCCTGCAAAGACCTACATTGTATTTATCACGGAGACTATATTACAGTTTGTTCTGTGCGAGTGCGATATAGCAAGCGTTGTGCTTTTATCGGACCATATTTGATACATCTTACACATGCCTTAGAAAGTAACCTTCCGGCTTGGTTTATCTTTGACGGAAAAAAAAAAAAAACATGTTCAGCCTAAACATGTAAACAAGTCAAACTTCTTTTTTTATATTAGGAGATACGTTAAAACCCACTAGTTGCGGGTCTTAACAGATTTTTATATTTTCAAGACCATATCTTATATAAACTAGTAGTATATTTATCAAAACGTGAAGATGTTATTTATTTTCAATCTAATCTGCAATTGAGTTCATGGTTGACAATGCACTGATTAATCACTGCAATGTAAATAAAATCAAATATTATACCAAAGACACAATAAAGAACAGAAACTGAATAATTTAGGAACAAGCAATAGCCTAATTTAAAGGTGGCATAAAAAGCTTGAATCCAGTTAAGTAATCCAAAAGATCTAATTTTTTTTTTTTTTGCAAGACTTGCCAAAATACAAGCCAAGATTGATTAAAATATGCCAGAAATGTTTGTAAATCCTGTTCTAATGTTTAAAATTTTTTTTTTTTTAAAAATCAGTGTTAGCCAGTAGTATTTGTACCCTTTGATAAATTAAATAAATAAAAAATTTAAAAAAAATAAATAAAAAAAAAAAAAATGAAAAATGACCTGCATCCATCTGTTCAACTGTACAACATGTTACATATCCAGCACTGTAATTTGTTCAAATGAATATGTGGAAAGCTGGTTCTGGATATCAAATGTTATGTACTCATAGTACGGTTTGGCGACTTGTCTGTCACCTACAAGCTGCCTGGGGACACAGTCTCAACTTCGACAGTTTAACTCAAAAAGCTACATATTAACATCTTTGAGCACTTTTGATTACACAAATATGAATAATGTCCCAGATAAACACCTTTTATTTTGCGTTCAGTGTGACATACTACAGCTGTTCAACTTGTTAAAAGCTTAAGCTAGAGTTTGTGGTTGGAAAGCAGTGATTTCCTGAATAATACTGCACCTAAACCACACTCATCATGTTCAAGCTTCCGACTGACATGTAAATATACGTTAACCACCTCTAGTGTCAAAACTAGCATTTAGATAAATGATTTCTGATTTTGCTGCATGTAGCGCAGTTATTCCAGGTCACGATGCTTTCTTCGATTGCCTCCTTTTTGCTTTGAAATTATTTTCCTAATCTTTCTGCCAAACACACTGGCTTGCCTTGGCAACATCACCGCTCTATTCACCCACATGATACCAATAATACATGCACAAGGCTCTAAAACAAAGCCAGCTTGTTACCGTGCAAGACACTTTGACTTAAATGTGCGGTAATTCATTAGGTATCTGCTGGTTTAACTGTGTGTAATTTCATTCACTCTGTCATTACTCATAGAGATTTAAGCAAGCAATCATTCATTAAATAGTTTATGATAATTATAAACCTCGTACTAATAGTGAGGCAAGGGAAAAAAGTATAAATTAAGGCACTTTAGGTCGACAAGAAGCACTGCAGCAGGCTCCATTATTGAGGGATGTGATGCCCTTTATGAGCCTTGGAGAGAGTACACTCGGGGTTTGTTAAGGCAACCCAAATGATCTGTTCATTCACCCTGTGGATCATAAAAAGAATACTCAATAGACTGGGCTTTTACACAATTAATACAGGTGCATTGGATCCAAAAACAAAAATCACCTTATATGGTTTATTTCTATGAAATATGAGAAAAGTGGCAAAAAAAAAAAAAAAAAATCAGCATTCATGTCACAAAGAATCGATGAGCTGCCTGGCTTCGGCACGCTCTGAAATCTCACGATTTGTAAAACGAGACTTTATTCCTGGTGATGGAATTCGTTCTGGCATCAATGCTAATAAGCATGGATGTGCATCAGTGATCCATGATCAAATGTACTGTCCATTTTTGTAACTCCATCTATTCTAGACCTTTCAGCTCGTCTCTAGTTAACTTGAAAATTCATGAAAGGATGCATCCTTACTTAGATTAGATACTATCACCTGACTTTAGTTTATGGAGTACAGAATTATAATAAAACACACTGAGCAAATGGGACAGGACTGTCTCAGAAAATTAGAATATTGTAATAAAGTTCTTTATCTTCTGTAATGCAATCGAAAAAACAAAAATTACTTTTTCATGACATTCTAATATTTTGAGATAGGATTTTTTAGTTTTCTTAAGATGTAAGCCATAATCACCAATATTAAAATAATAAAAGGCTTGCAATATTTCAGTTGATTTGCAATGAATCCAGAATGTATGCCATTTTTGTTTTTGCAATTGCATTACAGAAGATAAAGAACTTTATCACAATATTCTAATTTTCTGAGACGGTCCCGTAGTCTCTGAATGGTCATTTAGTATGAACGGAGGGAACTGTGTCGTACTAGCAAAACCAGCCATTCGATATCTTTGCCCAACGGTCCGCGTGGTGATACACTGTGGACTCATCCTTCTATGGACGCTATGTTCTGATGAGCTGCAATCCTCTTCGGATCTCACTAATCCAGCTGCCTCTTCCTCACGGTCCTGCACAACACGAGGCGACTCGACCGCACCGACCGACACCGGAAAACCTCGAGCGAGCGGCACTTGGAACGACTTCAGAAACAAAAGTAACAACAAAAGGGAGGTGGACACACCTGCGCGGCCAGTGTGGAAAAAAAAAAAGAAGCCATTGACTTGAGAGGCTCTAAAGGACCCATTAGATCAGGCTCCTATTAAACAAGCTGCAAATCCCATCACCGCACTTCATCTAACAGTAGATGTCAAGTTGGTTCTAATTCATTCTCAGTTGAGAGCCGGTATCTGACCGGCACTCAACAGCGCGTGATAGATATTACATGTCGAGTTGTCCTGCTGTTCAACATATATTTGGATTTGTTGAATTATGACTCGTCCTCAACTTAATGCAAATGAGCTCCATCCGGTAAAGGAAGCCCCTTCGAGATACTCTGGTCGAGTAGCTTGTGCAGAGACGATCAAATAATAATCATTTTAAACACCTGGCTTCCCAATCTGAAAACATTTATAATCCTTCGCCGGGTCTTTTTACACCTGAATTCCAGTGGGCTGTGGGTCAATTTCATTTACATTCTTTTGTGAAAGCTTCAGGTTTTATATCATGTTTCCGCTTTGGAAAACACTAACGTTACATCGTACTTTGCAAAGTTGAGTTTGTGCACCACGTTCACGCACAGCTCACTTGACTGAACATCTTTAAAATGTCAAACTCATTCTCCATAACGCCGTCCACATTTATTTACTGTCAATGCAACCATTTAATATGCAAATGGTCCTCCGGCACTAGCCTGCAAGACATCACTTATTGCTGCTGCAGTTTTCTCATCCTGACTGTTGGAAACTGCCTCATGATTTCAGCCGACCCCCTTGAGTAACCTGAGATTTTGAATCAGATGCCGCTAACGACAAACAATCAGTCATTATCAAGATAAACCACAATCTTGTTGTTTTGTTTTTTTTTTGTTTGTTTGTTTGCTATTGCGTAATTTTGCACGAGCCTCCAGCTTAGACTCGAACTAGTAAGAATTTAGAGAAATATAAGAACACATCAAACGGTAGATTTCACTTGTATGCTTTGAAAATATGTGTAGTTTCAGACCAGTCACACACACACACACACACATATGTAAAAATAAAGCATTTCCAAAAACATGACAGCACTGTTATTGTGATGTTAATCGGTCACCTTGGATAAACCACAGATTGAAAAGCCAAAGCAGAATTTGCGATCGCACAGTGATGACAACCTGAAAGGGTTAGGACTCTGCAAGTTAACTTTGGCAGAGTGGAGAGAACCGGTGGGTGTTGGGTTGAATTTAGAGAGTTTTCACTTGGTGATTCATGAGTAGTTCGTGGGCAAAGAAGTTTGAAGTAAAACGGTACGAGATGGGAGAAGCACCTACCACACGACCCCGAAAGCTCCGTAGCCGATGGGCCTGTCGGGCTCGATGTCCAGTTGCTGTTGGAGGTGGTGCGTGTGCTGCTGCGGGTGGTGGTGATGGTGGTGGTGGGTTTTGACGGCCGCGGCTTGTACCTGAGCGGGAGCCGCGGCCGCCGCCGGCCCGGGGGCCTGGCCCGGAGCGGGAGAGGGGAAATAGGGCTGCTGCTGGCCGGGGTTGAGCATCACCGCCGCAGCGGCGGCTGTGGAGGTGTGCTGCTGGACCGTGTGCACGGCGGCGGCGGAGCCTGGATGCTGCAGGTGATGCTGGCCCACGTGGTGGTGATGGTGGTGCATGTGTGGAGGAGGCAGGTGCTGGAGCTGGTGGTGGTGGTGCGGATGATGGGCAGCCACTGCTGAAGAGCCGCCGTTGTAAGCAGCCATCATTTTTGTTGCATTTGCAGCCGTTGTGCCACAAAGAGCCATTCAATGGAGCTGGAATGGCCCTTTTCACGAGTGACGCTAATGAAGACCACGCTGCAGCACGGAGAAACTTAGAGAAACATACAGATAACAGCTTTCGGGGGCTAAATGATCCGGCATCGGTTTCTTCTAATCTACGGGGAAATATACCATTCTTGGGCGCCTCTGGCCATAATGCCAAGCAGGATCTGACCTACTTCCTCTTAAATTAGTTCCCCTGCTCACACAGATTTGCCATTTCAGCTGAGAACGACAAGTATATCGTGAGCGTGTGCTGGAATAACAACTCAAAGTACTGAATAAAAAGCAAACCTCTCCTGCCCACCTCCCTCCTCCAATAAATGAAGGAAAGAAAAAGTCGTCCCTAGATGTCCCTCATGATCGAGGTGGCGCCCTTCCTTCCTTCCAGATCAGACCGCGTCTTGATAGAAGACTGATGTTCAGCTCGTCACATGGGAATCAGCGATCATTTCTTTTTTTTCTTCTTTTTTTTTTTTTTTTTTTGCAAAAGTTGCAACACTCTCCGGTGCAGCTCCGCGGCACAAACGAAGTCCTGCTTGAGATGTGCGCCCAGGCCGTGCAGCTATTCCGGTAAACAGGGGTAATCTCCCAGCCCTAATTAACGCTGCTGATCCGGTGCAGAGGAGGTGTATCCCAGCCCAGACCACAATAAAACAGCGCTCGCAGGCAGGCAGGCAGGCAGGCCCAGGCCTCGGTCACATATCATCCACAGATCTGCGTTCCCGCACACACATCTCCATCATGTTGACGGAGAGACCAGGTTTCCACCATGACTCAAAATATCAGAAGACAAATCCTCGCCGACTCTTGACTGACAACTTGTCTCCCCCATCGACAGCTTCGCGCACACACACACACACACACACGCACGCAAACACACACTCCTCCTGCGACTCGTCAGCTCACACACCCGAAGAAACCGGACAGAAAAACAAAATAATATCGTCGTGAGGAGTTAGATCCGTTAAATGCAGGCTGGTTTCTCCCGCTGCCGGGGACCTCGACACAACACCGTGGTATTGAACCTGACAGCTTGCTGCTAGCTAATGGGAGTCCATGTCTCCAAATCAAAACAGTGGTACTTCCTTACTTTCTTCACCGTGTCGGCGGGTCCCGCTGTCCCCCGACAGAGTCGGGACGCCCCGGGGGGAAAGCGCTACACTTTGGAGGCGCGACGCTTCCTCGCCACCGGCGTGGTCAAACTATTGGTCATAAGGCAACAGAGATGAGCGCTTGATCCAACATGGTGAACAAAACCTCAGCCGCTCGGCGGTGAGATTATGGAGGGCGGCCAGCCAATCGCCGCCCTCGTTTTTGTGACGTATGCGTAATCTCCGTGATTGGCAGGCAATTGAGCCAATGGTGTTAGCGGGTTGAGTGACAGCCGGGTGGCAGCTGAAGGCCCGGACCGTCACTAAGGGTCACGGTCAGAGGTAGCAACAGCACTCGGCGCTGCTCGGCCGCCTCGACGAGATGAATATTAAACATAAAGTTTACATTAACGTAAAACATTCGGACTAAACGCTCTGTAAACTGACCATTCACATGCAAGAATCCTTTAAAAAAAAAATTAATTAAATTAAATTCCTCTCATTTTTATTTTGCATCTTGTTAGGTTTTGTAGTTGTTTTTTCTTGAACACATTTGTTGTTGTTGTTGTTGGAGTAAAGCACCTGGCTCTGGTTTTTAAGGCCATATTGCCCTGAACCGTGATCTTAATGTTCATATAATTAATTCTAAATTAAGTTAAGAATAAGAATAAAGATAAGAATAAGAAATGGAACAACTTTATTTATCCCAAAGGAAATTACAAGAAGGAAGTAACAAGGAAGTAACAAGAAAAACATAACAATAATAAATTATAGTAGAAAATTGTACAGACAGTAAAAAAAAGGGGTGGAGAATAAGAAATACAAATAAACTATAAAGTGTCTAAGTAACAAGTCAAGGCTATAAAGTGTCTTATGGTCTTGAGTACCAGGTGAAAAATAAGGAGTGCATAAGAGTATGAAAAAATATTGTACATGAAGCTGTTATGAAATGAAATATTGCACAGTTATGAATATATATAGAGACGTTAGTTGTTACAGATGTTAGTTGTGTTTCACCTGAACTTTGCAAAATGATTATATTATAGCAGGTCACTAATGGTGGGGTTTATTTTGATGCTTGTTTTCTGTGTGATTTTGGGGTTCCTGGGAATGATGTGGGCATGGTTTTGGTTTTAGCTGTAACAATTAGTCATATTGCAGGCTCGTGTGGCGTGGCTGTGGCCGACAACAGCTATTGCTCATTAAACTGATGTTTTACCGTCACCCGGGTGTTTCCCTGACTAAAACGCTACATTATTTATTTTTTATTCCACATAAACTGCAATGCATACTCTGAAAACTCTAGTTCTTTATGCCAAGAGCCAATCCACAACTGTGAAATAATTTTCTCCAAGACCTTGAGAACGCGATATATTCTGAGGTAATGATATGTAGGTCATGCACAGATATTTTATTTTTATTTTTACATCTTAAATATCACTATCATACTCGCCTTTTTTCTGAACCTCTTAACTTATCTGTCTTTCTTATGAGAAAGCAAGAGGGTATCTAAAAAGTAACAGATACATTTTCCAAAGATCTGGTCATGACATTTTTTCCCCCCCAAAGAGATTAGCATTATTTTTATGAAATACTGAAAAAAGAAAACTAGAAAAGCCAGACTACTCAAACAAGTGACAAGCCCAAAATTCTAAAAAGGAAAAAACATGGATGACAACATACCTGTATAATTGAATAACTACCAACAAAGGGTTTAAGTGACTATCTTGTAAAAAATATATCAAACGGCATCTAGTTGCGGGCGGTCATAAAGAAACTGCCACAAGTAAAATCCCTTCCCTATTATGTGAATGCCACGATGTACTGTTTTCCTGTCATAACAAATTATTTTCCTTTCTTGCAATCTCAACATTATCATACAATTATTTCAAAACAGTAACAATAGTTTATGATAACTGGATGGTAACTAAATTGAGAAAATAAAACTACAGAAACCCCACAAAGCTTTGTAGTTATACATTTCCCTACATATATCCATTACATAATATAGATAGATAGATAGATAGATAGATAGATAGATAGATAGATAGATAGATAGATAGATAGATAGATAGATAGATAGATAGATAGATAGATAGATAGATAGATAGATAGATAGATAGATAGATAGATAGATAGATAGATAGATAGATAGATAGATAGATAGATGGATGGATGAGGGGTTTGGAGGATCCCAAACTTTCTTGTTCTTATTTTCCAGTGGTAATTACAATTAATATGTACAATAGTGTACAATCAACGCTATAAGTGTGCATATCAGCTTTTGTTATGTGTAACTAAACAATGTCAAAGATGACACAATTATTCATTGTGTACAAAGACGATTCATACCAATATCTTATGCCTCAATCCATGTATGTTTATATTGCTGGGCTGTATATACATAATAACTTTGTTTTCTTAGTATTTCATAATTAATGATGTCGTTACCTCAGGGAAAAATGTGAGTGTAGGATGACCTTCTAAACCTTTAAATAGCTTACAATGAAATCATTAGAAAATCTGCAATATAACAAGGACGTACTGATGAGAAAACTTTCTAATCACTAAACTTTCATTGTAAAATGTTGGCTTAGAAAAAAAAGGCATTGTCAGTTTTTCTGGATACAGAAAAAAAAACAAAAATGTATTGTTTAGCCTAATTAATATATTTCTTTTCAGGGGCTTTGTGAAACCTTGCTGTCACAGCTCAAACATCTCTTTTGGAGATGCTGCAACAGGTTCTGTTATTTCAGCTGCATCTTTTGTGTCACATACAAATACTTGAGAAATACTTTAATTAAAATTGTCCTGCACACAAGGCTGTGGAGCCAAACCTAGCTGCCATTTGGCTAAAGATGAAGCACATTCTGGAACCATGAAGATATAAAACTATTTAATCTCTTATTTACACCTACAGACACCTTGTCTGAAGCTTCTATTGAGAGGAGATGGAGAAGCCGAAGAGAAGACACACATGCATTCCAACACTACGCCATCAAGTCACCCTCAAATGCCATCGCTGAAGATATATGATTACATTTAGTATCCAACATATTTTGTAAACGTGCAGTTATAGTTAAGCTCCCGATGTATTGCTTATGAATGTCAAATATGTCATACATTAACCTTTACAACTAACTGTGAAAAAATGCTCATGCAAAGTGTATTCCTGATCAGATTTATGCAAGAATGACATTAAGTGTGCCTTCGGTATTACGAAGACAAAAGGAGGTGACCTCACAGGGCTTAGAGGCAGAGATAAGCCCTACGATGCCAAATACAGGCACCAATGGTAGGTTGTGGTTATATTCTACATCAGTAAAGTCACCTAGTATTTTTACCTCGTTATTTCATTTGTCTGTCTTTAACAGATAAATTGAACTTTTTTTTTTTTTCCTGTTCTCGTGAAACCGCTTCCCTGCAGGATCAAGGTAGTATGACATCTGCTCTCATGCAAGACTGGGTGAAACAAAAGTCACGTTGCCCGTTGGTAGTTCACTTTCTTGGCTGTGTGCGGATATTTGCGATTTTGTCTTAGGTCCAAACTAGAAAGGGCTGTTCTCTTCCCTCCCACTAAGCTAATTTCCCTGCCAGCACTGCCTTTCTGCAGGCAGCATGCTGTGGGCAACAGCCTCTGGGATTAGAAACAGGGATGAAGCTTCTGATCCCATAAAACATTGGAGCAGAGCAGCTCCCATCTCTGTCCCAAACTGGCATCAGAGACATCGACACATCAATGAGCTTCTGAACTGGGTGACAAGTTCATAAAAGTTAGCTTTTTTCGGTCTCCATCCGACATTCAGCATCCTGTCTCACAAGATCATTTGTATTCTTCTGCAGTCGAATGTAGTTCCAAATGAAAGTGCTCCACTTTCTCATTTTATTCTTTCAGTCTTAGGTGAAATTACGCTGTCCAAGTATTTCAGAAAACATAACTAAAATCAACAAAGTATAAAAAGGGTAGTTTTTTTTTTATCATTATTTTTTAAAATCACAAAGTATTTATAGTCCATGGATGTGTGATGATATGTATGTATGTGTTTGTATAGCATAACAATTCTTTCGTTTTATGTGTGTGTGTGTGTGTGTGTGTGCATGAAAATTAATAACAGGTTCCAAAGGAGCCCGAAAAAAACAACATTGGAAACAAAATGTGTGATCATTGAAATTACGAATTTAGACATCCTTTTTTTCTGCCTTTTATATATATGTATATATATATATATATGGGGAATAAATGACTGTCATTGTGACCAGTGATGTGTCAGCCAATAGCCTGTACATGATAAATACACTCATCGATGATAGTGTGTATTATATTTGAATGAATTCGTATAATTTTAATGGATTAACATTAAATGTTGTTTACATTTAGCTTTATTTTGAAGGCCAGTCCCGGCAGCGTCTTGGATTACCCTCGGACTTGATGATGTGTTTCAAAGTGTGCCCTCACAGACTGCCACGTCAAGCTGCTCGAGAAACATTCAGTAAGTTTAGCTTTTCCAAAATAACTTTTTACGTGTTTCTGTGTTTTTTTTTTTAATTTTTTATTCTTGTAAAACATTTGACGTCTGGGACTCCGGCACCGAGCGAGCGGAGCGCTTTCACCCGAGGAACTCGTCCCCGACTGCGGCTCCTCCTGTAAGGCTAGAACTCCTACCGAACTCCTTTCCTGACTCAGCACTCTTCCGTTAAAGCTGTACAAAACTAAACCCCGCTGCTTTTTCGAAGTAAAAAAAAAATACAAGGTGACTTTTTTTTGGGGGGGGGGGGCTATTTTAATTTTTCTCGGGCTTCCCAAAACCTTTTGAAAAGCGTTACGGAACCAACCGTGTGAGTAAGTTTACTAGCTAATTCGAGCTAGCTTGGTGCCGGTCTGACGGTTAAAGAAGCACCGGATCGGTGTCGTGTCTCGTTGCGTGACGTGACGTGAACGTTAGCCTGACAGCTGCTGGGCCGCGGCGCTGTCCCGCACACGCCGCTCCGTGGATGCACGTCACGGATGATCCACGCTGGAAAGAAACCCGTGTAAATAAAATTAGATGAAATGTTGACCGCTACGAGGTGTTAAGGCCCGTCTGTCCCGCTTTAAGTTGTTTTGTTTTGTTTACGGTGCTTTGTGAAGTTTAGCACATACGAGTTAACATGTGTAATATTTTGTCCTCGCTGTCCTAAAACGATCATTTATTGATTACATATCGTAACACTTATGCTGTTATGTTTGCACAAAATAATTCATGATCAATTCATTGACAGATGTCAGGTATTGATGAACTAAAATGCCTTATCTAAATACCAAAAGTGTGATCATTTTAATGTCTACATCCAAAGTAATTGGATTCTGGGTTGTTTCAAGTGGTTGCTATTCTGCTTTTTAGTGGTTTTTTTTTTCTGGAAATACATGCATTTTTTTTAAGAAGAAAGCTTTTAGTTGCAGTGAGTTCCTTACAGACAGTTAACTTGCTATGGATGAACCGTGAGCAGCACTGGGTTCGGGGTCAGAACGCCCTCTGCTGGACAAAACCTATAACCTGCACAGATAATGCGTGCAAATGACTGTCCAGCTGTGTGTGTGTGTGTGTGTGTGTGTAAAAGTGACCTCTGAATTTGTTTGAATTAAAATTTATTTAGAGAGTATACATGATATATCCTAGTGGGTGTCAGGTGTTTACTGCAGCAGCCTGTGTACACATCTGTTTTAGGGCTGAAGTTCAATATCACTATTATTGATTATTTCAAAATACACACACACACATGCTATATATTTGATTCATGATGACATTTAATCAGTATTATAGCCATTTATTATATTTTCAAAGTCTTGGCTATTTATTCACCCAGACTAAAGGCAAATGTATTTTGGAATACACCTGCATGAATTTGTAGACTGTATTCATAAAATTACACAATCTTTTGTTCTTTTGTCCGAATCAACCCCCTCCTTCATTCTGGCTAATAGTCTTCAATCTCAAAGCATCCCTGACACTTTTCTCCACCCATTCCAACCTGCTTGAACCCATCTCTTCACCTCTTTTTTCACACCCTTTGTTGCTCTGGACTGTTGTCTCTTAAGTATGTAAAATCCTCCACCTTCTTTATCTCCACTCCCTGTAGCCCCACCGCTCTACCGGGGTTTCTTTCATTCACACACATATATTCTGTCTTGAGTTAACTAACCTTCATTCCTCTCCTTTCCAGAGAATATCTTCATCTCTGGAGATTTTCCTCCACCTGCTCCATTTGCAAACATGATGATCTATGGAGATTCTTATCTAAACTCATCTGTCAGCCTGTCCATCACCACAGTAAACAGGAAGGGGCTCAGGGTTACCCCCCGATGTAATCCCACCTCTACCTTGAACCTCTGTCACATCTACAGCATAACTCACCACTGTCTCACGGCTCTTACATACTTCTCTGTCACTCCAGACATCCTCATACAGTACCATAGTTCCTTTCTCGACACCTTGTCATATTCTTTTTCTAGGTCTACAAAGGTACAATGCAGCTCCCCTGACCTTCTCTGCACTTCTGTATCAACATTCTTAAAGCAAGTACTGCATCTATAGTACTTTTTCTAGGTATGAAGCCACACTGCTGCTCACAAATGCTGACATCTGCTCTCAGTCTAGTTTCAACTACTTTTTCCCATCACTTCATTGTATGGCTCATCAATGTTATCCCTCTATAGTTACCCTAAATTCTGCACATCTCCCTTGTTCTTAAAACCGGGCCCTATCACACTTCTTCTTCATTCCTCAGGCATCTTCTTACTCTCAAAGATCCTGTTGAATAATCTAATGAGAAACTCTACTGCTGCCATCTCTGCTTCTTAGTGGTCTACATCAGTCACCTCTTCTACCCTTTGCTCTCTTTCATTTTCCTCATTCATCATCTCTCCAAAGTTCTCTTTCCATCTTCCCATCATTCTTCAAGCATCTGTATATACATTTTCCTCCCTATCCTTATTCACCCAAACCTGCGGCAAGATTACATCATCTATACGAGATGTAGTCTACCTGTGTGCTCCTCTCCCAGCTCTTATAAGATAAGACATGAGATATAATAAGATAGGTATCAAAAGACATTAAGGTTAATTAATAGACAGATACATTAAATAGGACAGAGATGACAACAACAATAAAAAGAAGGATGAAAATAGGCCCGAAACTGCTACATGAGAACAGGAGCAAAATGACAGTTGCAGGTATTAGCCAGTGGTACAGATTTGACTCCGGCCGGTCTGAGTTTTGTGCTGTCCAGACTGATGTCGCATAATCTGATAGCAATGGACACAAAGGAGCACAAGTCGAGTAGAAGTTACCCTATGTTCCTGCTTTTTCTGGAAAAAAGTATTCACCACAGCCATTTCCATCTTTTTTTGCCACCGAAGTCTTCCACCATTTGTCCCTCTGCGTTCCTTTCCTGGATGCCAAAACAGCCCATCGCTTCTTCGAGACCTCTGTTTCCTGCACCAACATGCCAGCTGAAGTCTGCACCAGTCACTTCTATCCGCTCCTGGGAATATTCCGCATCATTTTATCTCACGCCAGAATTTCTCCATCTCCTCTTACTCACATCCCATCTGTGGGAATAGCCACTAACCACATTGAGCATCCCACCTTTCACTTTCTCCTGGACACACATTATATCCACCTTCCTTCTCTGCATCTTGACAACCAACTCTGCCTTTTCCTGTCATCGTCCCAATATTCAAAGTCCTTACTCTCGGCCCCGGACTCTCGCCTTTCCTCTTTCTCTCTCTGCTTCCAAAACAGCCTTCCTCCTCTCCTTCTTTGACCTGCAGAAGCCCAATTTCCACTGGTACCCTGTAGATTATCTTCAGGGTGGTCATTGTTAACCCGGGCCTCGACCGACGTGGTATGTTTGATTCACATCGTTATTTTCGGCATATGTTTTACTCTGAATGCGTTTATCCGGGCTGGGGGTGGGCTCAGAGAGACCCTGGCTTGTCTGCCCCTCAGGCTGCATTAAAGAACTTACTGTGCTGAGAGTGCCAAAAATCAAGTTAAAGGAACTGTTATGTGATTTTAACGGGAGCAATAAAAACGGTCAGTGAATCAAGAGGGACAATAGTCACTATAAATTATAATTATTGTGTTTCAAACTCACAAATGAAAAGTTTTATAACACTTAATAAAAGAATATGATATGTGACTCTATTATCTTTAGAATGTTATAAATAATGTTACATGAGTAAAATGAATAATGCATTGTGTTGTATACTTTCAATAAGTGATCATACATTAGAGTTATTAGTATTTTGCGGTATCTTTGTGTTTCATCATTTTATCAGCACAGAGACAAAAATATTCAGATAACATGGTGGACTGACATGAAAAAGTTGATCATCAGATCTTTTTAAGGTTAAGGTTCTATTCAAAGTGTTGGTACTGACAAGAAAAGAAGGTCTTGTGGATAAAAAAAATATTATGGGGGTGGGCACCTGAAAAAATCCTGAGGTTGACAATATTTGATTTATATAGTTGCCTTTTTCTTGTCAGCATTTTAACTTGTTGACTTTCTCTGTGTCTGCAGTGTCCTGTAGCTGTGTGAGGGCAGATTCTGAGGGCTGAGACGCATCATGAGGCAGCTCAAAGGGAAGCCCAAGAAGGAAACCTCCAGGGACAAGAAGGAACGGAAGCAGGCAATGCAGGAGGCTCGGCAGCAGGTGGCAACTGTGGTGCTTCCCACGCTGGCGGTTGTTGTTCTACTCATTGTCCTCTTCGTGTACGTGGCTACCAGGCCTGAGGCTATTGAGTAGAAGTTGAAGACATGGATGCCTGGCATGACAGGGGTTGAACTAACTGATTATGGGTTTTCTACCATCACCATCTAACCCCTGAGGACCCTCTTCTCTCTCAGGGCCACCCGTCTCAACCTCGATCCCGCCTTAATGGAAGCTTCATCCAAAGTGCCTTTCTTTTGCTTTAGGCAGAAAAAAAAAAGGAGAAACAAGAGTGAACAGAGATCACATTGCTGTTGCAGGTAATGAAGACTCATGTCGGCATTAATGATCCAATATCCTCTTTACCAAAGGACTCGTGCACAGCTGTCTAGTTTGACCCCAGGGTTTACATATTTAAGGTGAATGCAACATGAGCCTGCTCTCAGACCTGTTGGTGGTCTCAGAAGTGACCACTTTCAGGAAGCATGTGAAGTACTGAATGTGTCCTGTTGTCTGTTACCCTGTGAGTTAGGCACTGCCTCTCTGCTGATCTGTGATGTAATAATGTGCCTTAACATATCCAAAACTGTATTATTTCAGTTCAATAAAGGGATTTTTTTTTTTATTTTCCCGTGTCGATTTGACAAGTAAGGTTTGGATTTATCCATGACCATATCGCTGCTGTTTCATGGTGCCCATATATACACTCAGTGGTTCCATTGGGGAGGTAGTTAACCTAAGTTAGATAGTCCTTCCTCGTACCCTATTGAACCCCTAGTTGATCTCAAAACTATTCAGAAAAAAATTAGATTATTTGAACTTTGCTATTCCGTGCCTCATCCTGCTTACAGTATCCAATGGAGGATGGATGCAGTTGTTGTAATCAATTGGACATTGGTAGCATTGGAACAATTCTGAATTAGTTTTAAGGAGCTAAATGTGCCAAGAAAACGTTCTCATCTCATCACACTACTTCCACTAGCCTCATTTGTTGATAAAAGACAGGATGGATTCAAATTTTCTCTTTGGCTAAATAATATCACAACCCACAGAATGTCACAGCACAATGACACCAGTCAGCACGCAATGGTTTTTATCTCTTGTAGAGTATGAATTTGGAGATATGATAAAAGGGGATGAAGGAGGTCATCAGATCTCCTCAGAGTTTGTCATGCTGTGAATTTCGCGGCGTAATCTTAACATTTGCAACTCCTGAATATCAGCTTTTAGCTTCACCATGCAATATTTGGTATGAGCCCTGAACATCACCCTATTGAAGAAAGTATTAAAAGCCTGCATTTGAAGAAAGTTTGTGGTTCTGTGGTTCTGGGATGCATCGTAGCTGTCAGTGTCTCTGAAATTTCATCCCTGAGCGATATCTAAAAGTCAAATTTAAGTTGTATTATTAAAAAGTTGAAGTAGTAAGGAACAACAGCAACTCAACAGCGACTTTACAGGCTGTGATGCATTTTGGGTAAATGCTAACAACACTATTGACTCAATAGCTGCAAAGTTCCACAGTTACACGAACATCAGCAAGAGTAATGTGCACTCGGACCTTCACATGGAGAGACTGTCCCCGGTGGAGCTGGTGCATATAAGTATCTCATCACCAAACATAATGCCAAGCATGGGATGAAGGGATGTAAGTGAAATGTCACTAGGATTCATTGAAAACAACCAATCATGCTTCTCTGTCAGTCCGACTTGTGCACACATAGGTTTTTTATATTATTTCTTCCCCACAAAAATATTAAGTTAAAACGAAGACCTTAAAAACACAAAAAACTGATTCCCAAAAAATACCCAAGAATATAAAAAAGAAAATCTAATCTTTCTGAAATCACTTATAAATGACAAGCAAAATGTGCAAACATGGATGTCAAATTACCTAAAGTTCAATTAAGAATAACCTGAATGAAATTACCCAAATAACAGCCAGAATAAATCATGATATCAAGAACATATGACCTTGTTAGGCGCCAGTTCCAGCTGTCAGTCATTTGACCAGCACTATCTTACACCCTGGACAAGTTGCTACATGCTGACAGAGCCTCCCTCATTCAAATCTCTGGACAATATAACAGTTCAAATAACTTCTGCCTTGTTTTTAGACTGCAGGAAGCAGGGGAATGTGAATAGCACCCGAACAGATATGGGGTAACCTGCATGATCCACATGGGAAGGCCCCAGTGGCTTCAACCTTGGAATCATCTGGGCATTAGACACATGAGTGCAGCACTGTACTATCCCAGGAAAACATCCAAAAATCCAAATTGTTTGATGAAAAGTTATGGAGGCTTAAAGCTGGAATGTTAGGACCAACTCCACACTAATGCCTATGGCGCTAAAGAAAGATGTAAAATGAAAATGATCACTTAAGATAAGACAAATAATGACAGAGACAGGTCTGTTTTTTTTCTTGTTAAAACATGGCACATAATTGATATAATAGACAAACCTTCACTTATTATTTGCAAAGCAGTTGTTTTGTAATGCAAAAGTACATATTATACCAATAATTTTTATAATGGAATTTGATAAATTATCTGAATCAGAAATACTGTATTGATTCTGGAGGAAACTGAGTGGTCTCAGATGCTCCATACAGTAAGAGATTAAATCAATACATAGGAGGAGATTAGCAGGAATAAATGAATAAAGGTTATAAAGATAATAGAATAAAGATAATAAAATATATTTAAGATAAATTACTTACAAACACATGGAGCCAGATGGATAGTGAGATAAGAAAAGGACCGAGTTTTACAGTCTGATCGCCATTGGCAAGAATGACCTCACTATTAATGAACCAAATGTGAAGGAAAATGTCAATGTTAAATTTAATTACTATATACTTCTTAATTTCACAACTGGTCCTACAATGCATTCATTAAGGAAAACAAATATTCCAATAACATACTTTCTTATATTAATAGTTTAGAATGTGACACATTTTGTGAATTTTTATTTTGTGCAATGATACATTATTGTTATTGTATTCAACATACAAGAATTAAATAACATAGTACAAAGAAAAATCACAAGATTCAAGCACTTGATTTTGGCATATGATACATGTGGTTGCTAAACACCATCATATTAGGAATCAGAATCTGAGAAACTTTATTTGTCTCTGAGGGGCAATTGGAGGAAATACAGCTTTTTGTCATGTTAAATACGTCCTGTTGTGACGCTAAACTTTTCAAGTCCTGATCTAGTATTGATCCTTACTTGTGGCAGAACAATCAAGACACGAAAATTAGTTGCTATTATTATAAAATCCTTACCTAAACAGCAACACAGCTTAGTAATAATGGTTTTAACTGTACAGCTGAATATTCATAAAAATACATCGACAGACAAAGTCAGATAATGTTTTATATTCTTTATCTACATCCAAAGACAAAAATCTTATTTCAGTTTGAACAATTTAGTGTTTTTTTTCCTCATTTTTTCCCCCCACATCTCAATTAACAAACAAATAAACAAATAGGAAAATACTAAAAGAAAAAAAATCCACATGAACAGTGCAATAGTTCAGTGCTAGTGCAAAAAGATATTTTTTAAGAGAGGGAAAGCAGAGCATTGGAGTTGCTTCTTTATTGCTGGTATGAGTGTAAAGTGTAACTATTTTTTGAGTAATCCTGTAAAAATGGTTAATGACAACAATAAAGTCCACTCAGTTTTGAGAACCTTCTGATAGGCCTGAATGGAGTTGACGCATGCGCTCTCGGGGAAATGCGGTTGTGCCAGCTTTTAAGCGGAAGTAGGAATAATTTCACTTCAAAATAAGACACAGGAGAAAACTTGGGATTTGTTGGGCAAAAGTACAGCATTGGGTGGGTTTATATCTGTGAATCCAGGGTTTAGATCATAAAGGTTTTGTCCTCCCCTTCGCAGGTTTAATTATTGCAGATGACGCTAATGCACAGCGTACAGGCGTAGAAAAAGCCAGCTAGGTATTTATTGATCTCTCACTGAAAACGTCGGAGCTCAAATGACCCAACAGCGCTTAGTTTACAAAAAAACACCCAGTCTCACCTCTGGGTTGGTATTTATTTAGTCGACAAACATTTCGTGAGCCGGTGTGTTACTTTGAAGCCTGGAATTGGAAGTGTTCTTTTTTAACGCGAGCTAGCTTGATCCAGCTCTCCAACACCTCCCATCAATTTCTCTGAAGAAGACTTCCGGTGGTCTTTCATGGCGGTGGCATGGTGAATCCTACAGAAAGGGAAAATACTCGCCCCTTTCGTCCTCTCCCATCGATTCAGGGCACATGTTTATGCATATTTAAGCCTGTCAACTCCGGCCTCACACCTTGGATTTAGCCGCACAGCGCTGCGGTGTCCCTCCACCCGGCCATGGCGGCTCACAAACCAGTGGAATGGGTCCAGGCCGTGATTACTAGATTTGATGAGCAGGTAAGATGGGCTAATATGATTCAGTGGATGGGTGTCGCAAGCTGTAGTAGTCTGGAGGCCCCGCCAGTCTGTTTAACGTTACACTGACTTCGGTTGTATTAATTCCAAGCAGCAAATATGCTTTTCCCGTCTGGAATAGTTTCGCGTCTGAATTGTAGACTGCATTGCTGTCCCCGGCTGCAAAACAGTGAAGATGAGCTCTTTCTAGCTAGCGCCGTCTCCTCACCATCAGTTAGCAGATTGTTTCTTTGCCTTGCTCGCACCGTCCCGGTTAACTACATAACAACATGTTACACACAGCGAAGCAAACGTGTCAGGGGCGTCCGATCTCGACCCAAAGCGTTTGCGTTTAAAGTTCCACGCCGAAGGCTTGCTGTGTTGGAGCTAGGTGAGCTAACACTAGCGGGCCTAGCTATCTAATGTAAACAAATAAGATGTGACAGGTTTAGCACGCTGCCGTCATACAAGCTAACGAAGAAGCTGCACACAAATAACTTGTCACAACAGAGAGGCAAAACTGATCTTCCTGCGATATTTACGACCCCTCCATTCATGTCAAATGCCATTCGAAACTCCTTTGAAAACCACAATACCAACACATGCAGTTGTGAATCCTAAAACCCAGACATTACAAAACATTTCGGACACATGAATATGCATATATTTTGACTTGGACGCGGAGTCGTTCTGAGCACAAGATGTCTTCTGGCAGTAATCAAATTTTGCCTTGCTGGAGAAGCTAAACTCCTACCTGATTTTTCTGCTTGACAGTGCAGGTGAAACATTGTTAGATTTCAGTTTTATTTGTCACCAGCTTCCGTTAAGTGCACCCCAAATATGTTTTAACATGACTGCAATGCATTTGAATTTTTACCATTTGTGCTTTAACATCTCAATATAGACAATTCAATGTTCATACTCTTGTGATGGAAATGGTGTCGCTAATCAGTCAAACATTGCGTCAGATCTAGTGTTTATGCATGAAGAATCTTGCGTCATGAATAAAAAGATAATTGTATACAAGTATCTGTCTGTCAACCCTGTTTATTCAGATCAAGTGTCTCTGTTGTTGGAGGGGAAATCTGACAGCCACTTTATGTTGGGAGGGGAAAAAAAGCAGTGCTTGCCATTTAAAAGTAATTTGGCTCTGTTTAGTCTCCAGCAGCCTCTGCGCCTGGTGTTAGCTGCCACTGATCATGGATTCTAGCTGGGTTTAGCAGCTCAGCTTGGATTATTACAGTTGGAAGAAAGTGGCTTTTGGTCTTATATCTGCTTCTTGGTTATTGTTATCCTAAGCCTTGGCTAAAGCAAGCCCGTCAGTTTACATTAGGGCTTGTCCCCATAAAGCCACCCTTTTTCGATAAACTAATGCCCTTGTTAATTATCTGGGCATCATCTAGTTTCATGTGCTTGCTGAACAGCAGTGACATAGTGGAGGCAGTATATCGAAATTCCTAATAGCCTTTTGAGCTTGGACATAGAAGACTCAAGTCTTTTATTTCCCAATGTCCCGAAGTGGACAAAGCTACTTCATCTGCTGTTATGTGTTCTTAAATTGTACACCTCATCTGTGTGTATTTAATCTATAGATGTAAAGCAAGGAACCCTCAGTTCTGATATAACTGGCTACTCCCAGACTAAGGTTTTTCAGCGAGTCATGACATTTTAAATGTTTGATAACTTTAATGCGGGCTAATTCAGTTTCACTTGTAACATGTATTCTTACTACCCTGGAGCATCCTCTGAAAGACGTCTGTCTTAACTGACAGGTGTGCAACATGGAGAAGATTTGGTGTTCCAGACAGTTTGTTGGAGGGAGGTGTCTGTCCCACTACCCTGTTCTTCCTAAACTCTGCGTGTTTAATGTGTGCAGGACGTGGGTTCGGATTAAAATCGGTGAAACATGATGGCAGTCGTCTAGAGAAGCTGTCTTCTGCTTCTCTTTGTTTTTTACTGAAAGAAAACACATTTGCCTAAAGTCCATCTAGTTTTGGCCATCAATTTTTGCACCACAGAAGTGACGTGGGAGCTCTCTACCCGTGCAGACAGTTACTTTTGGACTTACGGGTGTCAATGTTTCGGATGGTCCATTTCCTTTTGACAAAGTCAAGTTTCAGCATGTGTGGCTAGAACTCCATCATACCATCTGGTGAGTGCGAGGTCCCCGAAGTTCACAAAGTTCAGCCCGTAGACTTGGCCAATTGAGTAATTCATGGAATGTAGACTTAATTATGGACTGAAATGTCACATGTTTTTATAAAAATCCTCAAGGTAGATTTTGGAGATTGAAATATCCAAATGGCTTCTGAATTGTTTGTGGAAAAGTGTTATCATTCAAGTGATTTTCTTACATATTGTTCTGCAAGCCTTGGCAAACCATTGTTCTGACAAAATATACGGTAACCCTCCTCTGGATTCTTGTTTTCTGCCAAATCATCATTATAGTAACCACTTACTGTGAAAATGTCCCGTTTTACAGTGCTGTAAGTCAAAGTACATCTTCCATTGTGCATCATAAAGCTTTACAGATCAATATATTGTTTGAGGAAAATAATTAGCGGTTTATAGGCAGTCTTCCGATTAAATCTGGTGACGTGACGATCGACTGTCGGCTGTACATCATTGTCAGTGCTATGGTTAATGTCATGTCGTGAGTTTACTTGAACAGAAATACAACTGCAAGCAACTGTAGGCTATCTAACACCTCTGCGCAATCCAACGGCAGGCTTTTCGAGCTCGAGAACCGCCACCACACAGGGAATCGGTCCTTCAAGCACAGTCGCTCAATGGAATAGCAGAATGCTATGCTGCTACAGAGCACCCGGGCTTCCTCATCTGCTCTTTCACCCACTTTCCGCTCTAATGTGATTGGCTATCGTCATGTGCAGTTGGGCTGTATACATCGAAAGATGACTCCGTTTCAACGTATTATTTTGAACCCTTTGTGGCTCTTCCCACCAAACAACTCAAACTGACTTAGAAGCGGAGAATCTTCTGTTTGGCCACATGGACGAATTTGGTCTGAATGGAGCCTGACTAACGTCTTAAAGCCAAAAGCAGGTCGTGACACCAACTGATCACCATTTATTCATTTCAAGGTGTTTTAATGCAAAAAGTTTGATCTGCTGTTTTTTAATGTTGTCCCTTATGTAAATATTCCAACAGTCCACAATTAAACATTGACATACAAATTTACAAATAAATCCCGCTGGCTTCTATTTGGCAACTTTTTTTAACTGAAATTGACATTTACTGTCGCCGGGCGTTGAAGACGTTTCCAATAGGACAATTTGTTGGACCCCCTTCTTATGTCCCTACGCTGGCTCCCGGTAGCCTCCCGCATCAAGTTCAAGACCCTGGTGCTCGCCTACCGGGCAGTGAATGGGACGCCCCCGTCTTATCTCCAGGATATGGTCGAGCCACGTGTCCCTACCCGTCCCCTCCGATCTGCAACCTCTCTGGAACCGTCACTCAGAGCCCCAAGCTGCCGACCGAACCGGTCTCGGTTCTTCTCGGTCTCGGCTCCTCGGCGGTGGAACGAACTCCCGAAAAAGCTCAGAACAACGGGGTCGCTGCCTATCTTTCGCCGTGAGCTGAAAACATACCTCTTCACCAAGCACTACCCCACTGATCGCACTTAGCCTCCAACCCCCCCCCCCCCCTGGAAAAAAAAAGGATGAAATGAATGTATGTATGCGTATGGTTCTGAGATGGCTATTTGGTAGAGTGGTCACTTCTGACTTCCGACTACTGGTACGTCGGATCTTTGATGACTGAATTGCACTTTTTGTAAGTCGCTTTGGATAAAAGCGCCTGCCAAATGACTGGAATGTAATGTTGGTTCAACAATGACGATTTGAATGCTACATGAACATCAGATTATTTTTTTTCAAGAGGTTAACGAATATGTTTGCTTTAGCACATATTGCTTAAGAAGTACAGAAATGTGCAGAATACATAAATAATATTTGACCAAGTGAAATTGGAACTTTTTTACTCAAATCGATGTTTAGCGACCGATCGACTGAACTTTTCCAAAGCTTCCGATAACCGAATTACAGGGGCTCTCCCCGTGACGTAGGGCATGCTCCTATTTATGTGATGATTCGTTTTGTTTTGGGCTGTTCACCTGCCCATAACACGTAATTTCGATCCGATTCAAGCAAGAGACGTCTCACAATTCGCCGATAACATTTCATTGTCATTGAAATAATCACCGTACATTCAGTTTATTGATGCCTACCAAACCCTTCACTGATATTAAATAAACGTGGACTCGAATGACTTGTATTACTTTAACACGGTGCTATTCATAATGCTGTACATCACATGTAGCCATCAAACATCTCTGAGCACCAGGATAAGAGCACTGAACATTCAACTGCCTTTTTGGCTCAAGAGGCTTTAAAAATGCAGGCAGGTGGTGACGGCCGCCTACACGGGTCTAGGTCTTCCGCTCGTCCACGTCCAAATGTACATTCAGTAGATGCTGTTGTGTCCTCGAGCTGAGATGAGCAGCTTATGGGAAAGATATGTGTGACCTTTGGAAGAATGGCTGGGCCCGGCTGTTTGAGACAAAGAGCTCACTGACCGCGCTGGAAGGCAGACAGAGGCGAGGCCTGTTTTACATTGTGTGTTATGTGCATGTGATGGTGTGACAGGCTGACTATATTGAGTTCCTCTTCCCAAGACTTCCCATCAGGAGCCCGAGTTTTAGCCCTCATACAGAGGAGAATTGTTGGAAAGTCCTTGGTGAATTCCAGATAAATTTTAAGATTTTTTTTTTTTTTTTTTTTTGGAGGATACTGGTGGTCATATTATATAATGAAAAAATCTAAGTAGGTAAATAAAATATGCATGTGAATAAATGGTATTTATTAGGTTTGACTGATGATGGCCTTAAAGAGTGAAAAGCTATTGGGGATTTAATAGAAAATTCCTTTATAGGTCAGTCAATTCAATTTGTATTTGTAAGGTAAAATTTGCTAATCAGTGCTTCATGATAACTATTTCTTTCTTAACTGATATTCTTTAGCAGCATTTATTTCTTGCCATACTTTTGTTTTCTTAATTTCAACACATGATGGTTAATTCATTTTCAGAGATGCTGTGATTTTAGATATGACTGATGGCAATATATTGACAAAGACATTATATTTTTTTATGTTGATGTCAAAATTTAACTCTGGATTTTCAACAGTACATGAAATAACATCATCATTTTTAAACGTGTTTACAGAAAGTTAGAAGGTGTTTTTTGTGAATTAGCAATAAAACTCAAAATAAAGCAACAGTTTCTAAATCAGTTGGCTGGTACGGATATCCTAAAAGTGATGTCACGTATTCAGCCAAATATCCATATTAGTTGTGGGAAATATGCTGGGAATAGAAACTGCACAATAGTCAAATATTCTCTCAATCAGTATTTTGTGGTGAATCTTAAATTCGTCAACATGTACATCCGTGCAATGTCATTTTTTTTACCGGATCAGTCAGATGGTTTTTAGGAAAGTATTGAGAAAAATGCCCATAGTACGTCAGCTGCCTCACACTATTTTAATCTGGATGTGCAGATCTGTCATGGAGAAGTCTCTAGCTCAACACTGGACATCCCATTATTCCATTGAGTATGAAAAGCTAAATTTCAGGAGTGTGCGAAGTACGTGCCAAGACTGCTGAGCTTCATTTTTTTTTTTTCGAGCTGACAAAGTCGTCCATTAAACTGTATCTGACACTCCGCACCGATATCTGCTGTCAGACCTCCGCTTGCATTTTCCCCCAAACTCTGAACCCGCAGCAGACCTGGTTATCGTTGCTCAAGTTGGACCGAAGGGTCGCGCTGAAAGGATGAGTCAACAAGATGAAACTGAAAATAACGCTGAATTTTTCCCCCAAAAAATCAATCTCAAAATGGCAAATTTACAAGTTAAAGCTTGAATTTCCCTTCTTTTATTCCATTTCCATTTGTTATCCTTGTTATGCAAATGAGAGGACATGGTTTAACTACTGCAGCGAGTTGGAAAGGGCTTCTCCGTAGTGGCACTTAATGTCTCCGTTGGGAGAATGGCTGTTTAAGAGTTTACCAAAGGATTCAAAAGTACAGGAAGAAGTTTTTTTTTTTTTCTTTTTTTTTTTTTTTAATTTTCTTTTCTTTTCGAGGACCGTGTTCTGCTATTGCAGTTGACCGCACCATCGTCAGCTGAACATCTATAATCCTTGCCCCTGTCACCAAATTCTGTGCGGATTTGTTGATTAAAACAAATTTTGGCCTGGCTTCCACATGCTTGTGGTGGCATCTATCCATCTTTGGTTTTAAAAGGATTAACACTTGTTGTGAGGCCTTTATTGGACTCGGAGTAGCATAAGTAGTTGTTGTCACACACAAATGTGCTGAGGAGAGAGAAGAGAGAGAACAGAACTGAACTTCTGAAGCCTCTCAGATGAAATAGTTTGAAAAATCCGAACGAGTCGAGTCGCTACGACAAGATTTGACGACGAAAACCGAAGCCTGAATGACGGAGAAGCGTAACAGACAGACAGTGAGTGTGATTTTTATATGAAAGCAGCAAACGCGCTGTCATGATGCAGGGAAATAAGATTAAATTCCTGATGGTTAAACCTGCTGGGCTGCCAGGCTGGCTGGCAGTTCGCTTCCCTGGATGCTGCAAAAAAAAAAAAAAAAAAAAAAAAAAATTGTAATCTATCGCTGACCCAGTCAGAAAGCTTTTTGACATCATCCAGATCACTCCCCAGGAAATCCATTTAATTGATTTCAAAGTAACTGGAAAATCCCTTAAGTGAATTGTTATTTCTAAAAAATCAGCAAGAATGACACAAGAAAATGAAATAACTGAAAGTTTTCTTGACATGATCTCAAAATCCGCAAAAGAAGTTAACAAAATCAGGAGAAAAAATATTTAAGTACTGGGAAAAAGTTATCACAATCTCAAGTCAAGAAAATGACCTTTTGAGGACAAGAGCACTTTACTTTTATGTCGTACTTTTCTTTACTGCTAAGAAGAAGAAAAAAAATTAAGGGCGAACCGTAACAAGTAGAAGAATAAAAAAATGAAACCTCTTCAGATCTTTGTCCGTGGAGGTTCTCAGTCCTCAATGTTGAATTCTTGTCGTAACAACCGGACTTGAATTTGTTCACTCGAAGACGTTCCAGCCTTCATCCGAGAGGCGTCTCCAGTTCCAGTGGCCTGTGGGGAGAAGCTCGGCCTCAGGAGGTTGTCGTGCCGATGGACGTGCCGTTCATTGGGACAAAAGAGCGAGTTTTCTTGGATTACGTGGGTTGGAACGTGAAAAAGTAAAGCTAAACAAAGGAGCGAAACCTGTTGGATCACATGAACGGAGGCTCACGCGCATCACAACCCCCTTAGACCGAGTTTCTGCCGATCGACCCTACATTTACATAACAAGCCGCTGTAACTTAGACCCGCGCTTATATCGGGACTCCCGTAAGGCCGTTAGAACCGAGGAAGCCTCTCGGATGAGGGCTGAAACGTCCTCAAGTGAAGAAATTCAAGTCCAGTTGTCACGACAAGAAGATTTCGACAAGAATTCTTCAGATCTCTCTGTTTTCATTTGTTATTTGTCATATACATTGGGAGATATTTAAACCACACGCCTCTTGTCAATCGATCCGAATCAGGGTTTCACCCCCTACAATATTATGTGCATTAATATTTGAAAGGCGTTTTTTTTTTTTTTTTTTTTTTCCAGACACTGTAATACGAGCTGAACTTGTAATGATCACTAAGGTGACCACATCCTCATTCTCCCCCGTGTTTGCTTCCAGCTTCCCATCAAAGTGGGACACCAGAACACTCACACCAAAGTCAGCACAGAGCACAACAAAGAATGTCTGATCAACATCTCCAAGTACAAGTTCTCCCTCGTCATCAGCGGCCTCACCACCATCCTCAAAAATGTCAATAACATGGTAAGTCGGGGTGGGCGACTGAGCGGGAGGAGCTGGAGGAACCTCGGACAGACGCTTCCTTATTATGACAAAGTGTAATTTGATTGTGGGACTCACATCCGGGGACATCAAACTCTTCAAGTCACGTAAGGCACATTGAAAGTATAAAGCTGGAATTAAGTCATTTTATATTTAAATCTCATGGCTTTATGTGCTCATTTAGTTTTCTTCATGAAAATAAATGGGAGGTAGCTTGTTATTGTCAGGATGAAACCAAAATTAAGAGGAATTTCCCCCCGAATTACAAAGCAAACGATGGAAAACACCCTCTGCTCCGGGAGGAGAGATTTTATTATAAATAATTGCAAAAAAGTATGCATATGTGCATATATAAATGACCAATAAAAAACAGCTATTTGTTTTTCTGAATAGAGCCTCATCATTTTGAGCATTTACTGAATACGTGTGCTGTTGTAATTTATTTGTTAGACATTTAAGTTTCACCCAATTTAAGAGGTTTTATGGTACATATCTATCATCAATGTGGATTATGAAAAAAATGATCGGCGTCACTCCGACTTACCTAGAATGTAAAATTTTCGCTCGTGCTACCTAATGATAGAAAAAAAAACGCAATACTGCTTTTCATCCATCCAATTTCTGATATTGTGTGTTTTAACATCTGGATTGATATTCAGCCAAAATAATGGGGTCCACAACTTATTGAGATTCAATCTAGGACATGAAAAAGGTGGAGAAGCCCCACCTAAAGAGCCGGCATCGGTGCTTTGACCTCAAGTATGAGGTGTTAAAACAAATAATAGCAACACCGCATGGGGTGACTAATGTTTGGATGGTGCTTGTTTCCTCAGCGAATATTTGGAGAAACATCTGAGAAAAACCTCTACCTCTCCCAGCTCATCATCCTGGACACATTGGACAAGTGCCTGGCCGGGGTGAGTTTCCTCCCTTCCTCCGCTGCTGAAAACAAGCCTGGTTTCTCAAAGTACAATATCAAGTTTCCATTTGGATCAATTTGATGATCAATTCTGTATTCCAGCTCTGACTGCCTTTTTTTTTTTTTTTTTTTTTTTGGGCTACTTTTAATATTTTGGAATCTTAAATTTCTAAAAAAAAAAAAATAACTGAACATGTGAAATAACGAAAAAAAAAATGGCAATTTATAATTCTAAAGTATTAAAAGAAAACATAATGACAGAATCAGAAAAAATAAAACTAAGAAGCAAAATAATATTATTTCTAAAAAGAATAATTGAAATGGAAAAACAACAATGGACACATCTATCTATTTTACATCTCTATTTAGAAAAGATGGACACATTTTTTAATTTCTTGGAAATGCTTGCTGTTTCCTCAAGTTGTGGGGTCCTTGTTCATTCTCTAGTAATTTCTTTTTTTTTTTAATAAGGAAAATCTGCAAATAACTGCAGGGTTTTCTTACAAACGCTTGCATAATGTTGTCCTCTTGTTTCTTAATTTCTCCGTGATTTTACTGTTATTGAGCTGCAATAAATGGGAAAAAATATGCAAAGAACAGAAAAGCATCATTTATTTTCTGAACCAGATAGTTAAAAATTACAGCACAAGCTTTTGATACAAAATAAAAATCAGCAAATCTATTTACTGTTATGCAATATGCAATATTTGGTGTATCCGATAAGTAACCCTGTCTGGCCTGTGAATGTATTGGAAGGGTTTTAGAAATATATTTGAAATTCCATTTATCAGGATAGGTCATGTTTTATTTAAAAAAAAAATGTGCACTGTAAACTCAACTGAAATGCTACTTAAAATATAGTGTATTTGAAGCCCAGGACCTCCTGAGCTGATAATCCTTGGCCACGGTTCATATTTGAATCATAAAGCACAGATGAACGTATTCCTCTGCTTTCTCAATCGCATTTGAGTCTCCACATCCTCAAGTTTGGCAAGTTTTGGAACGTGGCTGTGTAGGAAGACGCGTAGGACACCACCAGTTGGGAAAAAAAAAAATCCCCATTCTTCATTTCCAGCAACTGACTTCCTTTTTTCACAGATTTGGCAGAGTCTACTACTACCTCCCTGTTCTGATTAGCAGTATCCACAGCACCACATGCACATCACAAAACTCATGTTTTCTATTTCACAAAAAAAACAAAAAAAAAAAAAAATTGCATAGATTTGAGAGCTAGGCTTTACATACTACTCATGTTTCCAGGTTGTTTGCTACCACTGCATGGGGCAAAATCAGCAGCGCTTTAGACACCCCGGTCCTAAATGAGCGCTTCTCTTTCAGCGCTGGATAAACTACGTTCTCTTGATTGGCAGGTTAACTCCGGACGGACGGGTTCTCTGGCTCTTTAGCTCTGATTGACACGCTCACTTCCCTTGTTTTTCTACGAGGACACCCGTCGAGAGCTGTAGGCGGCTTGAAATTTGCCTTTGGCGGTCGCCTTGTAGTTCTCCATACAAGAAAGGAATGTTGCCCAGCTGCAGCTGCAACAAGCTGCCAGAATACGGACCCTGAAGTTTGCGCGGCAACGCGGAGGGAGGATTTTTTTCATTATTTTTTTTTTTTTATTGTTCATTGTCTCGTGTAGCCCCCAGTGTCATTAATGACACACATCTGGTTGAAAGTTTGAGTTTAACGGCCGAGAGCGCGGGCTTCTCGGAAATAAGTCCTCCCTGTCAAGATGAGCCAATCGACACCTGAAGCTTAAATTGCGAGTCACCTGTCTGCGCTCCGCACTTCGTTCGCATTACCATCGAATCAAAAGCCACCGCATTTACGCTCGCCCGGGCTCGAACCTCTGCGGATGCACTTATCCGGCATCAATCTCTCTCCGCTCGCCTTCGGAAGGCACCGGGTCCGTCCTGCGGCCTGGATTACATTTGCAGGCGTTTCCTTCGCAGGTTTTTGTCATTAGCCTTTACAGTCAACTGGCAACAGCCACCTCTGTGTTCGTGGTCAAGGTAATGGTTCTGGACTGCCGCTGGTCCAGAACCACAAATTTTCAGTTTTGGGAACTTTAGAGGGAAAGAGAAATGACTCATGCAGCTTTTCCATCCACACGTTACGTCCAGCTTTTGCTCCATTAATAGTCAATACTCTGAAATGATTTGAAACAGCCTTTCAGTGCAGATCAACAGGATTTTCAGCAGAAGAGCGGTAACGTTCATTGCCTGAGTGTCTTTTCGGACGTTGTCTGGATCCAGGAATATAGCTGATCCTCACTCACACAAAGAGCTTCACTGGAAAACAAAAAAAAAAAAGAAAATTAGTGTGATTCAGAAAACAGTGACGTTAAGCCCCCTTTAACAGAGAGGAAATTATTTTCTGCTCACCGTCGATCGACCTGCGCACACGTGTAAAATATCACGTGTGGAGAGGACGTTGGGCTTTAGATGCTATAAACTGATCAGATGTTTCCCATAAAGAGCAACAAAAGCAAATATCATGGTTAAACTCATCTGAATGATGAACGTGTCATTTTGGTTAACATTAATAAATGATATTTTGTCCTGTTGGAATCCTCTATAGTGTAAAATACAATCAAACTTCTTTTGCCGGAGGGTTCCAACTTACATTCATTCACTTGAAACATGATATTGATATTATTGCTGTCAGGTTTATTTTATTGTCATCAAGTGGTAAACCATATTCAATACGAATTTTTCAAATCTCCGGCCAACCGTTGATGTTTAGACGTCCCCGAAATGTGCGATCGGCTCCCGGATTCCACCTCTGACCGCTTTCTTTGTTTTCCCCTCAGCAATCCAAGGACTGTCTGCGCCTGGATGAGACCATGCTGGTCAAACAGCTTTTGCCAGAGATCTGCCATTTCATCCACACGTACCGCGAGGGCCACCAGCACGCCGCTGAGCTCCGGGCCTCCGCCTCGGCCGTCCTCTTCTCCCTGAGCTGCAACAACTTCAACGCCGTCTTCAGCCGCATCTCCACCAGGTAGGCGCTCCCTCAGCCCAGCCCAGCCCAGCCCATCAAGGCCTTTTTTTTTTTTTTTTTTTATCCCACGGGAGCCGCGCTTTTCTTTTTTTATAGTTTGCAACGCGATAGAGCGGGGCACTAAATCGATATCATCTAAATGTGAGGTTATGATGTCATGGTATTGATTCGGGTAAATAATGTGATACATTATTCTACCGTCCAAATCCAGAGCCGGCGCTCATCTCTTTTCCCCTTTGTGCATTGACTAGGTTTTTCAAAATAAAGAGGAAATGTAAAGTCGTAGTCAGACTGCTTTGAAACAAATAAAACAAAAAAAAAAAAGAACACATTAGTCATTACCTGAAAGTTAAGATCTGGTCTGAAAATCCGCAAGCTGTATTTCAGTTTGTTAACTAGCACTGGGATGTGGGCACTGGGACTTTTTAATTCCTCTTCCCTCAGCCGCAGGGAATCTTCAAATCTTTGCAGTTACAGGTAACAGTTAAGACAATTTATATTTCATTGTATTCTTAGTCTTCCTCCTTTCTACTATTATCTATTACTGTTATGTTTTTTACTTGAAACTCTGGCACAACAATTTCCTTCGGGATAAATAAAGTTGATCTCATCTCATCTCATCTCATGTACACAGAGATGATAGATATGACGTGATATTCTACTCAAATATCGGGAATCGTGCTTGAATAATTGAATAAAAACCTGACACACGTGTGTGTTCTCAGGCTGCAGGAGCTGACGGTGTGCTTGGAGGACAATGTGGACGTCCATGACATCGAGCTGATGCAGTACATCAATGTGGACTGTTCCAAGCTGAAGAGGCTGCTACAAGGTTCCCTCACCTTCCCTTAACCCCCTGTTGTATCCTTGTTTCAAGCCATGCCTGCTGCAATTTTATCTTCCTTCTTTCAGAAACAGTCCTCAAGTTCCGAGCCCTAAAGAAACCCGCCCAGCTCGCCGTCATTAACAGTTTAGAAAAGGTCGGTAGTGACCGTTTTAAAATCCACCGCTTTTTGTTTTGTCTTCATCATGGTGGATGTCTTCAGTTTCACACTCGGAGGTCATCACAACACTGTCGTTTCAGTCTCTGCATAAAGCAGAAGTGTAGCTTTAAATCATCAAAACAGCTTCCGCACTTGACTGAATTCTCTTATTTTAAAAGTGTAAAAATTCATCTTGTCCGGCAGCATCATTGACCTTACTATTTTTTTGTTTAATGAAGTAATTTAGTAATAAAAAGTAATTTATTTCCCAAAGGGGATTTTTTTTTTTTCCTATTGATATACAATCTGTTTCCTTTTAACCATTTTCCCCTTGCAATCAGGGTTTTTTAATTCAATTTTTATTTCAATACATTAGAATTCTTAATGAAAACAATTAATGAGTTGTCATTGAAAGGTATGTCTTGCAATGTTTTTTTTATTTAGATTTATAGACCAATATTTTAGTAGTGTTTTTCTTAAACATTTTACACTTTTTATTGATATGGAAATCTTTTCCATCAAATTAAAATCTTAATAGATTTTTTTCTATCTTAATAGAGCACTTTTATACAAATCTAATGGGCCTCATCAAGCAAAAAAAAAAAAGAAGAACATTCTTTAAGTTTTCAATGTTGCATCTCCTTATATTCAATAAAATATTGGAATTTAATTCATTTGATTTCACTTTCCATTTTTCTGTTTAATCCCATAAGCCTGGGTCCTTTTTTTTTTTTTTTTTTTTTTTTTTTTTTTTTTTGGAAATGCACCATGACAAAGGATCCCTACCGATCAATAATACACTTCCCATGTTCTCTCAGGCGTTTTGGAACTGGGTGGAGAATTACCCGGATGAATTCACAATGCTCTACCAGCGGCCACAAGCAGACATGGCAGGTAGGAGGAGAAAGGGAAATGTGACACAGTGCTGTGTTGGACAAAGTCCAACTAAAATAGGTCACGTAGCGAATTACACAGTAGCTGTCAGATATATTAATTTTCAGATCGGTTATTGGCCCATGTTAACGCTGTGTGTGAGGTCCCGCTGCGTATGAACCGCGTGTGTTTACATAGAAGCTGCAGAGAAGCTTTTCGACCTGGTGGACAGCTTCGCCGAGAGCGCCAAGAGAAAAGCGGCGGTGTGGCCGCTGCAGATCATCCTCCTCATCCTCTGCCCTGAGATCACACACACCATCTCCAAAGACACTGTGGAAGACAGCAAGGCCAACAAGGTGGGAGGGGGGAGGAGAGGCACGCTCGCTCGCACACACACACACACACTCCGACCCGCCGACCGAATCCCCTCCCTTGCTCTGTCCGTCTGCAGAAGCTGTTCCTGGACAGTTTACGGAAAGCTTTAGCGGGTCAAGGGGGCAGCAAGCAGCTGATGGAGAGCGCCGCCATCGCCTGTGTCAAACTATGTAAAGCCTCCACCTACATCAACTGGGAAGATCACTCTACTATCTTCTTGCTCGTGCAGTCCATTGTCATGGACCTCAAGGTCTGTGCTTGGCAATTTAAGCCGACAATTTTATGTCAAATTGTAATGTACACCGTATATACACTGCTCAAAAAAATAAAGGGAACACTTAAAAAACACATCCTAGATCTAAATGAATGAAATATTCTTATGAAATACTTTGCTCTTTACACAGTTGAATGTGCTGACGACAAAATCACACAAAAATGATCAATGGAAATCAAATGTATTAACCCATGGAGGTCTGGATTAGGAATCACACTCAAAATTAAAGTGTAAAAACACACTTCAGGCTGATCCAACTTTGATGTAATGTCCTTAAAACAAGTCAAAATGAATCTGTGTTGCTTCCTGAGTGGACACTATGATTTCACACAAGTGGGATTGACTTGGAGTTACATTGTGTTGTTCAAGTGTTCCCTTTATTTTTTTGAGCAGTATATATATATATATGTCTAAAATGTTCCTGTTGTTGAGTTTTTGAGTTTGTCACAGCAGAAACGAAAAAATCCAACTCATTCTTTATTTCTTTTAGCATATTAAATACTAAAATTAGGTGATCGCCGTATTGCTCTTTAATTACCTAATTAGCTGTCTGTTAGGGTGTAAGTGTGTTTAATTTTAAACAAACAGCGTTCGGTTTATTTGTCCTTTACTAGCTCAGTTTGGTGTTCCTAGTTTTTGCAGTTCATCGCAACTGGGATAATTTTGTGATCAAGTTGATATTTTAGAAATTCTGTTTCGTAAACAGAATTTAGAAGGAAATTCGATTGATACGACTGAGTTAAAGTGACGCCCTTGATTATGGCGTTGACTATTTGGCTCCAAATGTAGCTTAGCATGTGCATCCTATCACAAGTGAATTACTTGTACTATGGTGGAAATATAAAAATGGTGTCAATTGGGCTTTTTGATTTCTGTTATCCTCCTACGTTACTAATCCCTAATTTTGATGAATTTCTCAATTGACTAATGCTCTCACCAATCTTTTCGGATATTTCTGAAAAGATTGGTGACTAGCATTGCCGGCTAGCATTCTACGAATAAAATTGTATCGCGACACAGAAAAAAAGCATCTTTATCAGCTAAAGCATCGGGTTGTATTTTTTACCCCTTATTTAGTTTTTTCATTTAGTTGTCCAAGAGTTATTACACCTGGGAATGACAGTGTGACATTTTTTTACAGAAAAAACACAAATATGTACTCCGGTTGTCAGACAAAACACATTTTCTGATTTTGTGAAGGATTTCTTTCTTTCCCCGATGCAGAGTGAACCTGAAAACAAGCATTTTAAAGTCTAAAATCAGCATACGTTTTTCTCACTCTACTCGGCTGACATGTCGGACCCAGAGAATTGTCAAGCAAAAATTGTCGGTATTTTCGAAGACATTGATTTTGGTCCGGTCTTGAAATTTGGTTTGGAATATGCTTCAGACAAATATCAAACATTGATTTTTCTGGATTCCTGGTAATTATAAACACTTCAGTGAATGGGCAAATCATTTTTTTTTTTTTTATAGAAAAAAACAATGATGGACGTTTGTATGTTCACGTTTTTTTTTTTTTTTTTTTTTTTTTGAATAATCATTTGATGGGGGGAAAAGTAAGCATGTAAGGTAATGCTAAATTGGTTAATTTATTCGATTACTGACAGACAATAAAGATTAACTGAACAACTCAACGGGGGTACCAATCTCATTAAATGCCACTGATTATCTTTAAGTATTTTGGTCATTATTTCATATTCACCCTTCCTGTTCCATCAGGCGTTGTTGTTCAACCCAGCCAAACCCTTTTGGAGGGGAGCGGGCAGCCAGAACGCCGACGTGGAGCTCATGATGGACTGCTTTGTCTCCTGTTTCCGCATCAACCCTCACAACAACCAGCACTTTAAGGTGAGCCCAACACCAGTCACGCTAGCCAGTTTGCTTCCACGGTCGCAAATCCCATGTTGTCACCCAGCGGACAGAACTCTGACTTGGCTTGTGTTTGTGCTAAAGGTCTGTTTGGCCACTTCCTCCCCTTCCACCTTTCACTTCGTCCTGGTCAACTCCCTGCACAGAATAATCACCAATGTAAGTCCAGGGAGCGTCTAGGTCCGGGGTGGGCAATTATTTTGACGGGCGGGCCACATTTCTTATTTGATTTTTATATGCGGGCCACCTGGGTGTAAATTGTAATATGAAAAAAATTAAAATTGCAATTAAAAAAAAATTAATTTTTTGACACTTTATTTTTACTTTAAAATCATTGATGATCATATACATGTATATACATGTACTGATATTATTTTGTATAAAATCATCCACACAAAATTAAACAAAAGGAAAAAATAAGGTGTTTCTAAATTCAGTATTGATTAAAAATACTAAAAATATTCAAAGAAAATAGCTTGGCGGGCCGGATAAAAAAGCAAAACGGGCCGCATGTGGCCCGCGGGCCGTAAAATGCCCAGGTCTGGTCTAGGTTGTGGATCAGATTGTTTTTTTTTTTGTCTTTTCTCACGCCGACTTTTGTGCTCAGTCTCACCTGGACTGGTGGCCGAAGATCGACGCGGTGTATTGCTACTCCGGCGAGCTGCGGTCCATGTTCTCAGAGACCCTCAACCGGGTGGTGCAAGGCATCGGCACCCATGCTCCGCTGCGCATGACGTCGGTGAGACAACCACTACGATTCATGTGATTTGTTGTGACTGAAGGTACACGTGTTTGTTAAATCTGCCTTTTATTAATTTTCCTCAGTTGGTTCAGTCATAATGGACAACTCAGTTTCAACATGATGATAAACCCAAAATAGAATTAATATGGTCTGCTGACTTCTTTCCTTAAAAGTGGATGGTAAACTAGTTTAACGAGAGCGCAGTTTTAAAACCCTGAAGCACTTGTTGTGACATTCTGGGCCATTCAGATCTTTGATGTGGGATCATTTTGGCTGTTTTTAGTGCATGTATTTTTTTTTCTAAACTCCCCTTAACTCTTGTGACCCTGGGTCCTCACATGAGGGCATTGCATTTTGATCATTACTTTGACTTTCTGTCCTCCATGTTTAGTTTTTTTTTTTTTTTTAATTTTACGTCCTTGAGAAAGTTAGAAACGCACACTTGACCAATGGTAAATGTGTTTCCCCTTTTTTGGATTTTTTTTTTTTTTTTAATTCATTTTGCTGATATTCAAATATTACAAAATTTCAATTACAAATAGCTTACATTTAATCTGTTTGTAACAAGAGTGATTGTTAACACAGAGTGCAATTTAAAATGCAAAAAGGCATTGCTCAATCTTCACAAAAAGATAACTTTGACAGTATATAGATAAAAATCCTACACTCATTTTATGAGGGTGTTTTTTCTTTTCCTTTTTTTTGAGAAATAGTATTTTGGTCAAACAGAACTCAAAAAATAAACATTTGTTTCTAGATAGTCACTTTTAATATATTTAGTATATGGAGCTATACTTGTCAATGCTAGGAATATTATATTTTAGATCTAAAACGTTGCTTTTAACTTTCTTCAGTTTTATGATATTCTTTGTAATTGAAAATAAATGCAAAACTTTGCACATATTCTGGCAGGATTCATCATTAAAACTTTTTCAGATGTAATTCATTAGTTATTGCATTAAGTGTTAAAAAGATTGTGATTGAAGGAATATCATGAAAATTAATTCACACTTATATCACTACGTCATCTAATAGTTTCATATTGAATTTAGAGCAGATCATTAATCTTATGGAATAAAAATCGGAGTATATTAGTGGTTTTAAGATAATTTTGGTTTCAAGGTAGTGTGTATGTATGTATGTATGTATGCGCAAACGTAACATAATTATATAAGAATATTTCAAAGTCAGAAGAGTTTGCTTATTTCATTTCAAACAATTTTGATAAACAGCTAAATTTCAAGTTTTTTCACATTTTTTTCACAGAATTAAAGATATGTATTCCACAAGTGTCAATCCTAAAATGTCGTTCGAATTAATCTGCGTTTTCCCCGACCCTCGACCGTTTTCGCTCAGAGTCTGACCTTCAAGATGACCACCAGCCTTAAGTTCAAAGAGAAAGCCACAGAACTGGACACCCGCAGTTGCAAGTTGCTCCTCCTCGCTCTGGTCAAACTCATCCATGCCGACCCCAAGCTCATGTTGCATGTGAGTCCCAACACATCTTCAACCAGATGGGAGCCGCTACCGGTGATGACTCTTTGCTTCAGTCCCACATAGACTTGCGTTCACGTTTGCATTTTACGCCGGTGATCCAGTCTTTTGGTTTTCATGTGTATTTTCTAGAGGAGGTCACGGATCATTTGTTTTGTTCTGTGCGTTGTTGTTGTTGTTTTGTGGTAGAACCCGGTGAAGCAGGCTCCAGACATGCAGAGCAGCACGGCGGAGCTCATCACCGGCCTGGTGCAGCTGGTGCATCTCACCAACACCACCCAACTCTCGCAAGAAGCCATGGAGGTCTGAGACGGGGGGGGAAAAAAAAACCCACTACTTGTGTTCATATAAATAATATGAACGTTTGGATTAAACTTGCTTATTGTCCGGATAATAGAATTCAGTTCTTGAAAAGTGATATTTTTAAACGTCTCCAAATATTCAAAACAGACAGGACAATTCGCAATATTCTGACAATATGTCCAGACTCTGTTTCACATCAAAAACCAAGCAGAAACATCAGTGAAGCCCATCTGGAGTTAAATCCTGTTGTACGTCTTGACACCAGTGGGGTACCATAAGAATCCAAGGTCCAAACTTCTATAAATAAATCCTACATCTGTATATCTGTATAGTGAGGCTCAAGTTTGACTCCTCTGCTTAAGCCTCCCAGATGTATTTTTTTTTAATTTTTTTTTATAAAATCTGTCTATGATGAATGTGTAGTAGCTCACCATGTGTTTGTCTCCAGGCCCTGTTGGTTCTTCACCAGCCAGAGACCATTGAACTGTGGAATCCTGACACTCCCATCGAGACCTTCTGGGACATCAGGTGCTTCTGTCCGCTGCCTTTATAAACAAACGACATCGGTGGAAACAGACTGGCCGACCTTTTGCCTAAAATCAAGTTTTTGTTCGATTTGAGCAATGTCATGCTTTCTCAGTTGGGGGTTTGTGTTGTAGTTGGTTCACGTTGACTAAAAGACTGGATAGTATTTTAGCTGTTTAAGGTAAAGGCAAATGTGACCGTATAAAACATAATTGTTGAGATCATTTTTGGTTCATTTTGTGTAATGATGACAGCATTCAACACAAGGAAAAAGTCATTTTGGACTCATTTCATCGATGCAGAGTCAAGGTTTATCATGTAAAATGTTTTTTGTCTCTGGAACCATGATCGTTTGGGATTTCCTCAAACAAGTGCCCAAATGTTGACACAAACTAGCTTCAGCAGTCATGTAGGATGTCGTTAAGTCACATAAAATAATTATTTTTACTGAATTCACTTAATTTTACAGGAATGGCATGAAATGTTGTCATCTTATATACAGAAAGTCAAAGGTATCTTTACTTTGTTAGACAATTTTCTTTGCCATCCAAGTAATTATCTGAAGAAAACCAGATCATCCATTCACTCATAAAAGACACTTAAAACCTTCGATTGAATTTTTCTTAAGAGTGGATAATATGTCCGAACGCACAAGGACACCAAGTTCCCAATTTGACCCAAACTCCTGTTGCTTTGCCATTCAGTTCACAGGTGCTCTTTCTCATCTGCCGCAAACTGATTGGCCAGCAGATGGTCAACGGAACGGAAGTTCTCAAATGGCTGAGAGAGACCCTCAACCGCAGGAACAAATTTCTCCTCAAAAACAAGGTACGGCGCTGTTTCTTCTGATGAGGCCCGTAGATCTATCGCCTAGAAAACACTAAGATGAAGTGAGAAAAAGCAAGGTGGCCCTAGAGATTATTTTGTTTCCTGACATTTTGTGGTATAGCAGGTCACGCTATTTTGATTTTAACATAAAGTTACCAAGTGCATCAGAAAGAGAATGTATGCGGTACATTCATCGCAGCATTCAAAGGGAAAAGTACTTGAAAATTGGATTAAAAAATAGAGTAAATTAGAGTAAATTTTGACTAATACTAAGGTCATTTATTTCCAATGTCGCATTCTTTCTAATAATAATAATAACAACATATATGTAATTGGTGGAATAGAAAAAGTAGACCCTTTAATGCCCCCAATAACTAATTTAATTCCTGGGAATTAGGGAATCTTCAAATGTTGTACTTTATATTTTATTGTATTTCTTATTCTCCCTCCTTAAAACACTTGATAGCCTTGACCTTGACAATTTATATTTTATTGTCTTTCTTATTCTCCTTCCTTCCTACTATTATCTATTATTGTTATGTTTTTGCTTGAAACTCTGGCACAACAATTTCCTGTTGTTGTTGATGGTAGCCTGAGAACCCTGACAAATCATTGCCAGGTCAATAAAAGAAAAAAAGGGAAAAAAATGCAATGTCCAAAACTGAGACTGTCTCATACATTTTGCGCTTGCATGACTTATCAAGCAAGCATTACGCATTCAAGTTGCTCTCACCATCTTCACGTGACTCTTTGTTCCTTCTGCAGGAGTTCGCCACAAAGGGCAGCGCCATCCCAATGTGCCGGCAGGCCCAGACCAAGCTGGAAGTGTGTCTCTACATGTTCCTGTGGAGCCCCGACACCGAAGCGGTGCTGGTCGCCATGTCGTGTTTCCGCCACCTCTGCGAGGAGGCCGACATCCGCAGCGCCGCCGACGAGGTCCCCGTCCAGACCATTCTGCCAAACTACGCCACCTTCAGCGAACTGGCATCTGTCAGCAACATGATGGGGACAGGTCCGAAAATTAACAGCAGCACCGCATTTCACAATACGGACGTCGGCAACCGAAACATGCAAACAGAAACTTTCCGGTCTCCCTTGTCTCAGGCCGTTCCACCCTGCAGAAGAGAGTCATGGCCTTGCTGAGGAGGATAGAACACCCAACACCTGGAAACATCGAGGTAATACTTAATTGACATCTTTTGTGACATCCAGACGCTTTTCTAAAGGCTATTCTGGCCTCCCCACTGAACCGGATACCCCCTTTAATTTGGTATATTCGTTGGCTTGAATTTTTTAATTCAAACAAACTGATTTTTATTATTAATGGTCAAAATTCAAGTTTACTCTTACCCAATGTTCCCTCTAATTTTTCATATATCTGGGCATATCTGAGCACACTGAGGACCGCTGTGAGCACGTTAGATGTGCACGCTGAGGCCACACATCAGTATAACACCTGGGATCATGGCTTCCATTTAGTCCATATTTTTCCATCCGAAAACTCACTCACTTCTTTAACTTCGCTGCATGTTTTGCAGAGCAGACCTTTCTCACCTGAAAAAGAAAAAAATCTCACCCGACTCCACCGCTTGTTCTTCTATTTGCGCGTACTCCGACAGCCGTTCCGACTTAAGAGAACCGCATTTCTTTTTTTACTTTGGTTTGGTGAGTGGACTTCTTACATTCACTGCCTGCTTGTTTTGCCATGATAAGGGGTTAGCATGTTAGCATTAGCATCACTTAACTCCGCCTCAGTTTTTATTGTTATATAGCGTGTATGGGCAGAGCACGTGCGCAAGTACAGTCCATGCCGTGATTGGCTGCGTCGTGTAATTGCATTGCATCGCGTGATTGGCTGGACACCTGTCACTCCCTGAGCTACACAGCAAAATTATACGGAAAAAATGTACAGAAAAAAAAATTATACAGAAAAAAAGTGTGCAATTGTGCAGTTGCACAGCTTAGAGGGAACATTACTCTAAGCTCACTAAAATGTTTTCGGACCTTTTTTTATCATTGTTTTTTTTTCCCCTAAAAATTTGCGACATATCCTCACTTGGTTCGGTTCACTTTTCTTTTTTTAATTGCACACCCAATGAAATTGAAATATGAAATTGCTCTCTGACAAAAATCTTGCATCCAAAGGTTCACCAAAACATTTTCTATTTAAGCTTCACCTCAAATCTGGCACACGGGTTTACTAAAACTCAAAGACTTGAGTGCAGTGGTTGATCAAAGTACATGATAACCTTTGCTTGGATATTACAATATTCTCACTTTAACCTTTTATTTACAATCCAAGGAATAAAAATTATTTGTATCTCACCAAACCTCCAGAGGGCTGGATTGGTTGGTGCGGCAGACCACAATAAGGATCTTATCTTAGACCTAGCTTTTTTTCCTCTGTGTAGGTTGAGATTACTGGCAAAATACTTGAAAGGTATATGAGAATCCAAAACTGATTATATTGCTATGGAAATTTGTGACCAAATCCCAAGTTTTTTCTAACCATTGCACTTCACAAATGCATTCAAACTAATGTTCATGTTGTTTGTGTGTGTGCTTACTCAGGCTTGGGAAGACACTTATGCTAAATGGGATCAGGCCACCAAACAGATCCTCAACTTCCCCAAAAACAAGGCAGATGATGGGCAGGTAAGCGTGCTACTGAAGGGTTCCTCTGTCTCCACTCTCATTTCCCCCTCATTTGCGAGGATTATTTTTTTCTGATTTCTGGTACATTTAAATTCTTTACATCTTACCTTATTCAATCAAAAATCCAATTCCTAAACCTCTTTAGGAATAATAGCTTTTACCGTAACCGTATGGTTTTACCGTGACCGAGTAGTTTGGTCCTCCTAGTTTTTCCACGGCTGCCACCAGCTTCCTATCACAGCCCATATTGTTTATTTTCGCAGATCTTTATCATGCCCTGCAGGCCTGCAATTGCACTGCAACGTTTTATTGCCCCGCCATTGTTTAGCAGCAGGCGGTCTATTAATGGAACCGGGATGAGCAGTCGCCATTTGCCAGATACCGCGGTCAATAGGGAATGACTGACCCCGTGTAATACTGACCGGCAAACAAAAGCACTCACATTATATGGACACGCTAGTGCAGGGGTGGGCAATTATTTCGGCGATAGGGGCCACATTTTATATTTAACTTCTATATCATGTAAATTGAACAATATAAAAACTGTAATTTAAATATTTACATTTTTCGGCATTTTATTTCAACTTAATCATTAACGATCATATAAATGCACCGACATTATTTTGAGTGCAATCATCCATACAAAATCAAACAAAAGGAAAAATATAGGGAGTTTCTGAATTTATCATTGATTGAAAATATTTGTTAAAAATATTCAAAGAAAATTGTTTGGCGGGCCGGATGTGGCCCGCGGGCCGTTAAGTGCCCAGGTCTGCGCCAGTGTGACATCTTCTCCTCAGACGTGTAAGAACTTACAGATATGGTTAGAAGTTGATTGATTGAAAAACATTTATTTTTGATCAAGTTACTGACGTAGTTACTAAGATGGGTTACCATGTAGCGTATATTTTATTTGATCGTTTATTTTTCTCGTTTGGTTTTTGATGTATCAAAAAAGTGCTTTGAAAAAGAAAGAACTTCACAAAAAAAAATGCACCAATCCCAGTCAGTCAGACCAATGTTATCGTACCAGTGTTCGACCCTCGTTTTGGTCCGTATCGGGCTAATTGCTCAATACACATTAATCCAGGTCACAAAACCTGATTTGACCTAGAAGCTGGAAAATTAGTATTTTCCATGCCATCGGGGGGGACAGTCAGAAAGCAGCTACTCGGTATGAGACGCCATTGTCTTCGTTGCACACATTGGAGCTGATGCCCATTCAAAAGAAGTCACTATAAAATAGTATTTATTTCTGATTGTTACTTAACTATTCTCTGCTTTAATGAGATGAGATGAGAACAACTTTATTCATCCCGAAGGAAATTGTTGTGCCAGAGTTTCAAGCAAAAACATAACAGTAATAGATAATAGTAGGAAGGAGGGAGAATAAGAAATACAGTAAAATATAAATTGTCAAGGTTAAGGCTATCAAGTGTTTTAAGGTCTTAAGTACAAAGATTTGAAGATTCCCTGCGGCTGGGGGAAGAGGAATCGAGGGAAATCGCCTAAAAGAGGTGGTATTGTGTTTTGATTTGTTTGTAGTAAAGAGTAAATATAAGGAATCTTTATCTTGTGGGCTTATATGCAATAAATAAATTGAAGATTACAAATTGTACTATTGCTTTGACTCAAAGAAAAAAAAAACAAAAAACATTAACCCAAGCTTACTGTTCTGTATATTTCCTGTGCATCGTGTATTTGCAGGTGTATTTGCTGTCCCTGTGTCCTCTATTGTAAGTCACTTTGGATAAAAGCGTTTGCAAAATGTAATGTAATGTAAAAAGAAGGACCTAAACAATGTTGACACACAGCGGAACTGTGACGACGTCTCGCATCATTTCCACTTGTTTCTGACCGATAATAAGCATCCGGTCGTTCTTCCCCTGGGTCTGCTGAGGAGATTCAAATTAGTCTTAGCGCTCGGTTCCTCGCAGTACATCGATAAATGCACCGCCGTTTTGTAAGCCAGTGTATCTGCCACTAAGTGTGTGTCTCCCTCAAACAGCAGGAGTGGATCAACATGACCGGATTCTTGTGCGCTCTGGGAGGTGTGTGTCTGCAGCAGCGCAGCACCCCCGGCCCTGCCACCTACAGCCCGCCCATGGGCTCCGTAAACGAACGCAAGCATTCCATGGTCTCCATCGGACCCTGCGAGGCGTCCAACCCGATAGCCGCCGCCTCATCCTGCTCGTCGTCGGCCTCGAGCGAGACGCCGGTAAGCCGCTTCGTCGACCGGTTGCTGGCCCTGCTGGTTTGCGGCCACGACCGCGTCGGCCTGCACGTCCGCACCAACGTCAAAGACCTTCTGGGGCTGGAGCTCAGCCCGGCCCTCTACCCCATGCTCTTCAACAAGCTGAGGAACAGCATCGGCAAATTCTTCGACACCCAGGGACCGGTGAGTTATACCTTTCTGAACAAACCCGCATCTGTCCGTCACATTAGTGGCTCCACAGCACTTAACTTTACATTAGATATCCAGACTTGTTCTGGGTTCCAGCGCTTTCTGGAAAAAGATGGGAAAACAGTTGACATGTTTTTGAATCATGTAAAATATGTGGAAAATGGCTGGAAAAGTCTTGGAAATCTGGTTATGTCCCAGTAAATGAAAACATTGTGTTTTCCTACTAAAGACTCCCCAAGATGCACCATCTGGATGGGCTTACTTGTATTTTATGAATATTATTATTATTATTTTTTTTTTTTTTTTTAAGATGTCCCTTATTTTCTTGAAGGGATGGTTGAAAGCGGACGTTCGCATGTTCTCCCCGTGTCTGCGTGGGTTTCTTCCGGGTTCTCTGGTTTCTTCCCACGGTCCAAAAACGTGCAGAGGCTTAATTGGGAAAAAATAAGGAAAATGGCCGAGTGTGTGAACGGGAGAATGAACGGTTGCTTGTCTTTATGCAGCCCGGCGTTCGACTGACGCCAAGTCCTGGTTGTATCTCGTATAAATACTTTGCGTGCACGCGTGCCTGTGTGTACTCATATACATACACACACACACACTAAGGGAATAATGTTAATAAGAAGTAGAGAACGCTTTTGTTGAATCTGTCATTTTTATAAAACCAGATAAAAACATTAAGAATTCTATTTTATTATTATACCGAATTAACACTTTGCAAGAAAACAAAGCATTGGCAATTACAAAGAAAGAGTTTTATAAAAAAAAAAAAAAAGACCATTTGTTCTAAAATAATGACCAAGTCTTTTGCTAATGCAATTTATTTTACATTTCTGGATGATGAATGAAGGGAAGCATTCATGGATAATAGTGAAATGATGGCTACGGGATGTTTAAAGGATTTTAACAAATAAAGAAAGGGGGCAAAAGAAAATTATGCAGAGCAAAAACTGTTTTATGAGTAGAGCGAGAGGGGGAGCTACAGAGTATTGGATTTATTTGTTTGTTTGTTTGTTTAGAAGTTTATTAGGACAGTGTACAAATACATAAAGCACAGAGGCAGAGATGTTTGCTCCAGATTATAGCTCATAGCTAATTTTCATCTGTAGTCCTGGACAATACAAATATAAAGCTGTATAAAATAGACAATATATATAAAATATACAGATAGGCAATAAAATAACTGTACAATATATAAACAGGCAATAAAATATGTATTTTGCAAGTTGAAAGTTTGCAAGTTTTAAATTCAAAAAATGTAACTTCTATCATAACCGCTTTTCATCGCATCATCACTGGATATGTGAAACATTGTCATCTCTAGGTTCCAATCAATGACACAAACACCCAGTTCGTGGAGCAAACCATCGCCATCATGAAGAATCTGCTGGACAACCACACGGAGGGCAGCTCTGAACATCTGGGACAGGCCAGCATCGAAACCATGATGCTCAACCTGGTCAGGTAAGCTCTGCCGGTGAAGGTCACGTGGCGATACGGCGCCTAGGACCCCTACAGATGTCACAAATATTCAAGAAAGAGCTGCATTAATGCCCACCAACCCCAAAAACCGACAGGTACGTGCGCATCCTGAGCAACGTGGTGCACGCCATCCAGATCAAGACCAAGCTGTGCCAGCTGGTGGAGGTGATGATGGAGAGACGAGACGACCTGTCCTTCTGCCAGGAGATGAAGTTCCGGTTCGAGAAACGCCTTCTATTAAAATAGTTGCCCATCCCTGAAAAAGCCTCATTTTACCTTTTTCGTCCCTTCCTTTTTTTTTTTTCAGGAACAAGATGGTGGAGTATTTGACCGATTGGGTTATGGGAACCTCCAACCAAGCTGCGGATGATGACATCAAGTGTCTTACAAGGTATGACCCCAGAGCTGTGTTCTACCCCTGAAACAGATGTTTCCTCACTCATCTGTCTGTGTGTGTGTGTGTGTGTGTGTGTGCAGGGACTTGGATCAGGCCAGTATGGAGGCCGTCGTGTCCCTTCTTGCTGGGCTTCCTTTGCAGCCTGAGGAAGGAGACGGCGTGGAGCTGATGGAGGCCAAGTCTCAGCTCTTCCTCAAGTAAGCATCCATGTCTCAACTCCTTCCAGCGTCATTCAAGACATTTTGGCAAAGCTCTATTTCTAACAAAATGTAAATCATTGTGCAGTCCTCTGCGTGCAGTGGTCACAGTTTAATCTTCCAAATAGCAATTATTAGCGAGTTTCTATATATTACGACGCTTTTATCCAAAGTGACTTACAATAGAGGACATAAGGACTGCAAATAACACTTGCAAATACAAGATGCAGCCTAGACTTGATGCTATGTAGACTTGTCGTGGAGGTGTTTTAAATCTACTTTATGAGTTTTTAATGTTTTGGTGATCACCTCTGAATGTTTTGTAGACGATACGCTATTTTAATTACCTAGTGCTAATTCTAGAATATCTGTTGACACTTTCTATAATTTTTTTTTTTTTTTAATACAAAAGATTGTGAGTTACAGCCCAACTGATCTTTCAACACTTCAGAATATTCAGTTCTACCATATACAAACACAAAATGTAAAGTCCAACAACTTTTTATCGCGCTTATGTCAGCACTTTTGGGTTATAAGAAATCTGAATAACCTAGTTTCATTCTTAAAATGTCAGTGAAATTGAACTTGCACTTTAAAATGATTGTTTACATATATTTTATTATCCAACTGTGATCTGATATTTTGGATTTTATTTTGTGTACCATCATGTCTTGACCATAAGCTGCTGTTTTTTTCACACGGTTTGAAGACTGCAGCTCAAACACTGATAATTTATGGATTTTTTGGGGGGCTAACGAACTTCATGCCGCCAAAACATTTAGCCTCGTCACACCGGACCGATTAAATTTCGGTGAATTTCTGACGCCGTTCAATTCCGGCACCAAAGAAGACGATTTTAACGGTTTTAGTGCGCAGGAGGAAGACAAAGATATCGATCAGCTTGAGTGGGACAAAGAGGGCGTAAAAAAATGGATGGACTTTTCCTTGAGTTATTTATCATTAGTCTTTTCCATCAGTGGTGTTACAGGCACTGTTCGGAAAAAAAAACATTTTCAGTGCATTTCTGTGGATGTTACTGGTATGTATTTAATTAGGTAAAAAATAAAAAACAAAACACATTTTATTTATTTTCAGCTGGTGGGGCTTATATTCAGGTTTGTTCAATTGTCCCGAAATTACGGTCTAAATAATTGTGATCCATAAAATCCATGTCTACGCGCAGACTCGGATCACAATTTCTTGTTTTTCCTCGATATAGTCACTCGATTTTAATGATAGGAGATGTATTTAGAAAAGTATATGACCATTTTTCTTTGTCGCAATTGTTTGTGTTGTGGCGCAGGTACTTCACCCTCTTCATGAACTTACTGAATGACTGCAGCGAAGTGGAAGACGAGGGCCAGGCGGTCGGGGGGCGAAAGAGAGGCATGTCCCGTCGTTTGGCATCTTTACGTCACTGCACCGTCCTGGCCATGTCCAACCTGCTCAACGCAAATGTCGACAGCGGCTTGATGCACTCAATCGGTCAGAATCACGAGCAAATATTTACAGTCTGTGATCGATTTGAGGAGTTTTCAAACAACCGCACCTCCTCAGGTCTGGGTTATCACAAGGATCTGCAGACCAGAGCCACATTCATGGAGGTGCTGACCAAAATCCTGCAGCAGGGGACGGAGTTCGACACGCTGGCTGAGACTGTGCTGGCCGACCGCTTCGAGAGATTAGTGGAGCTGGTCACCATGATGGGGGACCAAGGAGAGCTTCCCATCGCCATGGCGCTGGCCAATGTGGTGCCAGGTTCCCAATGGGTGAGTCCGCCCTCCTGATTCTGCACAGGTTTATGTACAGATATACAAATATTCATTCATTTGCTTGACGGGGATAAACATTTTCGGTCAGGCCGGTCGTCTCTTTTATCGTTTATCGTGTTTCGTCAGTTTTCTTTTGAAACCGGAGCTGTTTTTTTCAATATGCATCCTAAACGTTTGACAACAAACCAGGATCATTTTATGTTTCGAAAAAAAAACCAACATTTTCTTTCTTTGTTGCTATATTCCTTGTGATCTGTAAACAAGACATCCAGGGCTTTGTAATAGACATTGTATACGCTACGGAGTCTCAAACAAAATGCAACGCCCTGCAGTCTCAGAGAGGACTTAGGGTTTCTGCTACTTTTGAATGGTCGAGGTTTTTAGCTACCACAACCAAGCGATGCCATGCTAAACAGACATTTAGCTAGCTTAATTGACCAAAAATTAGGCTGACAGTGAAGAAATGTTTTGCCTCCATTTGCTCTAAATCTTCTGGAAGTGTGTCCTTTTCATGAAGAAAAAAATGAGTTTCAAGAGCTGAGAGACCTGCAGACAAGGGCGGTCAATGTGTTGTTTGTTGACCTGGAAACAAAGCGGCAGGATAAACCGTGCTCTAAATCAGGGGTGCCCTTTATGCAAAAATTAAGCACTTGTAGCGGATGAATTTCCTCGCTTTTCAAGCATATACGTTTGTTTGCATGTGTGCAGGATGAGCTGGCTCGGGTCCTGGTGACGCTGTTCGACTCCCGCCACCTCCTCTACCAGCTACTCTGGAACATGTTCTCCAAAGAGGTGGAGCTGGCCGACTCCATGCAGACGCTCTTCAGAGGAAACAGCCTGGCCAGCAAGATCATGACATTCTGTTTTAAGGTAGAAAGTGGACAATGTCTTCATGAACGTATCGTGTGTGTGTGTGTGTACGTGCGTGTACGTGCATCACGAGAAGCTGCAAAGTCCTTCCTTGATGCCATGATCATATCCCACATTTTATATTGCATATCATCCTGGTCTCAGGCTAACCTAACAACCCTAAAATCTCTGAGATCTTTAGCCTTCTGGTAAAGCCTTCTGGGTAACATCTGAAGGCCCCCGGATGACCAAAGTAACAATACCACAACAATAGCACTTTCAACTTGCAAAATACATATTTTATTGCCTGTTTATATATTGTATAGTTATTTTATTGCCTATCTGTATATTTTATATCTATTGTCTATTTTATACAGTTTTATATTTGTATTGTCCAGGACTACAGATGGAAATTAGCTATGAGCTATAATCTGGTACAAACATCTCTGCCTCTGTCCTTAATGTATTTGTACACCGTCCTTGTAAACTTCTAAAACAAACAAACAAACAAACAAACGTGTACCCTCACTAATGTAGTGACCCTGCATATCTCTGTGGATGTGTCGTCTCCCAGGTTTACGGTGCAGCCTACTTGCAGAAGCTGCTTGAACCGTTACTAAAAGGGGTCATCACCACCCCGGAGCACATCAGTTTTGAGGTGGACCCCACCAGGTGAGCCCACTGGGTCCCTCTCTGACGACGTTTTCTATTTATATAGTTTCATTTCTCAAACCAGAGTGAATAAGAGAACAACCCGGGACAGTTTTTCCTCAAAAATAATAGTGCTGCAGACTTGATGATCCGCGCACAAACACAAACTGAGTTTTCGACGTGATTATCTTTAGCACCAATTTTTTTTTTTTTTTTTTTTTTTTTAATTTTCATCTTTTTTAAAATGAATGACAAATTCACCAGTCATGGAATTTATCGCTCGTTGTTTCTCTCCGCAGACTGGAACAAGGTGAGAACCTGGAGGAGAACCAGAGGAACCTGCTGCAGATCACAGAGCGCTTCTTCCACGCCATCATCGGCTCATCCAGCGAGTTCCCCCCGCAGCTGCGCAGTGTCTGCCACTGCCTTTACCAGGTAAGACCACCACTTTCCCTCCAGCCACAACTCTATCATGGCCCCCCAGCTGCTCACCTGCCCTCTTCCTGTCTGTGTGTAGCGTCACGTGCACATTTCAAGCTCCAGCCTCTCCACTCTTTGAGTTTCCGGACGCTGCACAACTCTCTCGCTCTCCGCACCACACGCATCGCCGCGCAGCCGGACACAACCGGCAGAAATGTCTTCTTATCATGGACCAGGGGTTTTAACCCGAGGGTTTCAAATTCAATGAGTTAAGGCATCGCGGGACTCTAAAAACACGCACTTTATTTGAAAGCAGGGCCTTATTCTCATGATTTTTTTCGGCATTACGACGCTGAATTATTTACACTTCCCTGTCCATGAACAGAATGATGCTTCCCAGTAACTTCCTCAAAAATCTGCTCGTAGGAATTAAAAGCAAATCAGGGTTAAAGACCTTTAATTTAGGGCACCTGAAGCTGCATGACATGAGTAAGATGTTGCAAGGAGCGAAGAATCCAGCACTTGTGATGACAGCCAGCCGAGCTGCTTATTATTCCTAATTGTATTACTGTCTGCATAGCTTTAATTTGTTTTGAAAATTTGATTTGAAAAATCTGACCAGTCTGATTATTGTCTGGGGCAGAAATAGTGACACTTAAAAATCAAATTATTTCAAAGAATGATCATAACTAAGTTGCACTGATTCCCCCTCCTGACATTTTATGAATCAGTGTCATAGCAGTTGCTGGAAAACGGCCAGTCGGAGAGGTACCCTTAATAAAATCAATTGTTTCTGCTGAAATCCTGTGACGGATGGGAAAATCTACACAGATGAAGGGCTGCTTGAAGAGACTAAGACAATAATAGAAGAATTATGATTCTCCTTAAAATACAAGTTAAAGCAAGAACAAACATACGATGATTCCGAGGCTGTGATCACACCTACCATATTTTTTATTTTATTTATACACGTGAAAGGGAAATGACCTCCTCAGCGCGAGTATCCAGCAGCATTTGCTAGCATTCAACAAAATGCCATTTATCTGCAATTACTTAGTTTAAAAAAGTGCAGAAAAATTGCAATTAAATACCAATTTGCATAAAGTAATAAAGAAGGGGGAGCCCAATCTATACATGCCATTTAAATCCGTGTCCTATTAAGTATTTAGTGCATCCATGTACCATTTTGAAATAGATTTATCCAGTCGACATATTTTTTGGGTGTCACTGTATCCAGCTCATGTCATGTTTTGTAGCAGACAAGCGCAGTTCTGTGGGTTTTCTAAAAACCCTTTTACATTCACCCTTTTGGGTGAATCTTTTTTTTTTTTTTTTTTACTAGATATTTAGCATTCAATTATGGGATCCGCTGCAAACTCTTCAGTTTAATATCAAGTCCAAACAGGGTATTTGTGAGATCTGACTCCAATCAGTCCAGTAAAAAAAAAGGAAAAAAGAAAAAAAGCCTTGTTTCAGATTAACAGTAACTTTGTCAGACTGTCCCTCAATATTTTTAAAGTTCGATGTGTGTAAATTCATGCTGTCCTTTAATTTATATAACTGGAAATTTACATTCACCATTGGAAATGTTCATCTTCGAGATCTATCTCCTGAAACATTTTTCCTCATTTTAAGAAAAACAAAACAAAAAAAGAAAGTACTCGGTTTGAAGAAAGCGGAAATAACAGAGTTCTAAGCTTTTCGGTTTTTACCCGCATGTACGTGGGTAATAGGTGTCATCACAGCACCAGGGTGATATCTGACCGGGCAGCGTTGCCAAATAATAAAAACCTGACATCCTGTTCACACCCCAGCACACATGTTCCTCTTCTACAGCGTGACTTTGCTTTCTTTCGCACCTAAAAACGAAGGAAACTTCCTGCTGCCAAGCCGTCTTGGCTCCGAATAGGAAGTTCTACTTCTCTGCGCTCACTCAACAACCCAATGAATAGGCCCCGTTGTTGATGTGGTCAATTTGCTACTAATGTCAAATGCTTTCGATTCCAACACCTGAGGTGGGAGGAGGGGAGGGGGGGGGGGCGTTACGGGTTTCTGATTCTCGGATTGAATTTAACTTTCTGGCAACGACTTTGACTTGGAGTTTGCCATTTTGGATTTTCCTTTTTTTTTTCAGCTTTTGAGCAAAACCTGATTGAAGCGAGCGGGCTAAACTCAAACCACAGCCATGCATGCATGGACACGCTTCCAGCCACCCAAACAGTCATCCTTTAACAGCAGTTCTGACTCATTTTTCTGTGTTTTGCTAAGTTATGTTTATAACTTGAGTGGTTGCGTTAGGGCTGTGCTACTGTGTGAGCGCTAGTTTGTGCGTTCGTGTGTGTGTGTGTGTGTGAACGTGCGTGCGCGCATGTGTACATGTGTGTTTGCGTATGTGTAGCTGGTGCTGTGACCATGATTGTGCTCATCTCTGTTCTGTAGGCTACTTGCCACTCTCTACTGAATAAGGCAACAGTTAAAGAAAAAAAGGAAAACAAAAAAGCAGTAAGTTTGGTGAATCTATTTTCCCTCAGACACTTTTCCCCCCTAAAGCAAAAAAAGTATTTTTTGCATTTAAGTCATTTGATTTTTTTTTTTTTTTTTTTTTTTTTTTTTTCCTCCTTCATTTTTATTTATTTATTTATCTATTCTTATTTTTGATTTTGATTTGGTGTTTCTCTGGAAATGTTGTATTCTTTTTTCCATTTTCAACTTTGTGTACGACCCTCTTTTGAAATCATTTTACTAATATTGGCGCCATTTTATGTACTTTCAATTAACAATTCTTAGGAAACAGTGGCATTCTGTCTTCTCTTTTCTCTTGGGACTCACCGTTTGCGCTTATGGGGAGATTTTCTCGGAACATCAAATCTACAATTCAATCATGTTCCTCTTCACCTCTTGCGAATCATCTTACGGCAAGACACTACAGGCTTAAATGTTTTTATCCGCTCAGGTCAGATGTGAGATTTTGGTGTTGTTTCAGATTACCTGACACGTCCAAAATACCATTTTCTAATATTCCTTAACTGGGAATATTCCATGGCGATGAGTTTGATTTTTGTTTTTGTTTTTTTTCTACTGTTGTTACTTTTCTTTTTTTTTCTTTTTGATTATCCTGCAGTGATAATTTTGTGCTAAAAATTGTAATTCAGTTTCTGTGCATATCTTTGCATAGATCATCCTGTGAGACAATTAATTCATGTTCACAGACATGTGATGAGCTAAATGTCTGTTTGCTTATTCAACCTTTACGTGTAAACTTATACACAATTTTATTCTAAGAAAGGTGTTGGTTAAAAAATGATTATTTAAAACCTGACATCTGGATGATTTCCTTTAAATATCCTGATAAATCGTGAAATCCTCCCAATATCCCTGTTGAGTTTAAGTTACACATAGTTCACATAAGGATTTGCAAAACTGAAAACTGATGGCATGCAAACCCCATTTGAGAAACAGTGGTAGAAGATTCAGTCATAATGTGAAATACCTAAATAATACATGCTACTAACATTGAATACATCGTATATTACGAAACCATATTTAATGAATCATCTGCATAGCACTAAAATATCGGCCAATGTTATCGCTTGCATTGTTGCAAAAAAAACAACAAAAAAACAGGACATTAAGATCAACATAGATATTAGAAAAATTGACTTTGTCCAGTTTCTCGATAGACCAAGACCTGGATGACTGAGAGTCTTCTGAGGCTCGTAGAAACCAGAGGTTTCACTGTGTAGTGAGCAAAAACATCCTCCAAGTGGCAGCACCTACAGGCCTAAAAGGCTGAAACTTTTAAATTTTGGTGCAAGTTTCACATGGAAGGCCGCTTAGCTGTTCATAGTATCATATTCAAAACAACATGTAACAACACAAAATGAACACAGGCCAATGCACCCATTTTTAATTGAACGATGCAAATATAAACATTACAAACAATGAATCCAACAATTAATACCTGTAGTGTCTCGCCAGAATATTTTCAACCGACACACATCTGCACGCTTCACCTGCCTCTGCCCAGATGGCTTTGGATGAAATCTCGTGAAAAAACTGTCCTTCCACTGTCATCTGTTGGATTCCACAGATGTTTATTGCTGTTCTTCCTCGCATATTAGAGCGTAATTTGAGAAGATGATTTCCTTCATTCATTTTCTCCCGTGCTGACATGACCCGCTAACTCTTAAATATAATGTACGCCGCTTTGCTCTTCTTCTCGCTTTGAAATATGCCACTCAAACATTTTGATTTTGTGCTCACGTTTTAAAAAAAGACAATGCACAGTTATGCTCAAATGTTTGGAAACGGTATATTTTCTCCATAGGGTAATACAAGGTAACTGCTTTGTATTTGTGCTGAAAAGACCATGTTCATTGACCCATGTAAGCGGAAATAAAGTAAAATTGAAATTACAGGCCCAGTCCAAATAGAGTTTGGGTCTGAAAACATGTTGCGCGTAAGCATTTGGCAGTTTGTTTTTTTTTATCCGGTGTTTTTATTTGGCATACAATGGCAGTAGTGTGAATTACTTCTCACTCTTACCTCGATAGGTCAAGGTTAAACTGTAGAGGTCCAATGTGGCACTCGGGACTTTTTTGGCCAACGCTTCGTTCACCATTACGTGCACGTATTCAAACGTAAGGCTTGAACCAGGTTAGATGTGACACCGATCACCAAATCTGTGGACAAATCTGTTAATAAGAATAGTGTGTTAAGTACTGTCCAAAGGCTTGTACGGATTAAATGTCTTATTTGGTGTCTTGAGTTAAGTTGCCTTTAATTGGGTGGATTCTGGAATTAGATTTAGTTTATTGTCTCCTAGTAAGTTATTGGATGTTAAAAAAAAACCCTTTCAAATCATTTGATGTGTAGCCGAGCCCAGAGGTGTAGGTCTTAGTTGGTCAAATTTTAAAAATTTTAGAGAAAAACAAACTACCGGTATGTTTTATCAGCAAGTGATGGCAGGAGTTCACCATATTTCGATATCGTATTTACCATTAATTTAAAACCTACCGTATATGATGTATTGGTCGAAATGTTAATGCAATAATATGTCAACTCTAGCATAAAAGTGCTATGATATAATTATTTTGTATGACCATGGAATTAGAAAATGTAACTTCCTGGCAGGTATGGTACTTCCGGTACTTTGTTATAAAAACCGGACAACAGTTCTAATAGACGTAGCCTGAAGCTTGTGCTTCTGAATGTCATAGTAAGCGGTCTGTAACTATATTTATGAGGATTTTACTTTTTGTCCAACTGTCAACTTGTCTGCAATGTTACCGGTGCTGCTGTTGTGAAGCAAAAGTTTTGCAGTGCCCTTTAAACCCCGTGTCACTGTGACATGTTTGCTGTTAATTTTATGATGAATCATTTGTCTGATACAGAAATACATTTATTGTTCAATGGCGGTGGTGATTTTTGCAGCAGCGTCTGCTTTGAATAACCGTGAATGAGAAAAATAGTCACGCGCGGTATTTAAAGGATCGTCAAGAATCCAGCTGTGATCAGATGAGATTAAAAGGAAAAAATCATGAAGGAACTCTTTAGTCATTATTAAAATATATTTTTGGGATGCCTTGCTATAAACCACTGCCTGCCTCGTTTCCCTTAATGGCCTGTGGGTATCATATGGAGCGTCCATGGACTCGAACTTATAAGTATGTTAATGCTTTGCCTTGAGGCGTTGATTTTAATGCTCTCACAATCCTTATGTGTCTCGTGTACTTATAAATCTAGACGTTTCTCAATAAATAGCACTTTAAGACTTTATTGGAAGGCCAGGTGAGAGTTTCACTTAACAACGTTTTGCTCGTTTATCCTTCATTTACTCCGGATTAAATCATCGCATAGTAGTCTAAATATAAAAATGTAATGTCATTTGGGATCATTTATTTTACCTTAATCAATAAGATTTTTTAATGGTACCAGTTCACAATAGTTTTAACTTGTAAACCATTTGCCACATAAAAGTTAATCTGTGTTTGGGAAAAATGGAAATCAATTGACTACATTTGGAAACCAAATTGAAAATGAGAGGGGAGCAATAATGGCAAGGTTTGTTCAAGGACAAACTTCTAATATACTATATTTTCAGCAAAAGATGCCCTTGCCAGATTGCTTGGCTTCCAATTTGGTTCTTTCTTTTAACTATTGGGATTCACATTTAAACAAAAATTAAACCTTTTTTTTTAATCAAATAGATTACCAGCAGAATATTGTATTTCAAATATATATTCATTTCAGATATCACAACCGCAACAAATCTGGCAGCATACTACCTTGCCATTACAGCTTCCAACTAACATTAAACTCATTCATATATTAATATGGGAACATTAAATTTTAATTATATCGTGACTAAATTCTAGAGCCGTCTTTTCTTCTTAGTAAAGTCCACTGACAGGCTCTCATACCATTTTACATCTTTGTAGAATCCATCTCCATCCTGTTTGACTGGCAGAAATGTTATGTTTGTCCAACTTAAGGGAAAAATCCCTGGCGTAGTCACAGCTGTCGGTGTTCTCACTTCGTCCCATGTATGCTGTCCATTTTTCTTCAAAAACCTCATCTGCGCCTGCATTTTTGACAGCAAAGACAGGTGGCCGGCGTCCCCCGTCCACGTCTCAGGGCTGCCACCAATTTAGTCTCCAAGAACAAGTCGGTCTCTAAATGCTGTCATTCCGTCGCCATTGTTTTCAAAAATGACTTGGAAAAACGTCAGTAATTGGGCTGTCACTCCAATTCTTCCTGCTGTCATGCCGCACATTTTGTCAGGGAAAAGGAAAAGATTGAATTTAGTCTTTATCAAGACCGTCCTCTGCACAGTGATTTGCTAAATGCTGCATCTTTTTTGGTCATAGGGTAAGGCTAACCATCTCGGGACGGTTTTAACCGGGTGATAACTGCGTTGATAACGATTATAGATTTGTTTTGCATCGTTATGCTTCTCATTAGCCTCGACTCAAACTGTAAAACCCCCTGATAAAATGATAATTTGTAGTATAGAGGTTTATTTGTTCCGCGGAATGACCGCAATCTTGAGCAGGGTCAGATTTCAAATCTCAGCAGAACTTTACTGTCATCCATCCTGGAACATGTGACATGAACATATGGCATTACAAAAGCGCTTTGCCCGGAAGCCACGCGTGAAGTGCTGTTGTGTCGTTTCTGGATCGATCGTCCACCTGCTCGCCATCGAAACTCATGGCTCCACAGCTGTCGTCTTTTGGCCCCCCGTTTTCTGTTTTGTATTGCAGTTTATGTTCTTCAGGATGTTTTTTTTCTCAACAGAGAAAAGGCAGTTGGGTTCTCTTTCTCTCTCTATCCTTTCTTTCTTTATTTCTTTCTTGTTCCTCTGGCTTTAAGTGGAGTGAGATGCTCTCCTGCTCTAGTTAAAGCCCGGCATGAATTGGGATTATTTGTCAGTGTCTTCATATGTCCTCCTCCTCTCCTCCACCTCCTGAACCCACCATTTTTGGTCACGGCTCACCTCACTCTGCTCTTTCACCTATTTATACTTATTGATATATGGATTTTTTTTTTTTTTTTTTATTCTCATCATTTCTTCATCTGTGCTCCTTAATTTATGGAAATTCATATTCAATATTTTCTCCTTCCCTTTGCCTAAACCCGAACCCGCACTCAAACCTCCTCTCTGTTCATTTGTTCCACATTTCCCTTTTGTTTTTTCCTCTTATGTCACTCCCCTGCCCTTTCCAACATCCCTCATACAGGTGGTGAGCCAGCGCTTTCCCCAGAACAGCATCGGTGCCGTTGGCAGCGCCATGTTTCTGCGTTTTGTCAATCCAGCTATTGTGTCTCCCTATGAAGCCGGTATCTTGGATAAGAAGCCCCTGCCGAGGATAGAGCGGGGTCTGAAACTCATGTCCAAGGTAGGATATGATGTAGCCTATCTTAAAATAATAAAAAAAAAAACAAATAATAATAAAATGTAAAATAATAAAATAATATAAGATATAAAATAATAAAAAAAAACAAATGCTCACAAACCTGTTAGGAAGCGTTTTCTGTTGGTAGCCATATAAATATATGGCGCATGAATAATTGGTAAAGCAACAGCATAGGCAAAAGGAAAACACACTGCAAACTAAATTTGAAAAATTGCATAAAAAAAAAACAAGACCTGATTGGGATGGAAGGTCATTAAAATAGAAACAGCAAGAAATTAAAAAAACAAAAAAAACACATCACATATTCTGCCTCATTGTTGTATGAAGCCGGTATCTTGGATAAGAAGCCCCTGCCGAGGATAGAGCTGGGTCTGAAACTCATGTCCAAGGTAGGATATGATGTAGCCTATCTTAAAATAATTAAAAAAAAAAAACCAAATAATAATAAAATGTAAAATAATAAAATAATATAAGATATAAAATAATAAAAAAAACAAATGCTCACAAACCTGTTAGGAAGCGTTTTCTGTTGGTAGCCATATAAATATATGGCGCATGAATAATTGGTAAAGCAACAGCATAGGCAAAAGGAAAACACACTGCAAACTAAATTTGAAAAATTGCATTAAAAAAAAACAAGACCTGATTGGGATGGAAGGTCATTAAAATAGAAACAGTAAGAAATTTAAAAAACAAAAAAAAACACATCACATATTCTGACTCATTGTTGTAATATTTGCTCTGACATTAAGACAAATCTACTGCTCTAAGAACGGCAGCTGAAATGCGTCAACTATTTTTTTGTTATCAGCATATTAATGTAGAAATTTCTATGAAAATGTGTCCTGTCTGCAAGTCTAGTCACACAACCGGCTCTGTTTCTAAACCACTTAATTATGAGATTGCGAAATGATTATTATGTTTAATTACCATTTATCCCTAATCAATCGACCCCACCTGACACTAGACAAGAAAAAACTCAAATTGCACAGTCTGTCGGAGTTGAAAAGGGAAGATGTCAAGACAGAAGTATCGCGTTTGCAGATGCAACATCTAAAAAAAGCAATCAGGAACTTATTTGAGTGTTGCCTGCAGATCACAAATTATGGCCTTTTGTTTCTGAAGTGCTTTGAGACGTAGATTCGTCGCACTCCCAAAATAGTGAAAGCAAATTTACCCGCTCTTTATATCTTGTCCTGATATATTTTGTGTGACAATACTTGGGTGCCTTGAAACTGTCCTTTTTTTTTATTTTTTGTCGTGTCATCACCAGCACGGATGTGTGCGAGCACAGTGCATTACTCTTCATTTTAGTTTACGGATAAAGAAACTGTACTTTTTTTTTTCTTTTTTTTAACACCTGTATTTTTGAAATCCAACCTTAGATCCTGCAAAGCATCGCCAACCATGTCCTGTTTACAAAGGAAGAGCACATGAGGCCTTTTAATGACTTTGTGAAGAGCAACTTTGATTCAGCCAGGAGGTAAGATTGCTGTGTGTCGACCACCATCTTTAGATTCCAGGCTCACAAATAAGTGCAGTAATTGACCTTTTACACTTTTACATGTGCAATAAATACTACTACTACTACTACTACTACTACTACTACTTCTTCCTCAAATAAACTATTACTGTTAATTATGTTCTCTGATTTTTTATTTTTTTGTACATTCAGAAAAACAGGTTAATGTGCGACTGTCTTTAAATGTCCTTTTTACATTAGAAACACCCATGAATATATGGAAAAATATGGAATTTTAAAAACATTTGGCAAATGACAGACATGTCTTCAAGTCTCAGAGCAGTAACACCACATCTCATTTCTTGTATTATATGTTTGTTTGTTTTTTTTTTTTTGTTTTTTTTTCTACAAGCATTTACTTCACAATGGACTAGTCCTTTATTGAAGGGGGTCTCTAGATACATTTAGAAATAGATGTATTCAACATATCACATTATTGAAATAATTAGGTATTCATTCATTTCTATTTTCAATTTTTTTTTTGCCATTCTTATTTGTTTATTTGCCAAATTGGCTGTTTCAACAAAGCTAGTTGTCAAAGTTTAGACTCCTTAATAGCTGCTACATTTCAGCTGTTCTCTTTATCAAACATGCCATTAGCAGTTTTCCACATTATTGAAATGATTAGGTTTTCATTCATTTCCATTTTCAGTTTTTTTTTTTTGCCATTCTTATTTGTTTATTCGCCAAATTCGCTGTTTCTACATTTCTGCCATACTCTTTATCAAACATGCCATTAGCAGTTTTCCACATATCACATTATTGAAATGATTAGGTTTTCATTCATTTACATTTTTTTTTTTTTTTTGCCATTCTTACTTTTTTATTTGCCAAATTCGCTGTTTCTACATTTCTGCCATACTCTTTATCAAACATGCCATTAGCAGTTTTCCACATATCACATTATTGAAATGATTAGGTTTTCATTCATTTACATTTTTTTTTTTTTTTTGCCATTCTTACTTTTTTATTCGCCAAATTCGCTGTTTCTACATTTCTGCCATACTCTTTATCAAACATGCCATTAGCAGTTTTCCACATATCACATTATTGAAATGATTAGGTTTTCATTCATTTACATTTTTTTTTTTTTTTTTTTTTTTTGCCATTCTTATTTTTTTATTCGCCAAATTCACTGTTTCTACATTTCTGCCATACTCTTTATCAAACATGCCATTAGCAGTTTTCCAGTTTTCACTGTTCATGTTAAAAGGCACCTGAGTTGCTACGTCCAGGTTTAGTGTTGTTATCCCCTCTGCAGGTTTTTCCTGGACATCGCTTCTGACTCCCCACAGAGTGACTCAGTCAACCACAGTCTGTCCTTCATCAGTGATGGAAACGTTCTGGCCCTGCACAGACTTCTGTGGAACAACCAGGAGAGGATCGGCCAGTACCTCTCCAGCAACAGGTTCATCCCACAGTGCTCCGCTGTAGTATTTCCCACTGCATGTTTGCAGCACTTTAAACTCTTCTGTCACAGTATACCCTTGTTTTTCGCGCGGGTTACGTTCCAAAAAGAACCCGTGATAGGCAAAATCCGTGAAGTAGAAACCTTTATTTTTTTTACAATTATTATACAATCAAATACTCTATTATACATCGAAAAGAAAGACTCGAACTGGAAATTGCGAGAGAATTTGCACGTACGTAATGTAAATTTGGCAAGCTGTTTTACGTACGTGTACATATTAAACTGCAACGTAATTGACGCACAGGTAGAGAAGAAGCGGAGTGACTTTTTAGCCAATCGGAATGCAGAACACAATGCACCATGCAAATCCGTGAAGTAGCGAAACCGTGAAAAGTAAACCGCGTTACAGCCAGGGATCACTGGATTTGTATTTTTTTTTTAACATACATTTATAGAGACCACAAGGCAGTGGGCAGACGACCTTTTGACAAAATGGCCACCCTGCTCGCCTACTTGGGGCCGCCCGAGCACAAGCCCGTCGCCGACACACACTGGTCCAGTCTCAACCTGACCAGCTCCAAGTTTGAGGAGTTCATGACCCGGTAGGTCGGCTTCTATTTTCTAAAGCGTAAGCAATGAAACTGTTCTTTATTCGATGTTGTCTGATACAACACTGTCCACTTCCTCAACATCATCCAACACAAACCTGCTAATAGATTCCGGGCATTTCTGTGAACCACAGTTAAATAAAGAAGACATACTTTTCACGAACCCCTCCATGAGTTTCTGTGAAAGGACAGTTTACAACACTTACAAGCAGCTGAAATCAAGAACTTAACTTTAAAATAATGGTCGTGACGCTCTCTCACACCCAGTTTCATTACACAAACTAAATATTCAACACTTTGCTGCTTAGAATTTACGCAACCGAGTCGTGCATTAACAAATTTGTGTTAATTGCTAAGCTAACACAGCTACTGGCGCCGGTCCTACTTCTAATGCTTCCACTGTCACTGAGTGTAAACATTAACAAGGAATTATTAAACTGTGACATGACATGACATTGTGGTCATAAAGGCAGTATAACTATAATCCAGGACACTCTCACTTTGCGCTGTTATTTGACCCCCAGGCACCAGGTACACGAGAAGGAGGAATTTAAAGCCTTAAAGACCCTCAACATTTTCTACCAGGCCGGGACCTCCAAGACTGGCAACCCTGTGTTCTACTATGTGGCTCGCAGGTAAGTTCTCACTTTGGCACGCAAAGTCACGCAATAGTGGAAAAAAAGCGCACGTAGTACAATCCCAACTCGAAGTTGTCATCCTTTTTCTTCATGGCGTGCGGTCTGAAGTCTGCTCGGTTGTCATGGAAACTGATCCGTTCGACGATGCAATCGGCGTTTCAGCTGGTGTGTCGGAGCTGCCGGTCACTCAGATGTTTAAACTATTTGGCTGATATCACATCGTGAGCCTTACAAGTTTAATGCTCCCGAAATGAAATCCTGTGTTGAATCACGGACTGTCACCTGAACTTTCCTGTATCTTGGCACGTTTATCTGCAGTGATTGCATTAAATACTTGGTCATTTGAGCATAATTCACTCAGGTTGTTCGTGCACCAAGGTTACGGTGATAATGATACATGCTGGATTGTGAGGGTTTTATAAAGATTGCATAAAATGTTCCCAGCAATGTCACCAAATGTTGTAGAGTGCACCGAGGGAACATGCTTTAAACATCAGAGTAGACTTGTTATATTCACATTTGTATCATTTGAGGTCTGAATTCAAGGGGTCCCGACTGGTCAGCAAGATTATATTGAAATTCAAGTGGATCGGTTTATGAATTAATTATAATTTCACACATTATAGATAATAATGCACAATTAAATCACAATGCATGGCCGCCTTTTGTTTTAGCAAGAATTTTACAGGAACAGTTGTGTTCTGAAACTTTAATTTTCCTTCCGTTTTTTTCTGAATCAATACATGTTGTCATGTTGTGTTGGGGAAAATGGTATTTCATACAATCGAGACACAAGTCTGTTGGCACAACGTTTTGTCCTTCGTGTTCAGATTTGTCTTTAAATTTCTTCTTAAAATGAGTCAAAGCTGTTTTATTGGACAGTGTTATAAAATCTGAATTTTCATCAATGAGCCACATCTTCATCCTCAGCATTCAGACCAACAGAATCACATATTTGGCAACAAATTAATGGGATTCTTCAATACATGTGAACTTTCACATATTCAGATAGACAGGCATTATGTCTTAACTTTTTCGTCAAGTTTAGGTGTATTATAAGTAATACTTTTGGAATATTAGCAGACATATAAGATGCTTTATATTGTGAATTTGAAGGGCGAGTTCTTTGCTCAATGGCGATCTGTTCTCTCTCAGTTTATTTATAGTATGTTGATGCTGTTGGAAGTCTTGTAACCTCAGTGTCAGCTGTGCCAGATCTTAAATCAAACCGTCGCATCACCATGAGCTCTCGTTTTGAACCGAAACGTCTGTTAGGTTGTCTGTTCTTAATTACCAGTGCGACAATTTCTTGTTTTCTATATGACAAAAAGTTACCTCTGTGAGCGTTCAAGTGTTTGGTTGATTTGGTGCCTGATTCAAAATGAAATGCAGATTCTGAACACCTTTGTCCTTACTTCTCTGGAACACTTTGAACATTTTTCCCATTTAGATTAGATTAGAAAAAAAATGCGATCGTTTTTGGTCAGAGCCATAATTAGTTCATCTGCAAAATTAAATGTGTGTAATCATATGAGAAGCAGACATCAATCATACATCAATGATGGCGGAAGTACAATATACAGCAACATATATGCCGATGCCGCTGCGTGTGAAATAATATTGGCGTGAATTTAAGTGCCTGACAGATTAGTTTAGTGCTAATAGATAATCTATTGGCTGAGTTAAAAGCTAATTTTAAGTTCTTCAGTGATTCAATCATTTACCGTCAGTAAATCAGACCTAGACCGTCAAGCTTTTGTTGTATTCTTGCCTCGTACACTAAAAGAGTTCAATTAGAGTTAGAGTTCAATGTCGTTGCGATTTTGATTCAGTAACTCACCTTAGAACTGCATATATTGAGTGCCGTATCTCTCAAGCTGACTTTGGTTTCTGTTTCTTTTCTTCGAGGGAAAACCTCCCTCGACTTTTCACAACTCCCGACTCCATACCTAAAGATGTACAATTTATGAAAAAAGAAAGAAACTTGTTCTCTGTCATCTCTCTGCAGGCTGGACTTCTCCACAACAGTCCTGTCAGATCTAATGGTACATTATTTAGTGTCCGTAAAGAAGGACATGGCTCGCTGCGCCTTCTTTGCGCTCCCTCCCTGTAGTAATCTCCTGCTCTCAGGTCAGATGCTGAATGCTTGCCTGCTCCTGCAGGAGAGGTGACTTTATGGGGATTGGTTTATAACCATTTCCTATCATATATTATAAAGCGGTATATAGAGGAGAGTTCTGCCTTGTTGATTTCCCTGTTCTGTGTGCGCCTCGCTGAGAGTGGCATCGTTGGTGTGATGGATTTTGGTTGTCTGCACATGTGAATAGAGCATCTCAGGAACACCTTGAGGCAGTTTTCAATTTTGGCACAAAGGTTCGTACCGGTCCGCTGACTCCACAGAGCCCATTTTGCACCGTAACTCTTGAATTCACCGGGCAATTATTGCAAAATAGCATGAAATAGCTGCCCGACATGATCAGACCAAATCGCCATTGCAGGAAGACTCTGAAAAACAGTACTCTGCTGTTACCAGGTGCTGTCAGAGATCCAACAAAATGTTTTTTTTTGTTTTTTTTTTTTTTACAACTATTGTGTGCATGGTTTTGTTTATCTTTTAAAGTAAGTAAAATGCCATTGCATTATTGACCCCTCAAAGAGCAATTTTCCTTGCCCTTGTCCATTAACATTGAACATTGATTTGGAGAAGTCAGGCTGAATTAGAGGGGAAGCAGATAGATCTCTAAAGGTTAGCCATTTGCTGTTGGGTTTAGTCTGGGGTCAAGAAGGAAATGACGAAATGATGAATATCATACCCAAAAGCCTCTTGTACATTTTCAATGTGATGCTCCAGTGCTTAGCAAAAACACTTTTCTTACTATTATTCTACTCTAGGGGTCCACAACCCAGCCATTAAAAAAACAAAACCAAAAAAGGCACATAAACAACATCCCTTTTTAAAGCAGACTAAGCCATACCGGTGCTCTTGCAAACAACAAATGCATTTTAGTCCAAAACCCTCGTTTTTATTGAATGCACTACATTCAGTATTTGACGGAGAAACATGGAGAAACAACATCTTTTTAACCAGAAATTAAGGTCATCTATTTCTTATTCTTTTCCCTTCATGTTTAGTATCAGTGACAACCTCCATGCCATTACAGACTTTCATTTAAACAGGTATGATATGTTTATTGTCAGTTCAATATTTAGAATGGACATTCAGTGCCTTCACAAAAAAAAAAAAAAAAAAATTGACATTGTAGGAATATCGCCGACATAATATGTATTAGTCCTCTGGAGTAGGAGGGGTTTTAATGCTGTATCTTCTTTTAAAGCACAGATATTTACCTCTTGTGCTCGGTTTCATACAAACCAAAGATTTGTTGCATCGGCTCGATATTTATCGTATTCATAATGATCCCACTGCTCATTTCCTGAACTGATAATACTTCTTGACCGATGAATTGTTCTTTGTGTTGCCGCAGTAGCAGAGTGAGTCAAGTTTGGAAGCTCTATAGTATATACAGATTCTGGCATATGGCTTAGCTGTTGCACAAGCGTCAAGTTTATAACGAAAGAAGCGAACATAGCAAACCGTCAATTTTGACAGCAGTATACAGAGAGTGTCGTATTGATGTCATCACACCTATTGATTTGACGTATTTAGAGGTGCTTTCCTTTCCGAGCTCTATTAACTAATCGGTATGTAACCTAGTTTTGACGATATTATCAAGGTGAATGTTAAGCAAGCTGTAAAGGAAGTGGTGAAATAACAGTCATAGCAGTTCTTGGCAAGGCCGGAGTTGTTTGGTCGTATGTTCTCTGTCAAAAATGTTCCGATATGATAAATGTTGTTTTCAGAAGGATGTAAACGCTGTCATCATGACCAAACTATTCAGGACGAGAGTGTGCCGGATCTTACAGAGTTGAGGGCCTTTATTCCATGTGTTCGCCACTTTTGGCTTCTTTGTCGAAGACTTGGGGCTCGCCGTTGTGCTTGTGCGTGTAGACAAACCGACAAAATCGGGCGAGGACGTCCACACAAACGCAATTTGGTCAACTGAATCGCTTATGCCGTTCTCGCCCTGAAAAATTTCGCTCTCAAACAGCGCAGATTTCGCCTGGTAACCGGCCGTGGCCGCCGCAGTTCTGTCGAGCGAGGGAGCGTCGCGCTCATCGCCTTCCCTGTTCACCCAGAGCGGTGGCTCCGTGAAGAGCGCGGCGTGCCACTCCTTCCCCGGCGTCGCCAAATAAGCCTGGCCGCAGACGGGTCTGGTGTAACAGGGGCAGCCGATGATGGTCGCCGGGCTCTGCTCGGCCCATTTCAGGAGCCTTGTGATATTTTCCTCTTCCTCGCAGGCCCAGGGGTTGTCCCCGAGGGTCATCAGCGTTAGCCCCGTTAGCTTCTCAAAGATCCCCCCGTGCATCCAGGAGAAGCGATTCGAATGCAGGTAGAACTGAGCCAACCCGGGCAGTCGATCCAAGGATCCCGGCAGGATCTGCACCAAGTAGTTATGGGACAAGTCGACGCTCTCCAAGTTGTGCGGCATGTTGGTCGGCACCGTCCAGAACCTGTTGTGACTCAGGTTGAGCGCTCGGAGACTCGGCAGCGTGTTGTTGATGAAAACCACTCTCTCCAGCTCGTTGTTAGACAAGTCCAGCGCTCTCAGATTCCAGTGGTAGGCCGTGTCATTTTTATCCAGCGAACGCAGATGATTCCCCACCGCCCGAATTTCCCAGAGCGACCGCGGCAAAGCATGGGGGAGGCTCTCCAGACGGTTGTAGGACATATCCAGAGTTCGCAGGTGGGCATAATGGCTGAGCTGGTTGTTTACATTCTGTAAGCTGACAGGGACAGTGTAACATTTAAAAGAACATCCTCATCATGACGGCACAATTTTTCATCACGTGAGAAGTTCAGTCTGTGGATGAACAATAGGACACATATTGTATATCTATGTATTTGATTATACCTCGATAATATAACATTGCTAATTGAGTGTCGGCCTCCTAAGAGAATCAAAATCGAAGCCTGTAATACTGCAGCGAATAAACAAGCTAGTCTGGCTTTGCTACACCAGGCTTGAATGATGACAGCATATTTGGCAGATAGACTTTGTTTTTTCGAGTACACGTTATAATAAACTCAGGGTAAAGTTTGCAGATTTTGCACAAATTTCCCCTTTCCATGTCTTTCTGCAGGCCCTGAAAGCTATTTATATACACATGCTTTGCAAGAAGGCCTGTCAGCCACTGATGGCCTACCTGTTAAAAGAGAGATTGAGGAAATGGATATTGTACTGCAGGCTGTAGGGTAGCTTGGTGAGGCCCCGTGAAGAGCAGTCCACCACACGGTGACTCTGGCTGCACGAGCACACGGACGGGCAGATGGACAGAACCCAACCTCCCAGGATTCCACACAACAGCAGGAGTAGCAGGCAGAGTGGGTAAACAGTGCAGGAGGGCATGTTTAGGCCTAGGAGGTGGAAAAGGAGAGAATGGGATACAAGATTAGTGCATTCGGACGCCAGCGGAGAGGATTTGCACCAGGCTTAACACACGGGTTACTGCTTTTCTTTGTGTTGCATGTCATAGAATTACACTAAAACCCTATATTTGTACATCCACACCAGTTCAAGGTGCGCTTCTCGCTGTTTTAAGTTAATAAAATTGGAGAGAGAAAGAAGGTCTGGATACTCTCTGTATCGGAACGTTGTACTGGCATTCGAATATAAAGATTAAACCAAACCTCTCTCGCCGATCTGAAACACCAAGCATACCATTTCACTTTTTTTTCCCTCTTTTAACAAATAGCTTGTGACCTTCTCTGCACACGCTAAGCAATGTTTCCTCTTCAGTCTTAGGTCTTATAATTCCATGTTTTGCACGCCAGATCTGCCCACAACCTCTTATTATTTTCACAGATTCACTTATTAATCAAACATGAAAAAAGGGAAAATTTAGGGAAATGTAAACATTTTAGCATTGAAATGTGAATCCCTCTCGGTGGAGTACCACTAGTAGATGCGTCCTGTAGTCATTTGGCTGATTCATTCTTTAAAAGTAGGCTAAATATCCGTCATTGCTGCAGGAGGAGAAAAGCATGCTTTCATCGCGATGTCTGGATTTCTGCACTCCATTTCCAATGACTACCGGCTCACTGTGCGTTAGGATGTGGAACTCCCAACTTCTGGCATAAATACTCCGGCGTCCAGCTGGTTCAGGTTTCAGCAGCAGGATCCCGGGCCCGGGTTCCTCTCTATCGACGCTTTTTGTTTAATAGATTATACTGATCACTTTTAAAGCTCGTCTGGGACCAAACTGCACATCGAGACTGTCGATGTCTTTGGTAATCGAATCCCTGCATCCTCAGGTGGAAACCCATGTGACCGAAAAACATAGAAGCTGGAGTTTTAAGGAGGAAGGGTTTTTTTTTTTTTTTTTTTTTGCCAGTAATGCTTTTGTCTTTTTAGTTTGCAGTTCTGTTCATTTCTTTGTTTTTAAAGGTTTTGGAAGATATTTGTATACCCCCCCCCCATATTACATCACCAATATGGTTTCTGTGTTAATAGTCAATTTGCCGTTCATGCTATAATATGTATGTCATCTGTGAGAACCAGGCGATCTATCTGAAGTTCCCGGAGAGGCTGAGACGCGTGCTTAGTGGGACAGCTAGTTTCTCCTCCTGCTTGTCATGCTTTTTATGGGGGATCCAGGAGTGGTGAGAGGCATCAGCACTGGAGCTCAGAGTGCTGCAGTGAGACCAAACTCCTTCAGGACAATGCTCTCACTGTCTGTCCGCAAACTGCAGACCCAAGTCAAAACATAGAAGCCGCATGCTTTTTCTAAAGAGAGACTACGGAGTACCTTTTTTTTTTTTTTTTTTTTTTTAAAGGTGTCAATCTATTTTTTTCACCCGCCGGACTCCCGACGGAAGGGAGAAATCTGCATAGCGACAGAGCGGGCAGCAGTTACGTAATTTGCTTCACCCGGTCGATTATGACTAAGATGTCGCTCCATCCCGCCCAGGATGATTCGTCGTCACCGAATCGTTCAAATTTAAATCCACTCACCTCGTCTTTCCTAGGGTCTGTCTCTCATCTCCTTTTTGTCCTGCCGTCTCCTCCTGCAGCTCCGGCAGCTTTTCCTCCCTTGCTCTCTATTGGCTCTTTGTTGCAGCGAGGTAATGGTCCTCAGCTCTTATTCCTGGCAGCGATGGATGTTGTGGTGCGGCACTAAACATCCTGCCTGCTTGTGGACCCTCAGGATTCGCACGGTGCTCTGCAGGCTCCCGCTGCAGCTGGAGGTCTGGGTTAGAAAAGTGAGAGACAGAGATATACGGCAGCAGCCTGGCCCATTCTGCTGCTGCTGATGAGGCAAGGAAGAACTGTGTGTGTGTGTGTGTGTGTGTGTCGGGGGGGGGGGTTCCTGCATATGTGTATGTGTCAAAGCAGCCCCCCGAATCCCCTACACATTATGCAAAGTCATATTTCATAATGTGTTGATGAGTCAGTAGCTGCTAATCTGACATAGCAGTGCCCTGCAAACTATAGTGAGCCGGTCTTCTGAAGTGCAGCCGGTTAAAGGGCTCATGTCGATAATGATGCATTTTAGTGGAAAAAAAACAAAAAACATAATCTAAATTCTATGAGACCCAAGACCTACCAAAAGGTTTGAGTCATGTTTTCTTTAAATAATTACAAATGTGTGTTTCCTAGTTACGCAAATTATCGTGCTCTACTTTGGAAAAGCTATATTCAGCTTTCCCTACATCCAGCCACGATGTTGTTAGTGATGCAGGCCTTAAACTGCAGTAAAGAATTAGCGTGGAAAAAATAGAGCCGAGACTTAAAAACGTTCGGTTAATTAATTACAGAAAAAATCGTGCGTCAGGAAGTTGAACACATTTCAACCACACTCTTAATTTGCACCAAACGTTACTGCTTCCAAGGGGACAGACCCCCCCGATAGATGTTGAAGGGAAATTTAAATATGATAGACTTCTAAACAGAAATGTTGTTCTTTGGACTTTATTCCGGAAGGAGCATGCATAGCATAGCATAGCATACATTACCACCTCAACACCAAACGTGTTGGAGCGAGTGCGCAGGCCGGTAATGTTAAATTTGCTGCGGAAGATAAAGGCATCGCTAATATGAGCAAACTGGATTGCCAGTCACCATATGTGAGGATTCAACTTCAGAAACAAAATGTCCGAGTCCACATTGAATTGAACAGATTGGTTCTTCGCTACATGCAAGCGTTTTTATTGTCAAGCATAATGGCGTTGTGTAAGGGGGTGTGTGAATGTCTTTCAGGTGGGTTCGGAGTTCAGGGTGCTTCTCGGCAGAGAGGAAGAAGGAAAAAATAAATAAATGGGGGGAGGACGTGGATAAAATGGAGATGCGAACATTATGAGATGAAAATATTAAACTGACGCCCAGTAAGATTGTCAAAAGACCATGTCAAAATTGATTGATTTATTTGTTCATCAAACACACTTGAATTTGTTTATTTTCGTGTCAAATACTGAAATGTGATAAAATATTGAAATATGGTCAATATGATTTCTTTATTTTGAATTTTTTTTCAAATTTGAATTGAAATTTAAATTAAGATATATTTCAGTCGATTAATTTTTAGTCGATTCTTTGTAATGTAAGTCGATTAATTTTTAGTTGATTCTTTGTAATGTACAGTAATTGCTTGGATTTTAGAGTATTTTAGACACAAACTCAGTGTCTAAACAAACTCAAGTAAGAATATATATATATGTATGTGTTATATATATATATATGTATGTGTTAAAGGCATTAAGATGTTGCTATTTCTTTAAATATCTTTTATTGTGTCACCCTTTTCCCCATGGTCACAGGCACTGAAAGTTTTAACATCTGTGATACGTCAGTCTGTGATACCATACAGCTCCTATTTGATTAAACCAAAGTGTACCTAAATGCACATTTGTAGACGGGATGCTAAATCTTGAAGCGTTGCCTCCGGGTTGGTGTTTTGTTATCAGAACCCACCAGTTTCTGGATTCATACAGCGACGATTTTCACACCACCCTCCCAAAACTTAAACTGCTCCAACAATAAAACAAATTCCAAACATATTGCAAAATTAGGAAACCTACATTAGAAACAGATTTAAATACTTATTGTGTTAACAGTCCCTTGGTGAGCTTTAAATCTTTAAAACACGTTAAATGTGTAGGGTCAGACTCATTTCAATATTATAATGAATGAGTTGATGGTCATTATGTTGGAGTGTGCTGGCATTGTTAGCAATCTAACAGATTCCTTCTCTGTGTTTCCAAAGTGTAAACAAGTTTCTAATCTCGGCCCATAACGCGTTCTAATAATCATAAGTGCTTGATACGAAAAATAAATTCTCAGGGATCCGAGAACAACTCACCCGCGCGTTGTCTCTTGCTCTTTTACAACTATAATTTGAATCTACGGTCTTCTGCTGCTGCACCCTGGCAGCTTGGGAAAGGTTTAACTGAATCACAAGCCGGCTTGTTGCTCATCCAGCTGGAGCTGCTCAGCCACACACGGGTCGCCCAACATCCGTCCTCCAGTAATTCAGCTCGGTTTGGTCTGGCTTGTTCTTTTCTCTGCTTTTCTCTCACCATTTTAGTTTCCTGTATAGCCTCTAACAGTCAGCACTATAGCAACTGGGAGAGAAAAATGCTGAGCTTGGTGTGTGCTTGTGTGTGTGTGTGTGTGTGTGTGTGTGTGTGTGTGTGTCCGTTCTTTGTTTTATGATTGTGCTGCTCACAATCCTTACAGTGCCAAAGATGAGCTTTTTTTTTCCTCATAAAGCAATATTGTTAAGAGAATTCAAGTGTAAGTTGAGTATACAAGAATTTGCTTTGTAAAGATTCGATGTCTTGTATACAAAATGTTTTAGATTCATTATACATAAACAATGTAAACATCCCTGATAGATTTGTTGATTCTGGTGGTTTCAACACTGAATACATCCATGCAGTTACGTTTGTACATCAGCTGAGTCCAACTCTTAGTCTTAATATAGCAGATGTTATACATTCATGATGCTCTCTTTAATAAAACTATATAATTACCTTGCAATTCTGCAATACACTAAGATTTCTACTGCAGCACTGCAGTAACTCACTCACTTCTACTGTTGGACCTGCGGCAGATGCAAGTCTCACTGCCATTCGGTTGCAGTGCATCTGTAAGCTCTCGTACACTGAAACTGCTGGAACGTTTATGGTAATTTGATGATTTTTTAATTTGCAGCCTTTTTTTCCTGATTGATTCAGATGATTTTGCTTTGGACTGAAAATGTATCACCGGGCCATTGGAAATTTTATTTGACTTTTTTTTTTTTTTTTTTTTTTTTTAATTGATTAAATAATTAACCGAGTCCAAGCAAGATCAAGTCAAAACGACACAAACTCTCCATAAATGTTGCCATTTGTGGCGTCTGCGATTTCTCAATACATTCTTTTGAAAAATGTGACCCTTTGGAATCTGATGGTCATCCGTGACCTCTCAAAATACACAGATCAAGCGCCTGATCTTTAGAAAGACACTGTAACTCAGAGGGGTTGATTTTCTTTTCTTCAAATTCTCCAGATTCAAGATTTTGGGTTAATGAAAGACGCAACCTTTTAGCAACAGAATCATTTATTTAACTGCGATGGAAATCAGACAGAATAGCGATGGAGCAGTCACCAGCCAATCATGCAACACTTCAGACTGTAATTGAAACCATCACCAAAGGTACAAATGTCAGATTGCTTTTACACAGGTTTTTTTTCCCTCCCTAGACATAAAGATGCAACAAATGTCTCCATGTATTGTTCTTTTTTTTAAAGAAAACCCAAATTATTTCAATAGTCAATCATCAAAAGTGAACAGGCAGAAAAGTACTTGCAATGATTTCACTTGAATGCATTATCAGAGCGGTCTAATAGACAACCAGCACTCTTCTATTCTTGTCTATCTCGAACCCCCTACATGGTTTTTCCTTCTGGTCCTCAGCCGACTGATTCAGACATGCACATGTTATTCCTCAAAAATGGTGCTAAAGCAATAGAACTGTATTGGCTGTTCATTAATTAGTACTCAATTTTAAGAGTTGTAATGATCTATTTTGGTCGCCCAGATAGTACATTGCAATTGTGAATCATTTTGGACTCGTTTCTGTTTACATGACCGTAACGTTGAATATTTTTGATTTTTGAGAATCCCAGTGGATAGAAAAGAGGCCCTCTACAAAATCTATCACTTCCCGTACAACGCCCTTGTTGAGTTGTACATATAACAATGCACACCTTGACATTGCAACCCATTCAACCAAATTGCTGCACAATGTCTCACTCGTTTATCTCATTAACATAACAAACCCTCTCTATTTAAACTGATCACCTTCCCCGACCTTAGATCTGAAGAGGCTTCTTGGATGGAAATGAAACGTCTTCCATGACAGAAACTAATAAGATTTGCTTGAATAATTATTCACAAAATGATGGAATAAGAACAAGTGGTGTAAACCAGAGCCCTTTGTTCCTGGTTCTGCCGCTGTAAATGTGCTTCGGCTGGCTTCTTTAAATATGATTCACTTGTGTTCATGCATTCAGATTAATACTGTGAAAGGTACGTTAGACTTCATATCAATTTAAATGTCCAGTGCTTTCGATTCTTATAAATGTCAAAGTGTCCGGATATATGCTATGGTGGTGGTTAGCAACACATGCCATTTGATCAAAGAAAATTTGATTTGCCTAGTAAACCGCCATCTTAGTGTAAATCAATTCTGTGCTCGCCATCCATCGCCATCCTAGAAAAATAATGAATATAGTGGTTAATGGCTGCTCCAAGCCTATTATATTTGGACGTGTACGTATATGTTTCAAAGTTGGTCGCTTGCTGCAGCCCCTGTGAATAGTTACTCAAAACAATGTCCATTGAATATTCTTGTATTTGTCCTTACCAGCAGCGTTTGCCAAAGCTAAGTAAGACCGGGAAAAGAATGATCCGGAGTGTGGTTTTACTTTTGGTTGCCATTTGTAGATGTTGGGTCCCGGCTATCTTCAGATTCAGCATTTTTAATTATCTCTGGTACATCAGCAGTAGTTGTCACTTCTGGAGTGTGAGCGCCGTTGCTTCCCTGCATGTCACCGCTCTGAGGTTCTCCTTTGGCTGTACTTGTTTGACATTTTCCGCCAAAGGTAGTATTAACTGTTATGTTACTTAACTCTTCACCTGCTTCTTCTGGTAATAACGACATCCTTTTGGACAGTCTCTGGGGGAGAAAGCTGTGGAGAGAAATTCTGTGACTTGACCTCAGGGTTGCTTGATCATTGACGGCACCGTCCTCTAAAAAAGGTGAAGGTCCGGCCCAGTCGTTTGTCGTAAACTGCCTCTCCTTAAGCTTTCGTCTCTTTAAGTAGACCACCAAAAGTCCAAGCAGCATCAGTAGCAGGGCTGCCCCGATTAGACTCGCCACCACTGTGCTGTGATAGAATTCATTATCGGGCCGCTTCTTTTTAGGATCTTTATGTTTCTTTGCCTTGGTGATGCGAACAAACGGGCTCTTTGTTGCAGTTGTGGATGATTTGTACTCTTTTGTTGATTCTGTAGCATGTGTTACCGAGGGTGTGGCAATGAGGCTTGTAGACTGTGACGCCACTGTTGACGTTTGTTCGGTCGTGAGCAAGAAGGGTTTTCCTGCGTCCCGGGTTTGGGTTGCGCCGCTTAGCATCGGAGTTGTACTCACAGAGACTTTACTGATTGCAAAAGTTGTCGCTGAAGTTGCAATAGATCTCATGCTTGTTTTAGGGATGACAGGAGTGGTTGGAGCTGTTTTAACCCTGCTGTCTGGCGAAAAACTTCTAAAACTTGTTCGAGTCATTGGGAGGGAAGTTTGAGGCCCTTCTGTGTTTTCTCCTTGTTTTCTACTCACAGCTGTTTGTGTAACGCTTTGACCAGAAGCCTTTGACAAAATTGTTACGCCTCCAAACACTTGGGTGAAGTTGTCCGTGGTGCCAAATGTCACTGTACTGCTTGAAGTCAGTGACAACATCCATAGAAATGTTATACTCATCAAAACACCAGCCATTTTGTTGATGAGACTTGGTAGCTGAAAGAGAAAAGTTATTTAATAAGAATAGTGTATAAAAGCCCCACTGACATCTCACTCACAAACACATATTTCAGTTAGTGTGTTTCGATGAATCAGATTGACAAGTTGTAATAAAAATGTATGATTTATTTTAGTAATCTGACATGCGTTGATTATGTGTAAGTGACATATCTCTAATATTGAAATTAAATCATTTCTGATTACAGACTAATAGATGTTGAAAGGAAGAAAAAAATGTTGCTTTTTTGTAGTGAAGCGTTTGTTTCATTTTGTTTACCGTAAATGTATTCAAAACTTCACAAAAAAGAACAAATATCACAACTTTGTACTCTCGTACTATCTGTTATCATTCTGGCTATCATTTGTTTATATGCTGTGATAAGGTTGTTCAAGGTACTTAAATGAGTTTAACCACCAATGAATTCATTTTTCTACATATAAGTTAATTGATTCTTATTCATTTTTTGTGAAATGTATCTAGATGTGTCTTGAGTTCCTCACCATGCATACCGCTGCTACGTGGGTGTGATATGGTATCTAACTGCAGTTGATTTTGTCTGACAAACTTTAATCACATGAAAACAACAATTTAGTATATTATTTATTTGACTAGAAATAAGATTATTTCAGATTGCACAACGTTAAGGGTTGGGATGTGTTCAATCTTTCCAAAATTTCTAGCTGTTTTTTTTTTTTTTAATTCATGTACTCTTCTAATTTCTCGACAATTTTTTTTTTTATTTTATCTATGCAGGTTTTTCACCTTACTTTCAGCTTTAGAGTGATTTCAAAATCGCCGGCATATTCGGTCGATCACATTTACTGATGATTATTAAAATGACTAAAAATGTACTTACGAAGGAGAGATCCTCTGTAAAAAGTTATCTGTGTCCTTCAAAGATCTCCTCAGAGTTAAAAATGTTCCTATTTACATTGCTTTAGCTGCAGATTGATTTCAAATAAAGCAGAAGAGTAAAGAAAATGCTTGTTCTCACTGGTGCCCAAAATTTTGTCAGATGTCTCACTTACAGGAAGGATCAGTTGCGAAACTGATGACTACCATCAGCCCTCTTCCTGTGACGTGCTAAAATTAGCAGATCACACAACAACCCCAAATTCATCTTGGAAAAACTTAAGAAAGCTTCACCATTGCTGCTTCTTTAATGTACCTCTTACATCCCACCATGCACTTTTTGGCCATTTTTAGCCATGTTTAGATGTGGTCTGCAAAAAATCTGCCTCAAATCTTTTTGTGCACTGTCTCATTGCAGTCTCGCTTTTGGAAATGGCGATTGTACTCTCAGCAGTCTCAGACTAAAGGGTTGTCAAAGACTCTGTTCAGTCTTTTGTTTAAACCTGAGGTGTCAAACATCCGGCCCGTGGTCTGTGAACTGCTTTAATCCAGCCCGTGAGATAAAATGACCTGTGATTTTCAAAGAAATGTTATTATGCCATGATTTTACCCATCTGGTCCACTTGAGAATCAGTTTTCCTCCATGCGGGCCCATAAGCTAAAATAAGTTTAACACCCCGTGGTTCAAACCCTCTCTTCTTTATGTAAATATCCTCCATTTTCACCGATCCGCTCCCCTGTCTACTCTCTTCACTCCTGTCAAATTGCTTCACCAAAAGAATATTTAACATTAATGAAAGAACAAGGAAAAGCATCTTGAAATAGAGATGTTTTTTTTAATTCTCACACACCCTCTAAAGTACCCAGATTGTGGTTTCTAGAGAAGAAGGCCTACTATCATTCGAATTTCACCAGTGGGAATCAATAAAGCATCACCTTATGTGAAAGATATTATGCAAGACTGAAATGTTTATGCTACGTGCTAATCCTCTCAAACGGCTTGTAAATAGCCATAATTGAGCAGATAAACAGTGCTTGCGATCTTAATGGAAATGTTTTGTTTCTGCTCACAACCCAGATCGAGTTTACCCCGCTAATAGTTTGTAAAATTATCTATTTGTCCCAACTACACTTGCTCAAAAGGAAAGTGATGACATTTTCAGTAGTATTACAGATATTGCAAAACAGGATATGTCCACAGGTTGATGTTGTTTTTTTAATTTGCACAAAGTCATCCAACTAAAGTAAGAATACAAAGTTTCGAGTGGGAAGAGCCGAATTGACCAAAATAATGATCTCGTTTTGATATATTGATAAAACAAAAGTTGAACAGTGGAAACATTTACTACAGCTTTCACCTCTGCAAAGGTTGGGTTTTTAGAAAGTCGCATTCTGTCAGACACATGTGGAATCTTGTTTGCCAACATTCAAATGTTTAAATAAAGAAAGCAATCCTCATTTTTTAAATGTATTACTTTTTTATTTTATTAACAGCAAGTGTTACATAGGTTGGGATACATTTCGATTGGGGCATCATCAGACAAACTGTTAAAATAATTTACAGGTGCCTTTTTCAGTGAATTTTTAGACTAAATTTCAACCATTCAGAGTCCAAAATATCATCACGCTCTCATAATATCAGCTTCTGCCTGCAGAAATTACTGACTTCCTTATTTTGGTTCACTCGTATAGTTTTGACAGTAAGATAAAAATAATTGTAGCTAGTGATTGCACAGCTGTTGGAATGCTTATCAGATTAGATTAGATTAAATTTTCCACACATGGATTTATCAGCAGAGGCCCGATGATATTTTAATTTCTTTATTGTAACTGTATCTGATTAGGTTTTCTTTTAATTGTAAGTGTGTTGGGGGGGGGGGGGGGGGCATCTCATATTAAGGGCTGCAAAATGAACAATAATGAAGTTATTATTGAGAAATTGAGAAAGAAAACGCTCATGAATACTAGTCAATTTGGTGACTGACTACAAAAGCATTATTTGAAATATAAATAGATATTCAATGCCCTGAATTTTGTGCTATAATGGTGAAAAAACAAGCCTTTTTTTTTTTTTTCCAGCGGTAGCCGTCAGAGATATTTCGCATGCTTCCCAATTAAATCATGCGCATGAAATAGTGAAATTCAGTTTTTTTGTTGAACCATTTTATAAATCACGCACATTTTTTTTTTCTTCATCTCGAGAGTTTAAATTTTTTCTTCGTTTAATGTGGAAACAAAGAATGCGCAGGTAAAAAAAAAAAAACTGCTGTCGTGTTTTGGAAGTTTACAGTCTCACACGACAAGAGGCATGTCTTGGAGATCTCTGGGAACCTCCTGGTAGGAGTCCTTGGTTATTGAACTCCGCAAGTGACTTGCCCTTCCCTCTGGATCCAAAGCCACTGCAGGAGCACCATCTTCAAGCCCTGCACCAGCTTCTTCTTCCTCTTCCTCTTCTTGTATGTCAGGCTCTTTCTTGTTCTCCAGCTGGCTCTCCGTCGTCACTTCCTCCAACACCGCGCTCATGTCACATGGCCCGATCAGTCCTACAGCCTCAGGTGGAACCGGACCCCAGTTTCCTGCCGCTCCCACCAGGCACATGTTGGAACGGGAGGTTCGCGGGATGTAAACCAGGCGCTGGCTGCGGTAGACCTGCCAGGCCAGAACCGCCACGGTCACCAGTAGGCACGCTATCAAACCCCCCGCGGTGCCGATGGCAACCAGACCCATCTCGGTGTTGATGAAGCAGTCAAGTCCGGTGCCGTTGTCGCCCTCGTCGAAAGAGCCGGCGCGGTCATTTGTAGTTCGGTTGAAGGCCGTGGAAAAGACCGAGCTTGTGTTTTCCGTCCGGTGTGCAGACCGGTGCATGTTGGAGAAGTCTTGGTCGGTGTCGGTGAGACAGAAGGGCGGTTGGTGAAGCAGGAGACAAAGACACAGAGAAGCTGCCGTGCTCTTCATTGTGTTCTGAGAACATTAATAATAGTTAGTAAAAAGTGACTTCACTGAACAGTAGGTTTTTTGGGGGGGGATTTTAGGAATGAACTATTTCATGGTAACAATTTTTACGTTTTATTCGGACTGCTTTGGGAGAAGCGTGATTTTGAGTTGTCTTTACTTACTGTCAGTAGTCTCATGTGCTTTGCTTAATAAGGAATGGGAGACTCTGCAGTCGCAGGGCGAAGGTGCTCTGATGCCACTTCCTGTACCGACTCTGGATGTTTGTTTGTTCTGCTTATTCAGTATCCTCTGGTTTGTCTTTGCAAAAAAGAGGAAACAAAAAGGGAGATGCGTTTGTTAATTCCACACTCATGGTCACATATGGACCCAGCCAAAACACATTTTTTTGTTTTTCTTTTTTCCCCCAGGTTCAAAACTGGACAAATTAACGGAGACCTGCTTATCTATCACGTCCTCCTCACCCTGAAGCCCTACTATGCCAAACCCTATGAGATTGTAGTGGACTTGACACATGTGGGACCTAGCAATCGATTCAAGACCGACTTCCTGTCCAAATGGTTTGTCGTCTTCCCCGGCTTTGCCTACGAGAACGTGGCGGCCGTATACGTGTACAACTGCAACACTTGGGTCAGAGAGTACACCAAGTACCACGAGCGGCTGCTGACTGGCCTGAAAGGCAGCAAGAGGCTCCAGTTCATCGATTCTCCGGCCAAACTGGCCGAACACATCGAACCGGATCAACAGAAGCTTCCCGCAGCCACACTGACCCTGGAGGAAGACCTTAAAGTGTTCCACAACGCCCTGAAGCTGGCCCACAAAGACACCAAGGTTTCGATAAAGGTAAGGCATCCAGGTGCTTTTGAACGCCTCGATCCAAAGGCGTCGCGGTTTGTTGATATTCCGAAACTTCTCTTTCTCGGTCGCCAGGTCGGCTCCACCGCGGTGCAGGTGACGTCGGCCGAGCGGACCCGGGTTCTTGGCCAGCCGGTCTTCCTCAACGATGTCTACTACGCCTCCGAGATCGAGGAGATCTGCCTCGTGGACGAGAGCCAGTTTACCCTCACCATGGCCAATCAGGGCACGCCGCTCACGTTCATGCATCAAGAATGCGACGCCATCGTGCAATCCATCATCCATATTCGGACGCGATGGGAGCTGTCGCAGCCGGATTCCATCCCTCAGCACACAAAAATCCGTCCCAAAGATGTTCCCGGCACGCTCCTGAACATTGCTCTGCTCAACCTGGGCAGTTCCGACCCCAGCCTCAGGTCTGTCCTGCAATCCGATAATCCGATCCGTCAAGACAACACTTACTGAATTGAAAGCAATGCCAGTCTCACCTCGTAGAATGAATAATGAACAGAATGCAAAATTGAGGGTAAAATTGTAATTATTTGGATTTTTTTTTTTTTTTTTTTTTACTTTTCCCTTTTCCCAATATATATTATTAATTCCACTGTGGGCTAGACAGTGCTTAGATAGGGACAGGCAATAAATCCTTAAACATTTCTCATTGATTCTTATTTATTACTTATTTCTTGTTTCCAAGGTTTTTTTTTTTTTTTTTTGCAAAGTCACACAAAAAGGTTTGTTCAATCAATCTAGAATCAAACACTGAACTACAAAATCCCTATGGGAGTGGGGGGGTGGAATTTATGGCATAATCAGCACTATTTTCTTAAAATAAAAGGAATTTTCATGAATGAAAAATGTAATCAACACATTTGATAAACTGGATGTCAGCTGAGAAAAACGGTTCGTAGACAACTAATCAGTCACTACTGCTGTAATATGTAGTGTTTATAAAAATGTAGTGTTTTGAGGGAGGTTGTACGATATTTCTTGATGAGACAATTTAGTGTAAATATGATATCATCAATTAGCAATCAAAAAAACAAAGTTTCTCGCTTGTGTATTTTGTACTTTAACCCTGAATACGAATATATGTACTTTACAGTCAGTCGGGTTAATTGATATAATATGTGTGGGAAATCATTTAAAAAGAAAACGTTTTTCGATCACTCTCCATAAAGAGTCAGTTCCTAATTATTCTTGAATTAAGAAAAAATGCCATCATGCAAAAATGTATTCATATGCCAACATAACAAGTTGTCTTCTATTTCTCTATAAATACAATTCCCAGAGGCTTCAAGTCACCACTTACAGGTTTTTGTGAAATGTTTTCTTCGGTCAAGAAATTGGATGGGACAATAAAAGTACAAATATTCATTTGCATCCAATGTCACAAAAAAATATATCTGGCCGGAAGAGGACGATAAGAGCCTCCGGTTCTGATTTCAGTGCACGATATATGCCTTTTTTTTTCTTTTTTGATCCACTTGGCAAAGCGGTACCGTTCTGACCGGCTTCTGACTCTGCCTCCCACACAGATCTGCTGCGTACAATCTATTGTGCGCTTTGACCTGCACCTTTAATTTAAAGATCGAGGGCCAGCTGCTGGAGACGTCCGGCCTCTGCATCCCAGCCAACAACACTCTCTTCATCGTGTCCATCAGCAAGACTTTGGCGGCCAACGAGCCACATTTGACACTGGAGTTCCTGGAGGAGTGCATCTCTGGCTTCAGCAAGTCCAGTAAGTGCCTTCAGCCCGGCCGCATTTCGCTCCAAATTTCAAGGTGTTTTCCCTGCCAGCTGAAGAAGTGGATCAACGGAGATTGCGCTAATAATAAACATTGTTTAAAGAACTTAGAATCAGCACTTGCGGTTTAGCATGAAGGTGATAAATCTTGTGTGATGGATTATTTCTTTTCTCTCCTTCTCAGCTCCTTATTGCTTTAAATTACAGTTATTTGATTTATTTTGGTGTTTTCAACCAAACAAGCAAGTACTAGTCCAGCGAAGCTTCTTCATATTCCATAAAGCAACGATGCGTTTCTTTTGTGAAGACAGGCGTTGTTTTTATTATTTTGGATCGATTGATTCTTCAATCAAACATCCTAAAAAAAAAAAAAATCAATGTCTAATGGTAAACAACAACAGACAAATTACTGCTTTTTGTGATTTAATTTTAGAACTCGAATGTCAAGACAATTTTCAAAGACATATTTTACTGAGTTAATATATTTGTAACTGATGTGTGAAGAGAATATCCATCATTCTATATCTGTAATCATAGCTGGATTAATCGCCGTAAAAATTATTGCAGTAATCTGAGATTTCCCAAATAGGAAAGTCGCTTCAATCTAAATTGATCAAACTGGTTTCACTGAAGTATTAAAAAAGGTCCGTCCTCATTTTCCCGAATTCATTTTAAACCGCCAGAAATGTAAATTTGTATTTAAAAACAGGCCAATTTTAAATGTAAGAACATATCAACTCACAATTGATCATTTGCATGAATTCATTTTAAAAATGAGCACTTTTATGTGTTAAACTGACATATTTCAACCAGCTGACCATCTGAATTTTCTTATCTTTGATGGATTTCTAATTGAGTTTGCTTCAAAATAAAAAAAAAATCAAAAAAATGTAAGTACTGCATATTGGTTTGTCACTAATTTCCTACATTTGATTTCGTAACCATTGGAAGTCATAAAAAATGTGTTTGTCGTCAAAGTTAAGAATGAGGTAAAAGGGGAAGAAAAATAGAGCGTTTCGTCCTCTTCCAAGGTCGCAGAACGCTCTCCTTGCTCACTCATGCTTTGCTGCTCAGGTATCGAATTGAAGCACCTCTGCCTGGAGTACATGACGCCGTGGCTGCTCAACCTGGTTCGATTCTGCAAGCACAACGATGACGCCAAGCGCCAGCGCGTCACCGCCATCTTGGACAAGCTCATCACCATGACCATCAACGAAAAGCAGATGTATCCATCCATTCAGGCCAAGATCTGGGGCAGCCTCGGCCAGGTGAGAGAGCATCGCCTCCGCGTTCGAGCGCGTCGTCGTTTTGTCCGGCATCCGGGATGGTAAGAATACTCGGCGTCCTCAGATCACCGACCTTCTGGACGTGGTGTTGGACAGCTTCATAAAGACCAGCGCCACTGGGGGGCTGGGATCCATCAAGGCCGAGGTGATGGCTGACACCGCCGTCGCTCTGGCGTCAGGAAATGTCAAACTGGTCTCCAGCAAGGTAAGACCCCAAGCTAAATCACCCCGTGCATTTTCAACCAGATACTTGTAACTAGTGTAGAAAATGACTCTTTAGTTTATTTAGGTAATTGTCCGGAAATGTTAGTGCCATTTTCCCTTTTTTGTAATTTAGTCTCAGGTTTGGATATAATATTATTGCATTATATTTTGGTGATTGTTGATTATAGCATAATTATTTATTATTACTTTATTGTATTTAATTTTGCTTTTTTTGTTGAGTACATGCTTATTCATGGCATATGTATTTAACCAAATAAGGCTCGGAGCAGGCGCTGAGCTATGACGTGATCAGTTCAAATGTGTATAAAAGTAAAAGTGTTGGATACCGGGGCCGATTCAGTAAAGGACGGAGCGAACACACTGTTTTCTACCGTCGTCAACGGTAAACACGCGTAGAGACTCGTTCTTTCCGTCTTAGAGTGGTTAAATGAGTGAATACTTTGGCAAATACTTAGAGGGAAATTTAGCCACTACAACTAGGGCTTTGCGATATTGGAAAAAAAATACGTAAAATGACAAATATCACATGAAATCCCAAATGCGTATAGAATATTTGTCTATTTGTCCATTTTTATTTAATTGCTATTAATTCTTAGGTAATTTGATCATTTTTGGTGTCATTTCTAGTTGCCTTCAAGTTAATTTCCTTTTTTAACAGGAATTTCTTTCTACTGATGCTCATGAGTTTGCTTTCCTTTTGCTTTGCCTATTTTTAGCAAATTTAGGAAGGTTTGTGACAATTTTGAACGTTTCTAGACCGTTAAACATTTTTACTTAGATTTTGACAGGGACATTTTCTGCTACAATTTCTGATACGAAACAATTCATGAAACAGTATCTCAGTTACACCGTGTTTGAATAATACTTGTCGTCTAATAATGATTTACTCAGCTCCAATCGTATCCATATTTTTAAGCCACATTCCTCTCGTAGCAGATCAAACCGTCTCTTCATTCACACACAATAACTGTTCCTGGAAAACCAGACTAACAGCATTGCACTGTTTAAATTAAGATACTCACCAATCCGAGAAATGTCCAAAGAAGGAAATCCGACCGTGACTTAAGAGATCCACGTCAACCTGCTCATCCTCTCGCCATCCATCATCTGTGCGCTCTGGGTCAGCGCTCGGCTACTCAGACAAACAAACAAACAAACAAAAACACAATAGAAAAGCCGGGCCGTGGCTCGGATCATGGCATACCCCAGCACTGCTCTGAAAGGCCACCATTGTGGGTGCGTTTCTATAAGAAAGTGCGATTTGTGTGAAACTGCAAGCCTCCTTTGTGGTTTCCTAGCGCCTTACCAAAGGGGTCACAGTGGATTTCCCTATCTTAAAAAAAAAAAAAAAAAAAGGACTGTGCACCTTCAGTTGTAGTAAAAGCCCGCAGGAGTCATTTTTCTGGTGTTTTCACGGGCATCTAGACTGATGTCATGGCCGGACATCTGGGGACAACAGAGTCTTGTCTCCGACTTGAACTCTGCGTCACCCAAAAGTTTTCTTAAGGCTTCGGCTTTTCTCGCCGGTAATGACCATTGATATATTTTCATCCGTACTGTCACGGATCCAAAGAGGCTTTTGTAAAATGTTTACCGAGGTGATTTACTGCACTTTGGTTAATCTGTTCTAGTGTCTCAAGTCACACGGTTTCCTAATATCCTGCTCCAGTTTTTAAGTTTTCTGTCAGCCGGAATTGAGCCATCTGGCAAATTGTGAAAAAACTCAATTTTTTTAATTAATATATAGTGATTGATATCATTTGAGACAAACAAGAAACTGAAAGTTTCCTTCATACCGGAATAAATTAAGTTAATAATCAACCAAAGTGCCTTTTTGGTTATTTTTCAACATACAAGGGGTCCCCGAACTACGTCATCCAAGACTTTAAATGATTTCAAAGATAAATTTTGATTTGAACCAGCGCAATGTAAAATTCAACATTGCGCGGGGGAACTTGTTTGTAAGCGTGGCAGACGAATACGCCGTTACGCCGGGTTTCGTTTGAGAGAGGCGGCGTCGCCCCGTGCTTCGTTGACATCCGCTCTCACGTTCTGGTTTGTTTTTTTTTTACTTTTTTCCCGTCAATATGGCTTCCAAACATAAGTGAGATACTTCAGATGGCCGTGCATCGGAGAAAAGGAAAGCCATTGACATTGGAAGTGAAATTAGACGTTACTTTAAGGCCAAAATATGAGAAATGCCAACGATACGGAATGTAAAGTTTATTTTCCGATCACGGAGATGGTTCTCATTTAGATGTGTGATGTGACAGTTTCATTTTTGTACATTTTCTGTCCTATAATTATGTTTTCCTGTGACCTTGTTGTGTTTCTTGATATATATATTTGACTTTGCAGGTGTTATAGGTTATGTAAGTGACTTAGGCTATGTTATTTTTGACTTGCGTCAAAAAAACACATCGGTCGGTAGGAATAGATCTCCGACGTTACTCAAGGACCCTCGATATCAGGGGTGGGGATTATTTTGGCTTTTTGATTTTTGTGCGTGGGCCAACTTGGTGAGCGAAATAAAAATTTAAAGTTAAATATTTTATTTTTTTGGCATTTTATTTCAATTTTAACCTTCTCCAGGCAGATGTTGCAGATTTGCGACAGCCAAATATCAGATTTTTCCTGCAACTACAACTTAATTTGAGCCTGAGAGGGTTAAAATCATTAATGATATTATGAATGCACCAAGCAACATTATTTTGGAAAAAAAATTAAAAAGGAAAAAAAAAAAAGTTTCTAAATTTTTTTATTTTTTTTTTGCATGGAGGATGAGGTAGGACTGTGGAATAATTAATTTTTTTTTTGTTTTGTTTTTGAACATTTATTAGAACAGGTTCCTTAACAGAGTCACACACATTCTTACAAAACCTCATAGCAAGATACGGATTATACAATATTCTTTATAGGTCACTTATTTCCTCACTAGCAAGCGAAAAATAAACTTAAAAAAAAAAAAAAATCTTAATCAGTCAAATAGAGATAATATCTTCAACTCTTCAAATATTTTTTAATGGGTGCCCATTTGTCAAGATATAGGTCTGAAAAGTTTCTAAATTTAATATCGATTGAAAATACTTGTGAAAATATTCAAAGAAAATAGTTTGTCGGGCTGGATAAAAACAGCAAAAGGGGCCAGATGTGGCCCGCAGGCCGTAAAATGCCCAGGATCCTCCGAGTAAAACCATATCCTGCTACTTTTCCCCGTGCAGGTCATCGGTCGGATGTGTAAAATCATAGATAAGACCTGCTTGTCCCCGACACCGACGTTGGAGCAGCATCTGATGTGGGATGACATCGCCATCCTGGCACGCTACATGCTCATGCTGTCTTTCAACAACTCGCTGGATGTCGCAGCTCACCTGCCTTACCTTTTCCACGTGGTGACCTTGCTCGTGGCCACCGGGCCCCTGTCCCTCCGGGCCTCCACCCACGGCCTGGTCATCAACATCATCCACTCCCTCTGCACCTGCTCGCAGCTCAACTTCAGCGGTGAGGACTCGCTCGGACTCGGGCCGTATTCACGGTTCGGCGTTCGGTTCCGGTCAACGTTTGCTTTTCTACCGGCTGATTTCAGAGGAGACCAAGCAGGTTCTGCGGCTCAGCCTGACCGAGTTCTCCCTGCCCAAATTCTACCTGCTGTTCGGCATCAGCAAAGTCAAGTCAGCGGCCGTCATTGCCTTCCGGTCCAGCTACAGAGATCGCTCCTTCTCACCAGGGTCCTACGAGAGGGAGACCTTTGCTCTGTCTTCTCTGGAGACGGTCACCGAGGCCTTGCTGGAGATCATGGAGGTCGGTCACTTCCAGGCTTTCTTATCATAACAAACTGGTCATGAAAACAATAGTGTTTTAATGTTATGTTCAAGATCGGATATGAGAGTATTCAAACAAAGTTTCTTTTACCACAGTCACCTATATATATATATTTTTTTTTTTTTGCTTTGGGTGCCACTATCTTATCGTGCAATTTCTAGTGGAGAATGAGAGAAATAACCAAAGCGCGTGTCTTCTTTCAGAGCTCTCCGCCTTTTGTGTAGCTGTTGTGAGCCTTTAAATTGAATATGCGACTTTTTCAGGATGTGATCCAGAAAGGTTTTTATCTCAAAACGAATGAGCTTTTACCACATAGAAAACACAATTTGAAGATTTTGAGTCCTCTACATGAATGCTCTTCGGTGATTTGCCTGATGGATTGTATCACAAACACACTGTATGAGTGTAAGAGGTGAGGAGCAGCAGGCTCCGGGTATTTGAGCTCATAGTGAAAAAAAAAAAAAATGTTATTAAAAAATGGATTATTCATGCTATGGGAACACAAAACCTCAGTAATGTATATATTCCGTATTAATCATCCTGGTTTTTTTTTTTTCCTCTCCAGGCTTGTATGAGAGACATCCCAGCATGCAAGTGGTTAGACCAGTGGACAGAGCTGGCACAGAAGTAAGAAGCTCTGCTTTGTCACAATGCCAACATATTGCGTATTTGAACGCACGCGGCGATAAGAGCGCATTTTCTTTCGCTTCAGGTTTGCATTCCAGTACAACCCGTCCCTTCAGCCCAGAGCTCTGGTGGTGTTCGGCTGCATCAGTAAGAGGGTGAGCCACGGCCAGATCAAGCAGATCATCCGAATCCTCAGCAAGGCCAGCCCTCTGCTCAGCATTGATCGGGTGAGAGTGCAGAGGAAAACACTCAGAGATTTTTATTTATCTATTTGGTCTTCATATGGTTTTTCTCTTTCCTTTTCCCGACCATGTAGGGCCTGGAAAGCTGCCTGAAGGGACCTGACAATTACAACAGCCAGGTTTTAATAGAAGCCACAGTCATTGCTCTAACCAAGCTGCAGCCTCTTCTTAGCAAGGTAGACTTCTACAGGATAATTCAAATAATCGCACGCAAACCACTGCACCATAATAATGATACGCACTCATTCACTATGTCCATAATATATGCATCATACTAATGCTCAAGCAAATACCACAGATGATGTGTCACAGCTACCTAATTTAAAGCATATTTAATTTTTTTTTTTTTTTTTTTTTTCGCTCGGACTGGATGTTGGATTCCCTCGATAAATCAGCACAACGCTGGTGCCGGATGCAACATTTGGGCGGGGAGTTAGTTCCCGGCCAACTTCCAAATTGAGATTACATGACAGGAAACAGCAATTTAATCTTGGACCTCTTTTAGGCTCACCAAACGTTATTAGACCAAAGTGGATTCAATCACGAAAATGACCAGAGTCATTTCCGGTGGCTCGCGACAGTGTAAGTCTGCACCCACCGTTTTCTTTTACCAATGTATCATTTTGCATCACCAAACAGTCTGAATAACGCGCGGTCAGTAAAGTCAAATTCGATTTAGAGCGCGTTGTAAACATCCAGCTCCCACCCCTGGTAAGAATCCTCAGCCTAATACTTTAGATGTTCTCCATTGAATTTTAGCCTAGTTATATAATCAGGGCATATAAGAATAAGAAAAAGAACATTCATTCATTTTCATTTCATTTATTTATTGATTAAAGGCCACACAATAGTGTCGGTGGAATTTGTTTTGGGTACAGCACATAATGCTCACATCTCTCCTGCGTCAGTTCCATCGTCAACAATACATACAGAAAATCATGATTAGCAGACACGATACATCAAGACATCGATTGATTCAGAGTCCGTATAGTTATTGGGAAAAAGCTGTTTTTGAATCCGACAGATTTGGCTGTTATAGACCTGTAGTGCCTCCCGGAGGGCATGAGTGTGAACAGCTGATGTGCAGGGTGTGTGTGGTCTGAAGTGATTTTGACTGAACGTTGTGTGATGCGTCTTTGATACAGAGTGTGTATGGAAGGGAGAGTGTGAGCCACGATTCTAGATGATAATGCATTGAAGTTTTGAGCGTGAGCGGCTATCCAAGTTACCATACCAGACTATTATTGATGAGGTCAGGATACTTTCAATTATGGCTGTGTAGAACTGAAGGAGGATACATTGATTTTTTTTTTTAGTTGTCTGAGGAAAAACAGTCTTTTGTTGGCTTTATTTATCCCAAAGGAAATTGTTGTACCAGAGTTTTAATTAAAACACAACAATAATAAATAATCGTAGGAAGGAGGGAGAGTAAGAAATACAAATAAAACCATAAAGTGTCAAGGTCAAGGGCATAAATATATTACATTACATTATATTACCTTTGGCAGACGCTTTTATCCAAAGCAACTTACAATAGAGGACATAAGGACTGCAAATAACACTTGCAAATACAAGATGCACAGGAAATATACTGAACAGTAAGCTTGGGTTAGTGAGTTTTTTTTTTGTTGTTTTTTTTTGACAAAGACGTACACAAACGTACACACACACACACACACACACAATAATATAAATAATATGAATATAAAGAGCATCTGTAGTATTTCTCCGAACCAGGAATGAAAGTAATAACACACGATCAACAGCATTCAAGGTGTGTTTTACACCAGCTCCTCAGGAGGCAATATATGTGTATACAATAATAATAATAATAATAATAATAATGATAATAATAATAACCTTTATTTATACTTGTAAGACCACTGAGGTCTCCCTCATTTTCAGGGTCAACAAGTTTACAAACAAAGCAGAGCACAGCACAACAATAAAATGAGATCAAAATAAAAAACAGGAGATAAACTAAAACAGGTGCAAATGTGATTAAATTAAAGACAGTACGGAAGCAGTAGATAAAACTCGAAACAAGTAAAAATGAGATCAGATTAAAAAGTACAAGGGCAGGGGATAAAGCTAAAAACAATATATATATAACCAGAAAAATGGGGTTCCCCGCTCTCATCCAAAGGTCGGCGGTTCAACCCCCGGCTCCGCCCCCATCGGTGCGTGAATGGACGAATGCGAAATTAAGTGTTAAAAGTCACCTTGGAAGTCAAAAGCATGTAGCATGAATCCGTGTAATCGGCCGTTTTAATTCCAGCGGCCACGCCTGCTCTCAACAAACCGTGATAATCGTAGTTGCGGTTTAAAATTGAAACGTCATTGTCAAAATTTCACAATTTGATGATGCCGCCGTGATAAAATAGATCAAGATCAAACGGCTGCATCTGACGTTTCAGTTTTTACATTGACCTCATTCTTGACGCAAGGCTTCCCTCTGCCGGTTCCAGGACTCGCCGATGCACAAAGCCCTGTTCTGGGTGGCGGTGGCCGTGCTTCAGCTGGATGAGGTCAATCTGTATTCTGCCGGCACGGCCCTGCTGGAGCAGAACCTCCACACCCTGGACACCATGCGCGTCTTCAATGACAAGGCAAGTCACGCACATCGGACTTTCTACGTCAGAGGTTTCCAACCCTTTTTGGTCCCGTTTTCCACAGAAAACAAAAAGCTGGGAGCCACAAAACGCCTATATTGTTTTTTCGCCTTTATGCTATATTTACATATTTATATAAGAACTACAACGTGCTGTTATTATGAAGTCAATAAACTGCTCCAGAGAAAATACATTTTATTTCTGCATGCGACAACGTATTTTGAACTCCGGGAAAAGAAATGACGCTGGCTTGAAGGTTATTTTCAAGACCGAAAAAATTCATCCGCTTCTGTGTATCGTTGTCGTTTCAATCCCGCGTATGACAGCTTGGCGTCAGCTTTCGACCTGATTTAACGATGATTATTCTAATGAACAATGTAAAAAAAACATGTTTGGAAATTAATAGCTGATTAAAATGTTTGCTAACAGGTTAATGGGATTTCTGCTCCTGAACCTAAGCGCAAAGCGTTTGCACGTCAAGGCCGTAAAAGCCCAATAAAACTCCGTCGCTGGCAGGCGTCGCGCATCGGCGGTTGCGGCGCATGTTTTGAGCGATATAGAAATCATACACACTTGATATTAAATGCTGCTCAAACACTATAAGCTTCAAATTTAGAATTACATGCAATTGAATACTATTTCATACAAAAACGAAAATAGATATGAATTAAATATTCATTGTTTATCTTGCGAGGCAGTAGTAAGCCAGAGCAGAGGGGTGAAAAAGCCACATGCGGCTCCGGAGTTGCGAGTTACCGACCCCCGAACTGGACGATTGTCAGAGCTTGGAATTCGGAAACTCATACGGCATCGTAGTAAAACACCCCGTGTCTAAAAACCCTGTTTTTGCCTTCCCCAGAGTCCGGAGGAAGTGTTCATGGAGATCCGCCGTCCCTTGGAGTGGCACTGTAAGCAAATGGATCATTTTGTGGGCCTCAACTTTAGCGCCAACTTCAACTTTGCCCTGGTGGGACACCTGCTCAAAGGTAAACCGCAGCTCTTCACGCAAAAGACACGCATGATGAAGGGAGAACGAGCCGCAGGCCGCTGAAACGCAGCGCCGAGCGCAGGGCGGACCGTTGAATCGCGGCGTTCCTCGAAGGACAGAGGCGCAGTCGCGCTGAACCGGTTGCAGTTTGTATCCGCGGACACCGAGGTTAATCTTCGTGTCAGTTGGGTCAAAAACAAAAAATCTCATTGTGGTGATTAGATGATCGGTGAAACTAGAGTCAACACATGTTTCGCTTTGATAGACATAATAGAATTCTAAATACTCACACTGCTTTTTTGGCAAAGGATGAAACCATGAATATGTAACCCCTTTTTTTTAATATCAAGTTACATAACCACTTTGAGTTACACACAATGCTATATTATTTATTTATTTATTTATTTATTATATTATTTATATCATATTATTATATATTATTTATTGTGCACAGAGACGTTACGGACATTTGCAGTATTGATGTTACAGCTACAAGTCACAATATATTTCTCTTCGATACCATTTTGGAACTCCTTTTCTTGCAATAACATATCACACCTTCTACTACTTGGCCTTCAAGCAGGAGAAATGATGCACAGCCAAGAGTTGGCAGAAAACTTGTGTTTGTGTACACTTCGACCACTCGAGGTCACAGCAAGAGTGAAAGTATATAAAAAAAAAATGCTGTTTCATAGTTTTTTGTTCATTTTTTTTGGCGTCTTGTCACACTAGGTTTTTCAACATATCAGCTTTTTTGTAGTTCGTTTCTTGCTTCTTTCCAATATCGATTTTTTCTGTCATTTTTAAGTTTTTCAAATAAAAATACATGTTCAATCACCTGAACATAACAGCGTATTCCAATGTATATCATTTATACCAGATCAGAATGCGTTGACTCATGTCCAGCACAGTGTGTATCTGTGGCTCTTGAGACACTGTGTGTGTTTTGTTGATTGTGTGTGTGCAGGCTACAGACACCCGTCAGCCACCACCGTAGCACGGACAGTCAGAATCCTGCATACACTCCTGGCTCTCATCAGCAAGCACCTGAAATGCGACAAGTTCGAGGTCAACACCCAGAGTGTGGCCTACCTAGCCGGTAGGTCAGACCGCCAAACTATTTTCTTTGAATATTTTATATTCAAATATTATATATATTTATTATCAAATAATTTTAAGTATTTTCAATCAATACTGACTTTAGAAACGCCTTATTTTTTCCTTTTGTTGAATTTTTTGTGGATATATTTTATATACACTGCTCAAAAAAATAAAGGGAACACTTAAAAAACACATCCTAGATCTAAATGAATGAAATATTCTTATGAAATACTTTGCTCTTTACACAGTTGAATGTGCTGACAACAAAATCACACAAAAATGATCCATGGAAATCAATTGTATCAACCCATGGAGGTCTGGATTAGGAATCACACCCAAAATTAAAGTGTAAAAACAAACTCCAGGCTGATCCAACTTTGATGTAATGTCCTTAAAACAAGTCAAAATGAATCTTTGTTGCTTCCTGAGTGGACACTATGATTTCACACAAGTGTGACTGACTTGGAGTTACATTGTGTTGTTCAAGTGTTCCCTTTATGTTTTTGAGCAGTATATATATTTTTATAAATATTTAAATTGCAATTTTCGTTGTGTTCAATTTATATGATACCTAGTTGGCTCGCGCTTAAAAATGAAATAAGAAATGTGTCCCGCCACCCTTGCAGTAGGTGGTGCCTGACATGCAGGACTAGTCATCATGCGGCCTAAGTTGGCACTCACGCGTTTTTTTTTTTTTTGGTCATCCCGGCAGCCCTGCTCACGGTGTCCGAGGAAGTCCGGAGTCGCTGCAGCCTCAAACACAGGAAGTCGTTGCTGATCTCGGATCTGTCCATGGATCCCGTTCCCATGGATACCTACACCAGTCACATCACTGATCCCAGCTGCAGGTGAGCTGATGATGACAGATGCGCTGGACTCATTCGGTTCGTTCGACATCTGAGCACAAGGAGAGCAGGGAAAGCAGAACTTGTCAAATGAAATTGTAGAGGTTAAAGTGGAAATGGGAGATGGAAAATCTCTTCATTTATTTTTTGCGAATTTATGGAGGATGTCCGTCGGAATCAGAAATATTTATCTCGGAGGAAATTAAGTGTTCCACGTTGCTCCCTACAGAAAAGAATAGAATATAATATAAAAAGATAAAAGTGAGTGGATTGATAAAGATAAAATGTGACTCGTCTCAACAGATATCAGTAGGTAAATGATAATTAGGTTCAAAAGAGCAACTGCAACCGGATGGAAGTATTGTTGCAGAACAATGCAGTTTACAAGTGTTTTTCTTTTTGCGAGCGGCTTTAGTGACACCAATGTTCACATTTCTTAAAAAGATGAAGAGAAATTTTTTAAGGGAAAAGAGGGAAAATTAATAAAACAAAACATCAAAAACAAAAAAAGCACTATTAATTGCCTGTGTAATTCTTTATTTTGACTGGTTTAATATATACAATGTATTTCATTCTGATATCATCACTATACAGTAAACCCTTGTTTTTCGCGGGGGTTACGTTCCAAAAAGAACCCGTGATAGGCAAAATCTGTGAAGTAGAAACCTTTATTTTTTTTTTTTTACAGTTATTTTACAATTGAATACTCTATTATACATCGCTGCTGTCGTCCTTATGTTTTTTTCTTCCTTCTTTATGGAACGAACGGAAGATTCATTCATTCCGTAATGCCGACCTACAGCCGCATAGCTTTTACCTTCCCTTACAATGTCCAGAAGTTTAACTTTATCTGCGATAGATAGCATCTTCCGCTGCCTTTTGGAAACTCCAGAGTGTTTTGTCAACATTATGGGTTTTAGAGAAACTCGAAATTGCAAGAGAATTTGCACGTACGTCATGTAAATTTGGCACGCTGTTTTACGTACGTATTAAACTGCAACGTTACAGTGCACGATGCAAATCCGTGAAGTAGCGAAACCGTGAAAAGTAAACCGGGTTACAGCGAGGGATCGCTGTATAATAACCGTGTTCCTTTTTGTTTTTCTTTTAAGGAGGTGGAATTGCTTCTTATCATTTTCTTGTAAAAGTGTTTGGTCGAACTCTCTTGCTCCTTATTCTCAGAACTCTGCGAGAGACCCAGCCCTGGACGTCCCCGCAGGTTTCGGAGCGCTATCTCTCAGCCCATCACTATCCCACCGTAGGTCAGATCAGCCCACGCACGCGCAAGTCCATGAGTCTGGATATGGGACAGCCATCGCAGGCCAACACCAAGAAGCTGCTGGGTAAAACCTCCCCTCCGCACGGACGGGCAGTTTGTTCGTTTGTTTGTTTAGAAGTTTATTGGAACAGTGTACAAATACATTAAGCACAGAGGCAGAGATGTTTGTACCAGATTATAGCTAATTTACATCTGTAGTCCTGTGCAATACCAATAGAAAACTGTATCATATAAAATATACAGATAGGCAATAAAATAACTATACAATGTATAAACAGGCAATAAAATATGTATTTTGCGAGTTGAAAGTTGTGATATTGTTACTTTGGTCATCTGGTCATCAAAATACCCGTCTGGCATTGTTAGTGTGAGCATGTTTGGTGCTCCGGAATGCAATTTTTAACGGCCCGTGTAAAGGTGTGTAAAGGAAAGCCGCTGGCCGTCATTATGTACTTTGAAAAAAAAAAAAAACAGTCACCTGGTTGTGTTTGGTTTCAGGGACCAGGAAGAGCTTCGACCACCTCATATCAGATTCCAAAGCACCAAAGAGACCGGAGATGGAGTCGGGCATGACCACGCCGCCCAAGATGCGGCGCGTCGCCGAGAACGACTACGAGATAGGTGAGCGCGCGGGTCGGTTGGCGTCGTTCCGTCCGTCCGGATCCGGTCCGTCTGACCGAACGTCGATGCCCCGCTCTTCCTCCAGAGACGCAAAGAATCGGGAACTCTCACCTCCGCAAGGTGTCCGTGTCGGAGTCGAACGTGTTGCTGGATGAGGAGGTGCTGACGGACCCCAAGATCCAGGCCCTCCTGCTCACTGTGCTGGTAAGGAAGCGCAGCTCCGTAATTCCCTCACGGAAGCTCGAAATAAAGTAATTGGTCACGGCTACTTGGGTTCTTACTGGAGGGTTCAGGGGCGTCTTGATTTTTCTCCTTGAACAGGGTTGTAAAACTCAAAATACACTTCGGAAACAACCGACGGCCGTTCTGGCCAGTTGTTTATTGAAAACTTGTTAGGTTGACACGCAAATGCACTGGCAGTGCATTTGTGCGATTTGTGCGATATTGTTGCAGGCCAGCTCCAACAGTAATTCTATATTATGATATGGACCAAAGGTAATTCATCCAATTGGCTGGATTTGCTCGGCGGGTCTTGAGTTTAACGTGCACGTGTACAAAATGACTTCAGATATGCTTTTGGGTTGTTAATTCTAACACACATCGATCGTTTCCAAGGCCACCCAGGTCAAATACACCACCGATGATTTCGACCAGCGAATTCTGTACGAGTACCTGGCCGAAGCGTGCGTGGTCTTCCCAAAGGTTTTCCCCGTCGTGTGAGTATTTTTACCGATTCGGTGTTTATACTCCGACTTCTAAAAACAGACTTTCAAAATAAACCGTTCGTCCTGTTTGCAGCCACAACCTGCTGGACTCCAAGATCAACACTGTGCTGTCCATGTGCCAGGACACCAACCTACTGAACCCGGTCCATGGGATCGTGCAGAGCGTGGTCTACCACGAGGAGTCGCCCCCCCAGTACCAGCCTTCTTATTTACAGAGTAAGAGACGCCGCCTCCTGTAAATTTCTCCGAAGAACGCTCCTCATCGAAATGATTTCCTACCTTTTCTTCACCTTGTACTTCCCAGGCTTTGGCTTCAATGGGCTGTGGAGGTTCGCCGGTCCTTTCTCCAAGGTAGGGATTATAGAATTTCTGTGCTTTTTCGTTACCGTAATTTCCCGGACTATCAAGCGCGCCTCAATATAAGCCGCACCGGCTGGACCAGGGGGTCGGCAACCCACCGCGGCTCCGAGCGGCTTGGGAAAATCAATTATAAATATCTAATTGACGTGTATTTCATTTGCGTTAATTCCTTTTTTTTTAACCTTAAGTTCTAAGTTGGAAGATTATTGTGATCTTGAAATATTCAATAAAATTATATTTATTGTTTTTCGCCGCTCAAAATAAACGTCACATTCGCGGAAGCCGGTAAAGTCCCGATTTGCTTTTGGTACAGAGAGGACCTCTCAGAGTACATTAGACGGTAACAAATGGATCACGGACTAAACGTACTATGTGTCTCGGACATGGTTGCCATGGCGCCCCCTCAGGGCGAAGCCCAAGTTTCTGCAGGGCAGAAATTCGTCTCTGTATCGCCCCAAACGGTCATAATCAACATGAAACCATAGCTGCAAAATTCTGTCTTGTTTGAACGGGAACGCACGACAGAATTGTGTCGCTTTTGCAGCCAGAGAAAAAAATACGAGTCTCCTGTTGATCGGTAAAAATCACATAATTGTAACACTTCCGACTAAAACGGCTCCCGCTTCATCCATATTCACGTTGTGACGCCCCCTCCGAATATGCGCACATTGCGGTAAGAGATGTTTATAAATGTGAAATGTGTTGCCGCACTAAACGCCGATTCGTACTCAACACGTACGTACGGAAATGATTTCACCGCCGGTTTTATGTTTAAATTCAACCCGAGCTTCTCCTCCCGATCCCGACCCGCAGCAAACCCAGATCCCCGACTACGCCGAGCTGATCGTCAAGTTCCTGGAGGCGCTGATCGACAGCTACCTGCCGACGGCCGAGGAGGAGCGAGGGGAGGAGCAGCTGCGGACGCCCACCTCCCCCTACCCTCCCACCAGCCAGAGCCAGCTCAGCATCACCGCCAACCTCAACCTGTCCAACTCCATGACCTCGCTGGCGACGTCGCAGCACTCGCCAGGTCAGGACGGGAAGCGGCGTCGGTTAAAGACGGTTCGAATTGTGCGCGATTTACGTTTTCGAGTTACATTGAAAAATGGAAGAGTTTTAGATCCTAGGCTTCGCAACTCCGGAGGATCCGCGGCTCGGGGTTTGTTTGTTTGTTTCGAAGTTTATTAGGACGGTGTACAAATACATGAAGCACAGAGGCAGAGATGTTTGTACCAGATTGTAGCTCATAGCTAATTTCCAGCTCTAGTCCTGTATAGGGGTGCAAATCGGAGCCATCATGACGATTCGATCCGATTCGATTTCTCAAGGCGACGATTCGATCATCTTCGATTTTTTTTTTAGCTACGATACGATTTTTTAATACGATATGTTTTTGGCCCTTTTCGAACTGCTCGGTAACTTTTGTGGGGAAACATGTACTCCGCCGGGCAGGGCGCTGTGCTTTTTCTGAACGTTCGCCTCCAACAACACCACGCCGTCTTTTCAGGTGAGCCGACAAATTCGAAGTGTTGCCACGGTAGCGAACTTCATTTCGACATTCTTTACATATCGCCACATCCTTTACCAATTCTTTCCCGTTTTTGCGGAAGCCGAAATACTTCCACACGAACGATTTTAAACCTACAGGAGTGTGTAAGTCGGCGTCCTTCTCAGCCATATCAATGTCCGCCTTGTTGAGCCGCATTTTGTAATAACAGTGCATTTTGTAATAAACGCCCAAAATGTAATAACTTTTTCATTTCATTTTGTAATAAAGCTGCATTTTATAATAAACTGCCCCGACGCATTTTTTTATAAATTTTGCCGCATTATGTAATAAGCTACATATTGAGAAGATTATTACAAAATGCACTTGCAACTTTTTTATTTTCTAGGAAATGTAATAACATGGTGCATTATATAATAACAATGCTAAAGCATAAGTTTGTTAATTGTATTTTATTTTACTTTAAAGTATTTGTAAAAGCTAGGCCTATTATTAGCATCACTGTATTAGCCTAGTAGCAGTACTTAGCAATTACTATCAGTACACTATTCAAAGGCTGCATCAACAGAGAATATTCTATAAATTCCATTTTATTACATTTCCTAGAGAGTAAAAAAGTTGCGAGTACATTTTGTAATAATCTTCTCAAAATGTAATAACTTATTACATAATGCGGCGAAATTTATCACAAAATGCGTTGGGGCAGTTTATAACAAAGTGCGGCAGTTTATTACAAAATGCAGCTTTATCACAGAATGCGGCTCAACACGCCTCCCGAATGTTTAAATGCGAGTGCTGTGCCAAAGAGGGTGTGTCCGCTGAAAGAGGGGAAGGGAAGCGAAGTAGGTGGAGACGAAGTAGGTTACCGTGAGAATTACGCCTCAGAGCAGACGAAAAATAGGCAGGTAAAATGCATACATGGATTGTTACTCCTGCGTCGATGCATCGGATCGTCAGCTGTCGGATCGATATGTCGATACGTATCGATTTTTTTTTTTTTGTTACACCGCTAGTCCTGTAGCCCTTCACGTGCGCGCTGTGGTTCACCTCTTCTCTGGTTCCCTTCAGGCGTGGACAAGGAGAACGTCCAGCTGTCTCCCAGCTCCGCCCTGTCCAGCGGCGGGCGAACTCGCCACGGCTCCGCCAGCCAAGTGCAGAAGCAGCGCAGCGCCGGAAGCTTCAAGAGACCCAGCATCAAGAAGATCGTGTGACGGGGGCCCCCCCGCCATCGCTCGCCATCGCCGCCCTACACCTCCGACCCCCCCCTCCCTCCCTCCCTCCCTCCCTCCCTCCGACCCTCATTCTCTCTCACTCGGTCACCGTCGCTGCTTCGGCACGAGCGAATGTGTGTTTTGCATCGGGGGAGGGGAAGGAGGTCGCATCCATATAGATGAAGCAGCTTGGAGAAGGTCACGCAAAATAACTCCCCCACCGCTCCCCCGAAGGCTGGATGTCGCTTTACACACACACACACACACACACATACAGGGTGTGTGTGTGGGCTAGTTATCCCGGCCCTCCTCGCGACTGAGTCCGTGACAAACTTGGACCTGCTTGCACCCGACCGTCCCCCCCCCCTTTGTACATACTTTACATAGACAAATAATGTATAACTAGTCCTAGTGTTGATCTCGGTGTTGACGTTCTCTCCATGGTGTGCCTTCGTCAGGGTTTTTCAGTGTGTAAAATTTGTAAAGTCAAACCTTGCCGGGGACAAAGAGCAGGTACTAATTATGGAGGCGTGCCGTCCACATTGCCCCCCCCTCCCCTCGTCACCTCGTATACAATCATCCATATACCCTGTTGCCTGAAAGTATTTATCCTGTACAGCTAGATAGTACGAACACGAACCCGCTTCTTTTCACTTTCCAAAAAAAACAACATAAAAAAAATGAAAAATCCGCTTCTTTTCACTTTTATCACACGAAGTGAAACACCGGGGGAATGAACAAGTGACCGTGTAAATAGCTCCAAGCTTCTTTTTTTTTGGTTTGTTTTATTTTACCCCCCCCCCTTTTTTTTTTTTTTTTTTTTTTTTTTTTAGTATGAACTGTATTTTCAGCGTCATCTTATTTTAAGTTGTTTACACAGTAAGAAGGAAAAAAAATGTCCTACTAGGCAATAATCCTCAACCCTCTTGACTCCTTGGCAATCGGTCCAGCGAGCAATATGACGCCACCGTCGCCTAGCAACCAGCAGGTTTAGCTCTTACTGGTCGCTTTGGATGAACCGAGACGAGGAAGCGTCGGGTCCCGTTGCGCGTAAACGCACGACTCCCGAAGAAGGAAAAAAGTTGTCGGAACTAGCGTGTCATAAAAACACAACATTTTATTCATTTTCGCCCCCGTTTCAATTCGTCCGGAGTTTCCGTAAAAAAGACCCGTTCGTGTCCCGTGTTGTCGGAAACGTCACGACCGGAGCCACTTTATTTTCGTAAACCTTAAATGTGGGTTCGAACCCCCCCCAAAAAAGGCCAGTGCTCTGGGGATTACGGCTCGGCAAACAGTAAAAAAAAAAAAAAAAAAAAACTAGATTCCAATCATTCGACCACCAACATTTCTTTTTGACCTTGTTTTAATAAATATATATTTGATTGCAAAAGCTTCAATTTCAACAAAAAAAAAACATGACATCCATCTCATGCGACTGAACCAAATCTATTATTTTTGAGATTTTTCTCAAGAGAACGTTCACCCCTCAGCACAACGTGGGCCCGAAACTCTAAACGATTACGTTTTTGTCATTAATCCCGCTAGGTTTTTTTTTTTTTGTTAGACTAGTAAAAACTCAAGTGTGTAAGTGGCCTTTTAGTTTATCACTCCGTTAAAACAAGGTAGAAGGAAACAGGAACCCTCGCCTGAGTCTGACCTCATTTCCTGTTTGGTTCCGGTGGCTCAAAACAAACAGTCAAAGGCGAATATGCAAAGAACATCATCGTATCCAAATGTCTTATTTTATCATCTGAATCAAGATATCTTAAAGACAAACTAAGCGTCAGCGTGATCTTCTTTCAGCTGATGTGATTCTCCCTCGCTTTTGTAAAAGGAAATGCAAGCGTTGTAAACAAAAGCGGAACGGGAAACCGCCGACTACTTTTACGGCCACTCAGATGCCCTGATAGAGAGAAATACATCCGGGAAAAAGTTTATTAATCCCTGAATAGAGAGGCGCGCTTTCAGGCATCAGTTTGAAAAAAGAAAAACAATATTAAAGGTTAAATTTGTGCATGTAAGCTTTGCACGAAAAGCCAAAATCACCTCGCCACTAACACGTCCCCTAGTAGTTATCAGCAGATATATTTGTCAGATATTATATCTCCCAAAAAAAAAACCGAACATTAATTTGGTATTAAATTTAATATTGTTTTGTAAATTCCATCTTCGGGGCCTTAAAATAACCGGAGGCTAAATTCAGAACAACTCTTCAGATAATACTTCAAAAAAACAAACTGAAAAAGTTGCTGACTCTTTTAAACTTTAATGCTGTTAAACGCAGATCACCTCCTCTATCGGAAATTAAATTTGGCGACAGAAACACGAATCATGCGAGGAAGATGAGGAGAAAAACCTTAATTTAATCCACTTCAACAAACCAACGCCATCACCTTTGCACCTGCTCACTCTTCTTCCGCAGTTGTTATGACAACCGCCTCAGCAGTCGGTGTTACAAAATAGTTATCGCGACAAAGCAAATGGAAACGCGCTCTCTTGCATTTCTTTTTAAACCGTCTTCTGAAAGTTCTTTGTGAAGCCAGTTGCACATGTGACTCACTATCATCCCCTCGTGGAAACGGTTGGTACGACCAGACAAGACAAGAGATAGAAGCTTGTTCAGGCTCTTGCAGGAAGTCATCAAATCGGGCTCCAGCATCCACTTTATATAGTTTTAAGCCCGGAAGAAAAACAAATAAGTCACATCTGTACGTGTTGGGCGAGTTTTTTCGGTACAAACCTGGGAAAATGTCAGGTGTGGATGCAAGAAAGGGGATTTTGAACAAAAAGAAACCGTACGCCATGTAACTTATTTTTCGTTCTCGCACGTGATCGTGTTTAATTCAGTTTAATCCGATTCTTTCTGTTAGTCGAGATAATTAGTCCAGGTTCTCGTTTTCGTCGTCTTTACATCCATCGACTCTCAAGCTTGGTCACACTTTGTTTTTTTTTTTTTGTTTTTTTTTTAATTTTATTTTTTTAAGCATCTCCTCCCTCCATTACGTTGAAGCTGTGCTCCTTGATCTCCTCAAAACACGTCCTCCAAGCTCAAAATCAGTGAGTGCACCTTTAACACCCAGTCAGGAAAAAAAAAAACAAGAAGGCAAGATCTCTTTTTAGTTGGTTTTTTTTTTCCCTTTTTTTTTTTTTTTTTCTTTTTTTTTTGAGCCACGTGTAACCAGAAGGTGTGAATGGAAATATTATGGATGATGCATCCATAACCTCTTTAAACAAGCAGTTGACTTGCACTAATTTAAAACTGAGTCATGGGTTTGTAAAGATGAAAAAGCTCAAAAATGCGGCATGTTTTATTTGATGTTATGCAAAATTAATGTCTGTAGAGTATTAGTCTGGTTTTTGTTTTTAATGCAGTATGTGTGACAACTGTAAATACTTTGTGTACAATTTGAGATGGTATATTTACTACACTGTACATACATGTGATATTGTATCATTTTGTTTTTGTAAAGCAGTTAGTTTCTGTATAATAATATACAAATTGAACTATTCCAGTGTTAGTAATAAAATGTTTTGCTCTCCAGTGTTGTTTCAACATACTTAAGAAGTTTGAAAAATGAAAAAAAGTGTGGCTTTTTTTTTTGTTTTTGCTTTTTTTTTTTGAGACGTCAGCTATAGACGTGCTCTTTCACTCACCATTCACTCACATTCACAAAAAAAACTAAAATCCACTAAAATTTCTTGGAATTATTTCCTGTTTTTTAAATAAATATTAGAGTAAATATATGTGTGTATATATATATATACACATACATTTTTTTATAATTTTATTTATTTTTTTTTTTTATTTTCCTCCATTATCTTATTATCTTTTTAATTTGTCAGATTTATCCTGCAGCAAAAGAGCCCAAACTCAGACCCGCCTCTTGCACCACTGCTTGTAGCCACTTGGAGGCTCCCTTCAATTTGTAGCTAAATTACTCCTGGTTTGTTTTCTTTTATATTTAAATTTTGTCTGATTTATTTTGTTGCAGGTGGACATGCATTGCGACAGCAGGAGAAGACACTGGACGAAGACAGTTATGTTTCCGAAGTAAGAATTCAGTCAGCTTTTCTTGTTTTTATTATTTCTGTAGACGACGTACTTCATCGTCTGGTCTCGCTCGAGATTTTAAATATTCAAGAAAAAAATCAAGTGCTGTATTTTTTGTTTTTATAATGAATCTGAGGTGGACAAGCAGAGCATTACGTATTTATAATGTAATTAGAGAGCTAATGTAAACCTTTTCATTTACTTATTTATTTATTATTTTTATTCTATTTTTATGTGTCGCAATTGATGATTTGCCAGAACTTGCAGTTTTCTTGTCATTAACAAATGTCTGGATTCCAAAAAATACCATGATCTCCATTTAGCCAATGTTTTGAAATGGAACAAAGTTTGATATAGATGAATGGAGATTAATCACCTGACGGCAATAATTATACATTTAAATTAAATTTAAATGTATAATTATTATAATTATTTAAATATTTAATTTAAAGTTCTCTGTAAAAATCCTTTTTTATTCTTAATAGCTTTGTTGATGTATCTTAAACGTGCACGGGTGAACAAACGTGCATATGAACCATATCACACTGTACTCCCTTGTGGTGGGGAGGAAACTGCTCTTTTGGTTATCATGGAAATAACTTGTTATTATTATTATTATTATTATTATTAGCAGCAGTATAAGTTGTAAAAGTAGCAGTAAGCGTGGTAACTTTTTCAAGCTAAATATAAATATATTCATCGCATATTGCAAACATCAAACTCCCTCAGATCCCCAAATATCGCGCCTTCTGTTTCTCTGGGACTGAAACTATCGAATGAACTTGCAAAGTATTGAAAGATGTTTCTCCCCAATTAAACTGTTTCTAACCTTTGACCTCTAGAAAAACACACCTTGAACACCCGTGTGAACCAGTTTCACGATAATGTTAGTTTTGAAGTTGATTAGAAGAGAGGTGGGGATTTAAAGATAAAACTAATATTTTTAATGTGATATTAAAACATAATTATATTCTTATTTATTATGGAAAGACACTGTATACAGGTTGTGGATTATGTCATGGTCTATTTGACAAACAGCCACACCAAATGTTTTTACCTGAAGCGTGAGACGATGAACACCAACAGCTCAGGTTGTGTGAAAATTCCACAAAATGCTGTGATATGAGGAGTTACGTTTCAGTTTTTCAATCATGCGATGGAATGTGGCTTTCGGTTATACAGAAAAAAAAAAAAAACTACAGATGTCCCACGGACACTAAGATGATGGGGAAAAAAAAAGAAGTGGCACTGGTGCCGCTTACTTTATGCAACCGTCTGCAGGGGTTGGAGGTGCAAAGATATGCTTTTATGTGTGTGTTTTGCAAATCGTGACTAGTACTGTTAATAAGAATGATTTTAAACATTTTTTTATCAAGATTTTCTATCTATCTTGCTCAAATTTTAATCAATCTAGACATTTCCGGCACGGTCGGCGTGTCATTTTCGTGATCATCGCGGGTAAAACAAATGAAACGACTGAAGCCGAACAAGGAAAATACATTTGTTTTTTGTAAATCTCAAATTCTTCTATTCATATATAAAGGTTTATGAAGCGCAGTAATATATTCTTGGAGATTAAACCAACCCGTTGCGCGTCTTATCTGGAACCGGGTCCACTGTTCCATTCATAGACGGTGCAATGAGTTCTTTATCGTAATGTTTTTTATTTTTCCTATCAAACAGAACGACGCCACAAAAGAACTCGTTCTTCAGTTCTGGAACTCCTAAACAGCTGACACTCGTTCTTCTTCTTTGCATTTTCCATGCAGCGCCGCACATGGAACCACTGCCATTTAAACTGCGCACACTGAGGTTTTAGCTGCACTAGAGGTTTCACTCGCACCGTTCAAACTGTGTTAATAATGTTCACACCACCTATTTATTGTCCATACAATCCAAAATGCACTGCAGACGGCAGAGTTGGAATTTAACTGCACGCAGAAGCACGTTTCCCATACAACACTTTAAATCTTGAATGTGTTAATCATTGCTTTCCGAGCCGGTTGGACTGTTGGTTTGGCCCGAGGGGCTGAAGTGTACAAATGTTGTGTGGTTTCTAGGACATGAAAAAAGCAGCTCTCATCAACAAGAATGTTAAAGCTTCAGAATTAATGATCTGTCCATCATTGTGATTGTGAATCCTTGGAATGCAGTCAGGCCAGTGTTTGTTTTTTTTTTTTTTTTTTCTTTTCTTTTGGTGCCGTCAAGCTTTAATAAGCTTCGTCTATCCGTCTTATTTTTACAAATTTTTTTTTATTCTGTCGTGATTTTTTTTTTTTCCGGAAAAAAAATGTCTTCAGCGTCGCCACGGCGGCAACCTTTACTGCTCAAAGAGCCATTCGGACCCGTTTCACCTCAGTAAAGAAAATACCGGGAGCCACGCGGTCCTTTTTGAAATTTAAAATGAATTAACACGGCATATAGTGTTTTTTTTGTTCGTTTGTTTTTTTTACCTTAATGCTATGCATAAACAAAATATCTTGTTTTTTTTTAATGAATGAATAACTGCAGAGAAAACAATGAAATTACATTTCTTTATGCACCAAAACATTTTGAACGCCAAAAAAAGACTTTGCTTGTGTTTTTTTTTTTTTTTTTTGCCTTAATGCTTTGCATAAATAAAATCTGTCGTGTATTTTTTAAATCAACCAACAACTGTAGAGAAAACAACAAAATTACATTTCTGCGTGCAACAAAAAAAAGTTGGATAGAAGGTTACTTTTAAGCAAAAAACTCAAATGTCAGTTCGAATCCTTGTTTTTAGGAAAAAAAAAAAAAAAAAAGCTGAACATGTTGTCATCCTTTTACCGTACAGTCGCTTATTAACAGCGACAAAAATATTGTTTTATTTAGATGTTACAATAAACTCACTGACTGATATAAAATACAATTTAAGTAAATATTTCTTATAATTGTTTTGAAAAGCCCCGGGGAGTTGTGTCAGCCGCAGGTTGTGTTGCCAACCAACTCCTGCTCAGGACCTCCAATTCCAGCATCCGTCTACAGATATATTGACTCTCCCTCTTCTGTCCGTGACCCGACCATCTCAGAGCTTCTCTCCAAAACATCTCGTAGCGCCGCCTCCATCCCGGCGTCGCTTATTCCACTGTTGTCTCGAAGTACTTGTGGTAAGAGACTAATCACACACACAAATTAAAAGTCATCAGTCGGGCAGGTCGGGACTCCGCTTTGACTGCACTTGTGAATAAATGAGTCACCTTAAAAAAAAAAGAACATGTGCTTGGCGTCAAATCGCTGATCAGGCACTGGGTCAAGTCTCATGCCAAACACCTGAGGATTCCTTGGCACAGAAATGTCAACACAGCTCCTTATTTCATCAGCGGCACATGCGGAAGTCTTGCACAAGCACCTGGTTATGGTTATTATCCACCGTTTATTTAGTTTTTTATGACCCAGATTATTCTAATGGATCCCGTCAGGCTGAGGATTGTTAGGAATTCCACACGGAGGAGAGTGTATATTATTTTTGGTTGTATGTTATGCTTGGATCTATTTTTATGGAGGAGACGATAGAAAAATAAGACAATAATAAAAACCGTAACAATAATGACAACCCTTTTGTCTCACCACCGTCTCCTCCACCTTTCCTTTCATTCTGGCTGATGTTCTTCTATCTCTTCGTACCCCTGAAACTTTCCTCCACCCATTCCAAGCTGCTTGAACCCCTTCCTTCATCTCCCCTCTACACTCTCCACATTGCTCTGCAATGTTGACCCAAATGTCCTAAAATCCCCCACTTTCTCCTCCTCTTCTTCCCTCAGCTTCACTCTTCCACTTGGGTTCCTCTCATTCACACACATATATCCTGTCCGGCTGTAACTAACCTTCATTCCTCTCTTTTCAAGAGCATGCGTCAGCCCCTCAAGATTTTGCATGTTCCCTGCTGTCACTATAGATCACAATGTCATCTGCAAACATCATGAAGATTCCGGTTTAACCTCATCTGTCAGCCTGTCAAAACCACAAAAGAAGAAGGCACTCAGAGGTGATCCCTAATGAAGTCTCACCTCCACCTTGAACTTCTCCGTTACACCTACAGCACTCCTCACCGCTGTCTCACAGCGAGCATACAGGTCCTGCACCGGTATTACCTACCTCTTTTTTCACTCAAGACTTCCTTATACAATATCTCTCACTTGGCACCCTGTCATATACTTTTTCTATTACTACAAAAGTGCAATGCAGCTCCTTCTGATCTACTTCCCTGCCAATATTCTTAAAGAAAACACTCCATCTGTGGTTCCCTTTCCAGGCTTGAAACCATTGCTGTTACCCATCAATGACGGCTTCTCCTCTCAGTCTGGTTTCAACTACTTTATTGTACGGCTCAACTTTAAAGATGTTTTGGAGATAAACGGAGATTTATGAAAATCTTGAACTGTGGAAGCCTCCCGGATGAGAAGTCAAGCCTCTTCACGAAAAGAAACTCCAGTTGCCACAAAGTTATTGTAGCTCGTGCCAACCACCCAACTTTTGCTGCCTTCGCACCTCCAGTGACGTCTCTCACACGAACACAACAGTCGGGTAAAGTTTCATATATGAACCAATTTGTCCATCACCGCTGACAGCTTAACTTCATATATAGTTCATATGCAGTGCAGTAGCACTTGATGGGATAGAAGTTCAAGCCTTCGGCGTGGATCTAAATTACAAACACAAGATTTATCCGTCATGACAAGTATCTGTTTTTCCTTTTAAAGAATACGGTTTGATTTCTCAGCAGAGTGATTACAATCTTAGATCCTTTTATATTATATATATATATATATATTTATATATATATATATATATATATATATATGTATTTGGGTGTGTTGAGCAGCATTTTGTAATAACAGTGCATTTTGTAATAAACGTCCAAAATGTAATAACCTTTTCATTTCATTTTGTAATAAAGCCGCATTTTGTGATAAACTGCCACATTTTGTAATGAACTGCCACAACGCATTTTGTAATAGATTTTGCCGCATTATGTAATAAGTTATTACATTTTAAGAAGATTATTACAAAATGCACTTGCATCTTTTTGATTCTCTCGGAAATGTAATAACATGGAATTTATAGAATATCCTCTGTTAATGCAACCTTTTAATAATAATAGTAATTGCTAAGTCCTGCTACTAGGCTAATACAGTGATATTAATAATAGGCCTTGCTTTTACAAATACTGTAAAGTAAAATAAAATACAATTAACAAATAAACTATGCTTTAGAATTGTTATTACATAATGCACCATGTTATTACATTTCCTGGAGAATAAAAAAGTTACAAATGCATTTTGTAATACTCTTCTCAATATGGAATTACTTATTACATAATGCGGGAAAATTTATTACAAAATGCGTTGGGGCAGTTTATTACAAAATGAAATGGAAAAAGTTATTACATTTTGGACGTTTATTCCAAAATGCACCGTTATTACAAAATGCGGCTCAACAGGGTGTGGATATACATACTGTATACATAATAATAAATGATAAAATTAACTGTATTCTTTGGTTTTTGGTCAGTCTTTCTTTGTTTTGTTCGACAGCGTCTTTCTTCCAGCGAGCATCCGAAGCTCCGGAAGCTTCTTCGCGCTTCTTTCTGTGCAGCTTCCCGACCGACACAGAAAGGTGAGATCCTCCTTATGCGTCGGAAACCAACATTTTCACATTTCTGTGGGTTTGAGTCTGGAACTGGGGTGGATCTTCCAACCATAAGTCCAAAAAGTTTAACCCGACCCTGCCAATCACAGGGTCAAATATAAGGATAAACAACTATTGTCATTTACCTACTTCATCTTTTCACATTTCAGACACGTTCAACTTTACGCTTGTAATTTTTAGCAGCCAATTCCACGACAAAGCGTTCTGCCATTAAATGGACGCCTGCAGAAACTTCATCTGAAAAGGAGACTGCAGTGGTGACCTCATGCAGTAAAAAGCATTAAAGTGACATCTCGCAACGACTGAGAAAATAAGCAAAAAGCCCCCGAAACACTTTTGGATTTACCGGATGAAGGTTGGAATGTCTCTACCGTCATAGAAATATTTACTTTACCTGTCTGTTGAGATTCACTGCTGTCACATGTTCCGCTGTGGGCGTCGACCTCCTGCAGCCCGCCGCATTTATTAGTTGCTTCAGAAAAAACGGCTTCAGCACAAGAGAACGATCTTTCATTTTCGGTGAGTACCTTTTTTTTTTTTTTTTTTTCCCCCAGAATTTTTTTTTTTTTTGTTTTTTTTTGTCTTGAATTCTTAAGTTCATCTCAAATTTTAGAATATTTACTGCAAATATATTCAGTTTTTATGTTCATTTTTTTTTTTTCTCTGAAATGCAAAATTTAAGCTGGAAACATGATGAGTTATTTCTATTTTCTCAATTGTTTATTCACTTATAGGGTATGATGAGATGCTCAGCAATGATTTACAAGGTATGAGATGATGTTATTAAGCTCTTAAATGTTTTATTAATAATGTGTAAAGCATTCAGTTGATCATGTCAACCCTGCACTGTCTCCAACCTGTAGTTTGGTTTTGTCTTGATCGCGCTTCATTTTGCCGGTGAGTTTATTTCAAGAAAAGATGATGTCATCCACATAATCTTGTGTCAAGGTTTATTTTCTGTAACATTTTTTTTTGCCCCTAAACGTGAATATGGATAAAAAAGAAATTGGTTTTATCTTTTCAGCTTGACGAAATAGCCTTGACTTATATAGTTTTATTTATATTTCTTATCCCCCCCCCCTTTTTTTTTATTTTTATTTTTTATACTGTTTATGCAATTTCCTACTATTATTTATTATTGTTATTTTGTACTTGAAACTCTGCCACAACAATTTCCTCGGGGTAAATAAAGTTATTCTTATTCTTATTCTTAAACAATATTGTGATTGGTCAGATATTCACAGTTTGTTTTGTTTTTTTTGTCCATAAATTTTTTCCTGAAATATTCTCAGATGTGAAATTACACTAAAGCAAATTTAGTACCAACCTGCCCGTTTTTCACGCGTTTTATTTAAAATCAGCAAGTTTCAATCTACTTCTAATCCTCAGAGTCATTGTGTTATTTAAAAATCCTGGTCTCTAAAGTTGGAAATTATTCATTTATACTTTATTAATCCTAACTGACAGCAGTTGCGCCGCCCTTGTTATGATTAAATTATTTATTCATGAAAATGACATCACCACACGCCCATATCTTGCTCTTTTTAGAGAACGACGGTCAAGAATCCAAGCCGAAACTTGATGAAAATAATGGTGAGCCACATTTTATTGTCGCCGAGCGCCGGATGTTGGGTTGCGATCAGAGGTCAAAACTCAAGGTCATTTGGCAAATTCTAAGAGCGACGTGTTTTCTGGAGGGAGAAAAATCACCTAAGCATGATTTTATCAAAACTATTCATTACCGTGAGCTGTGAAAATTGAAAACCTCACATTTATCAGAGTGAAAAACAGCGGGGAATTCATATTAGTGAAGAAGAAGAAGAAGAAGACGTCTTTTTTTTTTTTAGGTGATCACAACAACCCACCATAACACTGTTTAAGACAATGGAAAAACAAAGGACATGACATTTGGATAAAAATAAATAAAGTCAAATAAAATAAAAAAAAAAAAAAAATCATTATATTAATAAGAAGCATATTATTTAGTATTTTTTTATTTTTTTTATTTTTTTTATTGTTTTTTTTTGTCATTCGTTAAGCAAGTAACGTTTAGTAAGTTAAGTAAGTTAAGCAAGTTTCTTCCCTCAGCTGCAGGGAATGTACAAATCTTTGTAGTTCACAGTTAAGACAATTTATATTTCATTGTATTTCTTATTCTTCCTCCTTCCTACTATTATCTATTACTGTTATGTTTTTACTTGAAACTCTGGCACAACAATTTCCTTCGGGATAAATAAAGTTGTTCTCATCTCATCTCAAGTAAATCAAGCAACATGTTATCTTATAAATTAAAGAAAAATAGGGGAAAAATAATGCTATTATGAATGGCGCCACTGGATAAGAAGGTTAAGAAGCAGAGATATATTTTATCTTCATTTCGTCGCTCCGTATGATGGTTCATTTCTTTTGAGCTCATCAAACTTAACTTGTCAGATTATATGCACAATTAAATTCAAAATACTCGGGATGTTTTAAATACGTGGAGGGGTGAGATCCGGGCCGAATGCAACGGGGTTGAAACCTCTGATCCAAACCGACATTTTGCAAAAAAAAAAAAAAAAAAAACGGGTCACATTCTTAATTTCCCGTGTTTCCAACATGTGAATCCGTCGCCTCCTCGGACGTTTGGCTCCAGAATGTTGGAGCGAGTGGTTCAGTCGAGACGACCCGAGCGGAAGCGGCGACTGGGAGACGCTTCACTCCCTGCGAAGAGAAAACCCGCAGAAAATCTGCAGTTATCCAGTTAAAATCCAGGCGGAAACAACATCGGGAAAAAGCGTGGAGTCGACGGGAGATGTGATTTATGTGTGAGTAGCCGTTAAACCGCGTTCGTCTTCCTTGCAATTTTTGAGATGTAATCGACGGTTTTGGAAAAGCTTCGTATCAGTCAAACTGTGTTGACAAATTATCCTGATTGAATTTTTTTTTTTTTTTTTTTTTTTTTGCAGAGCCGACACGACCACCGGATTTATCTGTAAAAATTATCAACAAGTGCGGGGAAGATGTAACGATTATCGTGTTCGTTTCATGTGCCCCGTTGATTTCTGCTCTCCAAACGGTAACTATGAAAGAAGTATTAATTCCACAGCTTCGCATACAATAGGAAACTCCTTTTTTTTAATTTTATTTTATATTTTGAGCATTTTCTGATACCATCAACTACATTTCTTACTTCTTTTATGGTACTTAAAAAAAAATGAAATATAAAAAATGATATTGAAATTGAGATTAATACTTTATTGAACATACAGTTTTTTTTAGAGCAGATATTTTACGTAGATTAGTTGCCATGGAAACGATCGTTTCAGTCTCATAGAATGGAAATTGAAGATTTTGAAATTTGAAATTTGAAATCTGCCATGAAGATTTCCTCAGCTTGAGTCTTGTCAGATTAATTACGATGCAAAAAATGTGATATTTGATTTGAAATTTGGATTATTCATATTCCAAACTGTAACCAAACTCATTTTTCCTTTAGATACAATAACTGTATCTGTTACCTAAAGTGATAAGATGAACTAAAATGATCAAATATATGATTGTACTTTGTGTGTATTCATCATATGATTAAGAGACACACGAAAAATGGATTTGTTAGATTTAGAAAAACACAAAAAAACCTCATGATGATGCTGTTTTTCACAATCCACCTGGAACAACAGGGAACCCTGAGGGTTGGAAAGAAAGTTTTGTCACGTCACTTGAGTTCATAATTAAAACTGCATTCCATGTTCAAGGTTCTTGAACAAAGAAACCTGACAGTGAGAACAGATGATGAAGGACATTTTTGGCTCATATTGCAGGTGTGACAGAGAAAATGTCAGAATAAAATCAGAGAAAAATCAGAGAAAAATCAGAATAAAATCAAAGAAAAATCAGAATAAAATCAGAGAAAAATCAGAATAAATTGGTGAAAAATCAGAATAAAATCAAAGAAAAATTAGAATAAAATCAAAGAAAAATTAGAATAAAATCAGAGAAAAATCAGAATAATATCAGAGAAAAATCTGAATAAAATCAGAGAAAAATCTGAATAAAATGGCTGGAGAATAAAAAGCGTGGAGTCAATGTTTGTTTGTTTGTTTAGAAGTTTATTTGTACGGTGTACAAATACATGAAGCACAGAGGCAGAGATGTTTGTACCAGATTATAGCTCATAGCTAATTTCCATCTGTAGTCCTGGACAATACAAATATAAAACTGTATAAAATAGACAATATATATAAAATATACAGTTTGGATCTTTGGATCCAATGTTTGGATCTTTGGACGGTTTCTGCGTCATTTTTGTTTTGATCGAAAGTCCAAATAACTCGGCCAATAAAGTTGATGTCGGTGATTTAGATTAAAAAAAAAAAAAAAAAAAAAAAAAAAAAAGATTTCGTTCATTCGTTAAGATATTAGAAACAGTAACACCTACTGGGGCCACTTCGGTCGCCGTGTAGATTTCGGCAGGCGGCGAAAGATTGAATTAAAAGCCAAACGTTCCTTTCCGACCAGAATGCTGGACGCAATGGTTTGATCGGGACAACCCGTCCGGAAGCGGAGACTGGGAAACCCTGGACGCTCTGCGCCTCGAACACCCCAATAAAATCTGCGAGGATCCCCTGCAGATCCAGGTCCAGACCACTTCTGGTCTCAGTGTTGATGCAACAGGGAACGTTGTTGAAGCGTAAGTCATAAATGTTGCTGATTCTTCAAAAAAAAAACAGTTTATTTTTGTATCAAGAAGTTATTTAACTTGCGATTGACCGGCGTAACCCAGCATCTTGATGGATGGATGGATGGATGGCTTGAAATGATCCAAGATCTTTTTTTTTTTTTTTCTTTTTCTCTCATACATTGGTGGGAATCTTTTTGCTGACTTTTAAAAATGCAATTTAGGATGAGCTCAAACTTGGGTAAAAGACCTTAAAACACTTTATAGCCTTGACTTTGACACTTTATAGTTTTATTTGTATTTCTTATCCCCCTCCCCCCCCCCCCTTTTTTTTTTTTTTACTGTTTATACAACTTCCTATTATTATTCATTTTTTGTTATGTTTTACTTGAAACTCTGGCACAACAATTTTCCCTCGGGATAAATAAAGTTGTTCTTATTCTTAAAGAAATATGTCCGACGTGCATTTGAACATGACAAATGTTCGGGAGGATCAATTTAATTTCTCCCTTGGACAAAAAGTAATGCTGCATTTTTAAATTGATAGAAAATTGGTTGCAAAATATAGCATAATAAAAGTTTCCTATCAAAAAAAAAAAACCAATGTGAAACATGATGGTGTTTGCAAACCAGCAGAACGTAAACTTTGTTGTAATTAGCGTGTTATAAACGGCACATGTTTTTTTTTTTTTTTAATAAAAAGACAGCATCCAAAATACAGGACTGTCTCTTAAAATTAGAATACTGTGATAAAGTTCTTTATCTCCTGTCATGCAATAACAAAAACAAAAATGTCATACATTCTGGATTCATTACAAATCAACTGAAATATCGCAAGCCTTTTTATTATCTTAATATTGCTGATCATGGCTTACATCTTAAGAAAACTCAAAAATCCTATCTCAAAATATTAGAATATCGTGAAAAAGTAATTTTTGTTTTTTTTACTTGCATTACAGAAGATAAAAACTTTATCACAATATTCTAATTTTCTGAGACAGGACTGTCTCAGAAAATTAGAATATTGTGATAAAGTTGTATGTGGTAAGATAGAAGTACTGTGAGAATTTCTGCTTCCCTCCACAGACATGACACCACCACAGGGTTCATCTGCAAGAACTCTGACCAGTTGCAAGGGACGTGTAGTGATTTTCAGGTTCGCTTCCAGTGTCCGGGTGAATTCTGCTTCGAAAAAGGTAGCGATCGTCTTCGTGCGTTCTATGCGTGTAACTCCGCGTTACACTGAGTTGAAACGGGTTTGTTTTGTAGAAGCTGGAAAATGACATGTTTGCTGCAAGTCAGCTGTTAGAGCCATTTACCTGCAGGCCCCTCTCATTGTTCCTTTAAAATTTTAGCTTTTTTTTTTGTTTTCTTTTTTGTTTTTCTCATACATATGCCAACATAAAATAACCCAAAAAAAAAAAAAAAAAAAAGAACCCCTTACTGTAATTCTCAATGACAGTATTCCAATAGAATTCAGTATTAACCAAATATAATGGGTCAGTTAATGTAAATACAGTCACGCAGTATTTTAAATAACCAAAAAAAAAAAAAAAAGCCTGACTGTAATTGTCAATGACAATATTGTAATAGAATTCAGTATTAACCAAAGATAATTGGTAAGTTAATGTAAATACAGTCACGCATTATTTTAAAAAATAAAATCATCATATAAAGTCAGTGACGCATTTGACATCACCATGATAACAAAGTCTGTTGTTAAATCACTATATTTCAGATATTTTGTATTCAATGACATTGGTCTTTGCTCACATGTTGTTTGAATGTGAAAAATCAAATAAAAATGTTTAAAAACAGCAGCCAAAGGAGTGAAAACATTGAATTATTGCACATTTTCGATGAGTCTTTCCGTCCTGCCTGCTCCAGAATGCTGGACCAACTGGTTCGACATCGACGACGACGACGACGGCGACGGCGGCGACGACGACGTCGGAAGCGGCGACTGGGAAACACTGAGCGTGCTGAACCGCGAACACCCCGATGAAATCTGCAAAAGTCCTCTTGAAATCGAGGTCCAGACCACAACGGGGCGCAGCGCCGCTTTAACAGGGGATGAAATTAAAGCGTAAGTCCTCGCGGGTTCGACAAACGTACAAATAAAAAGTCAATTCGCGTCGAGAAAAGCGACGCGGTCGCGAAACATGGATGGTATTTCGGTAGATCTTCTGAAGGGCGTCTTGTAACCTCGCTGTTCTTTCATTCTCCTCCCAGATCTGACACTATTACAGGATTCGTCTGCAGAAACGCGGATCAGGAAGGCGGGCGTTGCGAGGATTATCGCGTTCGTTTCAAGTGTCCTCTCGATTTTTGCACCCCGGAAGGTGAGGATGACGTTAAAAAGTGCGACGTTGAGCGTCGCTTTCGATAAAACACCTCGATATCATAAAACCTCTTTGCGACGCCCCGAGAAAATTGATTAAAACCCCCACGTATGTAGCATTAGCACGTGTCCCAGACGTGTCCTGCCACCCGGTACCACTTTTAACGCTCATATTATGTTAAGGGTCAATTTGACCCATTGGGTCAATGGGTGAAATGGGTCAAATTGACCCTTAACATAATATGAGGGTTAAAAAACAATAGCTAAAGCATCAGATATGTTAAAATCCCGTTTGATTTCCAGAGCTCGGCCTCATTAATGTACAACTTTTTTTATCTGCCGCTGTCACTCGGTGTAGTTTTAGCCCGGCACCTTTGGGTAGTTGTACGTTCAGGTGAGGTTTTCTACTTGGAGACAAAGAAATCCATGTTGCTAGTTACCATTCAGACCTTAATTATGCTTTGAAATTATCAATGTTTTTCTACACATGAACAGTATTTGTATTTGTGTCGCCTAAAAACGGGCCAGACGACTGCTAAACTCAAGATAAGGACCGCTGACAAATGCTCAAACTGCTTAAAACTGCTTAAACGTTTCCACCGGGCTTATTTATGGGGGTTTTCTGGCGTTATTTTCGAGAAACGTGGGGTTGTTTGATATATTATACCATCGCATTTTAATTCAGGAAGCAAACTACGCAGTATTGTAGTATTGTATTGTATTGTAGGACGATGACAGTAAGATAAGATAAGATAAGAACAACTTTATTGATCCCGAAGGAAATCGTTGTGCCAGAGTTAAAGAAAAAATAACAGTAATAAATAATAAAAAGAAAAAGGCAGAATTAGAAATAAAAATAAACTATAAACTATAAAGTGTCTCAGTGAAACTATAAAGTGTCTTAGTAAACAAGTGATAAAACTATAAATGTCTTAGTAACAAGTGAGGTAAGGAGTGCACAATAGTATGATAAAAGGAAACATTTTAGTGTATTGCAATATTATTATTGCAGTATTGTAATATTGCACAGTGAAATGAAATATTGCACAGTTTTTGGTTTTTTTTTTAGGTTAAAGATAGGTTTTTATGGTTGCCGGCTGCTGAATGGAGAGGAATTAAAATGGAGAGGAATTAAAAAATAAATCCGGGATCTGAATCCGAACAGTATTTGTAGCCGAACGGCGTCACGGTGTGAAATGACGTCACAACGCAGCTAAAAACAGGGGTGGAAGGTGACTTGACGGTACTTATCGATTTCGATCGCAGCCAGAAAATGTCTTACAGCTCCTAAAAGATTAAACGATGAAATACAAATTTTAAGTCCTTATCCGTTTGCCTCTCAGACTGTTGGACCGGCTGGTTTGATCGAGACAACCCCTCCGGAAGCGGAGACTGGGAGTTCCTTCCCGCTTTACGCAGAGAATACAGCGGGAAAATCTGCAATAATCCCCTCGAAATCGACGTTCAAACCGCAACCGGGCTCAGCGTCGATTCAACGGGGGACGTTATTTCAGTGTAAGTACCGGATGAATCGCTAATTTCAACTCGGACCGTCTGGAAACGGTGGGCGAGGGGAAGGCGAAAGACAAATTCCAGCAAAATCCACGGCCACTACCTGCAACTGACGTTCACTCACGTCCTCCCGTCGCAGTTTATCCCATTTTTATCCCCCTATCGTTCATTTTTAATGTCTCTGTTTATAATTCTTATTATTATTTCATGTATTTTTTCACCCGTGCTGCTGCAACACCTGCATCCCCCCAACGGAGATCAATAAAGTCTTATTTTAACTAAAAATGAAGGTTTAATGATGAAGTGCGAATTTTAAGATTTTTGCGACGGTCGAGATGATTGTTGCCCCTCGACCCGGCCGTGCACGAGGTTGTAATGCACGTGATAGAGCTTGACTGTACGGAAACAGAATTTCACCAAGTTTCGAGGCTAATATTCATAATATTTAAGAAAAATCATTCGAGCACTATAATGACAATGTCAAAGATGCTTTAAAGAGATTTAAAATTTGAAGGTGGCTTTTTTTTTTTTTTCTTGACAGACAAATGAAGAATGGTGTCATCAGAAAAAAATGGACACTAAAATCGGGAAGAATGATGTTATTTTTTTTTAAACGTTAAAAGTAGTGTTCCAAGGACAGATTGCTATCACATATAAAAAAAAGACACTGCCAGAAAATGATGTCGCCGATTCTTCATGTCTTCATTGATCGCGCGCATAAAGTACCGTCATTCTTGCAAAAACTTCAGCTAAAAGCTAAAAGTGCAGATGTGTAAAATATTCCTGATGGAATTTATTTTCCTGCCGCAGATCTGACGTGAACGTTGGATTCATCTGTAAAAACGCCGACCAGCCCGACGGCCGTTGCGACGACTACCGTGTTCGTTTCAAGTGCCCTCACTCTTACTGCCAGGAAAAAGGCAAGTGCAAAGTTTTTAATTTCAGAAATTTGCGGAGGGGGGAAAAATTTTTTTCAAAAATTTTTTTTTAAAAAAAATCCCTGTTTTGGTCCAACGGAAATGTAAGTTTTGATTGTTTTGGTTTTTTCAAAATAAATGAACACCCAATAGAATCCCAATTGAAGAGTTCCTAATTGAATTATGTGAAAAGCTAAGAGAAGATGAACTAAAATTTATTTAACCGATGTTTTATGTCCCGTCCTGGTCGGCTCCAGCTCAGACATGTTGGACCCAGTGGTTCAATCGAGACGATCCTTCCGGAAGCGGAGACTGGGAGACTCTTTCCCTCCTTCATTGGGAAAACCCAAATAAAATCTGCAGCAATCCACTTCAAATCGACGTCGAAACCACGAGCGGGAAAAGCGTGGCCTCGACGGGAGATGTGATTTTCGTGCAAGTATTTTTACTTTTGATTTGTTTTCCCAGTATTTTCTAGCTAGAAAAGCCCTCACGGAAGTCCAGCTGTGTTTCGTCAGATCTTTTTGTGGGATTATGTGTCGCTTACAAAACCGGGCGTGAAGAACGAACTCTCGCGAGTTCAAATCCGTCGATAAATTTAAATGATTTTTTTTTTTTTTTCTTGCAGATCTGACACCTCTTCTGGATTCATCTGTAAAAACTATCAACAGAGACGTGGTGTATGCCAGGATTATAGAGTTCGATTTATGTGCCCGGACCAATTCTGCTATCAAGAAGGTAATAAGCGCTTTATAGAAATCCGCATATTTTTAAAGTGCATTGGAATAAGATTATAGAAAACAACCCTCACGTCGCAAAAAGTGATGACTTTTTTAACCCGGAGTTTTAACTGCAGAGATTTGACAAACCAGGAATTAACAGTGGTTAAGATTGTAATATAACAGTTGTTTTTTTTTTTTTTTTTTATGTTTACGCAACAGACTTCCATGTTTTCATGTATACGTCATATGTAATTTTTAATTAAAAGTGGACATACATGTCAAATATCAGTCTCTAACTTTCCAAGATGCAAAACTTTATAAAAATTAATTCTCTTTCAGACAACGGTACTTCCATTCACGATCATGAAAACATTTATTAGCCTCAGTTTGGCTCTTAGTGAGTCGGGTTAGTCAACTTTAACCTGTTTATATATTGTACAGTTATTTTATCGCCTATCTGTATATTTTATATATATTGTCTATTTTATACAGTTTTATATTTGTATTGTCCAGGACTACAGATGGAAATTAGCTATGAGCTACAATCTGGTACAAACATTTCTGCCTCTGTGCTTCATGTATTTGTACACTGTCCTAATAAACTTCTAAACAAACAAACAAACAAACCTTCCTCCTCTTGGGTAAAAGGTCCGGTTTGTTGGACCGAGTGGTTCGACCTCGACAACCCTACCGGAGAGGGAGACTTCGAGACGCTCGCCGATCTGCGCAGAGACAGCCCGCGAAAAATCTGCAATCGTCCGCTTCAAATCGACGTTCAAACCACGACGGGACTCCATCCGGAATCGACAGGAAATGTATTTTACGCGTAAGCGCCGGACGATATCTTGTCTTTTCTCGCGCCAGATATACCGAGAAATACCGAGAAATACCGAGTACCGTCTGATGACCGACCCCGTTCTCACGCTTCGCTTCAATTTCCAGAAGCGACGCGCGGACTGGATTTATCTGCGTCAACTCTGAGCAGAAAGACGGCCAATGCGAGGATTATCGTGTTCGGTTCAGGTGTCCGATGGACTTCTGTGACAAAACAGGTAACGATATGATTATCGTTATTTCCATTTATTCTCTGTATGCCGTGAAGAAACGGGTTTAAGCAGTTTGGAACAGCTCGGGATAAAATCGGCCAGAATGAAAGAAAAGATGTACGGATTTTAGTGTTTTAGTGTAAAGGAGGTAAAAAGGTAAATTATAAACATCTTTAAATGTAATGGACTGCCCCCCCCCCCCAAAAAAAAGTATTAAAAATGAATATTAAATGAATATTAAAAAAGAAATGATGAAATGACACCCTGAAATTTTGTTGAGTTAAAAGAGAAAATCTTGTCACTGTGAGAAAATTTGCCACTAGAATTTATGAGAAAATCGATTGTTAGCATTTATAAGAGGAAATATAATGTTTACAAGGCTAAAGGTGGCTATTCTTTACATTATATAACATTCCCGTCATTTGGGAGCTTTTATCCAAATCCGAATTCAGTCACAGAAGATCCAAAGTACCAGTAGTTGGAAGTCAGAAGTGACCACTCGACCAAATAGCCATCTTTAAACATATACATACATGCAGGACTGTCTCAGAAAATTTGAATATTGTGATAAAACTTTTTTGGGCGGAGGACGCTAACGAGCTTCACGCCGCTAAAACGTTTATCCTCGTCACATCGGACCGATGAAATGACCGGGAAATTCTGAGTCCGTTCAACTCCGACACCGAAGAAGACGACTTTGACGGTTTTAGCGCCCGAGATAGCGACCGGCTCGTCCAGGGGTCGGCAACCCGAAACACCCAAAGAGCCATTTGGACCCGGTTTCCTCGGAAAAGAAAACTCTGGGAGCCGCTATTACTTTTTGACGTCTAAAATAAAGGCACCACTGTATACATAGCTTTTTATTACCTTTACACTTTGTATAAACAAGTGTGTAGTGTGTTGCTTCTGAAATTCACAAAGTATTACAGAGAAATTAAATTTTATTTATGTAATGAACTCATTTTGAGCTTTGGGCTTTCAGAGCGTTTAGCGGAGCCTTGACCTGAATTTTAAAAATAAATTGGGAAAAAAAAATCACTGTGTCAGTAAACAATAAAAAATAAATATTTGCAAAATATCTTCATAAATATTTATTTTACCTGGTTTATGGGACTTCTGCTCCTGAACTTCTGCGCACAGCATCTGCAAATCGGGACTTTACCGGCTTCCGCGAGTGTGACGTTTATTTTGAGCGGCGAAAAATAATAAATATAATTTCATTTAATATTTCAAGATCACAATAATCTTCCAACTTAGAACAAAAATTAAAAAAAAAGGAATTAACACAAATGAAATACACTTCAATTAAATATTTATAATTTATTTTCCCCAAGCCGCTCGGAGCCGCGGTGTAAAGACGAAAGAGCCGCGCGCGGGTTGCCGACCGCTGGTCCGGCCGGTGCGGCTTATATTGAGGTGCGCTTAATAGTCCGGGAAATGACGATACCTCTTTTTCCCGGACGATAGACGCAGAATGTTGGACCGACTGGTTCGACCGAGACGACCCCTCTGGACCGGGAGACACGGAGACTCTTCCCGAGCTGCGTCTGGAAAACCCTGAGAAGATCTGCGTGGTCCCGTTGTACACCGAAGCGGAAACTACCGACGGCCAGAGTGTGGATTCAACAGGAGACGTGATCCAAGTGTAAGACGCCAACATGCATCGAACCTTATGTTGTCTTAGACTGCCGATTTGTTGTTATGTCCGTAAAGCGGTGGCGTTTTATTTGCAAACACCTCAAGACGCCTACAGTGACCTACAAAAGTAACGCGGACTGACGTTGTCCCGCCTCAGAACTGTGCAATATTTCATTTCGGCTACAAATACAGTTCGGATTCAGATCCCGGATTTATTTTTTAATTCCTCTCCATTTTAATTCCTCTCCATTCAGCCGCCGGCAACCATAAAAACCTATCTTTAACCTAAAAAAAAAACAAAAACTGTGCAATATTTCATTTCATAACAGCTACACTAAAATGTTTCCTTTTATCATACTATTGTGCGCTCCTTACCTCACTTGTTACTAATACACTTATAGTTCTATCACTTGTTTACCAAGACACTTTATAGTTTCACTGAGACACTTTATAGTTTATGTTTACTTCTAATTCTGCCTTTTTCTTTTTATTATTTATTACTGTTATTTTTTCTGTAACTCTGGCACAACGATTTCCTTCGGGATTAATAAAGTTGTTCTTATCTTATCATACTATTGTGCGCTCCTTACCTCACTTGTTACTAAGACACTTATAGTTCTATCACTTGTTTACTAAGACACTTTATAGTTTCACTGAGACACTTTATAGTTTATTTTTATTTCTAATTCTGCCTTTTTCTTTTTCTTATTTATTACGGTTATTTTTTCTGTAACTCTGGCACAACGATTTCCTTCGGGATTAATAAAGTTGTTCTTATCTTATCTTATCTTATCTTATCTCCTCTCGCAGCTCTGACACCGACACGGGATTCATCTGCAGGAACTCGGACCAGAAAGACGCGCCGTGTCACGATTACCGCGTTCGATTCATGTGCCCGCTGGATTTCTGCGATGAGATGGGTAATCATTTCAAATGTTGCGCTAACTAACTAACTAACCCTGCCTCCGCCAACCCGACGTTAAAAAAAGATCTCTGATTTATCGAAAGGCCGTCGGTGATTTCAACGGCTTCTATAAGTGAGAACGTTAATTCCATCTGCCCTGTTCCTGGATTACAGATACGGGTTGTTGGACCGGCTGGTTTGATCGAGACGATCCCAGCGGAAGCGGAGATTGGGAGGTTCTGAGTTTGCTGCGTAAACGCCACCCGTTTCAAATCTGCGACGAACCTCTTCGAATTGACGTCCAAACTACATCCGGGCTCAGTGTCGCCTCAACAGGGGACGTGATACACGTGTAAGTACTGGATGCACCGTGAATATTTTTTTTGCATTTTTGAGTGAAGCAGGTCACTTCTTTTTGCGTTTGCGATGAGCTCGTAAAACCAGAATCACACACGAGTCCGATTTTATTTAAATTGTTTTATTTTACAAAATTATTAATTAAATTATTTACAGAAACCTGATTACTATTTTGACAGAATAATCAAGATTTGGAATAATTAAATAATACTAAATCACTATAAATTATGATAATTAAACAACTCTAAATCATTTTACATAACTATAAATAATTATAGTTCATAATACTTATTATAAATAATAATACATTCTAATAATTAAATAACTATAGATAATTATAATTTATAATAATTAAATAATTATAAATTATTATACATTATAATGATTCAATAACTATGAATAATTGTAATTTATACAAATTAAAGAATTCTAAATAATCATGCATTATAATCATTAAATAACTATAAATAATTATAATTCATAATGTTGAATAATTACAAATAATTATATGTTAGAATAATCAAAGAACTATAAATGATTATAGTTTACAATGATTAAATATTTATAAATAATTGTACATTATCATAATCAAATTACTATAAGTAATTACAATTAATAATAATTAAATGATTATAAATAATTATAAATCTTAGTAATTAAATAACTATAAAGAGTTATAATTCATAATAATTACTTGATCATACATTATAATAATTGAATAGCTTTGAAGAATTCAAATTTATAATAATTAAATTATTGTAATTATTTATAATTATAAATATCAGAAACCTCCATGAGAAAGCACTCAGCAACAGTGATGGAAAACCTGCATTTCACCAGAGCAGAAACCTTCCATGGATTCCAGCCTCCGGCCTCCGCCAGGGAGGGAGAGAGAAACGCTTTGACATCCGTAAAATAAAAAACAACAACAACGTCGGACTCGAGAACTTGTAAGGGAAGAAGCCAAAGGATTCCGGAAGGGAAACGAGGGTTCGTCGGTGAATAACAAAGAATGTTCAGATGACTCTTCGGATGTTTATTTTACAAATCGCGCCGAGCGCAGGGGTCGTCTTGCAGGAGATCACAAAGAACAAACAGCGGCGCCGGGTTTTTCTACATTCAGAGGAGGCGCCATCTGGAAGGACACATTCCAGCAGGCATTAAATATTTCCACAACACCTTCATGCATTGAGTGTTGAGGGAGAGAAGCGCATCATGGGATGGAAGCCTTGAGCAGCGAAACCTTCTCACGGTTTCTCTTAAGCAGTGAAGTCTTGTAATCACTTGTAAAACTCTCCTGTCCTCCTGCAGGTCCGATGTGGTCCAGGGGTTCATCTGTAAGAACTCGGACCAGGTCAGGGGGATGTGCGGCGATTACCGCGTCCGTTTTATGTGCCCGAAAAATCACTGCAACCAAAAAGGTACCGGCGATTACGTCGGTCCTATACGTCGGATTGATTCGAGTTGCTAGCGGTTAGCCGCCGAGTCTTTTTAACTTTTGGTTTCTTGTCCCGATTTTCCAATCCCGTCAAGAATGCTGGACTCCGTGGTTCGACAGGGACGATCCCAGTGGGACCGGAGACTGGGAGCTCCTCAGACTCCTAAAAAAGGCCAACCCTGGGCAGATCTGTGAAACGCCCGCCAAAATAGAAGTCGTCACCAGACTCACCAACACCCCGGCTTCCGCCACCGGACAAAAGTTTGCCGTGTAAGTTGACGAAAATCAGGAAATCAGTTACTCTGGTTGTTTAATTTAAAAAGTAACAAGGTACTTCCGCACTTCATTTTTTCTCAGTTTGGACAATTTGTATTATTTCGTCCGACAAGACGGATTTTCTCAAAATAGCTACAAACCAAACGATGAAATATAAACTCTTTCTACGATTAATTAACTCTTTAAAAATCGTATCGTGGCGAATTTCCGACTGTTTGACGAGACACGAGGTTATTATAATTCAGCAAAATAAGTGTTACCAAACATTCTATGTGACAAGCGAGTCACTCATGACCTCATTCTGTTTTCCAGAAATAGTCCAACGCAAGGATTCGTCTGTCTCAATAATCAACAGAAAGAAAAATATTGCAAAGACTACAAAGTGCGTTTTGCATGTCCGTGTCCCTGATACCGATCACCGATCACTGACTGAAGGGTTCAACAAGGATAAATATCGATTCTCTTCTTTCTAAACCATTTCTTTTTTGCCCCGACTTTCCATTTTGACATTGGGAATTCTTCAAATCTGTTAAGTTTTATTCCACTCCCGTCCTCTTGGTCGCTAAAAGTCCACAGCTGGTTCAAGCGGTTCTCGAACTGTTTGGGTTCAATATGTTTGCTGTCACTTTCAGAATAAACAGCTTATTAACCAACTTATACTTTGCAACAAATGGGAAAAAAAAAATTGAGGGCAAAGACGACATGACAATATTTGCATATTTGCAATTTTCTTAAATAACACATTTTCTGATTTTGAAAAAATACCCTGTCGATAGGCAATAAAGTCAATAAACCCAAATGTGTTGTTTTGTATGTTTTTATCAACTTGTACCCGTTGCATTGCTTATTCTTCCATCATTTACCGGAAAAACCGCAAGATTTCAAAATTCTCCCAATATATTGGTTTACAAATGCATTTTAACCTTTGTTGTTTTAATTACATTGTGATGAAAACCAAAAAACAGGAGCAAAATATAATTGACAACCGGCCTGTGTGAGAAAACGACTAAAATACTCATCGATTAGGTAGAGCGAACCTGAAATATATTCATTTTTCACTTCGAAAACATCAAAAACACAAAGATTTCGGCAAAAACAAGAGAAGAGAGTGAATGTTTCATTGACTACAATGCCTGTTTTTCAGGAATAATTTAGATTTTACCTTTGTAGTATCATATATCATAATTTTAATATACTATAATGCTGATATCAAAATATTGCAAAGTATTTCGGTTTCGTTTTCCTATTTTTTTTTGGACAGATGATTTTGTCAGATGTAATGGACACAATGTAAATAAAAAGAAACGCTTAAAAAAAAAGAATTTTTAAGCGTACAATGACAAACCTCTTATTTGAAATGGAAAAATTTGCATTGAACCGCCAAAAGTGTTAATTTGAAGTTTTCGCGACTCACATTCGAGATTCAAGATTTTTAATTGTCGCCGTGCAGAAACAGTGAAATTTTGCACGTACAGGATAATTAATAGGCAAGTTCTATACATAGTGCATAGGTGTCATTACAGTATATATAGAAGAATGTGTGCATAATGTACATTTAGCAGCAGGATGGCCTGAAATTTAATTGCCTGTTTATATATTGTACAGTTATTTTATTGCCTATCTGTATATTTTATATATATTGTCTATTTTATACAGTTTTATATTTGTATTGTCCAGGACTACAGATGGAAATTAGCTATGAGCTATAATCCGGTACAAACATCTCTGCCTCTGGGCTTGATGTATTTGTACACTGTCCTAATAAACTTCCAAACAAACAAACAAACAAACAAACAAGAGCGATGCGAATATGACCGTGATTTTAAAGCGCGGGTGTGAGATTTTTAGGTGGGTTTGGGATGAAGCTGTTTTTCGGATCCTGTCCCACTGAAGCCATAGGAGAAGATATCTGGTGTTTAATTCAGCGATCAAAATAAAGTCTCATCCAGTGTTTTTAGAACACGAAGAATGAAATGTCCGGCTGTAGGTTCTGGCAGTTGTTGTGTTCTCCTGCCGGGATGCATCCCCCTGCAGATTGTCCTGTCCTTATCTGACTCCTGACGTTTGCGGTTTCCTCAGAGCGTTGTCCCGTTCGCAGCAAACACACACACACACACACACACTTCCTCTAACTAAAGAACCCTCGGTATCCTACCTGCTTGGATTTATCATCTCTTGGACTTGTTATCCGTTTCTATACAATCGTGTTCTTGACGCCAGGCCGTCTTGTGCGGACCGTTATCTTCTATCTGTACTTCTTCATCCCGCGCTGCCCGTGCACATGATATTGTTTTGGTTGAGGACACGTTGCTCTGCTGACGCGCTCCTGTTCTCACGACCTCTTCATGCACTTTAACGGCTTCATTCGATTCGGCTTTGGGAATTTTATTGCAATAAAAGACTAATAGTGTGTTGATAATGATGGTACACTTTTGGTGGAAGCGATGTTCCTGGCCTTCCTCTGCAGAAAGAGCAGCCGAGGCCGCTTCTCCCCGTGCACGCCGTCCCGAAGATGTCACGTAACCGGGGGCAACAGATGGACCGGCAGTCGCTATCATGAGGTTCCTTCCCGTGATGAAGAGAAGGGGCGATGCGGAGCGTCCAGGTACGATTCCCTTCTCCGGGGTTTAGCAGTCGGAACCGGACGCCTCCGAGGTAGCTGCCGACCGATCCTCGTTTCCGGTCTTTGCCACGCTATCGATGTCTGAGTTGGCATCCAGGGTCCGGTTCCCGAGGATGCAATCCGGACTTTGTCGCCCCCAGAAGTTTCCTCATGAACTTGAAAGGGTCTCGGGTGAATTGAGCTCTTTTCTGCTTTTCCGAATGCGTTTCGCTCTCCGATGTCGTCAAAGATGTTCCCCGAGTTGACCGGTCGGGTCCTTGATGCCCTTCCTTTTCCTCAACGGGCTTCTTAGGCGATCCCTATCTCCTCTCCTTGGCTGGTTTTGATGTTTTTCTTAGCGCTTCTTAACCAGATTGTATGTTTTTGGCGTTCTGATCGGCTGTTCCCGCTGGTGCGGATTCAAGCGTATCGTCGAGGTCTCGGTCAAGGTTTTTCTGTGGTGGAATCAGAAGGGTCTCGACATCTTGAAATGCAAAGAGATCCCCAGAGCGTCCTGCCTCTCCCCTGCACCTCTTTTCCACATTTGGTCCGGCTTTGGTGTATTTCAAGGCCTCTTCTGGTCTCGCAGGTCTCACTGAAAGTGTTGTTCGGGCGAGTCGTCTTTGTCTAAGTGGTTCGTTCCCGGCCTTAGCCGTTATATCCGCCAAAAAAAACAGTACGTTCTTAAAATAAAGACTTTCACCTCTTATGAATGTAGGGAAGTGTTTGTTGGCATTAGTCAAATCACTTTTTATTTGGTTATCAGAGGCTTTATATAGCTGTACAATACAGTTTAGCTGTAAAAAAATAAACAATAACTATAAGATCATTCGTACGTGTTCCAGTTATTGTTTGGTCTCGTCGGATGTTCCAAGTGCTCGAAAAATTCTTGTGATTTGCAGAGCAGATGCAATTTTTTTTTTCTTTTTTTTGTGAAGGTAAAGGAAATAAAAAAAGAAACACAGCATGGCAGCAACTGCGTGAGAACGTCGTGTCCTGCGGCAACGCATGGACACGATTAGGCAAGATCCAAATCAATAATCATAATAATTATTATAATATGTCATATAATGTATAATTCATAACTTGTATTTTTTTAAAAATGCAGCTTGAACACAAAACGATGTCATATGAAGAAATTTTCAACCAATTTTTCTTTGTTTTTTTTTTTTTTATTCTTTTCAAATGAGTTTTCCTTCATATCGCACTGATTTCAAAACCAAAACAAATCAAAAGTATCCTATTGCACTTTGTGATTGTGATTTATATTGTATTAACGTGAGTGCAAACCTTTCACGACACATGAAAGTACTTGTGGCTTAACAGTTTCTGATTGAAAAAAATAATACAAAAAATAATATATATATATTTGTGTATATATATATATATATATATATATATATATATATATATAAGGGTGGTCGTATTCAAGTTGTTGTCTTTGTTTTTTTAGCTTGCAATCACATTTTTTTGCAATTTAAAAAATAAAAATAGCTCCCAACTTGACTTTGGTCACAAGACATTGGGCTCAGAAAGTTTTTTTTTTTTTTTTGTTATCTTCAATAAAATAAATTGTAATCACATGAACACGTTGGACTATGCATAATCAGCAGTTAATTAACCCTCAGAGCATCCGTCCATCGTCAACAAATTTGGTTCGATATTAAAAAATAAAGGTACAAAAATAGCTTGAGGAATCACGTGGTGCAGCGTGGACACAGTCACTCGATCGAATACGTTTGTCTCATTTCATGATCAGACGGCAGTGATAACGCGGCGCTGTATAAAAACCACAAAAGGTGCAACATTCGTTCTCTTAACGTTGATTAACAGATAATATAAAGGAAGATTTTAAAAATAGGTGAATCACAAGAAAGCTTAATTTACAACGATCAACCGGTTATTAAAAAAAAAAAAAAAAAAGTTTAAATATCGGTGTGATTTTTTTTTTTATGAAAGACACGTCTTGGGGCTTCAAACCATCAACCTAATTTAATCATGGAAAAAAAAAATGCACCAAAAGTCAATTCAAATACATTTCCTCCATTTCCAGTGTAATGATGTCATTTGTTTTCGGTCTTAATGCACACTTCCTCTTATATCCACAGTGGATTTCCACTGATGTGCTGCTGACCACGTTTCTCTGACGGCCTGCGGCTCCGTACCGATATCTGAGGTAAAAAAAAAAAAAAAAATTTTTTATATAAAAAAAAAAAAAAAAACGTGTACGTTGACTCTTCAAGCCGACATAGCGGCCTAGCCGTTAGCACAGTATGATTGATTCCCACTCCTTTCCGTGTGCACGTTTTGGAGGCCGTCGGCGTGGGTTTCCCACCGGGTTCTCCTGTTTCCTCCCCGCAGTCCAAAAACAAGCAGAAGGTTAATTGGGAAAACAAAAAAAAAGAAAAATTGCCTGGATGTGTGAATGAGGGAGTGAATGGTTGTGCGTCTTTCAATGTGAACCCTCAGCATCCCCGCGACCCCGAGAGCAGGACCGACGGCAGATGATGGATGGATGTCGACTCTTCATCGTACAGCACCTTGGCAGTCTCTTAGCAGCAATGAGAACAAGTGAAATGAAGCTAATCCCCCCCCTCCTGCACGAGAGAGGTTTTTTAATTTTTATTTCTTTTTTTTTTTCTGCAAAGGGAAAAGGTTCGGAGCCGTCGACAGATTTGTGCAAAAACCTATCGTTCGGACTTGATCTTGTAGCGGAGGACGAGATACGTGGCCAGTCGCAAGATGAAGAAGAAGATGCCCAGAACGATGAAGTCCATGTAAAGCTTTGCATCTTCTACATCCAGTAACTGCAAAACCTCTTCGGGCCGCTGGAACTTGCACTCTTTTCCTGGACACTCCAACTCCGAGCGGTTCATCCCGTAGATGGACAAGATCACTCCCTCAAAGCCGTACCTGTGGGAAGGACGGGAGGTGAGGATATTTTTTTTACATCTTTTTTTTTTTTTTGGCTAATTTCTCAAAATATTAATGCATTTTTGGCGGTTCATTTCGGGAATATTTCGTTCGATTTCAACACGATTCTTAGATATTCTTCATCCATCCATTCTTTACATATTTATGAATTTATCCAGGCTCTAATATATATTTTTCCTCATTTTCACGGGATCTGTTTTCAATTTTATTTATATCATCTATTGCAGATGTTAGAAGCAATTTCTATCTCCAATTTTATATTATTTCTTCATGTTTTTTTAACATTTTATATGCATATTATCGCTTTCTGAAATATATCTCCTTAGTCCTTTTTCAAGTTTTTCAGAAAACACATATATATAATATATGTGTTTATAATACTGAGCTGTTGATTTAGACATTTGTCAAGATTGATTTTGGTGATTGTTTTACGAAGGTAATGATATGAGACCTTTTTTTTTTTTTTTTTTTGCAAAATGTCAGCGCTGTTTTTTTTTTTAATTATTCAAAATTAAATCAATCAAAAAATCCAAAATTAATCAATTAAATGTGCAAAGTCAAGGAAGTGATTGCAGCTTTAATGGCAAAAATTGAAGATGATTGATATCGATTATTTTGCAGCAACTTTTCCAATGAGCGGTGACGACGTCAGACGGTTTGACGCAAATTCGCAAATATGAATAATAAAACTAGGTTCCTTTTTCTTTCAACGTATTTTTCTCTTGACCGACTGTTTGACAACAAACGTACAAGTGTGAATAAACCCAAATTTTGATCTTGATCCTGCAAACTCATGAAAATACACACCTGACGTACGACACGTAGGAGCTCCACTGCAGGTATTTTGGAATTGTGTCGAAGTTGACGAAGAATCCAGAAAAAAGCAGCACTGGGATGGCGGTGACCGGTCCCACGAATGTGGCAACCTATGTGTGGGGAAAGACCAAACGTGAAAACGCAGGACTGTGTTTTTGAAGTGATGCAAGCGGTCGACAATATATTTTGAAATAGTAAATCTAACTCCTACATCAGTCTAATAGTTTGATTTCTACATGCTACTTCCTTATTATGGAAGTATTTATGCTACTTTTTGGGCTTCACTTCCAAGATGTTCAAAGATCCAGAAATAAGAGATGTTTGGATGGCTTAAACCAAGGGTGGGCAAACTTTTTGGCTCAGGGGCGGCATTTACTTTTAAAATTTGACAGACGGGCCGGGTCACCACAAGATAACGAAACATATTATTTTTAATTTCTCTCCCTTCAGCCGCAGGGAGTCTCAAAATCTTTAAGACCTTAGGACACTTTATAGCCTTGACTTGTTATTTAGACACTTTAAAGTTTTACTTGTATTTCTTATTCATACAGTTTCCTACTATTATTTATTATTGTTATGTTTTACTTGAAACTCTGGCACAACAATTTCCTTCGGGATAGATAAAGTTGTTCTTATTCTTATTATTATTCTTATTAAAAAAAACTCGTCTGACATTTGAAAATAAAACCAACTTGGTTCCGAGGGCTCTGACGTTCGCTTGCATTTCATGCACGGTGTGAGTCAGTAAGTCCACAGCAAAGGCTAAATCACAAAGCTAATCTATGTCATTAAGCTCAAGGAAATTCTCAAGTAGCTCCAAAAATGAAATAATCTCCTGTTTGAGTTCCCACATTCATTGATACGATCATTCAATCATGTACCGATCTTTGGCGGGCCGGATTAAAAACAACGACGGGCCGGATGTGGCCCGCGGACCGTAGTTTGCCAACCCCTGGTTTAAACTGACATAGATTGAGTAAAGATCTCCATGGTAACAGTCCCGAGCCGGATCTGTCCGTCAAAGTTCTGAGCAGAACGGCGGCCAAATGGCGGCCGTGGCGAATCCTTCTCTCATCGGAAACGGCTTCCACGGCAACAACACACATTCTATTTACGTCCATTTTTAGAAGAAGTCTTACAACCTTTCTTTTGGAGAAGCTAAGCTAAGCTATGCTCGCCTCTATCTGTGCTGCCGTCGGTTTGCTGTCCCATCATGCATTCCTTTCTCAGGGGCTCTCAGGGGTCCTGAATATGAATATTAAAACGATTATAATCATTTCAGCTATACTGGTATTGGTAGTAATAGATGATTGGTTCCTGCTGATCCCAACCCTGGCTTTCTACCGCTTGCCTTCAGCCAGGAGTTGTATTTGTGATTTGTGCTCAGGGGACAGTTTGCTTGCTCATGGTGAGGTTATCGGGTTTCTGTAATTCTTTTTTGGGAGTGTGTGTCCAAAGCTGTGTTACGATTTTATATAAATAAAATCTCACTGGACTCGACTTGACGGAACAATGTGACTTTAGATTCATTTAAACAGGTCGCATACGATCTGTGCACATATAATTCATAGCAGGAATGATAATGTGTTTCTAAAAAAAAAAAAAAAAAAAATTATTTTTCCTCTTGCCGTAGAAGATTGTTGCTGTTTGTACAATTTATCAGCGGCGAATAACCCGCTATCTCAGCAGTTCTGTCCAGGCAGAGCCCGATGTGGCCTCCTTGCCAAGAATTTCTTTCTTCTACGATTTATTTATGGAACTGGAACGGCATTGTTTTCACCGCTCTTTAATTTAAAATTGAAATTCTTAACAAATAAATACAAAGAGCAACCAGGTACCCAATAGCCATTTTGAGAGTTAATTGTAATAACATGAATAAAATGAATCATTTGTTTCGTGAGTCGATGGACTCTAATATCTGAATCAGGAACCTCCTTTAAAACAGCAGAAGGTCGACTGCGGCCGCATCGAGTACGGCGGCTTCTTAAGATACCAATCACTTTATAAATGAATATTTTAAGCTATGAAGCACTACTCGAGCAAATTTTATCCTTGAAAAATGAAAAGAATTCATGATACGAACGCAAGGGGGAATAAATAAAATTCTAAGCTCCCTCAGCCAGACAGTAATCATATCTCATGTGTGGCATCATTTTCTATCTTTGAGATTATTTTGTGTATTTTTTTGAATAATCACAGGCCCTAAGAAAGAGAGTGATGCGCCCAAAAACAAGATGCTTTCTATGGAAATGAAGCACAAAATAATAGCGAAGCGCGAAGGTGTGACCCATATTGGGCGCGAGTATATTCGCAATGCGATTTTAAAGAAATGAAAAAAACAAATTCATTTTTTTTTCGCTGTTATCTTAAATGGGGAAACTTTATTTTAAGTACGAAAAAGAAAAAAGAAACACTTCTGGAATGAATTAATTTCGCCTCTTAAGGTACAGCCGCACGTCAAAACATGACCAATGCTCATTTTTAACCGCAGAAATCTTCGATACCTGGAGAGACGTGGAGGCGGCGCCGACCAGAAGGCCGAGTGACTGTGCGACCAGGGCGGTGCAGGTGGAGAGGGCGATGAAGAGAAGGTAGCGTGTTGCCTCGGGAGGCTGCTCTGTCATCCAATACACGATGCTACAGTACATGATGGGGCAGATCACCTACAATAACAATAACATTAAATTTTTGTAAAAGGCTGACGGCCGTCTTAGACCAGTTACCACCTAAATAGATCAGTTTTCTACTCTAACGTGGGATATGTGTAGACTACAAATCCAATTTTGCCCCCAAACTACAGTCTACAAAAATTTGCACTCAAATGTTTTATTGCACTGCCACACTGTTCATATAATAATTATAATATATATATTTATAATATATTTATAATATAATATAATATATGTAATTGTAATACACTGCTCAAAAAAATAAAGGGAACACTTAAAAAACACATCCTAGATCTAAATGAATGAAATATTCTTATGAAATACTTTGCTCTTTACACAGTTGAATGTGCTGACAACAAAATCACACAAAAATGATCAATGGAAATTAAATGTATCAACCCATGGAGGTCTGGATTAGGAATCACACCCAAAATTAAAGTGTAAAAACAAACTCCAGGCTGATCCAACTTTGATGTAATGTCCTTAAAACAAGTCAAAATGAATCTGTGTTGCTTCCTGAGTGGACACTAGGATTTCACACAAGTGTGATTGACTTGGAGTTACATTGTGTTGTTTAAGCGTTCCCTTTATTTTTTTGAGCGATATATTTATAATAGTGTTTAATATCATTATTTCTCATCCATTTCCAAATGCACTGCGGGCAGCAAAGTTTCACCGAACAGGGAAACCGGTTTCTACACTGTGCACGTGACGATAAATGCTTTGAATATTAAATCTGCTGAAATCCGCCGGCGCAGCAGGGTGGAAACTTTTTATTTTATTTTATTTTTTTTGTGGCACCGGCTTACCTGGAATGGGATGTCGGCCATGGTTTTGGCCAGGTAGTAGGCTTTGAGGCTGTACCAGTAGTTGAGATGCTCCCTCAGAAACACAGACATCTCCAGAGGAACTAACGTGCAGAAAATGGGGAAAAAAAGTGATCATTTGATATGTCAAAAAACAAGCCTATAGACCATTGAAGTAAACTGAACCCTTTCCACCACACACACACACATACATACACACATGTGCGTCCGCACACAAACACACTTACAGGTTAACACAGTCGGCATGAGCGCTCCAAACATGAGAAAAAGCATGGAGAAGAAGAGGAATCCAGTGTTGTTAAAGACCTTGCTGGCGTCATTGCCAATGTTCAGGTAGAGCAAGCCTATCAATACACCGATGGCGATGTGGGACATCAGTCTGAGGTGGGTCAGAACCTGACGACGCAGTAAAAACAGGAGAAAATGATTATCTTTTTCCTCTTTTGGGATGATGAAACCGCTAAATGTGATATGCGCCCCACCTGGTCTCGACATATGGTTATGAAGGTCCTCTTGAAGAGGATGCAGAACTGTGTGAGGGTGCTTGTGGCGAATGAATGGCTCTCTAAATGTCCTGCGTCCTGGAAAAAAAAGGGAAATTAAATTACAATATGAATTATTTACTGATAAATAATAGTTCAGCATTAAAAAAAAAAAAGAAAAAAAAGGAAATGAGGAAAATGTTTTCATTCAGAATTGTTTCATTCTGGGTACGTTGTTGTGGCTCGTACATGGATAGAACACCTCATCTGAAACCCCTCCCTCAAAAAAAAAAAAAAAAAAAATATCCTGGACAAACGCCTGTCAAATAACACGGAATATTGGTGAAAAGATTAGTTAAGAGAAAAATAGATTCAGAATGCAGGATATTTAACCTGGTAGGTGGTTTTAACTTGGTAGGTTTGGTTTCATAGCCTGCTTGCTTTCTGGTTTTCACAGTGAATTTGATATTAAAGCTGCAAACTGTTGTGTTCACAAGAAAGTTAATGTTCCTTGGTCTTTTTATCTGTGAAAAACTTGAAAAGGGTTATTTGGTTATTATTTATTCCATAAATAGTGTTATTTATTTCATCAATAATGTTATCATTTATTTTCTGATTTTTTTTTTTCCTGTCAAGATCCCGGCATTGTTTTAATTTGTGGTTATGTGTGGCTTTCGGGAAAACAATGCATTTTTAAGTATAGACGCCTTTGCGATCCTCACACTTTTTGTCACAAACTGTCCCGGCCCCGCCGTCAGAGAAGGGAAATGTTATTTGTCCCTTGCAGGAAAAAGTTTGGGGACCCCTGTCTCACACCAACCTTCTCTTTCTGGGCTTAAACCTCAAAAAAACTTCAAATTCTCCACCTTCTTTATAACCCGATCTTTAAATTAGACATCGAAGTTAATTGTATCTATGGGCATCATACCGTTTATCTGTATGTTGAGTGAATCAAATACTTTAAAAAGTACTCTAATTTATAAAAATGCAGGCTTGATATTTAGCATCTTTCAATTTGAGGACTTCGGCGCTCGGTTTCCCACAAACCCCAGGGTCATGTATGTTTTATTAATGGATAGAATTGGCTTTGTCCAAAGCGTCGGGGCACCAGATACCTACCCTGGGGTACTTGGTCGCGCAGACCGACTGACCATTACTTTCACACCGGCTCTTCTTCTCCTCTAACGCACACATCCCACCTTGGACTGCTTCGAACAACACCGGGTTCAAGTCTCCGTATTCTCCTGAGGCCACTTCAATGACTGAGTCCAGAGCAGAAAACATATTTAGATACTGTTCATGGTTCCAATCTGTGTTCTATGTCATTTACGACAGAAATGATAAAAATAAGAAGACATACTGAAGTCTGCAGGGTTGTGATAGGTGGGACAGTAAAGTCCAAGTGTCTTCAGATAGGGGATGAGGTAGTGGACGGTACCTTTGTAGATGCACTGACCTTGACTGAGAATGTAGAGCTGAGAAAAGATCGAGAAATCTTTGGGGAAACTATTCAATAACAATAAAACAGAAGCAGTCTTTGGGTCCAGTTGGATTGTTCTGGCTTGGGCTGCAACGTCCCGGCGCGCAAATAGAAGAGCGATGAATCCGTCCTGTATTGAGAGACGTTTACCTTGTCAAACATTTCGAAGAGTTTGGCGCTGGGCTGGTGGATGGTGCAGATGATCGTCCTTCCACCCAGCGCCAGAGAGCGCATCAGGGACACCACCTGGTAGCATGACGCACTGTCTAAGCCGCTGTGGAGAGACGGGCAGGAAGGACATGATTCATGAGCAGCTGGAACGACAACTGGGGGAGATTGAGATTTTTTTTTTTTTTGCCCTATTTTTTTTTTTTTTTTTTAATTTAATTAAATGTATTTATTTATTTATTTTCTATTTTTTTTTTAAAAATTTAATTTTATTTTTTTGTTTTGTTTTGTTGTGTTTTTTGATTGATTGTGTTCACACAAACCAAGAGCCTTTTCTGGGAATTTCAAGTGTTTAGGCAATTGTACCATCACTTCCTTGATACTGTTATTGGTATCCTATTTGCCTTTATTAAATACAGGACTGTCTCAGAAAATTAGAATATTGTGATAAAGTTCTTTATCTTCTGTAATGCAATTACAAAAACAAAAATGTCATACATTCTGGATTCATTACAAATCAACTGAAATATTGTGAGCCTTTTATTATTTTAATATTGCTGATTATGGCTTACATCTTAAGAAAACTCACAAATCCTATCTCAAAATATTAGGATATCATGAAAATTTAATTTTTATTTTTAATAGCATGACAGAAGATAATGAACTTTATCACAATATTCAAATTTTCTGAGACAGTCCTGTAGATGTAAACTGCCACGTCACTGTCCCGACACTATAATAAAATGATAACAAGATTTTTTTTGATATTCTTTGTCCTCTATTTTCAATGTTTGACCAACTTTGTCCTCAAAGTTTTGACCCCCGTATCAATATCGGTATTTTTATGACACTTACATTACCACGAAACCAAAAACAAAACTGTCCCGGACACTGAGGGGCTGCACACTGAATAACCAAAGCAACTTTAGGTAAAATTCTGATTTTAAATATATTTACATATAAACAGATTGTGATACCCAAAGCTTATCGTACGCTTATCATGGTATTTTGTCTTTTGTAAACCTGTAAAATAAACAAACACAATCCTGCGATCGTCCTCCAGATAATCTCGCATTTTCCTTGTCGTTTTCCTTGCTCATCACTCAGGCGACTGTCTTTCGGCTCTAATTTCTAGTTTCAACTCTGGTACCAAAACTGGTCCCTATGAGCTGAACTTTGGCCATAAAAAAATGTTTTAAATTAAGACAAATAGTGGAAAAACAGGAGTGAAAACTGTCATTATTCCTTGAAACTACGGTGAATTTCAGAATCAATATGACAATCTGTTTGCTCAGCTGGTGACTCAAGTAATGAAGTAAATATTGAACTTGACATCAGCAAATAAAATGAATTTCTATTTACGACGTCATGTCATAAATTTTTTTATACATGACTTGTCTGGCGGATGGGCGAAGGTAAATGCCCACGAGAATACTGCCAGCACTCAACTGAACATTAAAATCTGGAAAAAAAAATGTTTAATTCGCCTGGGAGCCGGGATCCCAAAGCAACGACCTTCACCCTTTCACCAGATGCTGTCATTAAAAGAAAATCTGTTGGGTTGTAAAAGTCACTAGGGCAGCTTTTGTCTGACGGTAAGGACACTTCAACCGTGCAGCCAGATGTAGCAACACTCTGGAGACCAAAGTTTGCTTTGTACTTGTAAAAATAATGTTAAATTGAAGAAATATCGTGTATTTTGTGGATTTGCAAGTGTATTTGCAGTCCCTATGTCCTCTATTGTAAGTCGCTTTGGATAAAAGCATCTGCCAAATGCAATGTAAAGTAATGTAATGTAAAATATCTGGTTATATTAATCAAAACTGTGATACCACAGGATAATGGTTTTTTTTTTTCTCTGTCACTTCTCTTGCAAAGTTTTGGATGTAATTTAAAAAAAAAAAAAAAAAGGTTCGAGAGTTGAAGATATTATCTCTATTTGACTGCGTTAGATGTTTTTTTTTTGTTTGTTTTTGTGTTTTTTTTTTTTTAAGTTCTTTTATTTTTATTTTATTTTTCACTTGCTAGTGAGGAAATAAGTGACCTATAAAGAATATTGTATAATGTGTATCTTGTTATGAGGTTTTGAAAGAATGTGTGTGACTGTCAAGGAACCTGTTCTAATAAATGTTCAAAAAAAAATACCACAGGATAATGTTTTTTTTTTTTTTTTCTGTCACTTCTCTTGCAAAGTTTTGGATATAATTAAAAAAAAAAAAAAAAGGTTCGAGAGTTGAAGATGTTTTTTTTTGTTTGTTTGTTTTTATGTTTTTTTTTCTTTAAATTTCTTTTATTTTTTTATTTCTTTTATTTTTATTTTATTTTTCGCTTGCTAGTGAGGAAATAAGTGACCTATAAAGAATATTGTATAATGTGTATCTTGTTATGAGGTTTTGTAAGAATGTGTGTGACTCTGTCAAGGAACCTGTTCTAATAAATGTTCAAAAAAAAATACCACAGGATAATGTTTTTTTTTTTTTTCTGTCACTTCTCTTGCAAAGTTTTGGATATAATTAAAAAAAAAAAAAAGAAAGGTTCGAGAGTTGAAGATGTTTTTTTTTGTTTGTTTGTTTTTGTGTTTTTTTTTCTTTAAATTTCTTTTATTTTATCTTTTTATTTCTTTTATTTTTATTTTATTTTTCGCTTGCTAGTGAGGAAATAAGTGACCTATAAAGAATATTGTATAATGTGTATCTTGTTATGAGGTTTTGTAAGAATGTGTGTGACTCTGTCAAGGAACCTGTTCTAATAAATGTTCCCAAAAAAAAAAAAAAAAAAAAAAAAAAAGGTTCTCAAGCACTGCTTTTAAACAAGAGTATGAACAAATCGGTCCGTCTCACCTGGTTGGCTCGTCAAAAAACATGACGGGTGGGTTGTTCACCAGCTCCAGGGCGATGGCGAGCCGTTTGCACTGACCGCCCGACAGCGAACTGGTGCGAGTGTGAGCGCAGTCCAGGAGCCCCAAGGCGATCAGAATCTCATTGACCTACGGAAGAGAACAATGGAAGGCGACGAGATGGCAGCCAGATTAGGAGCGTGTCTGGGGGAAAAAAAGGCGCGAGAAAGTCCCGCTCGAATTATATTCGGGAGGGAACTTAAATACGCCTCGTGTCTGTTTTTGTTTGTGAGTTGTCCTAATGTAGAACGGCAGTCGCGGTAAAATCTGGTCTCCTCTTTTTCCAAAAGCTTCATCGATTCTGCAGGAGTTTGCATGATTTAACTGCCGTAATTGCAGTTGGGTGTTGGTTGACAAGGCTCGTTACATTAATGAGTTGTTTTGCAGAAATTAGCATGAATGTGGTTGTAGCATGGGGGATCTCGTATGTGTGTGTGTGTGTGTGTGTTGTTTGGGGAACAAAGGTGTGAATTCCAGGAACTCCCTTGAGTTTGAATCTGAATAGGCAGTAGCTTGGCTGATGTGTAGATTGTGTAAAACCAGAGTAACCCTTGAGATCACTTGGGCTGATGCTCAGGCGGGAGTTGCCGGGAGCTGGTTCGGGTTTTGGATCTCTTAAGGCAGAGGTGGTCAAACTCCCAATTTTCACCGAGGGCTACGTTAACATAATGGTTGCCCTCATGTAAGGGCCACTCTTCAGCCAAAATATAGCAAGCTTTCACTGCCGCAGTGTTTTTGGACGCGGCTCCCGTGAACTAAAAATAGTTTGGCTTTTAATTCTTGGACAATTTGTTGTTTTTCTGGACGGCTAACTTTGGCGTACTTTGCCCCGTGTTTGCCCAAACAGTGATTGTACTCTTTGACACCACTGCCCCACAACACAAAAGACATACCGATTCTTCTACTTCCGATCTTTCTTGGAACAGCCTTCCATCTGCATCAACTTCTCTCTCTCTGGACATTTGGGGATCATTTCTATTTCTCAATTCCACTTGTTGGGAATCACGTTGATGTGGATACGGTTCGCTCTAATGGCTGGATGCCGCTCCTTTTGGATGGATTGTGAGAAACGACTTTATTTTTGGACATTCTCGCGAGCCACATTTGGCCCGCAGGCCCTGAGTTTGACATGTGTTTTAAGGGGAATTCGGAGGGTGCCGATGGACCCGGTGTTTGTGCATCTTCTACTCCTTGCTCAAACCATCTCTGGCCAGAATTTGCTGTCCTCAATGGAGTGGCCCTTGTCCTTCTGGTGTGGCTGAATCGTGGATTCCAACCGGAAGTGTTGGCACTTGTGTTTTAAACCATCCATTTGTGTCTCTCCAATCACAATGACGGCATACAAGACCTGCAGTCTTGTTCCTGGATAGTCTGACTTTGGGGTGCAGCCGTCTTTGCTTTAGGGTGCTGTTGTCAGAGCGTGGGGTCTGGATTGTAACATCCCGGAGCCATTTTGATCAGCAACAACATCAATCTAAATCAGGGATGTCAAACTCATTTTGGTCCGGTGGCCACATGCGGCTACATATGATGTCAAGCGGGCCGGATCATTAAAATCATGACCTAGAAGTGACACTAAGTCCGACTTTTTCCTTTATTTTAGGATTATCGTGTTGGATTCAGGTGTCCGATGGACTTCTATGACAAAATCTCTTTATGCGGTGAAGAAACGGGTTTAAGCAGTTTGGAAGAGCTTGGGATAAAATCGGCCAGAATGAAAGGAAAGATGTTCAGGTTTTAGTGTAAAGGAGGTAAACGGGTAAATTATAAAAATCTTTATATGTACTGAACTGTTCCTCTAAAAAATACATGACGAATTAATATTAAAAATGAATATTATAAAAGAAACGATGCCCTAAAAATATTGTTGAGTTAAAAGAGAAAATCTTGTCACTGTGGGAAAATTTGCCACTGGAATTGATTAGAAAATGGATTGTTAGCATGTATAAGAGGAGGTATAATATTTACAAGGCTAATGGTGGCTATTCTGGTTATTACATTAATATTTTTAAATTTGCCCGTTTTTTTTTTTTTTTTAATCTACTGTCATGTCAGTATTGAAGACACCCAACATTATTTTTAAAATAAAGGAAAGGCTTGGGGATTTTGCTGCATCTCACTTTCCCTTATTCAAAGTCAATCCATCCCATTGTAAACATTCAAGGGTATCCAGTGTTACTGTCACGTGCACAGCGAGGAAACATGTTTCCCTGCACGATAGAATCTTTCTTTACCGTCGGCAGCGAGCGTGAGAGGTATAAAATAAATAGTACAGAGTTGTGTAATAAATACGTTTAAACCATTTTTTTTTCTAAATTTGATTGCCGCATCTGTATTTATTCTTTTTCTGAATGCTTTCTTAGGCTTCTTAGACTCAGGCTTCTTGTCGGTTCGACAACAAAAATACAAATTTAAGCTCCAGTATTTAACTAAACCACTCATTTGTTGAGTCATGTTTACAAATTACAACTGATATTTATAGGTCACTTAATAAATCAGCCAGAACAACTTTTTAACATCATTACAATCTGTCTTTGGCTGCAATACATTTGTTTGTAAGGATTATTCCGTAAGGACTTTTATTTTTTAATTTGTCCAGGGTGCCAGTTATTCAGATAAACTTTACAACGATGGATGTTTGATTTAGTTCCAGTTGAGATTATTTAAAAGAAGAAACTCTTTTGGGCACTTTCTGTCCATCTTACCAGTTCTTTCTTCACATCCATAGTTTCGCTGAGCTTCAAGTTGGCTGAAACCTGCAGAAAAAAATAACCAAAAATAAATTTGTTGTTTTAGCGTGAATGGTATCTTAGTTGGGGAAGCTATTCAACCATTCTGTAATATGATTACTAATATTTTCATTGGTACTGAGCACAAATAAAAGTACATAAAACCTGACGTACAGTTTTAAAAACAAAACGCCATGTTTGTAGTTTTTCCACTCGTCACTGTTTTTATTTTGAAGCCGATACGTTTGTTACCTGCTCATGGTAGATATACACTGCTCAAAAAAAATAAAGGGAACACTTAAAAAACACATCCTAGATCTAAATGAATGAAATATTCTTATGAAATACTTTGCTCTTTACACAGTTGAATGTGCTGACAACAAAATCACACAAAAATGATCAATGGAAATCAATTGTATCAACCCATGGAGGTCTGGATTAGGAATCACACTCCAAATTAAAGTGTAAAAACAAACTCCAGGCTGATCCAACTTTGATGTAATGTCCTTAAAACAAGTCAAAATGAATCTGTGTTGCTTCCTGAGTGGACACTAGGATTTCACACAAGTGTGATTGACTTGGAGTTACATTGTGTTGTTCAAGTGTTCCCTTTATTTTTTTGAGCAGTATATATGTGTAACACCCATTTTTGGAAAAAAAAGGATGGAAAGTGACAATCGGAAGGCGACTAAATGAATCATTCATTCATTTTTCTTTTACTATTTCTACCACGTCTCCAGCGTTGGGGGTTGCGGAGGGTGACGGAGCCCGTCGAACGCTTCACGCCGGTCAACGATCGGGCCACAAATTGAGACGTACGACCATCCGGTTGCTTCTGTGCGCTTCAATACGAGGCCGTCCACGTGCACTGACCATCATGGCCTCTCTTGTGGTGAGGTGAGGCAGCAGCATGTCCTGCTGCATGATGTAGCAGGACATTTTCCTGAATTTCCTCAGGTCTCTTGGTTTCCCGTTCACCAGGATCTGGCCCTTCATCCCTGTTTCCCTGCGAAGAAACAGGCGATTGAAACTCCGCGTCTCGGCTTGGATTCCCGCAAATTGCTATAATCGTCCGATAGTCGGGGCTTTCGGTCGTTTCGGGCAGGTTTTTGCAAAATCCAAATGTAATAAAACGGCGATAATTCTTCTCGGCACGATAGCGGAGTCGGTTTAATTTCAGATGCTCACCTGTATCCGGCTAAAATGTTCATTAAGGTGGATTTCCCGGCACCAGACGGCCCCATGATTCCGATCAGCTCCCGACTGCAGAATCTCCCGGACAGGCACTTCAGTAAAGCTTTAAAACCTGGAAACAACCGAAGGGAAGGACATTTTGAGAGAAAATGTCAAACCGTATTCGCCGTGCGTTGTCGGTTAAAAAGCGAAGACGCAGCCGAATGCTTTAACCCAGGGGTCCCCAAACTTTTTTCCGCGAGGGCCGAATAACTTTTCCCTTCTCTGACGGCGGGCCGGGCCAGTTCGTAGCAAATAGTGTGATGATCGCAGAGGTGTTTTCCAGAAAGCCACACATAACCAAAAAAATAACCTTTTCTGGGATATTGACAGGAAAAAAAAAAAAAAATCGGAAAATAAATGATAGCATTATTAATGAAATAAATAACACTATTTATGGAATAAATAATAACCAAATAACCCTTTTTAAGTTTTCCACAGATAAAAAGACCAAGGAACATTAACTTTCTTTTAGACACAACAGTTTGCAGCTTTAAAATCAAATTGACTGTGAAAACCAGAAAGTTAGCAGGCTATGAAACCCAACCTACCAAGTTAAAACCACCTACCAGGTTAAACACCCTGCATTCTGAATCTATTTTTCTCTTAACTAATCTTTTCGCCAATATTCCATGTTTTTTGACTGGGGTGCATCCAAGATTTTTTTTTTTTTTTTTTTGAGATGAGATGAGAACAACTTTATTTATCCCGAAGGAAATTGTTGTGCCAGAGTTTCAAGTAAACAACATAACATTAATAGATAATAGTAGAAAGGAGGAAGAATAAGAAATGCAATGGAATATAAATTGTCTTAACTGTTGACTGTTAACTACAAAGATTTGAAGATTCCCTGCGGCTGAAAAGAAGTAAATAGAAAATAGTAAATGAAAATAAAAATCAGAAGATGATATAAAAACTTTGTCTATGTTAAAGTGAGAGATTCGTGCAACGATTGTAGAAGGTAGGATATGGTAACGTTATGAGGAAATAGAGACAAGAGTTAGACAGGAAATGGATCTGGAACAAGTGATGGTGTAAGAAGAAGAGAATGATTTTAGCTTATTTTTAGTTGTTTCTTATTGGTTTTGCAGAGACTTCATTTGCTGACACGACCTTGTGAAGAGACCGTATGACTTGTTGCAAATATCCATAATTAGTGAGCTTGAATTCATTCAGATCTTTGATTTTATTCACCGCTGGGAGTTTTCTTTGATTCATTATTTTCTATTTGATTTATTGCGTCGCCTTTCACCCATTTTTCATATTCTTTGTTTATGCATACAGTGAGCTCATTATACTGCTATACGGTGTCCGACTCGGGTATTGGATTTTTCAGATATTGATAAGATGGGTCGATTTAAAAAGAAATAAACAAAGAATAACAAAGAACTGTTTACTTTCAAGTACAATACGCCGGAAAAGAATGTGAAAATGAAAAACAAGTACATCGGATCAAAAATATCAATTAAACAAAGGTTTGAAAATTCTACACACCAAGAACACTCTAAAATTAAAGAAAATATATTATAGCATAAAGTTTCAAATAAAAAGCGTCTCCTCTTCAGATGCTTACCAATAATGGCGCCATTTTTAAAGGAAATGATAATTTGACCGAACATATGTGCAGAGATGGAACCGAACATTATTGATCAGAGGATTTGAGCAAACAAAACATATACAGGAGGAACTAGACAAACAGTAATAACATTTAATAAACAGTAATAACGTCATGTAACCCTTGTGGGCTCAGTGTTCAAAGGGTGTTTATCCAAAACAGTCCCGTTACGACGCCTCGGTACTTTAAGATGGAGACATTATGTCATTATGTCTAGCTTCTTTAAAATGCCATTTGATTTTTAATAGCGCTACGATGCACATTTGAGCGTACCGATATGAAATCACACGTCTAATGTTGTATTTCTTCCCGGTGCGAAGACGATAGAAGATGTTAGTTTTGTATGAGAAGAGGCATCGTCGACATCGGCCGAATGAATAATTACCAGCTTTACACAACGTTAAAGCGATGAAACACAGAAAAAGGGTCGGAAAAAAAAGAAGCCGGCATAAAAAGCGAGAAAGAAAGTTTTGCAAGGGTGGGGGTTTCGAGCGATAAAGAGGGTCCGAGTCGTCTATTTACATTGCGAAAGGGTTAAATTCGAGTTACGTAACACTTTCCAGCTCTCGGCATGCGGGTTCCCGTGATTACATCATAATCCAGGGCATCGTGTTAAAACAGGTTAGGTGTAAATCTTCCTTAATACCTTGAAAAGAGGATCAGTTCCATCAATGAGACAAAAGACGGTCCAAATAGATGGAATCAAATACGCTTATAACAGATTAACGCCTCAGTAGTTCCAGGCGCTTAAGTCTCGATAATGGATATGAGATATATATCTACATTTTATGCTGTTATCTTACTTAGTATTAATTTCAACGTTTGAATGATAAGAAATGGCACACACCTCAAAAGGTCTCGGTACAAAAAAAAAACCTTATTTGTGTTGTAATGTAACAATAGACTTAGTAAAAATATAATAAACTAGGGTTATGGTAGATTTTTCAGACATTCATATAAGAAATATACTAACAAATAATAGACTAGTTTCGAGTTAGTGGTCTTTTTTTGTTTTTTAATACATTTTTGTCATCAAACCTATCAATCGACCTTCTTTGTTGCCATATAATGATGGTCCGACTGTAGATGGACCAAATGCATTCATTTAATAACATTTTATTTTGTTATCAAAACACTATGTGGATAGTTTAGCACAAAATTTCACACACTTTTACAAGTGACCAACCCAATGTGTGTGTGTGTCTATAACGTACTAACAAATAATGGACTAGTTTCGAGTTAGTGGTCTTTTTTTGTTTTTTATAGCCATTTAGTTGTCAATAAATACATTTTTATAATCAAACCTATCAATCGACCTTCTTTGTTGCCATATAAAGATGGTCCGACTGTAGATGGGCCAAATGCATTCATTTAATATCATTTTAATTTGTTATTAAACACTATGTGGATAGTTTAGCACAAAATTTCACACACTTTTACAAGTGACCAACCCAATGTGTGTGTGTGTCTATATATATACATATATGAATGTTGTGTGTTGTAGCTGCACATATTTTGCTTCGAGTTTTATTTCCTGCCATTTTATTTAGGTTTATTCTGCACTGAGGTGGTTTGATATAAAAGCATTTCTTTATCGAATGTTTTTTTATGATTGAAGTTACATTTAATAGCCTGCAAACAGCTTAAAATACTGTTTTGTTTCTATGAATGTCACGACGCCTCTCCTCGTCTCCGTGACTCACACACTCCGCTGAATTATTGCTGACCTGAGACGTTGCATCACTTACAGGAAACCTTAGACGAGCTTCCATTAACACTTGAAAACAAAACACACACACACACCCAACTGACCGGGCGACTTTCTCACATTTACTTGGATCACACACACCCGAACACACTGAACGGAGACGCTCTGACCCTCCGATCATAATGAGCAAAAAAATGACGCCTTACTTTTAGAATGACACAGCTTAAAAAGCGATCATTAAAATAGAAACATTTAAATGTCGAGGAGTGTATTAACAGCAACACCAATCCCGCAGTTTTTTTTTTCCTCAGGATATGTTTTCATTTTAATAATAAACACAAATATCACTGATATTTTTGATGAGGAAACAGTAGCTGCTGTAATTATATGAAAACAATAAACAGAAAATGTGCAATTAAATTATATTTGGGGGCTGTTTTGGGGTATGAGTCAGAAAGTAAATGCATTTTGGTGTTTGTTTTTGTTTATGCACGTTCGTGTGGCTCAACATTTGGATCCAAATCTTCTATAGACAAAATATATTATCTATAAAAATCCTTTTTGTATGAAAGTCTATAAAGAAATATGCACTCACTAACAGATCCAGTATCAATCAGACTCTCACTTCCTTCCGTATCCATATGAGAGACGAAGCGGATCAATAAAGTTCAGGGTTTTTTCAAACCTTCGGTATGCAAGTCATCACTCTCTGCCAGTCAGTCACATGACCACGGTTTAGTGTTAAGGTGCCGCACACTTTCTAACTGTATTTACTAATTTATTATGTACTCCATTTGTAGAAAATCCCACTTTGCAATCTTTATTTGAACCTGATAATGCAAAGGGTGTATTTTCAACGTTGCATTCAAACGACTTAGAGGAGTATTTGCTTTTTCACCTCGCCTCAAAGTCACCTCACTGTTATTGTCTTCATTTGAGGGTGTAAAAAACACCAAAAAAAAAAAAAAAGACAAATTTGAATATGCTCAAAGCGACACCTATCAACATATTTTTGAATTGATCTGCAATTACTGCGGATTATTGCTCTCTGTCTTTCTACCCCAAAAGGCCACCGCGCTGAGCTCAGGTCTGCCCAGTGAGGGATGTTGGGTTTCTGTAAAAGAACCGCTTTTTAAATAAAGTCTCACGAGACACCTCTCTTGCGATTTTGCACCCTATAAATACAAATATGTTTCCTTTCCACCATCCTTCCATCCGTTATCTACCATTTATCCCAGACTTGGGCCCGTTTTGCATTTTTATCCGGCCCGCCAAAGTATTTTCTTTGAATATTTCAACAAGTATTTTAAATCAATATTGAATTTAGAAACTTAGAAACTTATTTTTTCCTTTTTCATTTTTTTCCTTTAATTTTTTTTCCAAAATAATGTCAGTCGGTGTATTTATATTATTATTATTAATGATTTTAAAACTGAAATGAAATGGCAAAAAATTGAAATTTTTAAATTGCAACTTTCATTTTGTTCACCTAGTTGGATTTTTATTCAGCACGCCAAACAATTTTCTTTGAATATTTTATCAAGTATATTAAATCAATATTGAATTTAGAAACTTCTTTTTCCTTTTTTTTTTTTTCCTTTATTTTTTTTTTCCAAAATAATATCAGTCGGTGCATTTATATTATTATCAATGATTTCAAAATTGAAATAAAATGGCAAAAATTTGAAATTTTCAAATTGCAATTTTCATTTTGTTCACCTAGTTAGATTTTTTTATTCGGCCTGCTAAACTATTTTCTTTGAATATTTACCAAGTATTTTTAATCAATATTGAATTTAGAAACTTTTTTTTTTTCCTTTTTTATTTTTTTCCTTCAATTTTTTTTCAAAATAATGTCAGTCAGTGCATTTATATTATTATTAATGGTTTTAAAATTGGTATAAAATGGCAAAAATTTGAAATTTTTAAATTGCACTTTTCATTTTGTTCACCTAGCCGGACTTTTTTCAGCCAGCAAAAGTACTTTCTTTGAATATTTTAACAAGGATTTTAAATCAATATTGAATTTAGAAACTTAGATATGTATTTTTTTCCTTTATAATTTTTTTCCAAAATAATGTCGGTTGGTGCATTTATACTATTATTAATGATTTTAATATTGACGTAAAATGTCAAAAAAATTGAAATTTTTAAATTGCAATTTTCATTTTGTTCACCTAGTTGGCCCATGCATAAAAATTAAACAAGAAATGTAGCCCGCCAGCCAAAAAAATTGCCCACCCCCGGTTTATCCTGCAGGCATGGTTGCGGGGTTGCTGGAGCCTATCCCTGCTGCCTTTGAGTCGATCGCAGGGCCACAAAAAACAACCAGTCACTGTCTCATTTACACATTTAGACCATTTTTCCAAAATATTCCAGTTATTTCCAAATGCCTATTACCCTCGTCTCCACCGTTTAATTTTTTTTTTTTTTTTTTTGAATCAGCAGTTTCCCATGAAAAGGATTTTTCAGTCTGTTTTTTAAAAAGACAAAAGTAGAAAGCTGATTCGGTGCATTCTTGCACATCCCTGCAAGACAGTTATGCCAGATTCAAAGGAAGCAAAGATTTTTAAAACTCCTAGTCGCCACCTTATATCAGAATACTCCTCTTAAGACACCTAGCAGAGGGAATACATGACCTGATATTTGCTCCTGAATATTTAAACAACAGGCTGTCAGCATCTTATTTGCGGCCAAAATAGCCAATATTATAAAGCATCAACCGCTAAATGTTTTCAGTCATTTGTCCTTTTTTTCCTCATAGAAATGCATTAAAAATACTTTCGCATCAGACATTTTATCCAGAGTTAACAGCTGTTTATTTTTAATTTTTTTTTTTTTTTTTTGATTGCATCCCGCGGTGTTGTTTTAGGGAAATGACAAGCAGCGTGTTACCTCTTCTCCGCCAGCACGGCCCCTCCTGGATGGTGTAGGAGAGGTCTGTAAACTCGATGTCCACCGCCGAGCGCTTGGGCAAGTGAGAGAAGCGCTGGGCTTCCGTGATCTGGTTCTCCACCTTCTTCAGGTGGGTCAGCATGGAAGGCTCTTGCTGCTGAGGCTGAGGCTGAGGCTGGGCGAGCTGCTGACCGCCTCCGTTACAAATAATGGCCTCCTCCACCGGGATGCTCACAGAATCAGGCTCCAACGCCTTATTGTCCATGCCTGCTCGCTGTCTGCGAAGGAAGAGATGAAAAATAAGGGTAGACAGAAGAGCAAAGTTAGTCTTTCAAAGCTGGGGTTGATTTTTAATAACACACACACACACACAGTGAGAACCACAAAAGCCCAGAGCACTCCCATGAAAAGATCTACAAAAACAAAACAAATGTTAGTTTCACTCAAGTGATTAATTAAAAGAATAGTCACCGATGCCAAAATAAACACACCGACGGTTTTTAGGTTTGTGATCGATATACTGATGTTTACGCACGTCCCGCGTTAATACAAGGTTTGCATTTGTTTGGCTGAGGAATAAACAGTTTGTAAAGTTAAACACACGTAGGCGCGCGCACAAATGCACAAAGAAAATAATTGGTCCAATATGCATACAGAAGACTCACAAAAGGCTCAGACAGGCGTAATAATACACACACAAAACAGCTGTGGCTATCAGTGCATAGCTGGGTGTGTTTTTTTTTAAGCGCCATGAATGAGGACATGAATCACTTCTCGCATACCATAAATCTCAAATTTCCATAAGCGCGAGGAGTTCCTCGTCACTTCTATGTCGCACAAGTGCGGACACGCATGCAGCAGAGGAAGGCACGTTTAAAACGCACTATATGGAAGCACAAAAAAAAAAAAAAAAAAAAAAAATGGCTTCGTTTACAGACGGGTAACCGAGGGGCCGACGCCGACTCCGAGAATTCGATCAATCGGTCAATCGATCAAACGGGTGCACGATGTTCCCAAAATCGAAACGTTCCCCGACCCAAGACCTTTAGCCTTAACTTGACACTTTATATTTTATTGTATTTCTTATTCTCCCTCCTTCCTACTATTAGCTATTATTGTTATGTTTTGCTTGATACTCCGGCACAACAATTTCCTTCGGGATAAATAAAGTTGTTCTTATCTTATCTTATCTTATCTTTATGTGTGTTCACAGAGAATAATTGTCTTACAGATACAGGCTTTTACATTTCCAGACCTGATTGATGATCAAATCCTTTCCAAATTCAAATGTTATACTTGCACGTGACTATCGGGGTTTGCGTTCCAGAGTCATTTCTTGAAAAAGGACGCAGTCGCCTTCAAGTCAGGATGATATTTTTTTTCGCCCTTGCAAGTGGACGTTCTTTTCATCTTATTATTTTCTGAGAAAAATTGTTTTCCATTCAAGGTTTGAGATTCAAAGTGTTTCTTGTCATGCGTGCATTCATGTTTTTCCCTGTACAATGAAATTCTCACAAGCCAGATTGTTTTGACAGGCTGAGAAATAGGCGAGTTAGTAAATACAAAACAATAAGTAATAAGTGAAATAGAACGATATTCGGTGCGCAATACCGGGTTTGCATTACTTAAAAATGACCAAATTACCTTCCTACAGTCATTCCGTGATGGGAACTCAACTCACAACCAATAATTCAAGATTGGGAATAATCCAAAGGATAATGGTTTTAACTTTTAGGACAAATAAGTTGAATTCTGTGAACTCAATCATCCCCCAAAGGGATTAATTATGACCGTCATTCAGTCCACTCAATCTTAATCTACTACCCTTATCAAGAAGAACCTTCGGAGACCCGGAAAAGCAAAAATTCAGTCTTAAAAGCTAGAAAACGATTCTACACCTCCATCCTCGGCTTCAGTATCGCTCTTTGAAAATCTTGTTTTCAAGAAGTGCACGGCAAACATAAACACGAGCGATGATTCACCGCCCGTCAAGCACATTCCACTCCCGGAAACTCGTCCGGAAGAAAATGTATCCCCTCCACCTCTGCCTGCGTCACATGGATGAAGACGGCAGTGAGTTACAACAGTTTTCAGAGGAAAAAGAACATTAGCGCACAAACTCTTTGTCTTGTATCGCCGGGAGAAAGTTAATCGCACAAGTCCGACGTGAACCGGAGTGTGTGATAACCCAAAAGTGTGCGCAGATCTGCGTAAAAACACACCCACCGCCGTCGCTGTCTTCATTTAATATCAAACACGGTGGTTTTCTCTGTGTGATGTCGAATAAATGACAAAAAGAGCGACGCTTAATTATGTTTATTAAGTAACGGCGAATTATTTACAGACAAATAGTGGTTAGCCTCTTGATTAGTTCAACTTTGAACCTGCAAAAATGCATATATTTGTTGTTGTTTTTTTTATAAATAAATGTTCCATGCTAAGGTATCACAATAATCAACTGTTCTTTTTAGCAATTTGTGTCGCTTTTTATTTCAGAAAACAATTTCTGACACAGGCCATGTAGTTACACTCCAGTTCCTAGATCTAATTTGTTTATTGCGAGAATATTCACAGATAAATAATCAATAGTAATCAACCGAATAATCCGAATAATAATCCGAATAATCAATAATCAACTATTCTTTTAAGGACGGGGTCAATTTGTGTCGCTTTTAATTTCGGAAAACAATTTCTGACACAGGCCACAGGCTAGATCTAATTTGTTTATTGCAAGAATATTTATAGATAAATAATCAATAATCCGAATGATCTGAATAATAATCCGAATAATCCGAATAATCAATAATTGACTGTTCTTTTTAGGACGGGGTCAATTTGTGTCACTTTTAATCTCGGAAAACAATTTCTGACACAGGCCATGTGGTTACACTCACAAATATTCCAGTTCTAGATCTACTTTGTTTATTGCAAGAATATTTATGGATAAATGAGTCTTTGCAGGAGAGTCAGGATAGTCCCTTTAAAATGAGTCCCGAATCCAAATTTTATCCAAAAATTTTATCCAAAAATTATTTCATTCAGACTAAAAACAACGTCTGTACAATGAATATTTTGTGAAGTTGCGATCACAAGTCACGTATATCTCATTTTCTGTTCGTTTCTACAAAGAGTAACGTGTCAAACTGATGATAAATGAGATTTAAAAAAAAAAAAAGGAAAAAAAAGATGGAGGACCGGGTTTTTCATTTCGACTGGAATTTTGAATCGGCGAAACGGCTACAATTTTTTTTTCTTTTCTTTTTTTCCCCAAGAGCGCGCTATCAATGAAACAAAGTATACGTTTTCCTGGGAAAAGATAACCGCGGCACGATTGACGTCAGACGCAATCCACGTCGGCTGTCCTGGCAGGACACAAAGCGGCAGAAATATGCAATCTTCCCCCGTGATCATAAGGTGATCACCGAAAAATCGAGATACGTCTAATCTACTTTGTTCTTTGCGGCGCACTGTAAAAAAACGGTTCCCAAGTCTGAGGTGGTACAGTACTTTGTCCTTCTGGAGACAGAAGTCTCATTTAATCACTCATGGGGTTGTTAATCCCCCTCGGGGATTAAAATCAACTTTCTTTTCCAGCCTTGATCTGCTGGGAGCAGGAGGGGTCTGGAGTTACCCGCTTGGGAAAAATCTGCGGACTCATTTACACGACCAAGCACCGAGTCCAGCCCGACGTATGGGAATAGACTGCCCTCCGCATCACACCTCTACGAAGACACATTTTCCTTGACAGCCGAGAGAGGGTAGTCAGGACACGTCCGCTCCGGGTGTCGGTCGGCGCTGACGAAGAAAAGGCGGCGGCGTTGGGGGGGCGGGGGGGGGGACGGCGTACCGACGTGTCACGAGTCGACCTGGACGGCTCTCAAATCTTCCGAACCGGAGGGAAGGTCCGTGGAGGCGAGGGAGGAGACGAGAACTCGCTGACCCCGGATCGTACCGCTTTGAATCTACTGTTTCGCTAAGATCTGATGCCCCCGAGTGAAGCTGGATTAACGGTATTAAGAGTCGAACAGTGCGGTCGGGCCCGCGCAGCCGAGCAAGACTTCCGAGAAAAATAGAGTTTTACGCCGTACATTGACAAAATTTCGTTTTCGGAAACAGCCTGTTTTGTTTACTTTGAGTATATAACGGTTCTTGTCATCGACCCCTCGACTGTTAATCTGAAATAGAGATTCTCAGTAAGGCTTGAATGTTGATGTTCACCAATCTGGACCTTTTGTTTCTGGAGATACTTCAAATTCAGATCTGCGGTAGACCATCGGGTTACGGACGCCCCCAATTTTGAATAAATCGGCCTACGAACGGAGATCTCGATTAAATTTTGATTCGATTTGAAACAAAATCGCGGGCTTTTCGCTCGGTAGCGCTGTAGCGTAGCAGCGCTCCCCGTTGTTTTTCATCGTTCATCGTCGTGTTCTACTGTAGTACGGCTTTTTTCGGTATGTTAGCCCTCATTGTGGTTTCCAAAAAGTGCTAGCGATAGCGGAGGTTAATAATTTTAGTCGATCCCAAGAAGGAAATTGTAGCGAAACGCGAGAGCGGTGTTCGGGTTGCAGATCTCCGACATGGCGAAGAAGAACAAAGATGTGCCAAAGGCAGTTGAGGTAGCTAAAAGGTTAGCATTAAAAACATTAATGCTACATTAACTATATTAGCAAAAGTCTTAAGTTTTACAAGAAGTAGAAAAGTTATTGTGGGTTTGGATTAATGAAAGACAGCTTGCTGGAGCTAGCGTTAGCGGGGGTCTGATAGCGAGAAGGCTTTACTTTTGCTAATTTAGTGAAGAAAACGCCGCGTACAAGTGCTGCCAAGAAGTAAAAGAACACCAGAAACACAGCAATAATTAAGTTTATCTTTAATTCCTTTCTGTTTTTTTTGCCCAAACCCATAAAAACGTTTCAAAAGAGCGCAGTATTTTGTGAACAAATAAATGGGATTTACGTTGATTTCAATTGGAAATATCCATTTGTTTCGCAAACATTTCGGTTTGCGAACGGAGTCAAAGAACAAAATTAAATTAAAGCGTCTCATAACGCTTTGCATGAAAAGCAGGTCTGGAACGCTCGCTTTAAAATGAACTGCAAAAAAAGTCTCAACCAGTTGGGGTGGACAGACAAAGAGCAATAATTCACAATTAATTCAAACATTTTTTTTGAAGATCCTGCCTCGAGTGTCTTCAGATTTGGTTTACACGACCAAAACGATGACAGAGGTGGTGGACAGACTGTGGCCCAATCTCAGACACAGTAATTCATCCAAGAAAAATAACATAGAACCAAAAAACAACCGCAATCAAAAAAAGGAAATACTCATTTAACACGTTGCAGGAGTTGTGTTGAATGCGACGTTTGCTATTTTAGAAAATGATCTTCAAAAAGAATTCAGCCTGATTGCTCGAAGAATACACCCTCTCCATTGAATTATTAGTCTCATGCTCCTGTAATTCAAGACAGATGGAGTAGATCGTACATTATAAATTAGTAAAAAGAGCTAGAAACAATGTCGCCTTAAAGATAATCCAGACAGAAACCCAACGTTACCCCATAAACGAGCACGTGGCGACAGCAGTGAGGACAAATGACAATTCACTTGGCGGGAACCTTCAGTAGATGTACTCTCTGTACTGTCTCTACCAGTTGGGTTAAAAAGAGAGCGCAAGAGAAAAGAGCAAAGATAGAAAGCAAGAGTTTGTTGGTACGAAGGTTGGGTTGTGAAGGACGAGCCTAAATAATCCCCTACTGGATCGACGTTCTCGTCTTTTCTGCTCCGTGGAGCCAAAAACCTACCCGTGCCTCCTTACCCAAGCGGAAGATATGATACTCTTGCATTAAAAGTCATCGAATGCACATTTCGGAAATCCAAAATGCATCCTCCGGGTGCAAAAATAATGAAATTGTCCCCATTAGTCTGGCAGGTCTTGGTCTTTTAGTGTTTCCACAGCAAATTTTGAGGTGCAAAAAAAAATTACAGGGAGCTAATATTATATATTTTCAATTTAATATCATGGATAATTTGAATATTTTGGAGCAAATAATCTATATTTAAACAAAACAGGTTCATTCATTGTAAGGCACGACGCTTTTGAATATCAAGTTGAGAAAGATATTGGATTCTAATCAGCTAAAAAACAGTTAAACAACATTTAAAATCACAAAGTAGTGAATTTAATGGGAGTGTCATAAAGTCATAAGGTTAATATCAAATAATGGAGTAAACTCCACACAGATGCCATCCATCCATCCATCCATCCATCCATCCATCCATCCATCCATCCATCCATCCATCCATCCATCTTCTGCACTCAGTTTATATTGAAATGCATTAATTTAAAATAAGAAAGATATATTTGATGAAAAGATCTATATCATTTCTCTCATTAGAGAAATATTGGGCAGACATTTGGAAAAATGGCCCATGTTCAGAGAAATAGCCCAGAAAATGAACAGTACATAACATAACTGTCATCTACATGTTCTAAGGCTTCAATAAACAACCTTCTAAAATATAACTAAAATATTGTTCTGTAAATATTCAGATGATTCACACGCACTGATAAAGATGCATCTATGAAAGGATGACATCACCTGATAAAATCAGCCGGTCGATACGCAGGTGGCACTCCGATCATAATTCCAAAACCATCGATTTTTGAAAAAAAAAAAAGCACACCCAAGTCAGACGTAGCGGCGCCTTATTTGTCAGAATCGGACGATGCTTTAATGCTCATTAATGCGTCTCGGAAAAAAGGAAAGGCAGGTTTACCTTGATGTATGCTAGATGCTAAAATACATTAAAACAAATTAATTTCCCCGCTTTGCTGACTGGTGGCGAAGATCTAATAGAGACAGTTTTAAAAAGTGAAGCAACGAACAGCCGCCACAAAGTGTGGTGAGTCTTTTCTTACATAATGTGAGAAGACTGAACATAAGTGTATTAAGCTCTGATGGAGAAAAGTAGGTTAACGGTGCTGGTCTCTCATGACTTTGTAACAATGGGGGCTAATTCACTGAGCGGCTCTGCAGGAGGACAGAAAAAAAAGCAAAAAGAAATGCCTCACAAACCGACGTAGGCCTCCGACAGCCGAGACAAATCATTTTTAAAGGGAATCTATATCCCGGCCGATAATAACCTCACGAAAAATAGAAAGTGGGGGGTTTACTCGTCAAATCAAATCAAATAAAAAAAGGTTTGGAAAGCGATCTAGACGTTTTATGGTCAGAAAATGTGTCTAACTGTCTTTAAATGTGTTTTTACTTCCACTTTGACTGTGCTTATAGACAAAACCAGGAAATAGGGATGCTTGTATTGAACCCACGTTACACACACATACAAATAAATGACCCAAAGGTAAATGTAACTATTGTTAAGTATTTTATGTCTATTTGTAAATGACTGTGACTAAGGCTCATATTCAAAATGTTCTCCTTTTTAAAATCATTTGGTTTTTTTGTTGTTTTTTTTGAAAAATATATTCTTTGAAAAAATTATTAGCATATATATATACACACACTATTATATATATATAATATTATATATACATACTATTATATATACATTATTATATACATTATATATATACACTATTATATATTATATATATATATATATTATTCTTATATAATATGCTATTTTTTTTCCACATTATTTGAATGTCCTTATGCATTTAGCTATCACCAAAAACAAATCAAATACTGTAGGTAAAACATTTTTCAGCAAGTTGTTATTTTCAAATTTTTTGATACAATTGCAGATTTTAAGATTGAATTTATTGGAATTATTTCTTGTACAATACTTCTGTGTCTTATAACCAGTTGTGTTGAAAAAAATGTTTCGTAGGAGTTTTTTTTTTTCACATATACCAAGATTGTTCCAAGATTTTCATTTCTGATAACTTTATTTTCAGGATTGAAAATCAACATAGAACAGGACGTATAGTTTCAAAAATGAGAACTCCATTGTGAGTCAGGCGATACGTGCTTGCAGTTTGCAGGCTTTTCATTGTTGAAGAGGTCAAAAACAAAAAAATCAAGGGAACCGCACAGATCCATGGCACATGTTCCATAATATTACGTTTTAATAACATCTATCTTTTAGAAAAATGTTAGTTTTTGATGCTGAACTTTTTAATATACATGAACTGCACAAACGATGACAAGACAAGAGGGGAACCATTGCTATTCAATTCATTTACATAATTAAATGAAAATATAATCCACAATGCAAACGGGAGATTTGATTTTTTTTGGGAAAGGGGGCTTTTTGTTGGATTTTAAAATGCTAAAAACTTGAAATTGCATTAAACATGGACTTTGAGCAGTAAAGAAAGCCAATATGGTTGCTTTAGTGTAACATTTTATGGACTGTGCACATTTTTGAGGGGTTCAATTCCTGGTGCTTTATTTCGTTATTTCCATGTCATATATTCAACTTTGCTTCTCTGACAAATGTTTCAGTCAAATCTAAATTTCCCAACACGGAGGGATGAGCTGTTCCTCTACACACCCGAAAACATGCCAAGCTGTCAGAAATACACCTTTTCAAACCTGGTATCTTTTCATAACATTTCTTAAAAAAGCCAAAGGCACATCAAGCAGAGGATAAAATCAACAAACCAGGGAAAATGATGATTCACTTGAAGTCATTTTTCTATATTTGTCATGATGGGAGTTTAAAAAATGAATGTCTTAGGGCTCCTTCATGCAGAAAAGACAAAAACTGCATTGGTGTCACTTGGAAAAGTTGGACAGTTAAAGAGATCATGGAGCATGGAGTGTGTGTCCCGCTGCAGACACACACACACACACACACACACACACACACACACACACATATCGGAGATGGGGGTGCAGGGGGAAAGGGGGGGGGGGGGCGGATAGTCCACCTCCGGAACCGTTCAGGCAAAGAGCGGCGTTTCTTACGGTGTGTCTGCCGGGCGTCAAGTGTCCGTCCTCGGCTTGGGCGTCTGCGGGGCTCGGGGTGGGATCTGGATGGGATCTGGATGGGATCTGGATGGGATCTGGATGGGATCCGTCGTCCGCATTCAAGTCTCGCAGCTGCCGCATCTACACCATCCTCTGCGCGGAGGAGAGCGGAGGAAAAGGCGCATCAGGACTGGAGGGGTTTGGAGGGGCCGCCGGCTGGAGGAGGGACCCCCGCTGCCAGACACCCCCCCTCCGGGCCCCGCCCGGTCACATGGCCCCGGAAGGTTGCGTCTGCTTGCAAGATAAGCGTGATTTGACTTATTAGTACGTGCAAAAACATTTACGCATGGATACTTTATGTCACTTGTTTCAAAAGCAAGGACCGCGGGCCAAATGTGGCCCGCCGCGTTATTTTTTTGTGGCCCCTCTTGTTGTTTTCCACAATTGTGCCGATCGTGTTACACGCCTTTATGTTGTGGTTTGTTCGCATCAGTGTGATTTTTAAACAAGTGGAGTTGAGAAATATACTGTTTGAAGAAATCGAGGGAACACTTAAATAAAACAATGTAACTCTGAGTTTATCACGCTTGTGTGAAATCAAAGTGTTCGCCTCATTTTGATTTGTTTTAAGGACATGACATCAGGATGTTGTGTGATTTTCATTTTCATTTTGAGTCCAACTCCAAATCCAGACCTCCATGGGTTCATAAATTTGATTACCATTGATCATTTTTGTTGGATTTTATTGTCAACACATTCAACTATGTAAAGGACAAAATATTTAAAAAGAATATTTCATTCATTCAGATCTAGGATGTATTATTTTAGTGTTCCCGTTATTTTTTTGAGCGGTGTACTAATAATCCCTAAAGGTTGACGCAGATGGAAAGCTGTTTCAAGACAGATGGGATGCAAATGATACATTTTGGATTTGAATTTATTTTACATTACATTTGGTTACATTTAATCGCATTTGTACTTTCCCATTACACCCGTTTGAGGCCGATCATTTTGTTTATGTGGCCCTCTGTGAAAATGAGTTTGGCACCCCTGCTTCATATATATATATATATATGTGTGTGTGTGTGTGTGTGTACGGTGTATATACATTTTATCTACATATACAGTTTACTGCATGCAGTGTATTTAAAAACATACATATAGAAATATGTGTACATGTGAAAGTATGTGTATTTTTTAAATATATATATATATAAAGATTTAATATATATATATGTATATATATATAGAGAGAGAGAGAGAGTTTTTTATGTATATATTTTTTATTCTCCACATGTATTGACATGTTTTTGATATGATTTTTGAAGTTCTTGACTTTAATTAGTTTCCTATCAATACAGGCATTGCAATATTTATGTATACCCATTTAGATTTTCATTATTATTATTGTTGTTGTTGTTGTTGTTGTTGTTGTTGTTGTTGTTATTATTATGATTTCCCAAATCTTTTTCCATGTGGTGTTATTGTCATGCTTCTCAAAAAGTATTTAGATTTAATGAGACAGAATGAGAAAATCATTCAAACAGTTTAATGTCCTTATGGACATGACAGAGGAAGAACTTGAATAGAATTCAATTCATCGGTTAACAAATAAAACTAACTTTTGCCTTTTTGTTAATATACATATATGAAGAAATGTGTATTAATGCTAAACATACATTTTATACTGTTCTTTGAGCAGCGATCTTAACATTTCAGCATTCCACATAAACAAATAAGCCGATGCAAGCTTGAAGCGGCGTTTTGATTCACCAGCATTGTTTACAACAACAACAGCGGGAAAAATCAAGTCGCTCCCGCCGTGACCCGATCGGTCGCCTTTTATCGATCCTTGCATGTTAACGCCGTACGCCTTATTGAGCCGCCGCTCTCGTGTTTGCCTTCACGTGTTCCGTGTCGAGGCCACTTCGACAAAGACGCGCACATAGAATTCCTCCCAGTCTTTGCGGATGTGACAATATTCCAACAAGCCGCAACTTGTCAACACGAGCCGCATATCTCTGAGGACAAATCTACAACTACACACCAGCACGACCAGTTCAGACTCGACAAACACATGTAGGTTAAGATTGTTGCGTTCCGTTCGCTCCCCCCTCTATCTTGTTGTCTCTTATCTATCGTTGCCTGTCTCTGTAACTTGCCAGAGGGGAGGAATTATCTGCTGAGCGCACCTGGTATCAAGGGTGGGTGATGGGAAACCGGAGAAGACACTTAGTGACGTCCACCACGGGAACTGAGTTAGTCATTTACAAAAAAAAACAAAACAAAAAAAAAAAACCTAGTTCAAGCTCGGGTGTAAAATGAAAAAAGGTGTGTCAGAAATTTACTGTGCTGACAAAATCCAGTTTTTATTATTAAGTCAAGGAGAGTTTGTCAACGGAACAAAGATTATGAAGGATGGTTCATTTTTAATTCATTTATTTATTTATTGGCATTTCATTGACACATCAGTTACACAAATATGGTCATAAGTTACTTATAAGGCCTTTTTTTGGTTTTGCCACTCATGCCTTAATATAAAGTTTTACCAAGGCTTAATGTGTTTTAGGTAAAAAAAAATAGCAAGGTATATTATTAAACACATTGGCATGCACAATAGCAGAATTCACCATCCTTACTGACTACATTGTGAGGCTTTTGCAATAATTTCCAGTCAAATTGGGGGCATTTAGCGATTATGTTTGTTCTATGAGTCCAATTCTGAGAAAAAAAGGCATTTGCTCCTGATGTCATTTTACAGATTGAGTTCTAGTCCTGAAGCTACTGACTTCAGGCAAAATGTGAAATGTGGTGTCTTTAGCATGAAGATGTGCCTGCAAATTTCTGTATGCGGTTCGGAGAAACTCATCGGAACTGCTAAGCTCTGTTTCGTCCAAATAAATTACAGAAAAAAAACTAGACGGGAATTTCGATTAACGTTTCTCTTGGAACGCAAGATGTTTCACCTTTGTCAGGCGAGCAAATCCATCTGCTGGCTGCAAACAAAGGGGTTTCCCTGTTCACAAATATCTTTACTCAGTCAAAAATTGAGGACCTTATAAAATGATTTCCCCTTCAAAAATATCCCACGGGGATTTGCAAATTAGATTCCTTTGAAAAATTTCTATGAAAACCTTTAGAATTTCATGTACATCATCTTTATCGCCCCCCTCTGGCTTACTACATCTGGATCCTCTTTCAAATCTCCCTGGATCACATATTTTTCATTGGAGGGCTTTCTGTTAAACTCAGCTACATACATTATCCAAACCTTACAGGGAAATGATTAAACTCTTCAACCATGTATATGTATGTGTATACGTATATGTATATGTATATGTATATGTGTATGTATATGTATATGTATATGTGTATGTATATGTATATGTACATGTGTATGTATATATGTAAATAGATGTCTGGAAAAAATAAACCAGGTGTTCTGACTGCAAAAATTCACTGTGCCTGCACAATGACAATTAAAAATCCAAAATATTGACTCTTAAATCTTGAATATATATGTATATGTATATGTATATGTATATGTATATGTGTATGTATACATATATGTGTATATATATATATGTATATGTATATGTATATGTATATGAATATGTATGTCTGGAAAAATTAAGCAAGGTGTTCTCACTGTAAAAATTTCACTGTGCCTGCACAATGACAATTAAATATGTTGAATCTTATATCTATATGTATATGTATATGTATATGTATATGTATATGTATATGTATATGTATATGTATGTCTGGAAAAAATAAGCCAGGTGTTCTCCATCCAAAATTCACTGCACCTGCACAATGACAATTAAATATCTTGTATCTTAAATCTTGAATGTATTCGGATACAAACATGAATATGAATCAAGATTCGGTGTTTATGGTCACATGTACAGTGTAGAAACATGTTTCCCCTATACAGAGAAATTCCTACTTTGCTGTCCGCAGTGCATTTGGATATGTGCTGATAGAAAGAGTGTAAATATTATTAGAAATACGATTAGGGCGATGTATCTATGGATATGGGCTGCATGGAGAGGAGCCGGATGAGGTGACGCTGGCATCTGGTCAGGATGTTTCCCGGCCGCCTCCCTGGTGAGAAGTTCTAGGAACATCCCAGCGGGACGAAGCCCCAGGGAAGGCCCAGGACGCTCTGGAGAGATCGCGTCTTTTGGTCGCGGAGCTGGACTGCAGGGCGGCACGGGAAAGTCTGATTCAAGTCGAAATTTATTTTTGTAATTATTTATAGGATCGCTGCCATAAAGTCAAGGGCAACGTTGTTTGAGTGTGTCGGATTTTTATGTGTCAAAGTGTCATAACCCCCCCTCCAACCTCCGAATGTATTTATTGATCCATTAAGTTATTCATTTATCTGTTTGTTTCATATTTGCGTGATTTATTTTACTAGCTAATGATTGAATGAATGGAGCGGTGTGCGTCATGAACGGGACACAAGTGGACAGCTGTGTGTTGTTCTCAGGTGGAAAAGAAGTTTCCCACCTCGCTGAGTTCAAGTATTGAGAAATCGCGTGCACAAAGAAGTTAAATTCACACATTGACTCACTTCTTTGTTTAGCTCAGTCAGAAGTTCACTATCGTTCAACCTGGTGTGAACCGAAGTGACTTTTGTAAAGGGGCCGATTTCATGCGCCATCAGGACTGGGCCAAAGCTATTTTTATTTATGAATATTTATTTCGCAGTTGTTTTTTTTACACAGATACAGTATACGATTAAATATGCTGTTACTTGATTGGCAGCATGGCTCAGGCCAGGCGACCACCGTTGTTTTTTCTTTTCTGAATTTTAAAGCTACTCTTATATCGTGTCAGCTACTGCCATGTTACTGTCAACGCTATTGTTATTTTTGGTAAGAGATCATTTTTGCCTCCTGTCTCAATCTCATATTTCTCCGTCTTTCTCTCTCGCTCTCCCTTTTTTTCCAACCCAGCCGTTCGAGACAGAAGGCGGCATAAATGAAATTAATGGAAGAAAGATGGATTTCTGCAACTCATTCTCAAGCAGATCTGGGCATTTTGCTTTTTTATTATTCATTTTTTTCAATTTTTTTTTTATTATGCATTTTTCCTTTGAATATTTTCAATCAATATTGAATTTAGAAAGTCCTTTTTTTTTTTCTTTTGTTTAATTTCGTACGGATGATGACATCCAGAATAATGTCGGTACATTTATACGATCACTGATGATTTTAACGTTGAAATGAAATGCAAAAAAAAAAAATGTAATTAGCACTGCTATTGCACACAAACACACATCACACAAATATGAATGCGTGCTATGTGCGTCAGCTACACCTGGATTTGCACTGACTTGTCATAAACCTCATGTTATAGCTGATGTATATCTGACACACTGAGCTGCAGAAGTTGTTCATACCTATGCATACGGCATGGTATTTGAGAAGTTAGGGGATATTACATTTTAAGGTGGACTTTATGTATAAATTGAGTTAGTTTAGTTAGTCATGATCATGTAGAGCAGGACTTTTTCCAGCGAGGGTAAAATAACTTTTCCCTTCCCTGAGAGGGGGCCGGGCCAGTTTGAAACCCAAAAAAAATGACGATTGCAAAGGTGTCGAAATGTAAACATTTATTGTTTACATTTGGTTAAGCCACACATAAACAAAAATTAACCCTTCTGGGATCTTGACAGGAAGACAAAAAAATGAAAATTAATAATAACATTATTAATTAAATAAATTATTCTATTTATGAAAAAAAAAAGACCAAATAACCCTTTTTCACAAATATTCTCCCTCGTCGTAGCCCCTTTGTTTGTTTGTTTGTTTAGAAGTTTATTAGGACAGTGTACAATTACATTAAGCACAGAGGCAGAAATGTTTGTATCAGATTGTAGCTCATAGCTAATTTCCATCTGTTGTCCTGGACAATACAAATATAAAACTGTACAAAATAGACAATACATATAAAATATTCAGATAGGCAAAAAATAACTATGCAATATATAATTATTTGAGACTTTGGAGGGTAGCCAGATCCTCGCACATTTGAAAGTTTGCGTTAACTCCACAAATAAGAATTAGCAGCTGCGCCGCATCCTGCACATCCGTGGTCTCATCCGGTGTTCACGAAAAAAATATTGTGATAAAGTTTTTTATCTTTTGTAGTGCAATTACAAAAACAAAAATGTCATACATTCTGGATTCATTACAAATCAACTGAAATATTGCAAGCTTTTTATTATTTTAATATTGCTGATTATGGCTTGCATCTTCAGAAAACTCAAAAATGCTATCTCAAAATATTAGAATATCATGAAAAAGTAATTTTTGTGTGTCATCACAACGACCAAGGAGGGACAAAAAAAAAGGTCACTCCAGAAAAAAAGGAAGGATTACTCGGTAAAACCAAACAATCTGTTCTGATTGCTTGTGTTATTTCAATATTTACTCTGTGTGTGTTTGCATTGCCACTGCACCCCCTGCACACGACAGAAAGTGATTTCAAAAATATGTTTTACTCGCTTTCACTATCAGATTGTGTTTAAATGTAATTATTTCTTTATACATTGACATTTCTAATCAATATATCCACAAAGCATGATAGAATACCAGTGTTGGACACCGGTATAATTGTCTGACACCTTTTTGTGAGTTAATTTTTTGCAGTGTAATTATTGCACATAGAGCCCATCATAAGATGATCCTCATGTATTTAATTTGATTTAAAAATTGCATTTGCATGTTTGTCAGAAATGAATTGAAAATTCTTTCAGAAGGTGAAAAATGTGTGAAAGGCGATATGGTAAATAAACCAAATGAAAAATAATGAAACAAAGAAAACTGCCAGGGATGAATAAAATAAAAGAGCTGACTTGATATTTATTTTAAATTTATGAAGTTTTCCGTCATTGCAGCTCCTAACCAACATGTGAAAGTGTTTGCAAAGGCGCCATATGTTGGTTCCTCGGAACTTACAAGAGTCTTCGCCGTAACCAGCTGCTCAAACAAAACACCTTCTTTGCAAATATCTTCATAAACAGACATGATGTGTGTCATGTCTACAAAAAAATATAGTAATAAGTATTAAGAAGCAGCTTAAAAATAAGCTGAAATCATTTTCTTCTTAATACGTCATCATTTGTTGGAGATCCCATTTCTATCTATGTATCCGAAAAGGAAAAAATAGTTACAAGACCTTTCAAGTCTCTAAATAGAAATTTCCAATCAATTTTTTTCATTCATAATTGTCAGTCAAATTTTCAATGGTGAGACTTGTACCGCTGAAAGATATTAAGCATCGTGTTTTAATTTTTAGAAAAAAAACAACTGAAAAATTCCGAAAGTCAGCAACATTTACTGGGTACGCAGATGAAAAATTTGAAAATAATAATGAATTTCATTATTCAATTTAAACCGACCCATTTAATCCAAAGAATCCAAGTACAATAACGAGCTTCGGTACGCATAACCGAAGAAAATGAAAAATACGTGAAAGGCGAAGCAATTAACCAAAATGAAAAATAATGCATCAAAGAAAACCGCCACCGGTGAATAAAATAAAAGATCTGAATGATTCCAAGCTTCCAAAGTATTTCATCATTGCAGCAGCTCAGCAACATGTGACCGTGTGTTTGCAAAGGCGTCGAGCCAAAGGAGTCACATCCTGGAGGCTTCCCTGGAACCAGCTGCAAACAAATTAACCAACAAATCATTTGGTCTTCACACACAGACACAATGCGTGTCGTGTCAGCAAATGAAATGGCAAACCAATAAGAAGCAACTCAAAATAAGCTAAAATCTTCTTCTTACCTACTGGCTATGTGACTTGGCTAAAGCCTCACTTTGTTTGTGGTTGGGCAACAGCGTGGCATTAAGGGGTGCGTGATCCCGTAATAATGTGTCACCGTAGCATGAAATGATCTAGATTTCTGCACCTGGTCTCGGGGAGTCAGGGATGAATTAGGGCGTTACGTGAGCTGTGTTGAGCTGAGAGCGATGCTCCAGCCTATTCGGTGAAGAAACCTCTGCTATTATATGCCAATTTTTGTGATTTTCAGGGCGTGAAATGTTGTTAGCGGCTTATTTTTAGAGTCTGTGCACTAGTTACAGGTTCCACAGCTCTTAAAATTGACTAAAACGCTGACAAACCCGGGTAACTTCTCATGCGCTGATCTGTGACACCGGTTTTATAGACAAACCAACACCAGTTGGCTCGAGACACAACGTCAAAAGCAACTTCAGCAACTTCATTTCTGATCTGAGATAAACTAATTATCTGTTAATTCATTAAGGCAGCGTTTGATATTTTGGTCCAGTCTGTTTCATTCAGAATGGAAGAAATCTTACTCTTATAATAGTTATTATAAGTAGTTACAATAAGATATCATATAACTCCTTGTCGTAACAGGTTAAGTTGAGTTGAGTTAAGTTAAGTTAAGTTGAGTTAAGTTAAGTTAAGTTGGGTTAGGTTGAGTTGAGCTGAGCTGAGTTGAGTTGAGTTGAGTTGAGTTGAGTTGAGTTGAGTTGAGTTGAGTTGAGTTAAGTTAAGTTAAGTTAAGTTGGGTTAGGTTGAGTTGAGCTGAGCTGAGTTGAGTTGAGTTGAGTTGAGTTGAGTTGAGTTGAGTTGAGTTGAGTTGAGTTAAGTTAAGTTAAGTTAAGTTAAGTAAGTTGAGTTAAGTTAATTTAAGTTACGATAAGTTTAGTTGAGTTGAGTATGGTTGAGTTGAGTTGAGTTGAGTTGAGTTAAATTAAGTTAAGTGTAGTTACGTTACGTAACGTTACGTTACGTTACGTTACGTTACGTTACGTTACGTTACGTTACGTTACGTTACGTTACGTTACGTTACGTTACGTTACGTTACGTTACGTCAAGTCAAGTCAAGTCAAGTCAAGTCAAGTTAAATTAAGTTCAGTTAAGTTGAGTTATAGGGGAGTGTGAAGCCTTTCATATGTCATTCAAACACTTATTACTTAATCTTGTGTTGAAACTGCTATGATGGTGAAGCTGTGTTTGGGAAATATTTGCCAGTTTTATCTTGTTTTATATCAGTCAAATAAAGAGAGGTAACAATGGCAGCCAGGCAGGAACAGTCTGTTTATATTTAATAAGTACTTAAAACCAAGATTTAATGGTTTGGCATGATATAAAACGGTTTGTGTACGTGTGTGTGTGTGTGTGTGTGTGTGTGAGTGTGTGTGTGTGTGTGTGTGTGTGTGTGTGTGTGCTGGTCTGTGCTCATGGGTCTTTGTTTTTATGTGTGTGTGGGTGTGTGTGTGTTTGTATGTCCCCCTGGGTGTGGAAGTAGGTTTCAAACCAAGCCCTGAAATATGTGTAGGTAACATCCATCAAGTCGCTGAGGTCAAAACAGTCGACAACATTATGTAAACAATGATCTCAAGCCTGACGTGGAACGTAAAAGAAGATATTTAGTAATTGTTGATATCCAATATTCAAAACATTTCAAGACCAGAGCCTTATACAACTCTGATGTAATGGTCATTAGCAGCGAAAAAAACCAACAACATTTTAAAGCTTGGTTTAAATGGTTTGGGACTAAACATTGCAAGTGTATTATTAGAGAGCCTGCCTGAACAACCACATCCAGTCATTATCCATACCACTTATTCTGCACTTAGAGCTGCGGGGGTCCATATATAGGGATATAAAGCGATTGGCTCGCATTCTCACGGCAATTCAGAGTCTCCATTTAGGGTCTTCTTGTTGTGAGGCAAAAGCACCACACAAGCAAACCGTAGTTCCAGTAAAATATGAAATATCTATTAGGTTTTCTGACTAGTAATTATAATTTACAGCAAAAAAAATGGTTGTCCTGACTCGAGGAAGCAGTTCTGGGGGAAAAACTGAATCATCTGGTGCCCATGGTGTAGCCTATGAAAAAAAAAAAAAAAACATTGCATTAATTTAGTATGATGAATGCAATGCTCTGACAAAAAAAAATGTAAAGCTATGTGAATAGTAGAACGTGAATTTTGATTGTTTAAGAAAAAGTGGATCAAACCGTTCCTTTTTATCTTAACAATTACCAATTGGCCTTAGATTGACTTGCAGACGTGAAAATATAGAGTTTGCCGTTGCTTCAGCCCAGTCAAGCAGTGGTTCATTGATGATGATGATGATATTGTGCTTCCATCCACTAGAAACTGCATCTGAAAGTGTATCTTTTTACCTCTCCAGGCATTGTTTACTAGGTTTTACTTAGAGATGCTTAGGTAAAATGCAATGGAAAATCATCTTCATTTCTAGACGTTATGAACTACACGTAATAAAACAAAAAGCATTTATCTTTATGCGTTTTTAACCCGTTCTTCATGTTGAAATTAAAGCTGTCCAAACTGCGACCGAGTGAATCGTCAAAGTTGTCCAAGGCCTGTGAGGGGATGCAACCATAAATAATTTAATGCGCATTCACATTTTACATTGTCTTCTTGACACTTTTTCTTAATCGATCAATGATCTGTGGATGAATAAATAAGGAAATCAGCAGGTAAAACAAGAGGATTATTAACATGCGTGATAAATGCTGGTCATTTGACAGAGAGAATGATTATTTAAAACAATAAATGAAGTGTATAGAGACCCCTGCTGGAAATGACAGGATCAAGAAAAAAAGAGGAACTCAACTGTTATGTTTCTTGCAAGAAACATTAAAATTCAGTAAATGTAGCCAGTGTGATGTTACTATCCCATTTCAAGACACAAACATGAAGAATTTAATTGGAAATAACTTCTAATTCTCAGTCATTTTTCTTGCCTCAGCAGTTCGGGGGGAAAAAAAACATTTGCGCTCTACTTTTTTTTTCCTTTGCTTTGAAATGTGCCATATATAAGGATTTCAAGGGTATCAGCGAATTCTGGTTTGAAATGAAATATCGGGGCAAAATGCTGAAATGTAATAAAATGTTAATCGCACTGAAGGGGGTACTTGATTTTTTCAGCAGTAAGATAGAAGGGGGATATAACTGACCTGTTATATGTCACAAACGTTGTAAAATATCAGAATTGTGAACATTGGAAAAATATCCAATGTTGCATATTCTTGATATTCTCATTTGCTGTGTATTCATTCATACATTTTTTTCAACCTGACGTAATCTTTGAAGACATAACAAGATTATGAGCATGCAGAATCGACAAATTATACATTTGTCACGTTAAATTATCTCTGCAAATGGTCATTTGTTTTAGTTGTTCTCTGAACAGTCAATGCAAAACAAACATAGCATGCTAGATAGGGCTATAAGGTCATTTCTATGAGTCATCATGCTGCCAGTATCAGTACTGGCACAGCTGTCTCCGAATATTGCGAAGGAGCAGCAATTCTTCACTGAACTCCTCTGAAAACCCCATCCTACGCAAAAAGCAGAGGTCAATTTTGGGGTTTCCAAACCGGGGACTCTGCCCTCCCTGGCTGCACCTTGAGATCCTGTCCAGGACAGTCAGGATCTGGGACGTGGGACAACTAAGTCCAGCAACTACAGGGAATATTTGACTTTGTGCAAATAATGCCAAACCAACTCTCAAACTGAGTCATACCTGAGACTGGACGGCTGATTGTACCGATCCCGATACAACCCCATATTTCCTCGATTTCCTCCGCAGAGTTCCCGAGAATCATGGGCGTAAGCCTTCTCCAAGTCGACTGAGCACACGTGGACTGGATTGGCGACATCCCATAAACCCTCAAGTCATCCGGCGAGGGTAAAGCGTTGGCCCAGGGTTCTGCGTCTGGGTCCTTTTGGGTCCATGAATCGACGATTCGGCAATCGAACTTCCTTTCCAGCAACCTGGAGAAAGCTTTCCCTGGGAGGCTGGGATGTGTGATCCCGCAATCATTGGAGCATACCGTCCGGCGCCCCTTTTTCAAAACGGGGACCGCCAAGAAGCACCGAACTGTCCCTCCATACGACATCGAACACACACGTGAACTGCAACGGTCCTCCAGTTGCAGCTCTGGAAGGAGCTCCTCCAGCCGTGATCCCCAAAGTCTTCAGGCTCTGGAAATCATACTGGTGGGGTTGGAAGTTAGGAAATTCAAAATTAACACTGCCTGATAATATCCACAGGTCAGGTTGGCAAAGGTTATAATTGTCTTTGGGATTTAATAATATGTGAATGGAAACTAAATTCTTCAGAAGCTACATCTCAAATACAACGATAAGTGTGATTGTGGCATTGACTCATGATAATCTAATTTCTTTGTTTGACTACAGCTACAATATTTCATTGAGTGTGGTAAAGGCCGAGCCATAAGCAATCACATGATATCATACTTAAATTATGATCAAATATCCACCCTTTTCCAGGAACCGGGACAACCAGGATAAAAGGCAAAGGCTCCTGACATGTTTTAACACAACATCAGCAAAATCTGAATAATGACGATGATCCGTGCTTCGCTGGCCGCGGCTCTGCTGCTGCTGCTCCTCGCTCCAGGTAAGATTCACTCTTTAAAACCTGGTCTGTGAAGATTTGACTGATTTATAATGAAACTGGGATGCCGTTTTTGCCAAAGACCAGTCAGAGAGCCAGGAAGTACCCATTATTATGAAAGTGTGGAACTATCTCATGGACCAGCCTCCGCAAACATACAGAACTCAGGTGAAAGAAAACAGTGTCCTCCTGGGGGCCATGACTGGTCTGATGAACTCCTCTGAAGACTTTAAGTAAGATCACGACAATCATTTTATAAACTTAACACCTTACATTGAGAAAGTCAAAGCAAAGGAATTCAAATTAATTATTGTAATGATGGCAGATCTCAGGCCTGACTTGGCATTACAACCAATTGTGACCTGAAAGATACAATTTTATTTTAAATGATAAGAATTTCTAATCTGTTATACAAATATGAAAATATGTTTACCAATATTCCACCAATTGAGCACATTTGAATGAAATCATTGTGTAACTGCATTTCTCAGTGTAGCACCAATATGTCATTAATCAAATACTTATTTGTTAAAAAAAAAGGTATGAGCTACTTTTGACAACAAGGTACATAATTCTGGATATTTTTAAGGCTCAAGCACAGCAGACATTTCTGCTGTTGACTAAAATAAAGCACTTTCAATAAAACAATAGATTTCATCACCAAACATACCCTTGATTATGCTTATCAATTTTTTGTGTGTGAATAAATGCTTAAAATTCACAAAACTGGGATCTCCAATGTTGACAGCTATTGTGAGTGAAGCTGCATTGCAGAGACTTGGAAGTCTTAAATATGAACAATGAACCACAGCTCATCAATATCTTCTTTAGGATTGCTTGTGGTTTTTAATAGGGTTTGGTCTAAATAGCATCCCCTCCAGACACACACACACACACACACAAACATTTTTTTTTTTTAGATTGGAGTAAAAGCAAGGAAGTCAAGAAATCAGTCCAGTAAAAAACACTAAAATGTATTGTGTCATGACGTTAAAATGCATATACTAATTCTCCTTGAGGATAACAGTTATTCCTCTGTTTGTTCCCCAGTTTCACCTACACCATATCCCCAAATGTTGGCGTCTGGCTGAACAGTGTGAACGGCATCGCTGGTAACCAGGAAGCCCATACTTTCTGGAAACTGCTGGTTGAACACCAGAAAAACAGCGGTACACTCATCCCACTCAATGTCGGTAGGTTAACAAATGTATCTCTGTCTGTCATCGGTATGCTGTTATTTTACTGGCCAAAAATCATCAAACCTTCATGTTCTTCTTGTCTGCAGGTATAGGAAATTATACGCTGCTTGCACATGACACCATCGTTTTCAATTTCACCACTTGGTAAAGATTCAGCAGTGTCCGCTTGCAAACATGACCAGCAGGGTGGACTGGGAAGTCGCCATCCAGCAACTGGCATCTGTTTGTTGTTGAGTGACAATTAAACCACAATAGCACATCATTCTGTTTCCGTCTTTGAGTCTGACATCTGCAGAACAAATTTGTGCAGGTCGACGCATCGAACAAAAAAACTGTTGAAATAATTTGCTCAGTACAAACACTCGAAGGCAAAAAAAGGCCAGTGAAGTACAAGAGACAACACATGATGGATTTAATATCTGATGCTTGCATTTCAGTTATGACACTCATAAATGCCTGATGGAGCAGATCCTACTCTGAGATCTGCAAAAAATAAAATAAAATAAAACAGGAGACAATAAATATTCCTATCAGATGATGCAAAAGCAGTATGTTAAACCGATGGTTCTTTACCTGGGTTCGATCGAACCCCAGGGGTTCAGTGAGTCGGTCTCAGTCGAAGAAACTTATAGAAATTTGATTAAAATCTAAATAGTTCTTGGTTGTGTGGAAAAATAATTGAAACCCATCCTTTTTTTCCCTTTGCTTTGAAATGTCCCATATAAACAGATAAGAAAGGTGTCAGCAAATTCTGGTTTAAAACAAAATATTGGGCCGAAATATCCAAATGTAATATTAATCACGCTGAAGGGGATATTTGATGATTTCTGCTGTAAGGTAGAACTGAACCAATTATTGGTCACAAAGGTTGTAATATACACCGCTCCAAAAAATAAAGGGAACACTTAAAAAACACATCCTAGATCTAAATGAATGAAATATTCTTATGAAATACTTTGCTCTTTACACAGTTGAATGTGCTGACAACAAAATCACACAAAAATAATCAATGGAAATTAAATGTATTAACCCATGGAGGTCTGGATTAGGAATCACACTCAAAATTAAAGTGTAAAAACAAACTCCAGGCTGATCCAACTTTGATGTAATGTCCTTAAAACAAGTCAAAATGAATCTGTGTTGCTTCCTGAGTGGACACTATGATTTTACACAAGTGTGATTGACTTGGAGTTACATTGTGTTGTTCAAGTGTTCCCTTTATGTTTTTGAGCAGTATATTAGCATTGTGCATATTGGAAAAAAAATATCTAAGTTTGCATATCCTTGTTATAATAATAATGATAATACATACGATTTGTATAGTGCTTTTCAAGGTACACAAAGACGCTTTACAAGTTGACGACAGAAAACATAGAACATAAACATAGTTAATGGGAAGAGCTGTAGGTGTTGTAGGTGGTTTGGAAGAGGTGGGTCTTGAGTTTGTGTTTAAAGGAAGACAGTGAGTTATCCTTATTAGCTGTGTATTCCCCCGTAAGGTCAGAAGGTCCACTCCCATGCAAATATCCGCCCCCAGGTCAGCAATTCACCTGACCCCAATCCTTGACCTTGGTGGGTTGGGGGAACCAACGAGGTTTGTATGGAAAACCCATATGGTGGAAATTTACACGACCACGACCGAGCATGAATTCCTGAAATCCGCATTTAGATTGTTGAAATGCTTTTGCCTACCGGAGATTAATGAGACATTTTGACCATTTATAGGTGTCTGTTGACAAAGGTTATCATTGACATTGTTATATAATTTAATATGACTGGAAACTAAATTCTGCAGAAGCTAAATCTGAAATAGAACAATGAAGTTTGTGTGATGTGAACACGATTATCTCATTTCTTTGTTTGACCACAGGCACGATATTTTATTGAGGGTGGTGAAGGTGACATTCACTGGTCCATATTATCAGGCTTTGTTAAAGTATGATTAAAAGTCCGCCCCTTCCGGGGACAAAGATTCACGGAATAAAAGGCAGCGTCTCTCTGTAAAGTTCTACACAGCGTCGACGATATCTGAACGATGATGATCCGTGCTCTGCTGGCCGCGGCTCTGCTGCTGCTCCTCGCTCCAGGTAAGATTCAGTCTTTAAAACCTGGTCTGTGAGGATTTGACTGATTTATAATGAAACGGGGATGATGTTTTTGCCAAAGACCAGTCAGGGAGCCAGGAAGTACCCATTTTTATGCACGTGTGGAACCATCTCTTGAACCGGCCTTCACACACTTACAGCACCGAGGTGGTCCAAGGTGGTATCCTCATAGGAGCCATGGCAAGGCTGATGAACTCCTCTGAACATTTTAAGTAAGATCACAACAATCATTTTATAAACTTAACACTGTTTTGATATGACACCTTACATTGAGAAAGTCAAAGCAAAGGAATTCAAATTAATTATTGTAATGATGGCAGATCTAAGGCCTGATTTGGCATCACAACCAATTGTGACCTTACAGATACAATTTTATTTTAAATGATAAGAATTTCTAATCTGTTATACAAATATGACAATATGTTCACCGATATTCCACCAATTGAGCTCATTTGAATGAAATCATTATGTAACTGCATTTCTCAATGTAGCACCAATATGTCATTAATCAAATACATATTGTTAAAAAAAAACATATGAGCTACTTTTGACAACAAGGTACATAATTCTGGATATTTTTAAGGCTCAAGCACAGCAGACATTTCTGCTGTTGACTAAAATAAAGCACTTTCAATAAAACAATAGATTTCATCACCAAACATACCCTTGATTATGCTTATCAATTTTTTGTGTGTGAATAAATGCTTAAAATTCACAAAACTGGGATCTCCAATGTTGACAGCTATTGTGAGTGAAGCTGCATTGCAGAGACTTGGAAGCCTTAAATATGAACAATGAACCACAGCAATCATTATATAAACTGTCCACCACTTAATATTGTTCTGATATGACAACTTAAACATACAGAATCATACATTGAAAAGTCAAAGGAACTCAAATCAATGTCATTATTGCCTCGACGTCGCAACCAATTGTGACCTCACAGATACAATTTTAATTTAAATGATGAGAATTTCTAATCTGTTCTACAAATATGAAAATATGTTCACCAATATTCTTACAATCGAGCACATATGAATGAAATCATTATGTAAATACATTTCTCAACTTAGCCCCATCTCACGATGTACTGTAAAATGCATATCTCCTTGAGGATAACAGTTATTTCTCTATCTTTTCCCCAGTTTCACCTACACCATAAACCCAACCTATGGCGTCTGGCTGGAGAGTGTGAACGGCATCGCTGGTAACGAGGAAGACCATACTTACTGGAAACTGCTGGTTGAACACCAGAATAACAGCGGTACACTCATCCCACTCGAAGTCGGTAGGTTAACAAATGTATTTCTGTTTATCATCGGTATGCTGTTATTTTACCGGCTAAAAATCGTCAAACCTTCATGTTCATCTTGTCTGCAGGTATAGGATGTTATTTGCCGCTTGCACATGACACCATCGTTTTCAATTTCACCACTTGGTAAAGATTCAGCAGTGTCCGCTTGCAAACGTGACCAGCAGGGTGGACTGGGAAGTCACCATCCAGCAACTGGCATCTGTTTGTTGTTGAGTGACAATTAAACCACAATAACACATTGTTCTGTTTCCGTCCTTGAGTCTGACATTTGCAGAACAAATTTGTGCAGGTCGACGCATCGCACAAAAAAAACTGTTGAAATAAGTGTATTTGTGTGGTCTTGCAGTTTCATCAGAGCTGAAAACTAACAGTCGTCTGCTCTGTACACACACTAAGGCAAAAAAAAGGCAGGTGGGGTAGAGGAAACAACACATGGATTTTAGCACATGATGAATTTAATCGCTGATGCTTGCATTTCAGTTTTGGCACTGGACACTCATGAATGCCTGATGGGGCAGATCCTACTCTGACATCTGCAAAGAAATAATAAAAAGGCTGATAATAAATATGCCTATCGGATCATGGGGGGATGGGGGGGGAGCATGGGCCAGTGTCTCAAAGGGTATACCATGACTTGTATGCTTGGTTGGACAGTAAGGAGGAACTAATACGTTGACTTAAACTTATAAGTTGGCAAAACAGAAGTAGAGATGGAAAGGATGTGCAGCAGGTCCGGGTGATTGAAGATAGGGAGGGAAATGTATTGATGGATACTAGATACTGTTGATGGACAGAGTACTTTGAAGAGCTGATGAATGAGGAACATGAAAGAGGGAAGGGTAGAAGAGGTGACTATTGTAGATCGCAAAGGAGCAGAGATTAGTAAAATTGACATGAGGAAGGCACTGGAGAGGATGATGATGCTGTCGGATCAAGAGGACATTGTGCACTTGAGGGGGCAACGTTTGGACAACATCAGCCAGCGGTGCAGGAATGTGCAAAGACCAGCTAGGACATGCCAAATGTTACAGTGACAGGTCCATGTTTAGGGAACAGTCTTGCATTGAGCAGGTTTTGTGTAAAAGTGGTGTGTTGTCCACTTGCTGTCAGGGTGTCTTGCAGCTGACGCCTTTAAAAATCCACTTCCTAGCGTGCACAAATGTGCTGGTATAGCTCAGTGGTTACTTCTGAAACAAATCTTGTCTAGATTTCTTCATATCCCTGGCCCCTTGCGGGACAGAGATCGAACCCCGGGCGCTGTCCAGTACTTTTCTTCCGGTGAGAACAAATATCCAATGAAGGCGCGAAATAAAACAACTTAAAATGTATTTTTATTTTAAATGCAACTAGCAATCCACCTGCACTATAGCAAAATGTAGATTTTTTTTTTTAAGTATGATAAAGGTGATGGAGAAAACTGTCTGTTTCGTCTCATAAAAGTTTAGAAAGTCGAGCATCATTCGAAAGAACTTATAACTATTAATAATATTAAGCCGTCCATTCGATTGTTTACGTTCACATTTCATTTCCTGGTACTTTCAATGGAGCAGTCTAAAAAAATGGGGAGGGGGGTACGTCCGCTTGTGCATGTTACAGAAGCATTTAAATTCGATAAAACACAAATTTCAGGAGGATTTTAAAGCTGCTAATGTTGTTTATAAAACCATGTCACCGTTTCTAAGTGAGGAATTGACGGAAATCAAGCGAAGCCGTACGCGACTTAACACTGACCCCCCGCGGAACTTAGGCTGATCGTCAGTTCATACTACTTCCGCTAAGCTTGAAAGATTTCCAAAAAAATACAAAAATAAAAAAATCGACTACATCGTCTTCATATAAATGTAAGGTTTGAAATATAAATCAAATCGATAAATTGGAATTTTAAAAATGACGTTTTACTCAGTAATAACCGCATTAGTGATTTGGGTTTCAGACACCAGTACTGTGCAACTTGCATATCCATCAGTCCATGTGGACGAACTTCTATTTCCGAACCGCAGTACGTTTATAATATAGCCCATTGCCTTATTTTATTTCTTATAATATGCAGCAACAACTGCACGGATGTATTTCGAGATGTATTACAGGAAATGTGGAGAGACGGATGTTATGCTTTGGATGATTGAGACACTGGCCCTCCTGGTGGTTGAAATGGTAAGTTTATCAGTGAAGAAGTTATGGAATCATACAGTTTCAAAAAAATGAATAAGCAAGCAAACAAATACATAGTTAATAGACACCAATCAGATAATTCAAGATTTTAAAATGATTAGGGTTGGAACTCAAATAAGCATTGATGAAGCAACAAGGCTCTTCTTCAAGGGTCAAATTCAGTGGAAAAACCGCTGACTTCAGAAAACTGGAGATTTAGATTATGAATCATTTTTACGAATTTAAATCTCAAAAACATACGGTTAGTAAATGATGAACACAAAGTTTCACATGACTTTCATCATTTCTTGACATCAGTAACCAAGTTGAGCAGGCAGCTCAACAGCTCGCCACTATTTAGTAGATTTGGAAAAGTGTTAAAAACTCACAAGTTTAGCCACTATAAAAATAGACTGTCAAAAAAGTAATCATGAAATAAAACAAAGTCCTAACCAACCAGCTTGGACTTGTACACCCCATGATCACTACATACAATACAATACAATTCTAATCCACGCAACAAAGAACATTAGACTGAATATGAATGAAACATGAAATTTCAAAAATATATTTTTAAATGAATTAAATCGACAGTTCTATACTTTCTCTAAAGAATAAGTTGCCCTCACAGGCAACTTATTTTCTTGGTACGCACCCGTATCTTCTGTTAAAATGAAGCTATTGTCATTATTTTTCTCTCCTACTAGTTGCTTTGTTAATGATTTTGACGCAATTATTTTTCTCTTTTGATTTTTCACTCCATAGAAACACATTATTAGAAATGACTATTAGACTATTAGAGAAACACACACAAACAAACACATACACACACACACACAAAATCACCAAAGTCATCAATAACTATTTATGTTTCACTTTGTTCATTGTGTGGTAAAATCATTTTAAATCACTGTTTTTCTTAGGCAAATGAATCTTAGCGTTTTTATTGTCATCTCTATAAAATGAAAAATAGGGGCTGAAAATGTGAGCCAACAACTGAACATCAATTGTTATGTTTCAAAATAATAAAGAAACATTGATGATACTTGATGATGCAGACTGTTGCCAAACATAACAATAACCTATTTGTTAAATAGGTTTGTTTACGTTCATTTAATAGTTCAATGTGTTGTTTTTTGTTTTTTTTTTAATACTAACATTAGTTGTTGTGGTGCTGCAATTTTATATAGAATTATATTCAGATAAATTAATTTTCTAAAATCGTCTTTTTAAAGAATTATGGGTTAAAATGACACTCAATCACTGAGAGAGACACCTGAATCATTTGTGTCTGAAATGTTTTTAGAGTAGAGAGAATCATGTACAAACCATGAATTACATGGCTTCATCATTTAGAAAGGTACAGGAAATCTTTCCTACCTCATGCCAAAACTTTATGCATTATTTACCCCTGTGTATTGGTAAATATGGAGAGACATTTTATTTTAAATGTATACTTTTCACTTACACTTTAGAGTTTATTTATTATATTTATTTCAAGATTCAAAGTGTTTATTGTCACATGCACAGTTTAGAAAACTATTTCCTTGCACAGTGAAATTCTTACTCTGCTGGCTGAAGTGCATTAGGATACGAATTGTTAAGAAATAATGATGGTAACCATTTTAATAAATATCATAAATATGAACAGTGTGGCAGTGCAGTAAGACATTTTAGTCCAAAGCATGGGATCATTGAAGTACATCTCATCTCTCGTTTCATTAAAATATCCATGAAATGAACTGAGAAAATTGACGAAAACACAAAAGAAGTGAAAATTGCCGACAGAGAAAAGTATATTTTAGTGCAGAAGTCAGAGGACAAAGTAAAACGTTTGAGAACCCGATGACGCCACTTCCTTTTGCGCATGCGTCAACGCAATGCCGAGGCTGGTCTGTTGACAAATATCGGGGGAGGGTCCACTGCGGCGTAAGTACACCTTTGTTCAGAGTGGTTTACCGTCGCCCCGACCCAGTCCATGGTGCATTATATGCCCCTTTTAAATAAACATGAGACAATAACCGATTCACTTTCTCCGCCAGCGCTTCTGTGTAACCACCCGTGAATGAAGCGCATTGTTAAACATCTGTATAAACCGCTGGGGCCGAATGTTGTTAGCGATTTCCCATCAAGCTAGCCAGTACGAGGCATTCCATATCCGGTTTCTTCTTTCAAATTAAAACTCGCGTTTCCATACTCATCGGGACTTGTGTTGCTAATTATATGTTTTTGAAAATACGCGATGCTTGAAGAACATTTTTAGGTAAGCGGGGAAAAAACTGAAGCTCAATCGAGTGCGTCCAACCTGCATTTTCGACAGATATTAGTAAGTTTGACTCCGGAGTTTTGAAGGGGTAAAAACATCCGTTTCCGGTTGTCTTTGGCCGTAACGATCTATCTGACTCAGCCTCAACAAAACCCCGCAGTTCCAACCAACATCACATTTTTACAGCCGCCGTCTTCGGTCCGAGTCGCTGCCGCGGGCAAGTCGTTGCCAGAAGTCATGTAGGGAAGCCAAATAATGTGTTTCCCGTCGTCTGTCTGACGAGCCCATGTACTTGTTCCATAGTCCGGCTGAGGGAGAGAGCGAAGGCGGTCTCCTCGTCCAAGACTGTCGGCAGAAATGAAGAGGTAAGCCGGGGGCTTAACATTCGCCATTGTTAATTAATAACAAGAAGCATGTTTGTTTGGACGGAGCTAGCTTAACGTTTCGATCAACGACACTGAAGCTTCCGTTTGTGTGTGTGTTTTTTTATTTTTATTTTATTTTATTTTTTTACAGCCAGCAGAAAAGCCCTGAACCGGATGGGAGTGTTGCAGTCAACGAAGAAGGTATCGATAAAACTTTTCGTTAGACTGTTTGAACATAAATATCCAAGCTGCTCAAATTCTGTGTTTTAAACTTTGAATTGCATGGAAACACAAAAATCATACCATAACAGATTTGTGTTACTGACAGATTTGTGTTATTGTTATTGTTGTGTAATGTATTTTGATACCTGTGCTGCAGCAGCACCCACATTGCCCTTATGGGGATCAATAAAGTAATTGATCTTTTAATTCAATAAAGTCAGATCTTTGTATTAATGTTATGTTTAGTCAAATAGTGGCTAATTGTGGATCATCTATCCACGGCGGTGATGCATAATTTGACAGTCAGACCGTTGCAAGGATTATGTTTTGTTTGTTAGCTTTGCCAACTTTTTGTCAATCTGGAACTAATTGTTTTAGTTTATTTGCTGACAGCATATTTGTTCAATCCACCTCCTCACACAAGCATATACCATGAGCAAATTGTTAATAATCCCAACTTCAAAATTCAGAGTCTGACTCAACAATAAACCACCGTTAGTTTTGCAAGAAGTGGCTTCAAAACCATGGTGAGAATTCAGCCTTGAACCATCAGACCGCAATCAAAATGAATTGTCTGGGTCACCCTCAGTTGTTTTTTTAGGCATCTAACAATGACAGCAGGCCAAAAAAGTCAAAGTCCAAGTTGAAATATTTCAGTGTGTTTTTAATCTTCTTTTCGACTACATAAATTATCCTGGTCCTTCTATCCAGTTAGGTGGGGCATCTGTCTTATGTTTATAAAAATGCCCCTGGAAATGCTACAGACCTTTTCAAGCATTCACAGAGGCATTTTTGTTCCTCAGCAGTTATTGGCCTGGCCTTGTATTAAACAGAACCATTATGAGATAACTACTTGAGATTGGCACAGCAATGCGAAGCTGCTGGAAATCAGGGTCAGACTGATCTGCAGACTGAAAAGAAACTGAATTGAGTAGATTTGTCTGGTTGCCTTAATAGAAATAGGTAACAGAAAATTGGGAAGGAAAAATTGGCAAAAATTTTTGAAAAGAAAAAGCCCAAGAGAATATAAAACATGAGTTTTTCCCCATTTTTCCAAAGTGCTTAATTTTACATGCCTAAATGCATCACCTATGATGTTCCAAATGTGTATGACCTAGTTTATTACTTTTGTATATCTAACATTTCCCTTTCCAAGGCAGAGTTGAAAATGGAAATCTGAATGTTATGGTATTCATATTTTTGCATAGTTTAATGTGTTGAAACTTTTTATTCTCTATAACCTACAATATAGAAAAACATCTCAGCAGCTTTCTATGGTTTGTCCCCCTCAAGGCTCTGTTGCCACTGCAGAAGACCCGGCAGCCATCGCAGCAATTCAGTCTGCAACTACCTTCAGTGATCAGTCCATCAAATATCTTTTCAAAACAGAAGGAGCAGGAGGACAGGTAAGAGGCTCCTACAAATTCACCCTGATTTTTTTTCATCAGTATAATCTACATTAATAACCTGTAATTACCCAATGAGATGGGTCGGCACGGTGGCGCAGTGGTTAGCGCTTGGGCCTCAGCGCGAAGGACACTGGTTTGATTCCTTTCTATGTGGAGTTTGCATATTCTCCCCATGTCTGCTTGGGTTCTCCGGTTTCCTCCAACAGGCCAAAAGAATGCAGCGGGTTAATAGGGGAAAAAAATGGGAAAATTCCCCCGAAAGAATGAGTGAGTGAATGATTGTCCGTCAGTGTATGTGGCCCTGCCATTGACCGGCAACCAGTCCAGGGTGAACCCCGACTCGGGATAGACTCCAGCATCCCCCGCGACCCTGAGTGCAGGATGAGCAGCAGAAGATTGATGGATTGATATTCATTTTTCATTGTAGCAGAGCGTAGAGGCAGATCAGGCACATTTTTAAATCCAGGTAAGTTAAACTTTATTTTCCCCGTGAGGGGAAATTTTTTTTACAGCTAGCAGGGAAAAACAAAGAACAAAGGGAAAACAGATAACAACACGGACAGCAACACCTACCCACCACAAGAACACATAATAAAATACTCTGAACCGAGGGATAAGGTGCATGCTACATGTTTCATGAGGGGCTCCTCGGTATTTGCCTCGAAAGTCAGGTTGTGTCTAGTATAGATCCCAGGTATCTGTTCTGTTGTACGGTTTCCACTACCTGGCTATGAGTGAAAAAGGAGGGTTTCCTGGAGGCCTCTTTCTAAAATCAATAATCATTTACTTGGTTTTCAAAACCTTGATTCCGAAGGACGAGTGCTCACACCACTCAAAAAAAATCAATTACCACAGGGCCGTGTTTTGCATCCTCGTTAAGGAGTGACACAGTCACCGAGTCGTCCGCAAACGTGACAATTTTCCTTTTATGTGGCGATTCTGGCACTTGTTTGTATATAAAATGAATACAACAGGTGAGGGGACACAGCCCTGGGGAGAGCCAATGGAAGATAAATGCATGTTGGATAAAACACCAATTACCGTCATATTCTGCAATCTGTGATTTAAAAAGTCCACTAGCCTGTTAATGAGACCTGGTCAAGGTTGTATATGCTGGTGAGACGATTTGCTAAAATTATTGGGTTTTATTCAGTTAATACAGTTAATATACGGTTAATGTGCATATTATACACACTACAGTTCCACAGGTTGTTTTGTTTTCTATGATGGGTCAATTAAGTTGTAACTCCAAGATCTAATCTCATTCATTGTCAAACTATAGGTGTCAAACTCTGGCCCGTGGGCCAGCTTTGGCCCGCACTTTAATTATATTTGGCCGGCAAAGCCAAACCAAATGACTATCAGAGCTGGACCGCAGGTATAGTCTACAGTGCATGTATCCCTAATTCTACAAATCCCAGAATTTTCTGCTGGTGTTTTGGCAGGAAAATCACAACAGGACCCATAAACGCCCTCTCCTCTGTGTACAGTAGTCATAGCGACCTTATGCTAATACTGGCAACCTGCTACTTAGGCAGAAAACAGGATTTTGCATGTGCGCAATATTAAGTTATATATTGTATAGTATTAAGCTGTGCTTGTTCCATATTTAGTTTTTAAGCAAAACTTGTTTGGGTCCATATGAAAAGGTTCATTGTTATATCTGGAGGAAGATTTTTTTCAATATATATCAATGTTGGCCCACGACTTTGACCCAGTTTTGAATTTTGGCCCACTGTGTATTTGAGTTTGACACCCTGATCTAAACTGATGCAGGTATAATCTGACTTGTCATCATTTGAGGATCATATGACCTACAGCTCTCTGCAATCGTGACCTCCTTTGCAAGTTAAAACAAGTACTTTGTTTGCCCGGCTGCTGACTTTTGGTGCTAATGTGTGTCACAGGTAACGTACAGAGTCATCCAGGTGTCAGATGGCCAGTTGGAGGGTCAGACTGATGGAGCTGCAGCTGTCAGCCTTGTTGCTGGTTTCCCAGCAACCACTCAGACGGTCACACAGGTGAGAAAGACTGAACATATACGCAATTACCACATCTTACAACATCCTTTTAACCATATTTCCCTGTCTTCTGTAGTATTTCACTAGAACTGCTACCGTGCTTTGAGCCAACTTCACACAGGGCTGGTTTCATCAGAGAAATCTTGTGACTGAGAAAGAATAATCCATTTTTCATCCATTGCATTGAATATACACTGATCAAAGTTTTGATTATCCGCAGAACCTTGTTTAACTCTGGGCTTCAATAATTGTACTTGTTTGTCGATAATCGGAATGCTATTATTATTCATTCATGACAATGTAAATATTTTGTGGATGCGAATGTAATATATTAGTGTCTTAAATGGTTGTGATCGAGTTGCATGTCTTTGGCCTTCATGCTCATTATTTGCTGAAGACTGAAAGATCACACATTTACCTCCAGCTCATTCCTTGTCCTCCTCTCTCCTACACTCCATCTGGCTCTTCCACTTGTGTGGTTTTATTAGTTGTATTAATCTGACTGCTTTTTAAACACAAGTACAAAACTGCTAAAAAAACAGACTTGTAAGTCCCTCATAGGGACGAGTGTAAATCAAGACTGTCTGATGCTGAACCTGCTCTGTGATTGGTTTATATTTTTACGGTAAATTGTGGTGGACCAGATCTGAAAAAGTCCTCACAAAAGAGATATTGATAGTTGTATGTCTTTCCATCCCCTGTCTGGTTTAGTCTTTCTTGAGTTGCAGGATTGTGATTGATCTCAATCGGACTGACTAGTTGTGGCGTTTTGGTAACAGCTTTAACTTCAATGTGAGTTGCAAGTGTCTAGATATAAACCGCTGGAAGTCAAAATCAGGGAAACTCATTTGTTGCCCCTTGTTCTATGTTGCCGTTTCAATCGTCGCAGAATTGGGGCATGCTGTCAGCCCAAAACTTAACTTTTTTGGATTAAGCTGAATTATTCTATTTTGCAGATATTTTTGAAAATGTGCTACAAATTGGTAAAGTATGCAATGGAAACTCCACTAATGACACCGGCACAGGCCTTGACGGTGAATGCGAAAACTACATCTGTGCTGAGGTCAGAGAGGTACAGAGTCAGGTGATGAATCTGTTGGTGTCCGTCACCATAGCAATAAAGCAATAGCGATGATACAGAAGTTGATAAAAATACCCTTTGAAGATAACAGCATTCAGCTTCATAGACTTGATAGATAATCTGATCACATGTCTGTATGACCTTGCTGAACAGGCACCACAAGACTAACTGTGGAAATGTGTATTTTGCTGCAGGCTGTGTTCTCCCAGTCCGATGGTCTGGAGGGCGACAGTGGTGCTGAAACACAGTACACCTACTATCCTGCCACTATTGCTGACGCCACCACGGGCACGATGGTGACCACGGTGCAGGCCTCCGACACACTGCTCGGCCAGACCACGCCCACAGGTGCTGTCTTACCTGTGTGTTTGTGGATGTGTCACAGATACTATTTGCCGATAAATCGTGTCGCGGCAACTTGGCTCAATCAATTTTAACGAAGGTCCGAGAGGCTTTGAATGAAAAAAAAGTCTTGTGTGTTTGAAGGTTTGAGCAAGTCCACTTCCGGGAATTATTTTATCATCAAATAACCATGACCTGGATGCCTTACGAACATTATACGCTCTTGCAGAAACAGGGTCTTCTCTGCTCATGAGATTTTCTGTTTTTTTTTTTTGTTTTTTGTTTTTCCAGGGCAGCTGTACGTAATGATGTCTCCCCAGGAAGTTTTGACAGGGTCCAATCAAAGGACAATCGCACCTCGCACTCAGCCATATGTAGCGTATGTACCTTGTCATAGACATGCACACTCATATTTGTCATGTATTCTCTCTATAACCCAGAGGAGATCATTGTCTGATACAAACATTGTTCTTTATTTTAAACGAAATAAATCGGTGGTTATTTGTGGTTATTACAATCATATCCTAGTAAGTTTAATAGTTGTTTTCTAACCGTTTAAAAATTGGCACATTAGTATCCAGTCACCTTTCAATGTTTGCAAGTCATTAGATCAAATAGGCATTACCTAAAAAACAGCCATCACTGACCTAGAAATGCAAAACAGTAAATAGCAGCTGAAGAAATGACCTAAAAAGGAATAAGGACCATTTCTAATTGTGGAAATTATACTTTAAAAAGTAAGCCCAGTGATGCCGTGCCACACAAAATCCAATTAAACTACACGTCCTCACAGCATATTTTGTCTCTGGCATGTGAATTTGAATACCTAGGCTGATAACAAAAAAAAAAAAAAAAACAGTCCTCTGAATAAAACAGTCCTTTTTTTTTTCCATATTTTTTAGCTTAGCATCGTTATCTGACGGTATCTTTGTTTTGTAGAAAGCAAGAGGCTCCTCGGGGTTCCAGAGATGAGAAAAGGCGAGCGCAGCACAACGAAGGTTGGTGAGGATGATTTTATCGTTAATATAAAAGTAGGACACTGAAGGTGAGACATTTGTCAAACAGTTGAACGGCGTCGTAGAGACAAGATCAACAACTGGATTGTGCAGCTTTCAAAGGCCATACCTGACTGTAACGTGGACTATACCAAGACCGGGCAGGTGAGGTCGGCTTACTCAACACGCCGAGGAACACACTCGCTCTCTCCTCGCTAGTTTTTACTCCGAGCTGATGTTTTTTTAGAGCAAAGGAGGGATTCTGTCCAAAGCTTGTGAATACATCAAGGAGATGCGGCAGAGCAACCATAAGCTAGGGGAGGACATCAGTGCACTTGACCGTCTCAGGATCGACAACCAGCTACTCAGACAAGAGGTTTGTGCGAGCGTGCGTGTGTGTGTGTGTGCGTGTGCGTGTGCATATGTGTGTCTCCACATTACTATGGATTACTGATACGTTGTGATCCTTTGGTTAGCACTTGCTAACATGTTGATTACAGTTGCACTGTGTGTCTGTTTAACCCCAGAACACTAACGGCGGGTTATTTTCACCCACACAATTCTTGTCATGTGATTTTCATTGTGTTGCCATTGTCTTTATGTTTTGAATTTTTGAGTTTTATGGGTCCTAAGGTAGCTTCAGGCTGCTCACTGATGTTATTAATTATATGTTTGTTTCCTTCCTCCCATCGGCCCATTTATAAATTGGTGAAAACTGTATTTTATCCAGGATGTTGTATTGGGTAAAATATACCCAATGTTAGTGATGGTGTTACTTATTTTAACGTTAATGTTCTAGGGTTAATATTAGAAAGAATTTAGTATCACGCAGATATCAAATATTTGATGACAAAGACAACAACGTTTGTTTTTAAAACCAGCAATTGAGAGGAAAGCAGCACAATTACATTGTGTGGATGTAAACATTTACATGTTAACATGCTAGTTGCCAACAAAAAGTTACAATCAACACCATTTCACTATCATCTGTACGCAATCATGACATGACATCCTCAATGTTCAACCAATGTCAGCGTCTAAAAAAGTGTCTGTAGATGTACAACTGTGGATGTCGATAAAATATTGTTCTTATCGGATTCCATACTCATAGACGATGTGTCGACGAGGCTGCTCTGGCATTCTAAACTTTTTATTTGCACTTTTTTCTTCATAATTCTTGTTGTTTCTCAGGTAGAAGACTGGAAATCTAAGAATCAGATCCTGAGGAACCTCCTGCGACAACATGGCATTGTGGGATCATCCAGCACAGACCCCCAGTGAGAAGAAGGCAACCACATGTGGGCCAAACGAGTACTTGAAATGCTTTTGAGATACTTTGTGATCGAGTGTGCATGAAACAGGATGACATGATCGAATATCTTCCTTGATATTCAACCTAGTGTCCTCGCTCATTTGCTCCGGTAAATACAGCTCTGTAACAAAACTTCACCTGGATGGCGAGGAAATAGAACTTTCAAGCAAGCGTTGAATGTTTTCCTCTGTATAGTTTCTCAAACATCCAGGTTAGTGAAGCTCAACTAACTTGTCATATCAGTTTATTTACCTAACCTCTGCAGTCTTTTTTTTTTTTTTAATGTCTCAGATGCACTCAATCATATCTTCTAACAACTTTTATCTTTTGCTTCGACTTCTTCCCGTCTCTTCTTCACCTCACACCTTAACAGTCAATATCAAGCGTGTCATCCAGTTCATATTTGAGCTCTTTTTGCTTTTTTGTATTTGTATTTTTCTACGTCCTTCCATTTATTTTCGCCGGGGACAGTAATTACATTGCAACAATGTAACTAACTCAATCAGATGGAGATGCTCAAGCTTTGCATTGTAGGTCGGCCATGTACATCTTTACAATTAAAACAAAAGTAATCTGCTGTATGTTCTGATTCAATTTAAGTTGTGTTTATTAAAGTTGGTATATTGGTTAACAAATGTGGAGCTGAAATTATTTGCCATTCACCTATTTATCACCCATCAAATTAAGACAATAGCCTGAGGGTGACTGCATCTTATTTTGAAATTGTCGACCAGAAGTAGACGCTTGCATGATCGCAGCTTGGAGGAAGCTGCAGCTGCGACGCGGGGTTTGTGAGGCGCATCGCCAGTCGTACGTGAGACTCACAATTAAAAAGTCCCAACAATGATTTGTATCCTGCTGGTCGCAGGTCATGGAACCGTTTTAGAGGCTCAAATAAAGGTAAGAAAACTACATGTTGCCACAGAAGAGAGGCGACGACACGGGGCAAAGTTCGCAATGCAGCTGTCATGCTAGCTCTTGCCAAATTCGCTATCAGAATTGCTCTATTTAAAATTCAACTACTTACTAGTCCAGAGTGTCAGCTGTTGAATCAGATGCCAACATAATAAATCAATCGTGATAGTTTAAACGTGCTTTCCGTCTATATATTATTCAAAAAACGCTTACATTTATTGGTGAAAGTCGGTTCGAAAAAGCCCAAGACGTACGGTCACCTGTCGACCTCCTTGCGACAATCCAAAGGTGAATTGCAATTTTGAACATTTGTTCAAAATGTAATTTTGCAAAACTTTTGAAACTACTCGATTCTGTATACACGCCGAATGTTTAAGAAGACCCTTATTTTAAACTGGAAGACTTTTATAGGATTTCTAAGAGTCGGAGGTCACCATTAAAAAGGAAAAATAAGTAACAGCGAAATTCTCTAGGAAGTTTGGCGTACCTGTATGTCGCATCGACGTGTTGATCAAATATGTACACATGATAGAATCATCTAGCCATTAATATACATCTTTATAGCCAAGGCCTGCAGAAATACCCAATAATATGGAATAAAGAAACAATGTGTGACAGAAAATCCAAATTAATTAAAGCTATTCTACTGGAGACATTAACTATAATTGAATTTTGAAATGATGAAAAGGCCTGGATGACTACAGCTTGATTATCAGAAAAAATGAAAATTAAAGTATCTGATATATAAATTTACTTTACAAATTACTTTAAGATGCAAGTGGAAAGAGATTTTTGAATAGATTGCGTTGTGATATTTTGCTTGGAATATCGAATCAACACTTACATTTCCAATTGTCAATGTCAAAATGTATTTGCTTCTTTTAACTGTTTGTAATATTGTTCTGTCTGTAACTTATTGCTGCCTCTTGGCCAGGACTCCCTTGTAAAAGAGGTTTTTAATCTCAACAGGATTTTTTTTTCTTGGTTAAAGAAAGGTTAAATATAATTAAAAAAAAGAAAAAAAAGTTTTTCTCTTTTTTTTTATTAAAGCATTATTATAATGTTGTTCGATGGTTAAGAAACGGTCAAAAAGACAAGACCGGAGAAAAATTTTATACCCAAAATACAGTAATAACTTATTTTATACTGACTTTTTCAGTAAGTGAGGTAACCTAAAAATGACATTAATCTGAAAATCGTCCCTTCAAGCCTTCGATAAAGAATTTGTAATTTGCAAAGAAATAACTAGGACATACTCACAAAGGATCTTAAATCAAGGAGCAATTAAAAAGCAGTCATTGAAATATCCTCAAGAATATGAAAATGCAACAAACTACCTACCGGTAAAAGTTATCCAATAATTAAGTGATCTGGAATTGTTGTGACATACAGGACTGTCTCAGAAAATTAGAATATTGTGATAAAGTTCTTTATCTTCTGTAATGCAATTACAAAAACAAAAATGTCATACATTCTGGATTCATTACAAATCAACTGAACTATTGCAAGCCTTTAATTATTTTAATATTGCAGATTATGGCTTACATCTTAAGAAAACTCAAAAATCCCATCTCAAAATATTAGAATATCACAAAAAAGTATTTTTTGCTTTTTTGATTGCATTACAGAAGATAAAGAACTTTGCAATTACAAAAACAAAAATGTCATACATTCTGGATTCATCACAAATCAACGGAAATATTGCAAGCCTTTTATTATTTTAATATTGCCGATTATGGCTTACATCTTAAGAAAATACAAAAATCCCATCTCAAAATATTAGAATATCACAAAAAAGTATTTTTTGCTTTTTATATTTATTATATTTATTATTTTTTGCTGGATATTTTCTGCGTTCTCCCTCTCCTGCTGCAGAACGATGACACAGGCTTTTACAGCCACCTGGCCGGCGTGCCCAAGGCCCTGCTTCCTGGCGTCCGAGGGAAGAAAATCCTTGATTTCTGGTGGGAAACGGTGAACATGTGAGTAACGCCTTTTCCCAGGAACTTTCCGGATCTTCGCCGCGTTGCGACAAAATCCACTCCTGTCTGTGTGACCTCCTCCCCAGGCGGCAGCTCTTCTCAGAAGTCTATCTGGTCACCAACGCCGACAAGTGAGTGCAGAAACCAGTGAGCCGATATGTTGTCAATATGTTGACGTAGCTGATGGTTTTGACTGTGGTTGTGAGCAGGTTTAAACACTACGAGCGCTGGGCCACTGCTAATGACTTCCCTGTGGAGAACGTGATAAACGATGGCAGCACCACGCTGGAGGACCGGCTGGGTGCGGTGGCTGACTTAGAGCTCGCCATACGCAGCCGCAAGTTGCAGGACGACATCATGGTTGTGAGTTTATTTAATCCCATAACGGAAAAACAACAACAACACATCAAATTCGGTATCAATCACAACCTTGTGAAGCTGCACTTTATATTTGTTTGAATTACTTTTCAGGGAGAAAAACTTCCTGCATTATTGATCTGGCTAATAACATTATAATTAGACCTCTAGTTTCTATTACGATTTTCAATATGAAATAATATGTGAGATAGAAATTTTGACTGTGCAAAAGAAGGACGAAATAATTCAGGGATTTTTTTTTTTCTTTCTCTCGCGTGAAAAGATTGCAGGCGACATGTTGTGTGCCGACCAAAATTTCGACATCGCCCAGGTCATTCGCTTCTTCAGGTCCAAGGTGAGAGCAAAATGGAATTTGAAATCAGTTTTTTTTTTTTTTCTATATTTTGTGAATCTAGAAACAGAAATTGTTTTTTTTTCCCAACATTAAGAGGAAAACGTAATCTTTTTTTTTTCTTTATAAAGGGCGATCCAATTGAATAATTTCAATTGTGAGTATGATTTTAATAAACATGTCAGGAATTATCTGGTTTGATGGAATGTATTTGTAGTATCTAATAACATTTTGAAGACTTTTGTTTAATTTAAATTAAAAAAAGCCTTAACATTTTCCTATTCTTTCTTTTTTGACATTCCCATTCACATGACTGTTGCTGTGATTTCCAAGTTTCCAAATCCTAAACTTACAGAACCTAGATTATGTAGAGTGGGTTAAGAAGTGACGGGTGTGTGAAAAATGCATGTAATACTGCATTTAATATTAATTTATTTTAAAATATCTTTGAGCTTTTCTCATGTTATTTACCTTGTTTTATGAATCCCTTTTAAAATCCCTTAATTTCCCTGCTGACTGTTGTGTCTGTGCCGCAGCCTGGAGAGTTGATCATCTATTATGAGCTGGAGGAAGGAGAGAAGAGCTGCTCCAGGGGCATCGTGGAAGTCTGTCCCGACACCCATCGGTAAGAAACAAATCCGAAATGGGTGGAAATTCGCCGAGCGAAAGGTCGCGCTGAGGTCGTGAGCGTTTTGTCCGCAGGATAACCCGCTTCTTGGAGAAACCGCAGGAGGGACTGACGGCATCGCGGCTGGCCAGTGTGGTTTTCTACTGCATCCAGAGAGACACGCTGCCCTGCCTGTCCGACTTCCTCAGCCAGCAGCCGCTGTCCCCTCAGAGATCTTTCGGACGATTCTGGGTAAAACATCTCACTTTCTCTGTTCCGAACTGTCGGCAGATTCCATCCGATTTCATTTATAATCTTATTGTTTCATTAAAATCAACCGGTGTTGACATCGAAATCCCGACAACCAGCATAGATTTGAAGTAAAAGACTTTGCAGTAAGCATAATCCTGCATGCAATCTGTGGGAATGTATAATACAGTAAACCCTTGTTTTTGGCGGGGGTTACGTTCCAAAAAGAACCCCTGATAGGCAAAACCCGTGAAGTAGAAACCTTTGGTTTTTTTTTTACAATTATTATACAAATAAATACTCTATTATACATTGTTGCTGCCGTCCTTATGTTTTTTTCTTCCTTCTTAATGGAACAAACGGAAGATTCATGCATTCCGTAATGCCGACCTACAGCCGCATAGCTTTTAGCTTCCCTTAGCATGTCCAGAAGTTTAACTTTATCTGCCATAGATAGCATCTTCCGCTGCCTTTTGGGCCCTTTTGTCGGTCCAGAGCATTTTATCAACATTATGCGTTATGGCAAGGGATTGCTGTATAGACACTTTCTGTTGTAGTTACTTATGATACTAAGAATTCATTGCACCGCTGGATCTTCAATGGATCTTACATTCTTATCAAATCAAATTCTGTAAGATGAGACAAATTCGATCAGACCAATCAACGTATCAATAACACGGTCAGGTGTTAAATAGGTATTGAAATTGTTCCATTGTTACATTGTGAAAAGACAAAAGTCTGCAAGTTATACGTCTCATTATATCCTCAAGGGACTGAAAACCTGATTAAGTTTGATTTTGTCGGAAAAGAGGACCGTGACAGTGTGATGACGATGCCTCTTTTTTTTTCCCTCAGGAGAGGTTTATCAATGAGAAGCAGCTGGACGTGTTCGGCATGAAGCTTCCCACAGGCTTCCAGCTCATCGGACAAGTGGTTCGTACTTTTCATCACATCCCATCGCTTGAAGCACCAGTTCTCAATCTGGGAGGTGCAATGTGATTTTCAGAAAAAAAAAAAAAAAAAAAAAAAAAATCCTCATGTTTTTTCAAAAGAAAAAAAAACAAAACAAGGCAACACATTGAATTCTGAATTAGTAATTAGAAATGATATCAGTTTTTTTTTTTATTATTTTTTTTTTTTTTTTTATAAATAGTTACTTTTTTCCTTATTTGAGGTGGTTTGGAGATGTTCTCCTGCACCGAATCGTCACCGTATATTTTGCAGCGTAGATTAGCGCAGCTTGTAATGTTATTTGACCTGCGCAACCAAGAAATTAATTAGGGCACTCGTTCCTTGCGGCGGCGGTTAGCGCTTCCACCTCACAGCAGGAAGTCCTGTCGTTCGATCCAGTCAGAGGCCCTTTCTGTGTGTAGTTTGCATGTTCTCCCCCGTGTGTGTGTGGGTTTTCACCGAGTTCCCGGTTTCCTCCCACAGTCTAAAAACATACAGGACGTCCGTTGCAGATCAGACGTGTGAGTGAGAGTGAATGGTTGTAGGTCTCTATATGTGATTGACAGATTCGGGGGATTATATATATAATATCAGTTCAAAGTGTTGTCTTGAATTTCCAGCTGCTCCACCACTTTGTGGCCCATTTTTTAAGCAATTTCAGCTAATGCAGCGGTGTTTTTTTTTTAAGCCTTCACTATCTAAACCAGGGGTGTCAAACTCATTTCTCATGGCGGGACACATACGGCTTAGGTCAGGGGTCGGCAACCCGCCGCTCCGTTCTGTCGTCTTTACACTGCGGCTCTGAGTGGCTTGGGAAAATGAATTATAAATATTTAATTGAAGTGTATTTCATTTGTGTTAATTCCTTTTTTTAACTTTTAGTTCTAAGTTGGAAGATCATTGTGATCTAGAGATATTAAATAAAATTATATTTATTATTTTTCGCCGCTCAAAATTCCGTCACACTCGCGGCAGCCGGTATACCCGCCGGCCGGTAAAGTCCCGATTTGCAGATGCTGTGCGCAGAAGTTCAGGAATAGAAGTCCCACAGACCAGGTAAAATAAATGTATATGAAGATATTTTGCAAATATTTATTTTTTATTGTTTACTGACACAGTGATTTTTTCCCGATTTATTTTTAAAATTCAGGTCAAGGCTCCGCTACACGCTCTGAAAGCCCAAAGCTCAAACTGAGTTCATTACATAAATAAAATTTAATTTTCTCTGTAATACTTTGTGAACTTCAGAAGCAACACACGACACACTTGTTTATACAAAGTGTAAAGGTAATAAAAAGCAATATATACAGTGGTACCTGTATTTTAGACGTCAAAAAGTAATTGCGGCTCCCAGTGTTTCCATTTCAGAGGAAACCGGGTCCAAATGGCTCTTTTGGTGTTACTGGTTACCGACCCCTGGCCAAGGTAGATGTCAAGTGGGCCGGACCATTAAAATAATAGCGTACTCAGCAGTAAATAATCAAAATATCATGTCTTTCCTCTGTTTCGGTGTAAAGACATACAAGGACAAAAAGGAAAATCTTGGAATTTAATGAACAATCCTTTTACAAAACATTTCATTTCAACACCTCATATTTCCTTAGACAAACTTGTAATTTACTTTTATTGTTCACATGCATGCATTGCAACTAATCCCACTGATCGTACAAAGGCACAAAACTTTAACAAGTAATTGGAATTGAAAAATATTGTAATGCACTTTAAGATTAATTGAGACTTATAAAGAAAGGGATGTTTAAACCATTCACACACGTGCATATAAAATCTAAATGGAATCCCTGCCTACGCCTCACAAACTAAAAAGAGTGTTATTAAATGTGCAAGGAAGAAAGTGTTCACCTGTCCTGTAAATGTGTAAACTTCATACATGAAACATGCAAACACATACAACACACACTGAAAACGCATGGAGTTGCATGAACAGCAGAATTCCACCATACTCTTTTGTAGTGAAGCTGCTGACTAACATTAAATTGCACATTTTCGCTTTCAATTAGGTAGCTGGCTTTTACCGCCGCTTCACTGATATCCCAGCTATGGGTGAAAGTTTGGCCGCTGTTTGGTTGATCTTATCTCTTCTCAGTTTTCTTACACGCTGTCATATTTTTCGCCGTGTCGAGTCTCGTAGTGGCGCTGAATATTTAATTCCTTAAATACCGAAACTTGTCGCAAACACACCAAGCACAAAGGTTTCCCGTGCGTCTCCGTAAATAAATAGGACTTAGTCCATTTTCTTTGAAAATTTTACACTCTTTATCTACTTTTCTCACTTTTGATAACGACACTTCTGCTAATGAGGAAGTAGCGGGGAGGTAGAGAACAGGTTAGAAACAATGTCGTAACAAAGCAGCAGCCGGCGCATCGATAACGTCTGCTGATCGGTCCGTCTCAGTGATGCGGATCGTCTTCTTCTCTGACCAAAATAGTTCGCTCCAAGCGGAAAATTCTTGAATTGCATTCAATTAAATAAATTCTATCCTTGTCTTTTATGCACCTTTTCACTTTCAAATACTCTTGCCGGCCTGATCGAACCTCCTCGCCGTATGTTTGACACCCCTTTTTTAAACAGTTCACTCTGTTACACTCACGATTGTTGGTAGTTAGTAAAGAACCTTGATGGAGCGACACAGAAATTTAGAAACGTATCTCTGAGGTATAAATGCTCACAACCTGCGATCGTAGGTTGTCGGGTTCCTGGCGTGCTGATAAAGAAGGTTGAATAATGCAATAGTTTCCCTTAAGTTTATGTGCCGTAGCCATGTGTCGCTCCTCTCGTCCTCTCAGGGCCTCTCAGACTACACCAAGTGGCTCACTCGTTTCTCCAACAAGCAACAGGACAATCTCGCCAAACCGATCACACGCCGGTCTTACGCCAGGTGAGAAAGAGAACCCGCCACGATCGCTGCGTCGGTAGCGGCGGTAGAGCCTGAAACGTACCGACCTACAGGGTCGGATTGATGGGGAACCCGTCGGACGGCTTCAACGGGAAAACCATCGCTATGACCGTCTCCAACTTCTGGGCCGAGGTCACTCTGGTGGAGAGCCAGACGTTGGTAACGCCTGCCCCCATGCACAGCCAGCGATCAGCGGGGTTAAAGGGAATGGATATCACGTGAACGCGTTTGTCTTCTTGCAGGTTCTGGTTCCGCACCCTCTCAATGACCCCACAGAGTTTGGCAGCTTACAAGACCTCTTCCGTGTCAGTAGGAAGGAAGGGTGTGTACGCAGTAACTTGTGTGACCTTTTGCATGGCTGTCACTTGTGTTTCCATGGTGTTCTAATAATAACTGACATAACAAGATTGAGAAATGGAGACAGTTTCATTCCCTTGTCAAGGTAGAGCCGCTGGGTCAACTGTTTTTTTTAAAGTCCGCAAATTGACTCGTCTCAAGTTGTCTGAGTTGTTTAGCTGTCAAAAGTTACAAAAGAAGTTGTTCCGCTCAACTCCTTGGGTGTGTTTTGGCCTGAGGCGTCTCCGGTTGAAAGCCTCTTGAGGAGACTCATCCTTTCTGTTTCACCAACTCAACTCAGGACTTTATTCTGTGTTATTACAGAGAACGGATACGTTTGGTAGCAAAACACTTGCCTCTAAATAACGTCTAACCCGGAATAAAATCGGTTCATATAAACGTTGCTGGTCTTTCCTCCTTAAACTCCGTCTTTTCTGCAGGTACCTGGGAGGCCTCCGGTTGCTGCAGGCAACCTGCAAGAAGTTCTACCAGTTCTGCTCCAAACAAGGGTGAGATAAGATCAGACAACACGCTGAACACACACCAGCAAATGTTTTCCACTGTCCGTGTAATCAAGGAAGTAAATCGCAAACACATCGAAGGTAATGTGGAGGAAGACTCGCGGCGCACCGGCACTTATTTGCATCTGTAAGTCGCTATTGTAAGTCGCTTTGGATAAAAGCGTGTGCCAAATGCAATGTAATGTAATGTAATGCATCTGCCACGGCATCTGTGGTCATTTTCATTTACTCCCCAACCCTTTCCTTTCTGTGTAGTTTGATCTTTAACCCCTAACTTAACAGGAAAATGTTAAAAGTATCATGACAAGCCATTATAAAACCATGTAATAATAAGAGACAGCGTTACATCCTATTGGATTGGAGCTGTAAGAAAGCGGAGGAATGCACTGGAACCAAAGTGGAGCTGTGACACTACAGGGGAGTCGAGATAAAGAAGGTGGCCAGAGAGATGGAGGAGTTACTGTAGGTTGAGTCGCTGTGAAAAACCCTGAAGGGAAAAGCCAAAAGGAAACCAGGCAAACCAGTCGTCCCCAATTCCAACATAGACAAAGTTTTTATATCATCTTCTGATTTTCATTTTCATTTACCAGTTAATGCAGGGGTCCCCAAACTACGGCCCGGGGGCCGGATTCGGCCCGCCGACGCATTTTGCCCGGCCCCCGAACAATACAAGAGATGCATTATGATATTTTTTTTCATTCATTTCACGTAATCGTGACTCGTACATGCGTAGAACGTAACATTGTATTCCACCCTTCTGCAGTCTGGTATCATCTGAAACCCCTCCCTCAAAAAAAAAAAAAAAAAAATCCTGGACACACCCCTGTTAAATAACATGGAATATTGGTGAAAAGATTAGGTAAGAGAAAAATAGATTCAGAATGCAGGGTTTTTAACTTGGTAAGTGTTTTTAACTTGGTAGGTTTGGTTTCATAGCCTGCTTGCTTTCTGGTTTTCCCACTGAATTTGATATTAGAGCTGCAAACTGTTGGGTCTACAAGAGAGTTAATGTTCCTTGGTCTTTTCATCCGTGAAAAACTTGAAAAGGGTTATTTGGCTATTCCATAAATAGTGTTATTTATTTCATTAATAATGTTATTATTTATTTTCTGATTTTTTTTTTTTCCTGTCAAGATCCCAGGATTGGTTAAATTTTTGGTTATGTGTGGCTTTCTGGAAAACAATAAATGTTTACCTTCAGACGCCTCTGTGATCGTCACACTTTTTGTTACAAACTGGCCCGCCGTCAGAGAAGGCAAAAGTTATTTGTCCCTCGCAGGAAAAAGTTTGGGGACCCCTGAGGTAAACTGTTCAGAGAATGTGGAAAAGTGAGATAGATGGGTAGAAGAATGCTGAGGTTGGCAGGCAGGAGGTCTGAAGAGAGGAAAGTTATGGATCTAGTGAACGAGGATATGAATTGAAGTATATTGCTGTTGAACATAAAATCTTTTTTTTTTTTTTTTTTTCTATGGTTACCTCATTCCTCTGGATGTCTGCTTCCCGCATTTGCACAATGATGGAATTTGCAAGAGTGAACTGATGCTATAAACAATGACATTCTGTCACAGTGAGGAATGACAAGAGGAAGAAACGTATGTGAAAAAAATTTTGGTAAAAAGTTAAATAAACATTATAAGGATCCTCAAACGGAAACAGACCCAGCTGTGGTTATCTCAAGGTTAAATGATACGCATGGAGATTTACTGCATACACATCAGCATATATAAACAGTTATGGTTGAATTAAAAAAAAAAACGATCAAAATTCACATGTATAAACTGTATAAACTGAAGAAAACACATTTATATTATCAGATTATTGTGGACAGAACAAACATAAAAATGATGAATTAATAAATACACCTTACCATGCCTTTCCCACTGGTGTGTGGCATAATGTTGCGGATTTAAAATTTAAATTTACATTTTTTAGTATTTTGTACTCTGTAATTCTATATTTACAGCATGAATGAATCATTATGAAATGCAAATTAGAGCCAAATTGTATCAGGCAGTAAAAACTGGACCAAAACAACGCATTCTCAAAATCATATCTCGAGAATTTATTTTTATTATTCTTACACGAAAAGACCATAAAGCTAAACGTGCAAACGAAATATCCCTCGGATCATGTTCTTAAACACCATCTCAACTTGTCTCCGCAGCATCGCGTTGACCAAGCAGAACTTCACGCTGAAGTACGACACCAACATTCCCCGCCAAGTGGTGAGGACCCCACTTCTGACTAGAACGTGAACCCCTTTTTGGCTCATGAAACCATCACCTGAAATCAATGTTTTGTCTCTTTACTAAAGGGCCTTGCTGGAAGCAGGTAAACACTCCCCTTTTTGGACTGATATCTTAAGCGAGACGGTTTTGAGTTAATTCGCCAGTCTGTCCTTCAGCGCCATCGTCTCCGCCACCCTGAAGTGTCTGATGAAATTCTACAACATCACGGATGACGTACGTGCCACCATATCTTAAACCAAGCTTAAAAATCTCACGTCACACTCATAAACACTGATCGACGCGTCGGTCAAGAGTCCCGGTTTTGGGGACGCTCCGATCACCTCGTTTTCAAAGTCCAACACGTTAAATTGAGGAACAAAAAAACCATAATGATAATCATATACTCACCGGCCACTTTATTAGGTACACCTGTCCAACTGCTCGTTTACACTTAATTTCTAATCAGCCAATAACATGGCGGCAACTCAGTGCATTTAGGCATGTAGACATGGTCAAGACAATCTCCTGCAGTTCAAACCGAGCATCAGTCTGGGGAAGAAAGATGATTTGAGTGACTTTGAACGTGGTATGGTTGTTGGTGCCAGAAGGGCTGGTCTGAGTATTTCAGAAACTGCTGATCTACTGGGATTTTCACGCACAACCATCGCTAGGGTTTACAGAGAATGGTCCGAAAAAGAAAAAATATCCAGCGAGGGGCAGTTCTGTGGGTGGAAATGCCTTGTTGATGCCAGAGGTCAGAGGCGAACGGCCAGACTGGTTCCAGCTGATCGAAAGGCAACGGTGACTCAAATAACCACCCGTTACAACCAAGGTAGGCAGAAGAGCATCTCTGAACGCACAGGACGTCCAACTTTGAGGCAGATGAGCTACAGCAGCAGAAGACCGCATCGGGTGCCACTCCTTTCAGCTAAGAACAGGAAACTGAGGCTACAATTTGCACAAGCTCAACGAAATTGGACAATAGAGGTTTGGAAAAACGTCGCCTGGTCTGATGAGTCTCGATTTCTGCTGCGACATTCGGACGGTCGGGTCAGAATTTGGCGTCGACAACATGAAGGCATGGATCCGTCCTGCCTTGGATCAACGGTTCAGGCTGGCGGTGGTGGTGTAACGGTGTGGGGAATATTTTCTTGGCACTCTTTGGGCCCCTTGGTACCAATTGAGCATCGTTGCAACGCCACAGCCTACCTGAGTATTGTTGCTGACCACGTCCATCCCTTTATGACCACAATGTACCCAACTTCTGATGGCTACTCTCAGCAGGATAATGCGCCACGTCATAAAGCTGGAATCATCTCAGACCGGTTTCTTGAACATGACAATGAGTTCACTGGACTCAAATGGCCTCCGCAGTCACCAGATCTCAATCCAATAGAGCATCTTTGGGATGTGGTGGAACGGGAGATTCGCCTCATGGATGTGCAGCCGACAAATCTGCGCCAACTGTGTGATGCCATCGTGTCAATATAGACCAAACTCTCTGAGGAATGCTTCCGGCACCTTGTTGAATCTATGCCACGAAGAATTGAGGCAGTTCTGAAGGCAAAAAGGGGGTCCAACCCGTTACTAGCATGGTGTACCTAATAAAGTGGCCGGTGAGTGTATATCGTAATGTTACAGCCGATCGGTACAAAAGGATACAAAATCGAGCTACGAACTAACTTACCGACATCATCGGTTCATCGCGAACAAATATGCCGCCTGAAAAATCGGGGTTGCTTTATCACAATAAATGAGCTGTTGTTGTTGTTTTCCTCAGGATCTCCCAAAGCCGGTGCGAGCAAACTTCATCCTCAACGTGGAGACGGATGAGCTGTTCATCACGGCGGGCCTCCAGGACAGGGTGGTGCAGGTCAGACACCAAGTCAGATGTCTCGCGGTTCACAAGTGCGGTAATAGAAAGTGACTGACGCTTTGCCATGTCCAGGTCTATGAAGGATTAATCTACATGGATTTTAGCAAGAAACTGATGGAAGAGAAGGGCTACGGTATGTATGTCGTCCCAAGTGTAAAGGTCGGGCCTGGCCACATGGAAAAATGAATATCTTTGAATATTTTACAGTATATAAATGCTCAATTAAAGGTCTTAAGTGTGGCACTATTGTTGTTTTTTTTTTAAGCAATGTAAAGTTATGTCTTTTTAAAACAATGTTAGCTTTTTTTTTTTAAAGTGGTTTCTTAACTTTGATAATTCACTTCTGTGATTTCTATGTAAAAAGAAATTGTGCATTATTATTTTTTAAACTTGCCATTTTTTTTGTCTTACTTTTGACATTTTCCAGTATTTCCAAGCTGTTTTTAACTTCTTTGGAATTTCCAGGTTATATATAAAGTGGTTTCTAAACTTTGATATATTTCTGTTGACTTTATATGATTTCTGTGGAAAAAACACATTTTTTAAAGTGATCTTTTTTCATCTTGCATTAAGCTGTTTTAAAAAGTAACTTTTTTGGAATTTTCAAGTTATATTTAAAGTGGTTTCTTAACTTTGATACTTTCCTGTTGACTGTATATGATTTGCGTGGAAAAAAATAACTTTTTTGGAATGTTAAAATTATATTTAAAGTGGTTTCTTAACTTTGATACATTTCTGTTGACTTTATATGATTTCTGTGAATTTTTTTTTTTTTAAACTGATCATTTTTGCCTTGTGTTAAGCAGTTTCAAAAAAGTAACTTTTTTAGAATTTTCAAGTTATATTTAAAATGGTTTCTTAACTTTTATACATTTCTATTGACTTGATATGATTTCTGTGTAAAAAAAAAAAAAAATTTAAACTGACCATTTTTGTCTTGCGTTAAGCAGTTTCAAAAAAGTAACTTTTTTAGAATTTTCATTTGTAAGTAACTTTAACAAATTGCTAATCAGTCACAGTTACCCTATATAAGTTATTGTAACCCCGACCAAGTCTGAATAATTTATATTGAAACAGAGAGAATCTTTTTACTGAAAAAAAAGTACGACATTGTTTGTAACGTTTATTTGTCATTCTAAGGCAACTATGCATCCATGGAAATGAGTGGCCTCCCGCCGTTCTGGCTCGCTTACCTGAGCGACCCGAGCGACTCCGGACGCATCCACAGCAACGTCCGTCAGCGTTGGCTCAGCGGTACGGTGCTTTGGCCGCCTTTACGTTTTTTTTTTTTCCTCAACATCAGCAAGATTACAGGTTGACTAATCAAACTGCTGATTTTGAGCAAACACTCTTTACTGTTTTTTTTTTTTTTTTTTAGGTGTGTTGCCTTTAGATGGATTCAAACTGTCAGTTGACAGTAAACAGGATGTCATAGCCAAAGAAATCTTAACAGGAGATGAAATATTTAAACTGTTTATCATCCCCTGCTGACAGAATTACTTCGATTTTGATGCGGTGGGATTAAAAAAAAAAAAGAGAAAACGTGTTGATCAGGAGATCTGGAAACTGCAACAGCTGGAATATGTTATGTTATAAGATGAAAACCTTTTTGAAAATAAAAGAACACATTGAATTTAAGTGAGACAGCTGCATTTTATCACAAAAAAAAATTAATAGAATATTACATTTTTTTTTATTATTAAATTCATTTAATTTTATTTCTTTTTTTGCCCAATGAATCAGTGCCGCAGAAACGTCTTTTCTATTTGGTCGTATTTTCCAGACCGTCCAGAGGGCGACGCTCATATGCAGTCTGCCTGAATCCAAATTATAGTAACTTTTGACTTTTAATGTACAAAACTATGGAGGACTTTTTCTTTCCAGGTCTTGGATCTCATGGTTTGGGTAAAAACTGTACAGTTCCAGGAAAAGTTATTGAAAATTGATTGACCTTCTCTGTGGAAAACATTTTAATTTCATCTGAATGTTATTTTTGTCTACAAACTGATTCTGACAGTCAAAGATCTCGTGCAGATAATTCACAGATAATTTGAATGCAAACCAATTGCAATTTACCGGGTAATTTAAATATTTGCCTTACAAAACTTTATGTTTGTGTTTACCTGAAACTTAAAAAAAGGCTGTTAAGCGGTTTTGCCGTGCTCTGCCTTCTCAGGGGAGGCTGCTGTCGTCGAGGCCATGAAGACTTTCGCCGAACTCACCGATCAAGCAAGGTCATTTTATAACTTCCGTTCAGATTTTCTGGAAGTGGACGCGTAATCAGATATATTATACCACAGATGGAACAGCGGGGGGTCATTTATAATGAACCTACTGACAAATTCACCTATTGTGCAAATATTCATGCATTCCAAATTGCAAGAAATACCTCATGCCGTTGATTCATTAAAATCCGCTTAAACCAAAACGCTTATCCTATAACTTTCCGTGTTGGTCATTTAGGACGGCTATAAAGGATGGAGACTGGAACCGTCTGGCAGCACTGATGGACCAGAACTTCGAGTTGAGAAGGTGAAAAGCGAAGTTTGATCTATCAGTTATGGCTTTATTCAAAATGCAAGGCAGCATTAATTTTAGAGCTAGATAAGAGTCATTTTATTTCCCAGAAACCCCCGTGCCCAATTTCTGCTGTAGTGATAGTGTCGTTTCAGGCAGACATTCGTCAAAAAGGCATGCTGCATATGCCTTTATATAACATTTCATTTCTAGAACATTTTAATTCAATTGCTGTTGTGCTCAAAAGAACTGAGATTTTTTTTCATTGTCAACAGAGAAAAAGCTCTCTTGCTTTTAGTTGACCAAAAAATAAACAGGGACAAACCCTTCAATAAACATAACTCAAAAATGCTTTTTTGGGGATATTAGTCCGTATTACTTATTGTTTGTTTGTTTGTTTTAGCTTAACGCTAGGAATGTTAAAGGTGTTTGTTTTATGCATCTGTTGTTTTTTACACATCTTTTTTTTCCCGTAATTGATTTTAAAGTGAAACTGATTTTATTTTGGTCTATCTCAGCCTCTGGACAGGGTCATCTCTTCTTTTTTCTTTCCCTTATTTTTTTCTCTTTTCCAAGCATCACCTGAGCCATTTGCAATGTCTTGCCAGATTCATTCAGGAAAGAGTGAGAATGTTTGTAAGGAACGTAAGAGCCAATGGGATGAAAAGCGACGTCACAATATATTTTATCCCCTCTAACTCTCTGCAGATCTGTGTATTCAGATGATTGTCTGGGTCAGGGAAATCTGAAGATGGTTGAGCTGGCCAGGCAGGTTAGTTAAACCGACTCTTACCTTTCTGTGCCTTTTTCTCTGTTATTCCCTTCACGCATCTGATTTTTCTTTTGTTTTTCCTCTGCAGTTTGGCTCGGCGGTGAAGTTACCTGGCAGCGGGGGGGCCGTGGTGGGTCTTTGTCTGGACCAAGCTAAACTGGTGATTCTCCTTTTTGTAGTTGATTTTGTCCATTTACATCCACTTTCTCTCTGTTGTTTTTCTTTGAGCTTCCTATTGCTTAGGATGCAAACTTCTATGTGGAGTTTGCACGATATTCCAGTGTAAAGAATGAATGCATGCGAATGGTTGACTGGCCACCCGTCCAGGGTTACATTACATTTCAACTGGGAAAGATCCCAGCCTAACCATTACCCTCAGAGCTTTAGGGATGGTAAAGAAAATGAATGTTTAATGCTCATTCATGCAGTCCTTTCCACCATGTATACAAATCAAACTGCTGCTTAACAGCTGATGGTGATCACCCAAAGTACTGCGTCAGAAATCAGTAAAAATAATAATGAGTAAAGATAATATTTATCTATATATTTATTTATTTATTTATTTATTTATTTATCTCTATATTTATTTATAGTATCTCCACTGAACGCCACAGGAGGTCTTTCCTACCTGAGGCTATCAGACTTTTTAATTCCTCTTCCTGCAGCCGAAGGGAATATTCAAATCTTTGTACTTTTTAAGACCTTAAAACAATTGATAGCCTTAACTTTGACACTTTATATTTTATCGTATTTCTTATTCTCCCTCCTTCCTACTATTATCTATTATTGTTATGTTTTGCTTGAAACTCTGGCACAATAATTTCCTTCGTGATAAATCAAGTTGTTCTTATCTTATCTTATCTAATCTTATTTACGAAAGAAATAACAATGTTTTGGTTTGTTTCAAATGAGAAGATAATGGAAATATTTGCATGATTTCTCATAATTTGGTTATTTATTGAAATACCTGTGATAATTTTTAGGTTATATTTTGATTGAATGTTGGAAGAAAAAGAATTATAGATGGAGTGACGAGGGACGTAAGGTTATCTGATGTGCGAGAAGAGGATACAGAAAGGAAGTAGATACACTGTGCCGAAAGAGAAAAGTCTCAATTAGATGTCAGCTTTTTTTTTCATAAACTAGCTTTGCTAGAGAAACTCTTTTTTTTTTATTGTGTTTGTGAATATAAGTTTGTTTTTTTTTCTGTAATAACTCACCATATATTGTATCTTTATGTTTTTTTAATTTGGATTTCGCAAAAGAGTAATACTGAGTTTTTCGCCTGTCCCAGATCAATGCTGTATATTTTTCAGGATCATATTAATGGAAAAGAAACTTTTTCCAACTCCCAACTGGGAACAAAAACTGGTTTGTGTCTCCACACAGAAGTTCCCTCTGTATGATGCTTTCTGTGTTTGACCCACTAGGTGGCGATGAGGCAAGCCTTCCAGGAAGCCGGCTTCGTCTTCTGCATCATCACACCCTACAATCCCAAAGTCAGCGCCAGCTTTCAGCAATGACGTCTCGGACATGTATTTGATCGATTTATCGCTTTCATTAGAAAGATCGCACCCTCTTTCTCCAGCTGTGTAGCGCCATGGTAAATCCATTATTATTATAATAAGGAGTACAATCAAGAAACTTCACTCCGAACTGGGAATTTGTGTCACCACGAGATAGAAAATATATAAATAATAGTGACACAATTCCAATCATTCTTTAGATAACCTAGAGACCCCAGGAAAACAGTCAACCGGTTTTACAGCTTGGGAAGAAATGTCTTGGAATCATTCAGATGTTGTCCTATTTTTATATGAGAGTTATCCAGAAGGGACAATTTGACGTTCCTTTGACAAAGATGCATTTTTGAAAAGAGGATTGTCCAGTTAAACCATTTATTTGTTCTCATAGTTAAAGTTAGAATTAATTGCAAGGTTTGGGGAAAAACAAACAAACATTATAAATATCCTTTTGCAGCTCATGCATGGTTACCAACAGTCATCCCTGTTTGTTGTGAGATTGCTGCAGGATCTCTTGAAGGAAGCGGGTACCAATTTTTAACAAAGCTTTATGTTTTAATCACTTCTTACCAGAGTGTTATATTGATTACACACAAAAATGTAAAACACTGTCAGCGTATATCTATATATAACACTGTATAGTTGTAATTTTGTCGTCAGTAACAACTGTAATTTTGTGTACAAATTAAACACAATTGCACAGGAATTAGTATTTTGTCATGTAGTCCCAACGGCTCTTGGAAAAATCATAAAGTTTTATAATATTAATCATTCTCTTTTTGAAATGTTGTGGATAATATATGCACAGAATGATAATATGAGGTCACAGAACACCATGTCATATACAGCATTTTAAAGTTTATTTACATTGTCTCATATATGCGATCTTTTGAGGCCCTGCTTTAAAATTGACATCCAAATTCCAAGAATATATAAATAAATACCACTATTGACAGAATTAAATCTGTCGATATCTATATCTGCAGAATAGAATTCAAAAATCACCTTAAAATATTTAAAGTAAAACTGGTAAAGTCAGCAATAAATGAAAAGGAGATCCTAATTGGGAAAGATAAGCCAGTGAATTGAAAGAAAGTTTACACTTTTATTAATTAGTTTTTTGTGATTAGCAACATTTATGTGTATATGTATATATGTGTGTGTGGATAAATATATACACTACATATCCACAAACACATATCACACATATACAGTGTGTGTATATATATATATTTCGTGACTTGTGATGACTGTAGTTGAAGTAGTGGTACTGTGTTCAGACCCAACATGTTATGTCCCTGAATTTTTGTGAGTATCAACATTTATGTGTATATGTATATATTTGTGAGTGTGTGCTTGTACACACACACACACATAAATATATATATTTCGTGACTTGTGGTGACTGTTGTTGAAGTAGTGGTAGTACTGTGTGCAGACCCAGCATGTTACGTCCCCGAGTTTTTATAAATATATATTTCGGACTTGTGGTGACTGTTGTTGAAGTAGTAGTAGTAGTAGTAGTAGTAGTAGTAGTAGCAGTACTAGTAGTACTGTGTTCAGACTCAACATGTTATGTCACTGAATTTATATATATATATATATATATATATATTTCGTGACTTGTGGTCACTACAGTAGTAGTAGTAGCACTGTGTTACATTACATTACATTACAGTCATTTAGCAGACGCTTTTATCTAAAGTGACTTACAAAAATACCAATTCAATAACAGAAAATCCAAAGTACCAGTAGTCGTTATTTAGAAGTCACCACTCTGCCGAATAACCATCTCAAAACCATATACATACATACATTCATTCATTTCCTCAGGGTTTTTCTAGGGGGGGGCTAAGCGCGATTAGTGGGGTAGTGCTTGGTGAAGAGGATGTCCCTAACTTTTTACACACACACACATATATATATATATACTGCTCTAAAAAAATAAAGGGAACACTTGAACAACACAATGTAACTCCAAGTCAATCACACTTGTGTGAAATCATAGTGTCCACTCAGGAAGCAACACAGATTCATTTTGACTTGTTTTAAGGACATTGCATCAAAGTTGGATCAGCCTGGAGTTTGTTTTTACACTTTAATTTTGAGTGTGATTCCTAATCCAGACCTCCATGGGTTGATACAATTGATTTCCATTGATCATTTTTGTGTGATTTTGTTGTCAGCACATTCAACTGTGTAAAGAGCAAAGTATTTCATAAGAATATTTCATTCATTTAGATCCAGGATGTGTTTTTTAAGTGTTCCCTTTATTTTTTTGAGCAGTGTATGTATATATATATTCCCCCCCCCCCCCCCCCTTCATTTTTATTTATTTATTTATTTATTTATTTTCGTGACTAGTGGTGACTGTTGCTGAAGTAGCAGTAGTAATAGTAGTAGTGGTAGTACTAGTAGTAGTGCGTTCAGACCCAGCATGTTATGTCCGTGACCTCAGCATTCAACGAGCGCGTCCAATTTGCTGCTTCCTCCGGTGGGCGGAGTAGCGGCTCCGGCTGGTCGCTCCGCGCTGCTCCCCTCTCCTCTCCTCTCCTCTCCTCTCCCCCGCTCCGCTCCGCTCCTCTCCCCCGCTGCTCGCTCCTCTCTCCCCGCTCTCTCCTCTCCCCGCACGGCGTTGTTGTTGCAGCCTCCGCTCCCGTCACACACATGCGGCCCCGGCCGAGGCTCATGGACTAGCGGTTCGGGCGGGGACTGCGGTGTGACTCCGGGGCACCATGGCCGCCAAAGACGACATCTACAGTAAAATCCTCCCGCGGAGGCTCCGGCAGAACCGGACGGGCTCCGTGAAAGGTGTCTGCAACCTGGACGTGCTGTTATCCATGGGCTTCCCGAGACCGAGGGCGTAAGTCTGCCGTCCGGAGCGCCGTGTTCGCGGGGTGTGGAGGGTTCGGAGCCGGCGGGGTCGTCCGGGGGGGCGGTGGAGCGGCGTGGTGCGGCTAGCGTGCCGGTCAAAGTAGCATCACTTCTCCGGTGTGACGGACATTTCTAATAAAAAAAAACAAAACAAGTAAAGAATAACTTAAAAAAAGCGGGCTCAAACCAGAATGATATTAAAACTTGACCGAGTTGAGTACACGGAATAAAATGTCATTAAAACAAGGTTAAATTGGTAAAAATAATAGCTATATTAGCTTAAGCGGAACCAAAGGTGATGTTTGCATCAAGTGTTTTTTTTCTGTTTTCTTTCCGTACACGCAGCACACACACACACATTTATGTTTATGTGTTTCCTTCTTTATTGAAGTTACTTTCAAGACACAAGGTGCTGGTTTAAGTTGCAAACCTTTTTTTTAATATATTTTTTTAAGTTGCAAACCTGTGTCATGTATTACAGCAAAGCTGTCCTTGAGAAGTTGTCACAAGTAACTACTCAGAAGAAAGCTGTGTGTGTATGTGTATGTGTGTGTGTGTATGTGTGTGTGTGTGTGTGTGTGTGTGTGTGTGGGGGGGGGGGGGTCATAGGGGTCACCCTGAATGGATTGCCTGTCTGTGACTTGGTCACAGTCAGCTCCACGCTCTCAGTGTTCTGTGTGTCATCCTCTACCATGACAGTGATCTACACACACTTATTACACTGGAACCTACTTGGTGGTATTTACTCCGTTATGCAATTTTAGTCCTAATATCACTTTCACAATAACGTGCTGCCGCGCCGTCACATTGAGCAAAAAGTTCAAAATGGCTTAAAAGCTTTACCGATCCCGATCCGAAGGCTGAAATAGAATCGTTTTCGGACCCCGTTCCCCTCCTTCTCTCTCTTTATTTATGTATATTTTGGCCAAGAAGTGGAAGATCATATTACTGCAAAAGAAAAAAAAAGTTTCCTGCTTGTGATGTAATGTAATTAAATTTGACTGTAATTTGATTTTTTTTTTTTTTTTTGAGAATTCCTGAATGACTTAAATGGATTTTCTTGCTTGTTTCTAGGTTGATTTCTTAGACCCTTTACATTTCCAGGCTGGTTTTCAGGTTATTTTCTGAACCCTTTTATGAGTTTTCTCGATAAATATGAAGGCGACTTACTGATATTTAAATGACAAAGTAAAAACTTTGAAATAAAGTTTTTTTTTTGTTGTTGTTTTTTTCCCCCGCAGATTTTTTTAGGTTATTTTCTGCAGATTTTTCTAAACAAATTATTTCTAATGAAATTTGTCTGATTAATTGCTACATTATTGGTGATTTCTTCATGTCTGACCTTTTGTGATGATTTTAAAGATATGCTGCTAATTTTTGGATACAGTATTTGAATATTTTAGCACGCGTTCATTTGTGTGTTTGCTTTTTTTGTTTGTTTCTTGGTAAGCTATGGGCCATTCTGCTTGAGCTCATAAACTAATCCCTTTACTGTGGAATTCATGGCAGTGATTATATGTGACTGACAGAAGCGACACTGACTGCAGCAACACATGCATAATAGATAAACATGCCGTGCATGTAGCGGTGCATTCAAATTCATGGTTTTAGTGGACCTTACTGATATTTCGCTGGCTGGGGAAGCTGATGCACAAAGCAAGTGTCTTACTTTGCAACCGATCTGAGATTATTAAAACATAGAAATGATGAGATTAAGTTTATCGTCACTAGTATTTGTCAACAAGCCAACATAAACACTTCATTAGTGTCAGAGAGACTATTTATTTGCAGATAGACACATTTTCTGAGAATCAAATAAAAGCGAGTCAAGTCAGCGCAAAGTGCACGGTGCACGTACCGTGCACGAACAGAAAGCCATTAATCCGTCTTTCAATTCTTTCCTCTCACGATGCATCAATTGATTTTCAGAAACATTGCAAATACGACGGTCGTCTGTTAAAACCTCCTGCAGACGCTGAGCAACATGATGCTCCTTTCACCCACCTTATGTCTTGTCATTAACTCTCGGTTGTGCTGCGATAAACACTGCGTGATTGTTAAACAGATGAAAACAGCTGAAAACAGCATCCTAGAGAAAAGGAGTGAGAAACAAAATACAAGACTGAACAAACCACAGCTCCATAGAGGGAGTTTGGATCCATAACTTTATTTACACAGAAGGCCTTTGATCGCTGCAGCCACTGAAATAATATTGATTAGTTCCGCTTTAGGAGGAAACTCTGTTAATTATGACTGAACTTGTTGCTAAAAATCTTAAAAATATACAATTGGTGGGTCAGTTTGAAGGCTTTTACTTCAAAAAAAAGAGTAACACAAAAGTCCTTCAGTCATATGATAGACCACAGAGGACATATATCTATCTCCATGGCAACTGCCACCACCCCTCCCCAAAAAAACAACAAAAAATGATAAAAATAGAAAATAAGATACAAAAAAAACCTTTTGTATATGATTTTCATGATTCGGGTTTTTCAAGAGAAAGAACCACAGACCGCAAACAGATGTGACACAACCCTTTCACTTTCAGAAGTATTTGACTAAAATCTCAAAGAACCACTAATATGATCAATAGAATAAAATAAAAAAAAAATCATGAATTCATTTTCTCCGGTTTCCTCCCACAGTTCAAAAAACCATGCAGAAGGTTGATTGGAAAAAATGGAAAAATTGCCCAGATGTGTGAATTGACGCCCGTCAATGTAGAGACATACAATTGCGTCACGCGCATTTTTTTTTCCTCACATGTATCTGGGAGTTTTATACAGTGGTTTTCAGAAAAAAAAAAAGGGCAAGGAAAAAATGAAAAAGTAACTTTGCAATGTATTTTTTGCTTCAAAATTTTAAACCAAAATGATTTTTTTAATTAAAAAAAAAAAGCATCGAGTGACATTGTTAAAATGATCTTTACTTATTACTTTAAAAGCCACAAAAACAATAGTGAAATAAAAGGGCAAAATTAAAAAGAGTGATTTAATAACCAGAATAGACACCATTTGGCTTGTAAACATTATACCTGCCCTTATACGTGCTAACAATCCATTTTCTAATCAATTCCAGTGGCGAATTTTCCCACTGTGACAAGATTTTCTCACAACTGACAATATTTTTAGGGTGTCATTTCATCAATTGTTTTTTAATATTAATTCATCATGTATTTCTTTAGAGGAACAGTTCATTGCATATAAATATTTTTATAATTGACCTGTTTACCTCCTTTACTCTAAAACAAAGGAAACATTTGGACTTAGTGTAACTTCTAGGTAATTATTTTACTGGTCCAGCCCCCTTGATATCAAATGATGCTGTCATTTGATGCCCCTGGACCAAAAAGAGTTTGACACGCCTGCTTTAAACAATTCAAATTTTCCATAATTTCTCTTTACTGATGAGTAGCTGACAAATTCTGATGATTTTAATGTAAATGAAAAATCCTAATCAGCAAAAATGTGCTGTAGTTTTGGATATTTCCTACCATGTTACCCAGCACTTGTCAAATCCTCTGCGTTATTTGCTCATTTTGAAAGTACAAACCTGGTTGTACTTCTTTACTTTCTGTTAATAATGGGAGTCTCCGCACCCTTTCCACCCACGACATGTTGAGGTGTGTGTATGTGTGTGTGTGTGTGTAGCTCAGAGGAAGTGTGCTGTGGTTTGCTGAATGGATAATAGGCCCCCAGGCAGCCGAACGCTGGCCTACAACAGCCTCCCTAAGGGAAGCCACAGCCTCTTTTATACCAGCACATGACTCCCTGGCCTGGCAGCAACCTCATATTAGTTCCCTTTCTCTGCCTGTCGGCCCCCCGCCCCCTTCTTTCATCTGAAGAGGTTGACCCATTAACTTCCTGGACCTGGTTCTGCTGTAAAAGGATTATTTCTGCCGAGAAAAATGAATTGATATGATGGCGCCGGTCAAATGCGGCGTTTGGTCGGGGGGGAGAAGCGGAGGGGGTGAGGTTTCCCTGTGACAGTGAAGCAGACATATCATATGTGATGTGATTAGGTTTACTGATTTCTATACCTGAAAGCATCATAAACTGCTCTTTCAGGGTAGAAATGTGATGTGAAACTTTGTGACGCAACGTGAGTTTTAACGACAATATCACGATGGGTACGAAAACGTAGCGACCAAAAATCCCCAAAAGCGCTTGTACATCAAGTCAATTGTGTGCCTCCGAAAATGTCAAAAAGCATAATTTCACTGAACCCAGATCTTTTTAAACATTACAATACATGTGTCACATTATTAATCATTGAGCCTATGCATATACGATTAAATACTTATAAGAATGGGTTCTGTTTGCATAGTTTAAGAAAACACATTTACAAGAAGAGACTGTTTTATTGATCCCCATAGGGGAAATTGCTTTTTCAGTTATAATGTCAAAGAAAAAAAAAAGGAAATAAATATGAGTATAAATATAAATAGAAAGGCAGAAAACAGGATATAGCAAGACAACGACAACAACATCAGGGATGACAGTGGGCAACATCAAGGAACAGTGAGGGTGAAAAATGCACAACTCGAACTAGACAATATAAATAGAGTGACAACTAAATGATTAGCTAGTTGTTTGTTGTTAATAATGTAACAGTCAAACCATATATTATGATGCACCGCTTAAGTCTAGTTTAAATCGTACCGGCGCTGCATTAGTAAACTGAGTCACAGCGTCAGACAATCCAGGCGATCCATACCCGGAACCAAACCAGACCCGCCTAATGTTACCAGTAGCCATAAAGAACCAAAAAAAAAAGAAATGGATTAAAAGTAATGCAGTTTCTTAATGAGATTTATTCTCTTTGCTTTTTATTGACGCGTGAGCACAAATGCACCGTTGCATTATGGACTCTCACTCAGAGACTCTTTCCCCGAGCCAAAGTGACCAAAGAGCTTTTTACTGGAAACAAACGGCGGACGGTTCCGACATCTGACTGATGGAGGAAGCCGAGAATATACCAGAAATCATTGTCTCCTGTGTCCCTTTGAAACACACGAGCTAATAAATCCTCCGATCTGATAAACGCCCCTTTAATATCACGGTGAAAATTCATCGTCTTTGTCGAGCTTACGGCCCTTTTGATCAGCGACAGAACCACCAACAGTTATGTATAAACATCGTGGAAAGTCAATAAATACCAGCGTTAATCTGATGTTGTTTCAGATGTTTTATGTTAGCAGTATTGTGTCGAAGTCGGCTTCCCTGCGACGTTTTATCCCTCCCATTAAATTGAAATGAATTGTGAGTTTGTGCTTCCGTCTGACAAAACCTGCATCCCTGCTTTGTTTCTGTATTTCTGTCGAGATGATAAGTCGTCCGTCTCGCGGATAATGCTACGTTCATTTCAAGGGTCGTCTCCTCTGCTTATACTTTCATTCACGTCGGTGATTTACGCTCGTCGGTTTCGTTATTTTATCGCTGGAATTTAAGCGTTTTCCCTTCGTGTTCTCTTTGTGTTAGTTGCGGAGCAAAGCGGTCTGGGGTGAATCCTCAATGCAGAGCATCATAGAACATGTCAACTAAGTCTTAATCCCCAATATTTCCTTTCAAGAATACATATAAATGATATATAAAAGGAATACACTAATTTCTGCAATTCAGAAGTCATTACACAGAATTCCCAAGTAACCTTTTCATTGATTCTACAGCTTGGGGCTTCTTGACGTTTGGATAGCATTCAAATATCTGAATGAGAATTTGTTGTCGGGGAAATGTGAAATTATTATCATAAAGATGGCAAATTGAGTTGGTAATAATAGTCGGTGTGAGAGGGGAGGATGCAGAGAATAGGGTTAGATGGAAAGGGTTGGAGAATAATTAGCTCTTGAAATCCAAAATTGGACTTACAGCTAACAATCTAACAATGGCCAAAGGTGTTAAACATTTCCTAATAAAGTTGACAAGACATTAGAGTTTTGTTTGTTCACAAGACAATGTCAATAACCAAATCAAACGGTCATCTGAGCCACTGAGGTCGGCGTGACAACCTACATTCAACAGAATATCAATGTCTAAACAATGTCGGCGTCCGGCCGTGAATGTGGATCCAACGAACAGGTCAGATATTTAACTTACCAGATGTCGACGTACACCGGCATTGACTGGAAGGCTAGTAAAAAAAAAAAAAAAAATTAATTGTCAGGTCTAAGGTGATATGAATCTGCTATTTATTGCTGATTGTAAATGCAATAAATGTGACTTCAGGAAATGTGAGTAGATCCTGCAAAAATCGATATATTGTCGTTTTCATTTTTTGCTGTGGTTAACATTGTCAGATTTTTTGAACAAAGCATTTTTATTGAATATATTTATATTTGTAAAGTATTGTTTCAATTGTAATTAAGTGATGAAACAAATATTATTCAATTATCATAAGCTGATATGCTGGATATCTCTCTGCAAATCACATTAATTTAATTATGAAACTAAACCAGACGCGCTATCACTTTTCCGCATATTCCTTCAGGTCTGAGATTTTCAACGTGTTCATTTATCAGAGCCGTCTTAATCCCGTCTTTACCGAAGCTCGGTGTTGAAGTGAGTTTTTTTTTTTCCCCCGCTTCCTGCAGGAGAAGGATATCGACTTGAGGGCAAGTAAAAGATGAAGGATGGCGAGCTTGTCGCCGTTTCCCCTCGATGTCTGCGAGCTGCTTCATGGCGCCGCGCTGCCTTATTCATGTGATGGATCAGTGTCGTGACATGCGAAGTTTGAGCTTAATAATTGAAGTTGGTTCATTTGCTTGAAGCTGTGCTGTCTTTTCTTAGCCCTTTCACAAGAAGAGGCTATCAGAAAGATTTCGAAACACTGAAAAAGCCTCCCTTTTTGCATTTTTGGAAGTCCTACTGCAGTTTTACTTCAATATTTAGAGATCGAGAGGTAAATTTACGGCCCGCATGGTTTAATATTACTTGTATTTGATCGCTTTAACTACAGCTTTGCATCTGTATATCTATCTGTCCATTTAAATGTTACGGTTTATAATGTTTCATTAATGCACACATTCAATATTCCAAAAAAAAAAGTTTTTTTTAATTAAGGAAAGGAAAAATGGTCAGTTCACGGAGTTGACCATGGTAACCAATCAAAGGGAAAACACCAGTAAATATGTGATATAGTATTTTATAGTATAATTATATTAATTGCTAAATGAATGATAATGAAAATGACCCAAGTCTTGCCAAGACTTCTTTTCCTGGCATTTCCAAAAACAGTTTGAAACATTACGTGAAACCTTGAAATAGAAAATTACTTGTCTATTTATGTGCTCTCTATTTTGTTGTGGAATTGTAATTATTGTTTTTTTTTGTGTTGCTATCTCCTGTCGTCTGCCTTTATATTTTTATTTATATTCATTTCTTTTTTTTTATCTCTCCATTATGGGAATCAATCAAGCTTATCTTAAACCTACAAAATAAGATTTTTTTCCTTTTTTTTTCTTTTTCCATTGTGAAGTTGCAAGAAATTCGATGAAGTTACTTCAAAGTGCTTCAAAGCTGGACCGAAATGATCTCGTAATGAGCGGGAGACCTTAATTCTGTCAAAAGTTATCTGCCAAAATATGCAAAAATAAATTGAATGAATCAGTCAAAATGACTTTTGAAATTGGCAGCAAGCATCGCCTTAAAGTCAACATCAAATTGCGAAGAAATTGCATCCCAAATCAACAAAATTACCTTTAAACTTGACCAAAAAATGATAAAAGAAGATATAGTGACATTAGAGAGGCAAAACATTTTCCAAAAATGTTAAACTTATTTCCTATTATGTAACTGTTATTACCAAACAGCTACAAATTTTCTTGTCGTGGCAGCTGGGCTTGAATGTCGAGACAAGAAAAATTCACCATGACTGAGAACATACCAGATAAACGACATACACTTTGCATTTATATCAATATTGAATATAGGGACCTTAATTTGTCCACTCCCATAATGTTGAATATAATTTTTTTGCCTTTTTTTTTTTTTCTTCTGTTGCTGCATTGTTACACTCACATGCTGCAGCGTGACTGATGGACACCCAAAATATTTGCGCTCGAAGCCGGGAGTCTCGGAAATACGTGTCCCGAGGTTCAGTTTCAGCTTGTGCTGATACAAAGAAGGGGGCGGTGGGTTTGTGTGCAGCTGTACCCGCCGTTCCGGCTCACTACTATATATCCCAGCCATGGGACCTGCGAAGTGCTGGAGTTGGTAACTCATGAATTATTGAATCATCCTCTTTGTTTTTTTTTTTTTCCAACCCGGCATCTTTGAAATGCAGATGCAATGAGCTTATAATGGAGGGTTCTTTCGACTCGTCCTTCTTAGATTGGCCTCGCGTCTCTGCGGGACTGTCTGGAGATGATTGTGAAATCAAAGAAAAGGAGAGTTGATCTTAAATGTCATCATTATTCGTCTGCCTTGCAGGAAGACCTTAACAAGGTCATAGAGATGTCTTCGGTCTCCTTCCTGAAACAGGAGAGGGGAGCCACCGTCTTAATATGACCGCAGCTCGGTGATCAGATCAGGGTCCACTCCAACTTGGTCCGGAAGCGAGAAACAGACCGAGCTATCAGATTATAAGGCCATTGTCTTCACTCAAATGTCTCGCTATATGGAATTCAAGGTAGTTTAACCCGAGGTTTGCATTACAAATGACCCGCAAACAAATGGGTTAACCTCGCTGGAGAATATCGTTTCCAAACCGTTCCGACCGAACGTAAATCGTCCGTGTGAAGTTTTTTTTTTTTTTTTTTTTTTACAAAAGTGACTCTGAATGACGCACGCTGCCTATTTTGGTTTTACTGTTCATAGTGGTTTAATCTCTGCAACCAGAAGCAGAAAAATGTTCTCCGTGTACTGAGTCCATCTATCCATCTCTTTTTACCGACAGCTAAAGCGATACTGCTGTTGGGTGCCGATGGTTTGATACCCCCATCGTCTCCCTGCTAGCAAAATTATTTTCACCGCTTTTCATCCAAATTTCTGCTTTGACGGCATTTGCAGAAATGACATCATTTTCTATTTGTAAACTAACTAACTAAGTACATTTTTTTATGAATGCACAACATCCAAATCATGCTGAAGTATGATTGCGATATTTACAGGACTGTCTCAGAAAATAAGAATATTGTGATTAAGTTCTTTCTGTAATCCAATTGCAGAAACAAAAATGTCATACATTCTGGATTCATTACAAATCGACTGAAATATTGCAAGCCTTTTATTGTTTTGATATTGCTGATTATGGCTTACATCTTAAGAAAACTCAAAAATCCTACCTCAAAATTTTAGAACATCATGAAAAAAGTAATTTTTGTTTTTTTTATTGCATTACAGAAGATAAAGAACTTTATCCCAATATTCTAATTTTCTGAGACAGCCCTATAAACAGGACCTTGTTATGAAATGTCACCGCAATTTTTGTAATTTTTAATAGGCTCTCCCACAATGTTACACACTGATCTTGTAAAATAGATGAATGGGTCTGAATATAAATCCTGACCACTGGAATATTAGTTCACATATTCCCTTTAGCTGAAAATGTTAAGATAATTGCAGAGCTATCTCAAATTTTTTCACTCACTAGACCAGATATAAATTGCGAGTGTCTCTGTTTTGCTGATTTCTCTGTCGCAAACGGTGCACAGGTCTTCTGGACCATCGCAAATATCAGTGGGAGTCACTGGTTGACCGTCACATCACACACATTATTGTACGGTATATAAGAGCTTGTAGCTGTTAAAGGATGCACAGCTGCCTCCGTGACAAATAAAATGACCGCTGTCTCCGATTGTATTATCGAAGAAAGGTCCGACAAAGCGCGACGGCTGGATTGATACTGACGTCTTTGTGAAACAGTGATATGCATTTCTTGTCCCGATGTTGCATCACTGCTTACTTGTTGAGCTGTGAGACCTTCTTGTATCCATTCAGACGGGATAAAAGAAGCAAACTAATTCCACGCCAGTGCAGTACTTTGCCACATCACTCTGTAATATAAATATATATATATAAAAAAAAATTATCAGCAAGGTATTTTCATGATGTTGTGACTCATGATTATATTTTGCCTTGATAACCAACAGCTATATATGAATACTTGAAGCTTAAATTGGTTTATTATCCCCCTTAATATGCAAATATAACAAACACAATGGATCCATGTCAAATTGGATTTTAAGTTATTTTACGCATAAGTGTCCGATCATCATCCAGTTTACCTCTTCGCTGCCTCATTCCCAGTGTTTTATTTTTATTTTTATTTTTATTTTTTCAATTGATTTCAATGAGGTGAAGTGGAAGAAGTGACACTGTCAGCATTTCTTCACCCTTTTTTTCGCTGTCATACGGAGCATTTTGGAGTGGAACATCTCTAAACTAGTCAGGAAAGCCGCTGCTTTCGTCACCAGAGCTTTTTTTTTCAATTTTTTTTTTTTACCGACATCCAATTATATGGTTGTCTGGAAACGTCAGCGCCGTTCACCAGCAAAATGGAAGTGAAGCTTATTCACGCCTTTTTTTTTTTTTCTTATCCTTAAAACTCTGGCTGCATTTTAAGCGTGATGATTATTAAAAAGGAAAGTTTATGAAGTCTGTAACTATCATACACATCCTGTCAGACAGCAAGAGATAAGGATATAGTTCAAACTGAGGCAAACATCATCTGGTGGTTCAAAATAATAGCATGTCAAATGAATAATGAAATTCACAGGGAACCTTCAAATTGCAGCCGAGGCTTGTTTCCTTTTGATTTTTCTTTTTTTCTGGTATGTTTCTGCATCGCAGTCCTCCGCTGAACCCTGCCATTAAGTTTTTGCTCGACAAAACACTTTGTTTTTCTTTTTTTTCCCCCCTTTGGACTCAGTTGTTTCACCATTCAATGCTTATTTGTAGAACAATATTATTGAGTGCCAAAGCTCCCTGTGGCTTGTAGAGCTAATTTACCTGCCATTTCAAAAATCTCCTGCTCTGACCCTTTGGTTTCCCCTTAAAGTAAAAAAGAAATTATTATTATTTATGGTACCATTCACATCAGAAAGGAACAAATTCAGTGTGATTTGCAAACTCAATTTTGAACTGCACTAAACATAATATTAATAATGTCTGGAGATTAAATGTAAAGTCAAACAGGCGGCTGTTTGGAAAACGCTGGATTCTAACATCGGCAGTGAAAAAGCGGCGAAACCGGAAAATTCAAGCTTCAAAGAAAAAAAAATAAAAGTCCAAAATAGGATCCCAAACATAACCACTTCAGATTTTATGAAATAACACTGAAAACAACTGATTTTTTTTTTTTTTTTTTTAATAGAGGTTGTTTTGTCCCTTGGGGTCATTGTGTGTTTTGGGGTGTTATCTTCTGTTTTCCATGTTTCATTTAATCCTTCATTCAGTCATTCATGATTTATTTACACCAATTATCATGCAATCGGGGTTTCAGGGGGAGCCGGGAAAATCAGTCTCTCCAATTGAACTGCAAGCTTTTGGATTCTGGGAGAAAATGCACTGAAAATGTTGCTTCAAATCATGTATCTGAAAATCAATACTGGAGGTCAAGTCATTGGACGTGTTGGCTTGAGTGCTCGCTTCTCACCTTTTTTTTTTTTTCTCTCCAGATATTGTTTCTACCTCCCGAGTCGGCACAGATATTTTGTTCGGTGACGATTATGTCAGGCTGTCTGTCCGTCGTCCACCTTGGCCGGCCTCTTTTGCGACAGCTGTGGATGTTTTGATTGAAACTCTTGTTTGCATTCAGTCACAAAGGTGCAAAACAAGATTTTTTTTTTTTTTGCAGTGTTTTTTTGACATGCAGTGTCAAAAATGATGCTGCACAGCCGGGTCTTAACCTTTGAGTACGGCGGCCGTGCTTTTCTGTGTCCGTCTTTGCTAAAGGAGATAAGAAAACAGGATATAGACGCAAGCATCTCCTCTTAAATTACTTGCGTGAGATTGTTAACCGATTAGATTGATTTATTTAAATGTCAAACTGCAAAGATAATGAAGTAACCCCCCCCCACACACACGCACACTCACACACACTTTCTTGTTCCAGTCTATTGGTGTGAGTCTCTTTTGAACTGACTGTGACCAATGAGTGTGCAGCCAACCTCCAGATACGCTGCAATGTATTCAATTTTCCATCATTTGCAGAAAAGAAAATGGCTAAACTGCAGTTGAGCCCATTTAAAGGAGAATTTTCACAAAATTTAAATGTCGGATGGATCGATAAAGATTGACAAAGAATAGAACTCATATATTTCATGTTCAGAAATGTTGATGCAATGCTGTATTCATTTTAACCCGCTGGTTGTCGTTACATACATTTATGTAAATACAGGCATTTTCCGTGCCAGTTGCTTCAGATAAATTGAATGAAGCTGCTTCATAAAGGTCGCTTATATAATTTCAGCACATTTGCATGAGACTTTTTACTTCATGGAGGAATAAACGACACAGGAAGGCATGTTGGGAATGATTTTAAATTCACCGAGCAGAACGCAACACGCTTTTCTGGGCAGATTATTCACGTTAAATGTATTATTTTGAAACCGCGCTGTCGTGTCCGTAGGATGTTAGATATCGCATCTTACAAATAGTCGTGTTTCAACAGCGACTTCCTGAGCCCATGTCATGTTGTAATTTATTGTGTTGAAATGAATGAAGGGCGATTAAAGATGACTGCCGTCACCCGTGTTTTATTAGACATTTTATCCATTTGAATGACACAAAAATCTGAAATAAGCAATTTCTTGCATGAAACGGCAGTAAATGAGGAAAAGAGAAAGACGGTGATTAAAATTCCATATTGGGTTTGTGTTGGACACGTGTGTCTTTGGAAAGCTTCTTTTTGTAGGTGTGAAGTAGGTTGATAAAGAGGAAGATGAAAAAGACAATAAAAAGACAATAACAATAACAACAATGAAAACTACTCCCTAGTTTATCTTTCTGTAGCTTCTCTTAAACTCCCAACATCTCAGCGTGCAGACCTGGCAGGAGGCAGCCTCATTGGCTTCTCGATGAATTATATATGCATACATACATATGTGTGTGTGTGTGTGTGGAAATATGAATATATAACATTTATTAAATTATATTTATATCTCATCAGCAATATTCCAATTTATCCTCCCAACCTGACATTTAGTGTACGGCTCTCTGATCAGGGAAATGAAAGTCATATTCTTCAGAGCAGATTCCCAAGAGTCGAAATATATATGCACATATATAAATATATAAAGGAGAGAGAGATTGATATAGAAATATTATTGAAATACTGATATATTGAGCAACCTCAGGTCGGTCATTTAGAAAACCGAATGACAGTTAAATTCTCTGCGGCATCCGTCACCACTTTTCAGACTTCATATTGAATTAAAAGCTCCAGCACATCCCGGATTTGTAAAACCTGTCTGTGTGCAATAAAATTCTGTGATCTTCTAGGGATCATTTTTTAGTGCAAAGACCAAATTTATTATGTTTGGGGGTTCTGGATCTTCCAGTCACAAAGGGGAACAGAGGAGGAGCATGTCCTAGTCCAGACCTTGGTATTTTACGTCCCTTTTTGCTTTTTTATCCGCCCCGCCTAACTATTTTCTTTGAATGTTTTAACAAGTATTTTCAATCAATATTGAATTTAGAAACTTGTTTTTTCCTTTTGTTTAATTTTGTATGGATGATTACATACAAAATAATGCCGGTCAGTACATTTATATGATCATTAATTATTTTAAAATTGAAATAAAATGCCAAAAATCTCAAAATCTTTGTATTTAAGACCTTAAGACCCTTTATAGCCTTGACTTGTTACTTAGACACTTTATAGTTTTATTTGTATTTCTTATTCTCCCTGCTTCTTTTTATACTGTTTATACAATTTCCTACTTATTATTTATTATTGTTATGTTTTACTTGAAACTCTGGCACAACAACTTCCTTCAGGATAAATGAAGTTGTTCTTATTCTTAAAAAAAAAAAAAAAAAAAAAAAAAATTGTATATATATATATATATATATATATATATATATATATATATATAAATATCAATTTTCATTTTGTTCACTTAATTAGTCCGCGCATAAAAATTAAATAAGAAATAAATAATGATATAAATAATAATTAAATAAATAAAGTAATTGCCCACCCCTGTCCTAGTCCAATAGTTCCTTTATCCTCTGCAGCTCTCGCTCTCTCTCTCTCTCTCTCTCTCACACACACACACACACACACACTCGCGCCCACACAGACAACTAATCTGTGAACACAGTTGCTGTTTTTTGTTTTTTTTTATATGGTTTTTGCAAATGAGGGCACTACAGGGTTGAAAGGATCAGGAGCCAAAGAAGATTTGATGTGGCATTTAATCTCCTGCCCAATTTGATCTGGACCGCGTATGTGTGTGTGTGTGTGTGTGTGTTCATTCATTCAGATATTCTAGTCTGCAGGGTGGATTAGCACTAATATTTGTGATACTTGTTTGCATGTTGGTGAGTCATCTTGTGTACTTCTGTGTGTTTGTGTGTGAGCCATCTGTGCACGTTGTTCCTTTGCCAATACGGTGGCTGGAGCCTCTCCAGCGCCTGCCGTCTGCCCTCACGTTCACTTCACCGAGAATCCTTCCCTTGCAAATCCCCTGCACCCCCTTCCGATGTGCTCCAGTGACACCGCAGGACTCCAGCAGTTGGAGGGGAAAAAAAAAAAAAAAAGATTTGATGAGACGTTTTAATTACAGGCCTGATTGGACGTGGATGTTGCTGGTGTCAGTTTGGTAATATCGCACTGGAAAAGCTATTTTTGTATTTATGTGCTGCAGATTCATCAAAATGAAGCTTCTTTCTGCAAGTCCACCTTTACTATTTCCCTCCAGTTGAGCAGGTTTTTTTTTAAAATTCATTCCTTTTAATGTTTTTTTTTTCTTTCAATTTTTCAATTTTTCAATTTTTTTTTTTTTTTGCAAATTCTTCTACAATTTTACCACTTTTACCACAACTGTCTGCGTAAGAAAAGAAAAAAATCACAGTGCAGTATTTAATCAATGTAAAAGCCTGTGCTTTGTCAGTAGATTTTATGCTGATAAAATTGTAGCTGATTTTACAGCTTCTTATCTGGAAGGTATAGGCCACTTTTTGGTGTTTGTGCGTGGCTAACAGGAAAAAAAGGGAGAAATGTTCCACCTGACAGGAAGTAAATGCTAATTGTTGGTCTTTCTAATTTCATACAGCGTTTATTCTGTGCTCATATTCCACCCCATATGTTTGAGTAATGCTTGTGCGTGTGCGTTCTTCCGTATGTTGCGTGGCCTCACAACAATTACATTTTGCGCTCCATTTAATCGGATTGTGAAACATAAAAGGGTAAAACGTTAAATAATTGAGGAGTGAAAGACAGATAAATGTACCACATAAAGAAATGATGTTGAATTATTTCATCGGCTTCCAGCATGCACCGCATTGCTAGTTGTTAATGTTTACACTATTAGTAAGCACCCTTGTCCAGCACATAATCATCTTCTAAATAATTTCTTTATTTTAGCCGGAAAAGTTCATTTTTGGCAAGTTAAAGTGAACAAAAGGATATTCTCTGTATGACAAATCAATGAGGTTAATAACATGCAGTTCCTGCTCGGTCTCCTCATTATCTGAAATAAAATCGGCATGTTAATTATGTAACACAGGGTTTGATAGTGCAATACCATTGAAATTTAGTTCTCTTTTGTGTGGCCGTGTGTGTGTGTGTGTGTGAAGTAGTCTGGGTGAACATGAATGTATGAATGTGACTAGCTGAAAGAGCGAGCGAGCAAATGGTCTAAACACTGAGCCCTCTGTGGGTTTTGGGCAGCTGGATGGTTTGCAGTCTTTTCTCCAACAAGCACCAATTAGGATGATAAGAAGGACAAACAAAATAGAAATTTTGTTTTTGCAGAGTCCTAATGCCTCTGTGTGGATGCCGGTAAAAATCCAATCTATCTGCAAAATAATAGAACCCATTCATTTTCACCTGGGATTTTGAACGTGTTTTCTTCCGCTTCCTCTCGGCAGACAAGAAGCAGACATTTTTTTTTATCAGTATATATTGTAAATGAGAAAACTTAACAGATCAGTATGCAATATGTTAAATGTCTGAACACTGATCTATCATTTTTTTAGATTTTAATATTCATTTAAACTTAAGTTATGACCTAAGTTGATGTTGGTATTCTGTTGTGAACTAACCCAAAATCAATATTTACCAAATGCTTACATCCATACAATGTAATGCTGTATTTTCCTTTTTTGCTTGTTTCGACTAAAAATCCTACATTGGATTTTAATACAAATTTTGTCTTTTTTGGTGCTGATCTTTTATTGATGTCCAATTTAGTCGCTGTCCATTATTAAATCGATGTCATGATAACATTAAATTGACTTGTGGAACAGCTGGTCGTTACTCAAGATTATCCTATAATGAACTTAACATGGCAACATATCAGCGCAGCTACAATTTCAGCCCATTTATCAGTGTCAGATAGTAGCATCAAATTTAAAAAAATAGTCGCATCAAATTTAAAAAAAAAAAAAAAAAAAGTTAACAATTTTTTTTGGAAAAAAATTGTATGAAATTTTATGCCAAAAAGTTTTTTTTTTTCAGAATGTATTGAATATAATGTACAGGTATTTAGATAATTCCCCAATGGTAATGATAAAGTAGCCTGGATTCCAGTTGGTTTATTCTTATCAAGACACCCCCTGGCGTTTTTTTCCGTTCCGTCATGAAATATCTTGGAAGTGGTAAGGCTCCAAACTGTCAACCGCCAAACAGAACGTACGTCTTCTCGAAAAGCGGCGCTTTATAAAGAGGTCAGATCGAGGTCAGGTTCAGTTTGTTTTTGTTTTTTTTCCCCCAGCTCAGTTTGGTCAACAATGCCTCATGAAACAGAAGCGGGACGGGCCCTTCAACGTTTTAAAAATAATTTTATAGATGAAAAGAACGGCAGGAATTGGTTTGAACAAATAGAAAAAAAAGATAAATGAGGCATGACAGCTAGTATTATAGAAGAAATATTAGAGGGCAGCATGATTTTAACTATCAGGGATAGTCAAATTGTAACGTGACAAATAAAAAAGTAAAAATCAGTCATCTCGGCTTCTACTTTTAGTATATTTCTAATCGAATGAATGGTTTTACAGGACTGTCTCAGAAAATTTGAATATCGTGATGAAGTTCTTTATCTTCTGTAATGCAATTCAAAAAACAAAAATTACTTTTTCATGATATTCTAATATTTTTAGATAGAATTTTGGAGTTTTCTTAAGATGTAAGCCATAATCAGCAACATTGAAATAATAAAAGACTTGCAATATTTCAGTTGATTTGTAATGAATCCAGAATATATCACATTTTTGTTTTTGTAATTGCACTACAGAAGATAAAGAACTTTATCACAATATTCTAATTTTCTCGGGAGACAACAGAGCACGGCTTCCCTTATCCAACAGCAGGACTGATGTTTGACATTTTTATCAAACTAGTTTGAAGGATTGTTGAAAATGTTCTGAACCATCAGATTCTTTCCTCTCTCGGCGACCGGTTGAAATGAAAATATAAAGCACTATAATATGAAACACTATTGAACTTGGCCATTTACTTTGTGAAAATATTTACGGAGCTCGTTCTAAAGCAGCTAATGTTTGCCCTCCGGCTAACTGCTTAGCAAACTGTCAACCCGCTGTTGAGCGAACATTATTGCTTTTAATCGGTAAGTGGGACATTCCCAGATGGGACTTTGCTAATTCCCAGACGCTTGTACAGACTATAAAACAAGGCGCTAAATGAGGTTAAACATGCAGAACTTCTGTTTATTATTTTGCAGATTAGAGGTTTAGATTTTCCGCTTTTTTCTTACTCAGAACGTTTATGCTCGATATTAGTTTAGCATACTTCATTATAATACCCTGTAATGATTTAGTAAAGACATAGAAAAGTTGCATTTATTGCATGTAGCACCTTTCTTTTGTCACATCTACAAATGTATCTGATGAAGGAGCCACACAAGACTTTTCACATCTCAAACTGAACAAATACCACCAGCGTTTGACATGGTACCAAAAAAAAAGTCTTAATTAAAATTTAGAAAAAGGAATGCTAAAGCAAATAAGAATATGATATCAACATGAGGACTCACACCAGAGAGAAGAGCAAGTCTTGAAAATATGTCCTTGCATAGCAGCAGAAGTGATTTTTCCAAGAAATTTTAAATTAATACATTAAAATGTCTCCATTGTGGGTCCATTTAAGACCCATTCTATTATATTCTATTTTTTATTTTTTATTCTCAAACAAACAAAAACTCACCAACTAAACGAATCAAACCGCAGATTACTTTCCCTATACCTAAGTTATTATTATTAACTGAATAGTTAGTTAAACCTGTGCTATTAGGAAAGTAGAAATAGTAACTTGAAGTTTTATAATCAGTGCAGTGGAAAAAACACTGTCTTTTCATGACCGTCTCGTTAAAATGAACTTTTTAATTTTTTTTTTAATTATGCCGTTTTTACTTATGGGATTATTTCTTTATTTTTATTTTTTTTAATTATTATCTTTTAATTATTTAATTATGTTTTTTTTTCCCCATTCATGATGTTTGAAATGCAATCAGTTATTATAAAGTGAAGTCATTGCACAGGATTACTGTCACTATTTTAAAACAGGGACAAGGAAAACCGCAACAGTATACTTCATTCAATTTCACTTGTAGTATTCTAAGTTTCTGTATCATTTGTTTCCTTTTATTCATTTTTTTAACTTCCATTCTTCAGGCCCAGTGTTGAATGTATTGGATGTACATTTAGAAGTTATGAAAGCAGTACAAATATATAAATTTGATTATTACTTTCTTCCTAAATATTGGTTTATGTCATGATTACACCGTCACAGAATAGCGTTTCAAATAAAAATCGTCATGTCAGCTAGCTTAATTTGCGATAAAAGTATTTGCAGTTTTTATTTCTCAGGTGTTTACAATTTATCTAAGCGCATTTTCACAATAGATGTGATTTTATCCCTTTTTAATGAATTCTATGGCAGTGGCGGCTGGAAATATTTTATTTTGTTTCACATTGTCGTCATGCTCAAAACTATATTAGCAGCATACTGTTTACATTTCGTAGAAGTCGGTGTTCTACTTTGAATTCAATGATGAGTTTATTGAATTTGGGATTATTAAAAGTATGAAAACTAACGAGAAAAACAAAAATGAGCTTTTGACCTTGTGATAGCTCAGGAAGTCCCCTAAAATCTGGAACAAACGCTCCCTTGGACTCGGGGATAAAGTGATTCTCTTTTAATGGTCAAAGGTCATGCGGGCTCTCAAAACACATTTTTGGCATTCTGGCGCTGTGTCGCTGTCGTGCCCGGGGGGAATTTTTTTCTCCAAAATGTTCACATAGACTCAAAATTGAGCTGATTAGATTTTGATGGTAAAATGTCCCTATGAGAACGGACCTTTAGCGCAGCATGATATGAAGTTCATCACTCAAGTATTTCAACTTTTCCATGTCAGAATTCACTGTGACACTCAGATACTTCCTGGAGAAAGTATTTTGTTCCACTTAATAGAGCAGTATGTGTTTGCAAACATTTGCTAATGCTAATAGCGTAATCATAGGGATATACACTGCATTTATTAAGCAATGAAACAGGGATTTGATCTCCAATCCCTGAATTTCCCCCTATGGGGATCAATCAAGTATTATCTTAATTTTATTAGATGAAAATGATATATATATATAGATGCAATTAATTTCACCCTTCATGAGTTTGTGTGGCAAAAAAAAATCTAAATAGAGGATTTATGGACGTAGTGAGAGAGGATATAGAGGTTTTAGAAGGAGATGGCAAAAAAATCCAAATATATTTTTATGTAAAATGAAAGAATTAACTGAATTTTTGCAAACGTTCACTTTGACCAGTAACATGAAAATAAGAATAAGAACAACTTTATTTATCCCGAAGGAAATTGTTGCGCCAGAGTTTCAAGTAAAACATAACAATAATAGATAATAGTAGGAAGGAGGGAGAATAAGAAATACAAATAAAAATATAAAGTGGCAAAGTCAAGGCTATAAAGTGTTTTAAGGTCTTAAAAAGCACTTTAAATAAATAAATATAAATAGATAAATAAATGAAATGTATCTACCAAATATTTTTTGTAAATATTTCTAGATTGGCCAGTTCCTCGTAGCACAAGTATAGAAGAAAAAAATGTATCGCTCACTCCAGTACAAAGAGTTTTGTAAAAGGAACAGCAACAGTGGTGGTTCATAAAATAAAGCAGCATTTACTCAGATTCACAAAACCCTATTCACTCAATGCCGCTTTGTGTGGGAAGTGTTGAGAAATGTGTTCGTCGCTCGACCAGCAGCGGAAAATCAAAATGATATAAATAACATTTTTGTGAAGTAACCCATTTGAGCTGAAGTACAATAAGCCTCGGTGGATCCGGAGACTCCCTGGAATAATGTAGAGTGGCAACACAGGAAAAAGATGATCACGTCTATTGTTAAAATGCCGGAAGTTTGTATCTGACGTCCTCCACATGCAGCACAATGCAGGCTCAGTTTAGAAACAAAGTCTTTTAGAACAAACACACCCTTCTGCCAACACAACCAGAGCTGCGAAAGCTGCTTAGGAGCAACCTTGAAAAAGCCATCCACACACACACACACACACACACACACCGTGGAACACACAGGCTTCACTTTTCTCGTGATAATCTGGTTTGCACTGAAGAATTTTGCCAATTTTCACATCCTTTTGAAACCAATTCTTTTCTATGAAACGTCGTATGAAGATTTACGATACATCCGAGTATGTAAAATGAGTGACATGAGTAATTGGAGCTAAAGTAGAAGAAGTAGAAGACGTCAAATGGGTTGTTATTATTTCCAGATTAAACTGACAAGAGAAACCACCCGAAGATCTGCTGACAGTTAACTGACGTCTTTCTCCTTCCTCAAGTTTAGTTGTGGGTGTTTTTCTCATGATATAAAGTAAAAAAAAAAAAAACATCTGATATCAAATTTCTTGTCTTACTGACATTAAACCAAAAAATTTCTAACATCATCATGTTCTTACTTGTGTGACGTTCAACTGGCTTCTGCCAGACGTCCGTTATATCAAGTTCTGCAATTAACTTTAAAATAACAGCATTTAAAAAAATCAAATACATATTTTATAACTAAAACATGTACGGGGACATTTTGTACGGTGAGCACTTGCACTTTTGATTCTTTTGATATGTTTAGTTTGCAGTAGATTATGCAAGAATGTCAACCTTTTTACCAATATATGACAGTTATGTAAATTATCCCATCATTGGGTATTAACAAATTAAACTAATCGGTCTTATAACGGCAATATATCAAATAGAAAGGTATGTGCATTTTTGGGAGGGACACGAACTGTACTGACTCAGGCCTGCACATACTCTCCTGCCGGCTCATTAAAAATCAAAAGTAGTTGTGCAATTCCATAAATCCTCCATTTGTAAGGATTATTGGATTTTCACCAGAGGTCTACTTTAATTTCTGTAATTTGTGGCGTTTTTGACCGCATCAAAATCATCCTGATTCATATAAACCTGTGTTTAGGTTTGCAAACAGGAAGTGTGTAGACAGTCGTGTGCAGACCCAGAGAGCTGGGATTTCCCACAGGGACTGAACTGCTCAGCTGCTAAAGGCTTTGTGAATGTGTGTGTGTGTGTGTGTGTGTGTGTGTTTTTTTTGTCTCTGTATACATTACTGGCTTGGGAGCATTACAGTAGAGCGGGGTGATACGGGAAAACAAAATACCATGTGCAGGAAACGGCTTTTGATAAATACAAAAGACGTAGCAGCTACACAAGAATAATAAATGTTTGCTAATGTCTAACTAATTTCCTCCTAATTTATGATTTTGCTCTTGCTCAGTTCAAAAAAGATAATTGCCAATGTTCTCTCTATCATACTGCAATAATGGAAACAGTCAAGGGGATTTGCCAAGTGAATGATTAAAAAAAAAAAGCGCCATATTTGCATAAAAATATCAAAGGAAAGATAAATGCAAAAAGATTATCAGAATCCATATATAAATGTTAAAATTATTTATCACAACATGGGATGTTCCCTGTGACCAGTGATCACCTTTAATATCTATTAATTTGTATTATAGTATATAATATCTATTAATATCAGTGCAGGTAAATGATGTACATCAGGTTTTACATATATATATATATATATACGTGTGTGTGTCTGTATACATGTATATATATGTTTGTGTATATATATGTATCTATACATATCTATATATGTATATAGATACGTATATATGTATATGTGTGTATATGTATATATGTATACATATAGATATTTATAGCTCATTTATATTAATATATTTATTTATAATATATATTTATTCATATAATCATATATTAAACAGTTAAGCCCAAAATTTGGGTTTTGAATAATTTATCTATGAACTGTATATGAACTCTTTCATTGGAGGCTTCTAACCGAAATGGGAAAATAGATGAATTTCCTGGATAGATCAATGACCTTTGACCTGGAGGTGCTGACTGTCACTCCAGCTTCCTCACATTCTGACTTGGAATCCTGTTTGCATGGATCACAAACAGTATGACTGCGAAGGGCCGCCCTGGCAGTGCCCTCTATCCAATTCTAATGCGCTTGGCACTTTGCCGATAATGGCGACGCAACTCCCACACACTCCTAAAGCGACTGGATGTCACATAATAATGACCTCATACTCCAGTAGCAACCACTTCCAGAAACCCTCCGGGATCCCAATGAGAGAAAAGAGAGGGTCCACTGTTCCGACACCTGAGTCTGCATTCTGTCTCCGACCATCTTTCTAATTCTGCTTTGCAGTAACGCAGTGTAAACTTGCCCAAGGAGACCGAGCGCCGTAAACCCTCCGTAGCTGGAGGCCATCCTCCAGCACCCTTCCTTAAAAATGGGGAATGGCATCCTGGTCCGCAGATCCCTTTGCAGGGTCGGTAACCTCCAATATCGGAGTCTGAGGAGGTTCTCGGTCATCCGGGTCCTGGTGAATGTCATCTGTTTGTTTGTTTGTTTAGAAGTTTATTAGGACAGTGTACAAATACATGAAGCACAGAGGCAGAGATGTTTGTACCAGATTATAGCTCATAGCTAATTTCCATCTGTAGTCCTGTAGTCTAAGACCGCGCTCGCCTTTAGCATCAGTGGATGAACCTCATTTACACCTGACCTTCTGCAGGCGCTTTTTGTTACCTAAGTCACAACAATGGATATGATGAAGGCTTGTCAGTTGGGTTTAGGAGACGTCAAAAGTGCTCTTTTCGCTGATTAACAATGTCCCTTGCAGAGGTCAGCGGGTCTCCTCCTGCACTTCAAACATCTTGATCCAAGCCCTGTTTCCCTTTCCTGAATCTTCTGATAGTTTTCCAGAGCGTCCTCCACGCTAACCCAAACTTCTTCCTCTTGAAAATTCCGCCCACGGCGATAGAGGAGATTTTACGTCGCGATTTTGATCCCAAGAGTTGCGTCGCGGGATCTCGGGCGGCGAAGCGTCCGCGGTCTTAGAATAATTCTCGAGCAACCTGACGAGGCAGCGAGGCAGATCAGACCGCCCGAGGCGTCCTTCCCGAGAGGAGGCCAAAGATAGAGACGGTTAGTTTGAGCTTTTTGGCAGCATCACTGCAGTTGGCAGTAACAGCCTGGTCAGACATGTGTTATGTAAGTTTGCGAAACAAATGAAGGATGACCAGTCGTCAGACAGACGGCTCCCATTTTTTTGTCAGGGAAACTGGTCTGTTCTGTTTTCTGTTAAGTGCTCGAACTAGAACGACTGTCTGTTGATTAGCTTATTACTCTTGTTACGTTCTTAAATATTGTATTGTTACACCATGTCGAGCGCAGCCTTGAAATCCCCGAGCGATTTCACATCAGACGGCAAAACTGCGCCGTGCGTTGTCATGCAGCCCCGCTGTGTTTTTACTATCACACAAGCCCGGCTTCTGTTCTGCTGACTCCTAGAGATTTATCTATCAGGACTCGCCGCCTCACAAAAATTATGTATAGTTTATAAATACGGCTGTTTAAAATGTATGACCAAATTTTAAAAAAATCTGATTTGAATATGGTAGTGAGACCCCCCCCCCTCAGAATGCATCTGCCAAATAATGAAACTATTAAAGCAAATTAAAAAAAAAAAAAAAAAACTTGGCACATTCTTAAAATTACAAGATGCTTTCAAAAAAAAAAAATTTTTTTAATTGTTTTTTTATTTATTTAACCTTTATTTAACCAGGAAAAAAAAGTCCCATTGAGATTAAAAACCTCTTTTACAAGGGAGTCCTGGCCAAGAGGCAGCAAGAAGTTACAGGCAGAACAATATTACAAACAGTTAAAAGAAGTAATGACATTCTGACAAGTTGACCTCTGTGTTCTCTGTTTGGTATTAAAAGCTTTTTGTGAGATAATTAAAATTTTGTAAAATCAAATATACATTCAAGACAAAGTAAGAGAACAGCATGAGCCACAATCAGCTTAACATGGCAACAGATTCATGACCAAAATGGATGAAAATCCACATTTTCTTGACTCTTAACTATAACCGCGAAGAAACAGAGGGATATTTTACGTCATTTTTTTCGCTTGTATTTTTAAAATTTTCAACTTTCTTGAGTTGTTATGAAAAACCTGACTGTTCAGAGCACAAGACGGCAACCCGTAGCTCCCGTCGGCTTTTGAAAGTATATAATTAAAATGTATTTTATTTAGTTCATTTTGAAAATGTAATTTTAAATTTGAAGATGATGGCGATCTTATAACGTCTAAATAAAACATGTGCAAATATTTTTTTTTCTTTCCATAACTACAAGAAGTGCTCAAATAGATATTGGGTATTTTGCTTAAAAGTAACTTTCAACCCAACGTCTTTTTTTTTTTCCAAGTTCAAAATGTTTTGTTCCATGAAGAAATGTCATTTTGTCGTCTCTTCAGTTGTTGATTGAGCTCAAAAAAATGCAGCATATATTTTGTTTATACATAGCATAAAGGCAAAAAAAAAAAAAATAATAATTTGCCGTGTTAATTCATTTTAAATTTCAAAAGCGTCCTGTGGCTCCCGGTGTTTTCTTTACCGCGGGAAAACGGTTCTGCGCTGTAAACGTTGCCGACCCCTGCTCTCGTCCAGTCCCATCTTTATCTTCTGTACGCTACAAACAACATTTATTCAAGAAAAAAAAAAAAAAAAGTCAAGACCGAGTAGGAGTGAGAATTCATATTTATTTATCCAACAAATTTATCCTTCATGCTCTTCATTTCCTTCAGGCAGAATTTATCACAGCAATTTAACAGACTTGTAAGAACACACACACACACACACACGCACACAGAATACACACTCAGTTGCCAGTTGGCGGTTAGCTCAAGGGCACTTCAGCTGTGAATGCAGGATGAGGGGAAGGGAAGGGCTGCTCCTCGACTTCTCCCTCATGTATGTCGCTTGCCAGACTAAGGGATTGAATAGAGCCCACTCATCTAACCTTCAGGCCACAGCTGCCCTTGTTTCATGCACGCGCGCGCATGTGTGTGTGTGTGTGTGTGTGTGTGTGTTGCTAAGACAGGAAGGGTTTGGTGATTAGACCCCATCCTGCAGCACTGTTTACATACTCTGAAGACAGGAGGCGCATAATCCCTGGGGTGGTGATAATGATGGTGCAGAAGAAGAGCCAATAGATGGAGTGGGAACTTCTCAGATGAGTCACAGATGGGCAGCGTTAGATCTGATAAGTAGGAGACATCAATATATTTCCATATAATCAAATTAGCATCTAGCTGTGATGTGGAGTGGATTCTTTTCATATGAGATATTTTGATATGATGTCTAACGGTCTGCAAGACACGGGTCAGATCCGGATATTTCTTTTTCTTAATGGTATTTGTTTCTGAAAAGGACGCTACCGACGTATAAGCTCCGATGAAGGTCGCATAAAATGATGACAGTCCTGATTTAAAGAGATTTCGTCAGCGCGGGGAAACGGATGTGATAGATTTGGATTCTCGAATTCCCAGGAGAAAGCGAAAGGGAGGATCTGCCTCGTTGAATTTCCGATAAAGCTTTATTTTCATTTCAATGTTTACTGGTCGTATAAACCCGAAACCTGGCTTTGCCCTAAGGGATGGTTACGTAATTCTGAAAACAAATCATTTTGTTTTTAATCAAAAAAATACTGAAAAAAACGTGTGTATAAAAGCTATTTCAGGCAAATAACATTCTCTTGACTTGCATCGTTGGTTTCGACGTTGCTTTTACAACAATTCATAACTTTGTTCGATTTCTTTCTGTAAACAGTGTAGATTTATAAATAATTACCAATCGCTAATTAATGCAAGAACATTGGCAAAAGATTTTGATTAAACTGCCTTAATAATCATTAGATATTATTTTTTGCATTGTCGTTGCATTGTAGGTTTTTTTTTTTTTTTTTTTTATAAATGTTTGATTAACTAATTGTTAATTTTTTATTTGAATTTTATTCTAGATTAAATCAGCTGTTGCTGGTAATCCGTCAAATTCATAGTCTGTAAGAAAAAGATTTAAAATCCCTATAAGGAATTTTTCCACATGTACAGTATAGTTGAATAGCCGATGGCTTTTACTATCATCACATGTTCTTTTATTATTATTTTATCTATTATTTATTATTCATTTCATTTATTATTTCAGGTATTTCATAGGTTTTTTTTAAATTTTTTTGGAACCTGCACGTTCGACATAAAGTCAGACAAATGCGTACGTATTTGTCGCCCCGCTGTATTTTGGTTTTCTCAGTGAGATGATGCAACCTCCAGACCTCGGCGTCTCCTAGGGTGCAGAGTTTACCGCGTTAGCAGTCTCAACTTCCAGGAACGGGACCAAAATACGACGCACGGGTTCCATTTTCATTTGTCCGTCATGCACTTTGGTTTGGAAAAACAAAGCGAAAAGCGCAGAAATCAAGTTTTCAATCAAAAGTTTTGTCTGGGATGTCTCGGCGTTGTCTGTTTTGTCGAGCCATCCGGTTTTCAGGTTGCGATGTTATGTTAAAACCTCTGAGCAGAGAAGCTTCGCGTGGGCGGCGTGTTACTCACCATTAGTCTGTTTCACTTCCTTTCTTGAGAATGGAGCCGATATCTGCTTTCAGACGCAACTTCTGCTGCGCCGTGCAAGAGCACATCTGCACAGAAGTTCATTAGATGACCAGCAACTGGTTTAAAGCAGTTTTAGATGCTTTTTCTCGCTTTTGTTTGTGTCAAGGACTCTTTACCCCCCTTGTTTGTTTCACTGGCGTGGAAGAAATCCTCATGGTTTTTCCTCTGAAAGAGCTTCTATTGAGTCAGTGTTCTGCCCACGCTGGAAACTCCCAGGTGTGCAGCGATAAGGAGGTTCCCTATCAAAACATTTCCCCTCTGCTGTCAGGGCACAAAACAGTTTTTTTTTTGGCCGTTCTTAAGAGTATTGCACCGAGTATTATACTTCTTGGCTTGTGCTAAAAAGTGCCAGCGTGGTTTAAACTTATCCTGCAGTCCATGCTCTTTAAGAATAAGAATAACTTTATTTATCCCGAAGGAAATTGTTGTGCCAGAGTTACAAGAAAAATATAACAATAATAAATAATAGTAGAAAAATTGTATAAACGGTGAAAAATAAGAGAAAAAGGGTCTTAAGTAACAAGTGAAAACTATAAAGTGTCTTAAGTAACAAGTGAAAGATAAGGAGTGCACAAGAGTATAAAAATATTGTAACTGTAGCTGTTATGAAATATTGCACAGTTATGAACATGTATACAGATAAATTATTACAGTTTGAATTATTACAATTTAAAGTGAGGTTTTTTTTTTTACGGTTTTAAGATTTTAATAACCACAAATTCATAAAGTTAGAATAGGTGAGAATTTGCTAGTCAACATTTTCTTTCGCAAATCAAGTTTTTGAGTTCATGCTTATTTTTAAAAGTTCCCACTATTTTGGAGAAAAAAAGAAAAAAAAAAAGAAAAAAAAACATATAGTCGTTTGTCAAAACGAAACAGGACTTTTGCAAGACTACAATCTGTAAATTAATGTAAACAGTTATATTTTGCATTGGAAGATAGCTATAATGTTCAGCGTAAACCAGTGATCTACTCCTTTGCTGCACTGAAAGTTATCAATGGACAACATATTACGATATTAAGGGAGAAAAAAAATTGAAAATGCTCCTCTAAAATGAAACATCCTTCATATAAGACCTAGGATAAGTGTATGTTTACAGTATAAGTAAAATGTACATGTAATATGAAAAGCAGAAGCAGTGTACGAGCAGCGAATGTTTTACTACTCAGTTGGATGTTTTTAGAATAATTTTTCCTTTTACTGCTGTATGTGTTAAAGCTTAAAGTTAATTTAATGTCCTGCTGGTAGTTACATCTACAACTGCATCATATCAGTTCTGTAGGAACCTTGTAGTGTATCTCAAAAAAAAGAAAAAATCAGAAAAAAAAACATCCCTTTTCCACCTTTGCATGTGATGCATTTTCCAGCCGATCCCAGAGACGCTTTAAATAAATTATATATATTCAGAAACGGAACTCTTTCGAACCATGAAGAAACCCTCCATCTTTCAGTTCATTAAAAAATGAACTGAAAGATGAGTTGTAACTAATTTGAAATTATAGCTGTTGGACAAACACAAAGTGGGATGTTGTCTCTTGCAATAGCATGCAATGGAATTGTAAAGTAAAATGTAACTAAGGAAACGCAGAACCCCCAATTGTACAGAAGTGCTTTATTAGAATCCGCAAATGCCGAAAGAAATGTTCATCTTTTGCAACGTTAAAACGCCCACCAATGTTACGGAACGGTCATGAAATGATAATAAGAATGTGAAAGTGTCGGTGGCAAACACTTAGAGAGGACAGTTGTGCCACAGGATTACGTTGCAGCTGTTTCACATTCGCCTGCCGTACATTTCAATCTCATTATTGGATCGATTCCAGTCGCCGGCGAATCGAAATTCAGGTTTAAACAAAATAATATAAATACCGGAGCTGAAATGATCCCGGTTGCGATGATATTCCACGGATCGCAGATTAGTTGTGTCATCGTCGTGACGATGGGCTCTGTTCCGAACAGCCGATCGTCCAACTGTGGCCGAGCCGAAGCGCCAACTCTCGTCTTAACGCATCAGCTGTCATTTCTGTCATATTTTCAAACAAAAACAAGATGAGGTTGTTTTTTTTTTTTTTTTTTTAAGATTTTCAAGTGCCTTCAACGAATCCATTCCTCTCACACTTTTAAAACTCCTGGCCCAAAAACAAATGTGACCCCCGCTGTCATTAAAACATTGCATACAAATGATCAAAAATATGTAAACAACATCTTAATTATCGTATGTATTATTTCTAATTTTTTTGTGTTTTTTTTTTTTTTTTTTGGTAATTTTATGATTTTTTTTTTTTTTTTTCATGTCTCGTCATTAATGGAATGCTGGTTTAAATTTACGTATTAATCAGGGTTCACCTTTTGAAACAACGTCTCACCGCACGGATTCTCCGACACAAGATAGGAAATGTGGGTTGTCACGGGGAAACTGAATCACGGTTTTGGTGTTTGTACTGTTTGTTGTTTTTTTTTTTCTTTAAGTCTTGTAGGTGTCGTCAAGGAGGCTAAAGGAAAGAACACGCTGTCAGAGTCTAATTCTTTTTTAAAAATAATGCAGGAAGGTGACAAATTAAAAGCTCATTCATTAATGCAATTCATAAAATGAATTTTATGAACTTAGCATTTTCTCTTAATAGAGCTGGAACGTATTGATCTATTGGATCTATCTAATTAAATATGTTTCTAATGAAGTGTTATAAATTTGAATTATGATATCAGGTTTAACACACAAATATGGATCTTGAATTCATCAGAACTGAGATTTTCCACGAGTAAAAAGATCATTTTTCGCCTTTTTAGAATCAGCAAAATTCATCAAATAAGCTCCAAGAACTCATCTCATGATGATCCAAAAAAAAAAAAAAAATCAAGAAATTACCGATAAAAAAAAAAATCTGCAAGACCTTACTGGTATTATTTAAAGTAATATAGAGAATTGAGAAAAAAAAACATAAGACGAGAATATGTGTCCCTAAGTATATTGAAATTTTACCTAAAATCAGAAAGAAAGCAAGTATTCGTATGAAAAATGCACTAATGTGTATTTTTTCAAAATGTTCTGTGCAAACATTCAAATGAAATGAAATGACATTCATTCAAATGAAGAACGGTTTAAATATACATTTATTGATCAGTCAACTTGGCCTCTCGTCCAATGGCAGCGGAGTGCAGGACAGGCAGCATGGATCTTAAATAAATGAATAAATCATGAATTTAGATGATGTACTTAAATATTCTCCCACAAATATTAAAGTGACCATTGAATTAAACTACTCTTATCTCCTACTCCCAGGAAAAACTCAATTATTCAGTATTATTCAGGCATGGTATTTTTCAAGATAAAATATATGTTTTGATAGTCACCTTACAACAATTGACACGGTATTTATCTCGAAGGTATTTCTAAGAATAATCTTAATGAATTTTATTTTCCTATCAGAGTCACACAGAGTCATATAACCAGAACTGAAAAACCATTTAGCCTGGTAATAGTTTGCTTCAGTGGCAGAAAAAAGACTGAAAATATAGATCAAGTAAGCATAAAAGAACTCTATCAGACTCAGAAACTTTTTTTTTTCCTGTTTCCAGGGCAGATTTAAAATGCGGGATGAATTGCTCATCATGTGGGAACATAAACCGCTCATGAAAACACAAGGTCGTGGCTGCAGATGGGGTTTAAATTACACCAGCAAAATAGTTGATGTGTTTACTACTCGGGTGACGCTGAATAACGACCAAGCGGGTAATACACACCCGACCTCTGACTGGAGACATAAATCCAGTCAGGGTCGAAACTCATATCGTTTTTATTCACTTAATCAAACCTGCAGGTTAAAATAGAAATGAATGGTACTAATACAGTAAAAACCAGCGTCTGTATCCAAATGATCAGCGCCGCCCCCTCTTGGCTGGTTCACGTCGAAGGTCATAAACCGAAATTTCGTCGCATAATCTAACTGAACTTTTTGTCTCATTTGGAAAAATGCAAAATTGCTTATTTTTACCTGAAACAAACATATTCCATCATAGTTTGTCCTGCAAATCTGATTTATTTTCATTGTAACGCTTCTGATGAGGTCATTACACTTAAAATTCATTTTTGCGTCACTGTCACGTTTGCATTATTCATTGATCGATCCTCTCCTATGCATGTTTATCAATGTTTTACACCGCTCTTATGTTAAATTATCAAGATGTGAGAACCGTCTCAGTGATTTTTAGATTCAGCATTTTTTTTGTTCATCTAGAATTTTTTTTTTTTATTACTTGGCAAAACGGCCTGAAGCAGCTTGAGCACATGAAGTTATTTCCTACTTTGCAGGCAGAATTGTGTTGTGAAGAAGTTGTGATGCACAGGTTTTAGTGGTGTGTGACTTCTGGAAAAGAAAAATGTGAGTTATCGCTAGAAAATATCCCAGACTCCAAAGTCGTCGCCCGAGAATTCACAAGAATCGGTCGCGTCCGTCACCTCGACCGAGGCCAAAGGGCGAGCGGTTTCTACTTCTTTCTGTCACACAACCTAAAAATACTCATAACAATATTATTCTGCACTTAACTTTAAGACAGAGGTTGGAATTTCCATAAAAAAACTCAACAATAAATACATATTCATTTGTTTATAAGTCTGAATCCAGACTTGGATGTCGATCAAGACTACAGTCAGAAAAATTGTAGAATTATTTGAATCCGGATCGTTCGGATTGTCCGTTTTAACTTCGCGAAACAATGTGTCTCCACAACAAACCTCCGCCGCATTTGTAGGGAATATTCAAATGTTTGTACTTTTTAAGACCTTAAAACACTTGATAGCCTTAACTTTGACACTTTATATTTTATTGTATTTCCTATTCTCCCTCCTTCCTACTATTATCTATTATTGTTATGTTTCGCTTGAAACTCTGGCACAACAATTTCCTTCGGGATAAATAAAGTTGTTCTTATCTTAATATTATGATGTCACTAAATATGCTATAAGGTCGGTTGCTGACCTTCTCAATAAACCCGTGGATACGTGAGCTGATACACAGTAAAGGATTGTTTCTTAGTGTTTTTTTTTCCAAGGGTGTCTCAGAGTTCACAATGTACAGCTTGTGTAAGAACAAAAATGTCAACTAGGACATGAAGAAGTAAGACAGACGGGCTTTTGTCCAACGTTCAGATGTCTACGCTTTCCTACAGAAACCAGAGAAACCGAGGTGTCGTTGAAGACAGTTTCCTCCTTTATCCAAAGATTATTGGAAAGTGTTGACAGGAGAAGTCTCTGCAGAATCTAAACATGTGTTTTTGATATTCGACAGCTGCGTGATGCATGACTCGCTAGGCAACGGCTTCAAGCGGTTTAAATGTCCAGCTCAGAAGCTGCAAGTTTGATATGTTTAGTGGCAAATAAAAAAGGCTTGTAAGTAATACTTGCATCGGGCGAAAACATAACAGTCCTTATTATGATGTGATATGGTACTTGTATGGATTATTATATTTACAAAATATGTTTTACGGCTAGTACGATCCGCTGATTATGCCTTGTAACACACTCGAGCACATTGATATATCACTTTTTGTTTATTTTTTTAAATCCTATCATACCCTATTGTCTCATATCATGTCATCTTTTAGAGTTGCGTCAATCCTCTTGTTTTTCGAAATTGTAACCATCATTGAAATACGTCGGAAAGTCCACCAACTTCCAGAAAATGTCCTGTAAATAAAGTAGAACTTTGTTTTCTTGACTGACAAATCCTTTTTTTTTTTTTCTTTAACCTCAATGTCCATCATTTTCTCGTGTAATTGTGTGTCATTGTTTAATGTCCAAACTTTAACAAATAATCAGTTTCACAAAATCCTATAAAAGTATTTCATCATTACACCCTGGATCTCCGGCGGCCTCGGTTTCCGTTGTTTAGCAATATCTGTTACTCATTTTGATTGATTTAAAAACTTAAAATAATATCGCCAGTTGCAAGAACAGAAAACAAAAAAAAAAGAAAATTCTCTGCCCTGAAACCCCATGGGTTCGGCTGATGCGGTGCAATCAGCTAACTCCTGCCGATACGTTTAACGCATCCAGAGGCGAATTGTCTCGCTGTTATTATCAAATCTACAGGTAATAAAAATTTTACTAAATTTTCGGGCCTTTTGCACGACGGACGTGGTTTCGGTTTGATGTTTGGGAGGAAATGTACGTGGAATTTCATTGAAGTGACACTGATGGTGGTCATGGATACGTGCATCACAAGACCAACTTCTCCTTTTTTACTTCTATGTCATAATTTTATAGTCCGTAATGTTAAATATCAGCCTCTCAAAACTGCAGCATTTAAGCTTGGTATTTATGCACGATGAGTTTCTCCCCCCTTGAGTTTTATTGTCTCTTGCTGGTGTGTGTGAGTGTGTGTGTGTGTGTGGGTGTGTGTAGATGCATGTGTGTTTTTATTGGATTGGTTTCTGTCCGTCCCTCAAACAGCCGCTCTTTGTCTCGGTCTCTCTTCCCGCTTTGCGATTCTAACACATCTGCAGCCGTATGTAGGTCTGCACCTGTGGGACCGGCGGCGGCAACACGCCAGTCAGCTGACGCCGCTGTCCGAGCGCCGCGATCAGTCGGGGCCGTTGGGCGAGATCTCCGCGAAGCCGCATAAACGGTCTCTTTTTTCACATGTCGACAGGTAGATACATTCGGTCGCTTGATAAGAATTACAAAACACGGCACGAGCCATTAATCCCCAATGGCGGTCAAATAATAAAATCCATTACGACGCCTCGGCGAGCACTAAGTGCAGGGTGAACCCGCCTTTCAATGTGTTTGAATGCATTTGCCGCTAAGTCTTAGTCGTCTTCCCCTCTGTGAAAGCAGAAATGAGAGAGAGCTGCTTGGCCTCCCGTGGATGGACGGTGCAAAGAGAGACAGGTAGCATCGGGAGAGAAGGAAGTGGATCCATCCCAGAGGGTGCAAACGCTTAACTCTGGGCGAAACCTAAGAGCAGGGGTGGTCAAACTCAAATACCAAAATTGAAAAAATTCTTCCTCCATGTATAACAATGAACCTTTTCATATGGACTCAAACAAGTTTAGCTCAAAAACTAAATAAGGAACAGGCATAGCTTAATACTTTACAATATAACTTAGTATTGCGCACATGCAAAATCCTGTTTTCTGCCCAAGCTGCAGGTGCCAGTATTAGCATTAGCGTTTACGGGTCCCAAAACACCAGCAGAAAATTCTGGGATTTGTAGAATCGGCGATACATGCACTGTAGACTGTCCTGGCAGTAGTCATATGCTATGGCTTTGCGGGCCAAATATAATTACAGTGCGGGCCAAATTTGGCCCGCGGGCCTGAGTTTGACGCCTTTGCCGAAGAGGGATGAAGGTCAGCGCGCGGTCAGGTGGATTACCAACCGTGTTCACACTTTCATCGAACCAATTTACTCCAGCGGAGCAGGTGTCAGGTACAATAAGTAGTTTCTTATCTGATGCTCTCACCTGGCAAACACGCCAGGAGGATTTTGTTCCCATCGCCTCCTGTTTTGCTTTTTTTTTTTTTTTCTCCTTTTTGTACCACCAGGAACCCCCCCCGTTCCCTTTACCTTCGGAAGAGTCGCTCCCTCCGCTCTCAAAAGGCCGTTGCTGACTTCACCGCAACATTTGCCGCACTGTCAAAAAACATTACTTTTGCGAGCGGTGTTTTGCACAAACTGAGCCACTTTTTCAATTCTGTTTCTTTGCGTAGTGTGTTTATACTCTTCACGCTGTGGGCGCAACCTCTCGTTTCTACTCCTTTCTCTTATAGCTGCTGTTTATCACTCTACATTTTGAGGACTGTGTGTCTCTTTTGCTGTTATCGAAGGGTTTTCAGTACGTCATCTGGAATGTATGAATTTTTTATGTGTTTGGTTGAACGCTAGCGGCATTTTGATGGCTTGGTGAAATTCATCTGGTCTTTGAAAAGAAAGAAAATCCACTTTGCATCCATGTAGTATCATTGATACTACATTTCCATGTGCTGTAAATGTGGTAAAAAAAGACGAAGAAAAGACTAAAACCAGACTTGTTTTACTGTTATGTGAATTTTCTCTTATAAACGGGTTGCACGGGTGCTCAAAAGTCATTTTGGTTTTAAAATGATGAGGCCTTAAAGGGGCTAAGTTGCCTCAACAATGTTATTCAATTTTTTCATATCTTTATCTGTCAGAGAGAGAGAGATCTTTATTTCCTGTGTTTTCCTGTAGATAAACCAATTCCATTCCAATAGTCAAAGTGACACATCCTGCTTGGACAAGAAATATCAATAAAATGTGATCAATAAATCATAATTTAAAATCCATCCATCCATCCATATTTTACTGCTGATTCCACTCTGCTGCATGTTTTTGGACTGTGGGAGGAAACCGGAGAACCCCTGCAAACTCCACGCAGTTACATGTAAAAAAACATGTAAAAAAAACAAAAAAAAAAAAAGGCTGGAAACATGCATTGAAGTTGAGTATCTGTTGAAACTTTAATTTGAAAAGCTTTATAATCCCTCGAACCTGGCTCCAAAATGCTTGGAGCAAGAGGATTAGAGAAAAAAAGCTAAATCATGTGAGGGTTTATTCAAACAAAATTCATTTACGACGACCTGAATAGCTTCAAAAAGGACATTTTCACAAATAATACCCATTTAGATAATAAAAATTGACTTTTCCCATCTGATCAAATAGGCTCAGGAGGACCAGGAGACAGGATGTGGAAGAAATCATGTGACAGGAAAAAAAAAAACCCTGCAGTTTGATCCGTTCTCTCCAAACTGTTTGAGTCTTTATCCTTGTTATAAACACAGTGTAAGTTTTAGGAGACGGTTGGCTAAAAAAAGACGGGTCAACTGTTCGTACAAGATAGCGAACCGCAAATTTGCAGACTGTTCAGCCCGAACGAGACGTCAGTATTAGATAAATGTAAAGTGGATTTTTCATTTATATTGAAGATGGTGAAAGTTGAATTTTTTTTTAATTTTTTTTTATATGCCTCTGACATGGATCCTTATCTAGCGAAATTTTATTTTATTTTCTTGTCATCTACAGATGATTAACCTAATTTGATATTCTTTGCTCTTTCCTTCGCTGGATTTTTTATTTATTTTTTTTTCCAGTCATGAGAAACTGCCATGAATAAAATGAAAGCCAGACACATCACAAAAAAATACGCAAGATTGTAACGGCTGAAAATGACTGATCAGAAATGAATGGAATCGTATAAAATTAATATATTAACAAATATAATATTTTTTAAATATATTATATTTTTATATATTAAAATATTAATATATAAAAATATTTGTATAAAAATGTGAGAGAGAAATCACAAACTTTTTTTTGGGGGGGGGGGGATTCTTTTTCCTTTTTCATTTTTTTTTTTTCCACCCAGTCCCTCTGCAGAGCCGTAGACTTTGGCCTCAGTTGTCTTTTTATTTACTCTTCCAGCGAACCCCTTTCACATGGGAGGAGGTTTATGGTTCACTGTAAAATTAAACATGGACAAGTGAAGGCTAAAGCGTGATAAACAACGTCAGGGCGAGCTAGATATGCTCTACAAAGATACTCTACATACTGTAACGCTGCACATTATCCTCCAGGGACAACTTCTTCCCAAAGGAAGCTGCTCTCCCCTGAGACAGAAACCATATTAGCATCCAGATTTCTTATCTTCTGAGCGCCGCCTAATTAGATTGTGCGGTTCAAACATGAATTATCTGATCTTCTCTTCCTAGTTCCGCCAGTGGCCAAGTTCAGGTGTTTGCGCGGTGGAGGACGGGATCGCGAACGGATCGATGATTTCTTCCTTTACCTTATTTTCTTCTTTCCCGCTGGCGTTTCTTTCAAATTTACGCTTTACGTGTATCTCACCGCCCACGCGTGAATTGCTGTCTACTAGAACTCCGGGTTTGCGGCTGAGAGTCACCCTTGGTTTGTTCACCTTTGCTAGAACCGCTCATATGAACGTCTCTTTTTCTTCCTACACATGCGGATGTATCATCCTTTTTTTTTTTTTGCTTTAGAAGAAATGGCATATCCTTTGCTTTCCTCTGAGATCTGTTAAGTTTGTCTGACCTTTGAATGCACTCCGTCCATTGCGTTTAGAACTGTGACTCATTAGGCTAGTCAACATTGAACTATTAACTTTTGCTGCTGTCGCATTTCATCATTTTAGTTTTTCCTCTGATTAATAGTACAGTCGTGGTCTGGCTTTATGTTTTATTTGGTTTTCCCTGGTGTATAATTTTGTATAATGTATCTATAATGCATTTGTTTTAAAAACAACACGCAATTTAAGCACACACAGGTTGTAAATAAGTTACTGTATGTGAATTTTTTTGTGCAAGTTTACCGAATGAGGACTCTTGGAAACAATCATGTTGCTTCAGTGGTGATCACATTTTATTGTTATTAAGTGAAGGAAGTTTCTTGCCAACCAGCATTTCCTGAGGTTGAAACAGTCAAAAAGAATATTAATTAAGCTCAAGCTGTCAGATCTGAGATGAAAATAAGTTTGGACGTCAGCTGCATAGCAGAAACGTTCAATGGCGTCAATTTTATTTTATTTATTTTTTCACCAAAAAAGGAAAAGAAGGGGGGGAATTCATGAAGAAAATAAAAAGCCCCAAAAATGGACCCCTGAGGAACGCCATATTTATAGGGAGCAGAGGAAGAAGAGCAGTTTAGAGAATCTGAGAGTCATCACCATCACAATCTTTTAAGAGAAAAATGCAAAAAAAAAAGAAAATGTATAAAAGGCAAACCCCAGATGAAACATTGAAAAAAGTTGGTTGGTTAAAGATTTCTCAAATGCATTGAATGTGGCACGAATCACGGAAACCTGTGAGGAGACCATGTTGTCGCCCACTTCCTCTTGCATGAGAGAAACTTTTTAATTTTCTTAACAAAAAAAAAAAAAAAAAGACTTTTTACTTTAGTGTCAGCAGGGGTGTATACCAAATCAAAATATATGTTTAGGGTTTTTTTACGTCTGCAGAACTTGCACACATTCAAGTAATATTTCAACAAATATATGCCTCATATACCTTATAAAGACATAATTGTATATCAGAGCATTTTGAGTTTTAAAAAACTACCAGTGGAGAAGTTGGATGTTCTGCTCCTGGGTCGTACCATTTCTATTTTCTCAGTTATGTAAATACAGAGCATCCAAATTGCTGTTTTAGTCATAGTTTCACTTTTTTTTTCCACACTGTAGAATATTTGTTGGAAAAATAAATATTCGATGAAAATCACATTAATGTTCGTTTGTCATAGTTACTTTCTTTCACTAAGGAATAGCACTTCGATACATTAATCATGACTGATGGATACATTTTTTATCTGCACACTTATTTCAAGCTATTTAGAATATTCAAAAGATACGCCCACGCTTGGTCTCACTTACATGCATTACATTCGCACAAAAACCACCAAAACCACCCTTGTATTCTCCAAAACCAGCACCCGAGACAAGCACATCACTATTTGAGTTTTATGGCAGCAGCAAGTGATATTTCTAGTTATATTTAACTCATAAATCAATTTCATCAAGGTGCTTTTCTGCGCTGATCTGACTGTCAATATCTGCATTTTGACACTAGATCATGGTTAACCAACAAATTATGAATTTACATAGAAGTAATGCACTAGCAATATAGTTAATATTGCCAGTGTCTCGTTCTGTGTGAGATGTTTTATTATATTGAAAATACAGATTTCTACTCTTACTGTATAAATGCATAAAATGACCCTCAAAAGAAGCAGGTCCTCGCCTGAAGTCCATCAATAAATGACCATATATAAAAAAAGATTGAGAATTCTCTTTATATATTAGCCCATTATCAATTAAAATAAGTTAAACAAAATGATAAAATAAGTTAAACAAAAAGAATAAATAAAATTAAAAAAATTGGGCGTTGGGCAGAGAGAAGAGCGACCGAACACTCCTGGTTCGATTCCCGTGTTGTTGAGCAGGACAAGGGATTAATAAAGAACAATAAAATGATTAAAAAAATAAAAATAAATAACTATCAGCAACCCACAGTTGCTCCTGATGGCCCGGCTCGCGCTTTGCATTGCATATGGGTGTGTGTGTGTGTGTGCGCGCGCACATTGGTTAATGTAATCCAGTGTAAAACGCTTTGAAACCATAAGATGATGAATTCTATTTTAGAGTGTGTCAGTTATCTTGTTTTTAGATTTAAATGAAGGTAAACTACCGGTGAGAATCATGACATGACTTTCTGAACCTAATCAGATATTTTATGGCAGAAAAGTGAATATCTGGATACAACAAAAAAGCTCTTGGGTTTTTTTTTTTTTATTTTTTTTTATTCAACAATGAATCATATTCCTGCGTATGCAGTTATCAGCCACACTGACGTCATTACTTTACTCACGTCAACCATGGATTTCTGCAGCGTGCAGCTTTTTTTTTTTCTTTTTTTGGGATGGGCGAAATTCAAATCTGATAAAACCGACGGAAAATTTGCAGCGTCAAAATCTTCAGAGTCGACGAGATCCCGGTGGAGATCTCGGCAGATGTGAAAAACGCAGCTGAACCAAGAAAACATTTATTAGTCTGACTGCAATACCACTGAAAACAACATCTGCAGCGACATCTTCACGTAACGACACCTTTCCATTTTGCTGTTGTCGGTTCGTAAAGGAGAAAAGTCCTATACGTTGTCAAACGAGTGAAACAAGGAAGTGTAGAGGACGGTGTGTGGGAGTTTTCTCTCGCCTTGCCTGTGGGCATTTCCTCCCACACGTTTGTCTGTGAGACTTGCAAGTTGTGTGGTTTTGATTAAAAATTAATTCCGTGTACATCTTTTTTTTTTTTTTTTACACACACACACACATACGATATATGTATTTTTTTTTGTTTTTTTTTTCTTGTCACAAAGTGCTGGTGTATATAAAAGAATTGCTTTAGATTTGGAAAATCCCAAGTCAGATACACCAGGGCAAACACAAATATTGTCATTTTTAAAAGTCCAATTTAATTTTTTTGGTCTTTGAGCTTCCTACTTTTGTCTTACAGACTTGAGATAAGTATTTTTTTTTTCTGCATAAATCTACGCCTAAGGTGAACCCTGACTCTTAGCCATTGATAGCTGGGATACATCCTACGTGCACAAATAATGAATAAGTAAATACCTCACAGAGGTCTTGCTTATTAGCCATTATTTTGCAGGAGTTTCTCAAGAATCTTTGGTTTTAAAGTGTGTCTTATTGATATGAACCTGAAACATTCTGATTTTGATGATCACTATGACACTGATATGAAATGAATCGCTTGTCAGCAAATGAAGAAGAATCAATTACAAATAAAAAGGTTAAGAACTGTCAAAAAAAAAAGGTCAAAACCATTAATAAAGCCAATTAAACCGCGAGTACAACTGTATAAGTCGTGTTTTCGGCGAGGAAGTTTACAAACAACGAAAGAAAACACTACAATCATGGGTGAAACTCATCAGATACCTCCAAACGTGAAGCTGACCTTTGTCTCGGCTCCTTAGAAAACACGTAAAAGTGAACAGGAACAAAGATGTGTGTGTTTTTGTGATGAGCCATGACCAAGGGAACATTTCCACGGTTAATGTTTCTTTTCCTCTCTTGTGCTCGTCAGACTGAAAGCGCTAGTGTCTACAGGAGGCAGGAGTGTGCAGGCAGCATGTGACTGGTAGGTTGAACAGATGCACAGCACACACACACACACACACACACACACACCGAAACGCAGGAGCCGGCTGCAGGGAGGTGGCCGTATGTTACGCTGCCCTCTCCTGGGGAACGGCGTGGAGAAACGTCAAGTCGATCCTTCGCTTTGTCTTTGGAAATCTCGTGAAAGTGCATCGAACACGATTAGATTACATTTAAGTTCCTCTCAAAGCGAAACGGTTTGATTTAATGAATGTTATCATCGCAGTGACGGAGAAAATCCCAGATATGTGAGTGCAAGGCAAAATATCAATATGCGTGGATTATCATCTGTCGTCATTTTCTACTCCGGATGCAAATTTAACATTAAAGTTGTGATATTTGACTTAAAATGCTATTCCATCAACATTTGGTAAAAGAAACGGTTCAAAAAAATCCCCGTAAGGTCCCTGAAAATTCTGTCTTAGCTTGTTGTTTTTGATTTATTTGCTGTTTTATTTCCAATGAAACTTCATTGTTATTAATGTTGGTAAGTAAAAAGAAAGTATTTCCAGTGGGCTACATCTTAGTGAAAAGTAAAAGAGAACTCATTTTAATTCAAAACAACATCAAGTATTGGCAGAAAGCTGAAATCGTGTCAGGAAAAACCTGATTTTTGCCATTACAGTTACTAAAAGACTGTTATCATTGGCCACTGTATACAAATGGATACTGTTTTTTTAAGAAAATAAATAAAAATATCTATAAAAATATATTTTTTATATAAATGGCAATTTATATCCCTCGCGACAAAACTTAACATCCTGCGATCACATAACTTTGTTTACGGTTTACAATAACCTTGAAGGGGGGAAGTGTATTGACAAGTGAATTACCTATATTGGTAAATACATCACTGGCTCAGAAAATTTGAATATTGGGATAAAGTTCTTTATCTTCTGTAATGGAATAAAAAAAAAAAAAAAAAACTTTTTCATGATATTCTAATATTTGGATTTTTGAGTTTTCTTAAGATGTAATCAGCAATATTAAAATAATAAAAGGCTTGCAACATTTCAGTTGATTTGTAATGAATCAAGAATGTATGACATTTTTGTTTTTGTAAGATAGAGAAGATAATGAACTTTATCACAATATGCTAATTTTCTGAGACCGTCCTGTATATTGACATTTCACAATATTTTATTTGGGGCGACGCATGTTAAATTCTTTATTAAATGCGTGTTTTGTCACGGCGCCCCCAGGCTTTTTTCCCACGTGGACGACCCCTTCCTGGACGAGCCTCTGCCCAGGGAGTTCGTCCTGTACCTGCGCCCCAGCGGACCCTTGCAGAACCAGCTCTCGCATTTCTGGCAACAGAGCCGGGTGACCTGCGGCAAGAACAGGGCCCATAATATCTTCCCCCACATCACCCTGTGCCAGTTCTTCATGGTGAGTCAGATCTCGGACCGCCTCCGGGCTTCACCCAGGGATTGAAAAACAAATCGCCGCGTTTCCATCGCCTCCCCCCAGTGCGCCGACCACAAGGCGGAGGCTCTGTGCGAGGCGCTTCAGGCCACCGTGGAGCAGTGGCGGGGACGTTTTCCCAGCCCGCTGCCCCTGGAGCTCTACATCTCCTCCAACTTCATCGGCCTTTTCGTGGAGGAGCAGGTGGCCGACGTGCTCAAACAGTTCGCGGCCGACTTCGCCACTGACGCCGCCAGGAAAGCGGGTAGGAAATACAAGGGCGTTACAAAGGCATCTACATAGAGAGGAGCCGAAATCACTTACACTAGCAATTACATTTTTACATATTTCAACTCTACTTCTTTGCAAAAAACAATTATTAAAAGATATAGAGAGAATTTTCAAAAAAAGCTAAAGCTACTAATGTAATTTTTTAGTTACACTGTGGATATATTGTGGATATATGAAGCTAGTTTCCTCTGCAACAATCAGCATCTTCCATCCATCCATCCATCCATCCATCCATCCATCCATCCATCCATCCATCCATCTATCTATCTATCTATCTATCTATCTATCTATCTATCTATCTATCTATCTATCCATCTATCCATCTATCCATCCATCTATCTATCTATCTATCTATCTATCTATCTATCTATCTATCTATCTATCTATCTATCTATCTATCTATCTATCTATCTATCTATCTATCTATCTATCTATCTATCTATCTATCTATCCATCCATCCATCCATCCATCCATCCATCCATCCATCCATCCATCCATCCATCCATCCATCCATCCATCAGGCATGAAGTTATTGTAAAATGACCAGATCTATTCCAGTGTATGAGACTGACATGTTTAAAGGACAAAAGTCCTTTCCAGTCATTCATTATAAAGTCTCTTTTGAAACTTTTGCAGAGGACAGATTTTGTTTTTTGTGCTCAGATTAAAACGGGAGCCGCATTATAACTTCAAAGATATGTGTGTGTGTGTGTGTGTGTGTGTGTGTGTGTGTGCGCAGGGTCCACTTTACAAAAGTATTGAAAGTTTGCTCATTTTCTTTGATCTAGTTTTGCCTTATATTCATGGCAGGAAGAGGAGAGGGGATTTTCTTGAATATTTTGCAGTCATTTTAGGCTCATTTTCAACTCAATTCCTAATCATTAAATTATAATCAAAATGCAAGTGTACTTTCAAACTGGTATCACTTTCTTTGCAACTGCACCTCACCACTGCTGTCACTTTAACAATCAAACGCTACCATATCTATCTCAGCGTACTGTATCGTTGTTCCTCGTTCCCTGTGACAAATTATTCATCATTTTTTTGTACTTTTGCATTGGCGGTCTTAGTCACGCTATTTTAATGTTCTGTTTGTGTGAATGTCTGGCTATGTGTGTGCGTGTGTGTGTGTGTGTGTTTGTGTGTGTGTGTGTGTGTGTGTGTCAATTTTACAAAAATATTGAAAGTATGCTAATTTGTTTTTAGTTATTCCTCATATTTATGCAAAAAAGGGGTAAGGGTATTTTATTTTATTTTATTTTATTTTTTTATATATATATATACATATATATGTATATGTATATGTATATTTCTATATATACATATATATACTTGTATATATACACATACATATATATGTGTATATATATGTGTGTGTGTGTTTGTGTGTATATTATACTTATAATATTTTGCAGTCATTTTGGGATCATTTTATACTTGATCTTCAATAATTTTTGGGTCAGTTATGATCATTTTCTTATCAAAAAAAATTGTTTTTTCTTACCTATTTTTGGGATTATTTCAAACGTTATATCATCATATTTCACCATATTTAGTTCATTTTAAAAAATAATGTGAATTTCAGGGAGGCAATTCCCTGAACAAGAAAAGAAAAAAATGACTTTCTAATTTTCGAAACCAACAATTTTAAATAAAACAATTGATTGCTGTGTTCAAACGAATCAGAATATCCAAGTCTCAGATCACCTGTTGCGTGATATGTTCACCAGAAGTGCACGTGGAGCCTCACAAGAAGCAGCTCCATGTGACTCTGGCCTACAACTTCCCCTCCGATCACCTTCCGTTGCTGGAGAAACTGGCCAAAGGCATCGAGGTCAAGCTGGGCTGCGACTGGCTGGCGGTGCTTTTCTCCCGGGACATCCGCTTCGCAAACCACGAGGTAACCTTTAAGTTCACCCGAACCCTTCTATCCTTCCACGGATGCTATTCGAGCCCACGTCGCTTGAGGACATCACTGATACTCCTTAGTTTTAAATGCACCCTCGGAGAAAAGGTGCATTTAAAGTTTCATTGATCAAAATTGAATCGTGTTCAAGCGGATCTTTATTAACCCTTGTGCGATGTTAACATTGTGTTTACTCCCCTCGTCCTACGGGTCAAAAATGACCCATAAGATAATCTTTGTGCCTTAGTGTTATACAGCCCACATGGAAATATAAACAAAAAAGAAGTATCAATTTTTCTAATTATGGGGTCTCTTTAGGAAAAGTCGTAAAATTTCAAGTTGGAAAAAAATAGTTTAAGGTGTTTTTTCTACAGCTAAAAATGGTAGCGGGTCACTTTTGACACAAGGGTTAAGTTCTTTTCCTGAATATGGACCCTGCAATCTAAGGATATTCCAGTTGATGGTAACGGAATATAAGTGTCAAATAAATATGAATATAGATGGAAAGACACTTGGAAAAACCAAAAGACGTCTACAAATGAACAGACAGCAGAGACGACAGTTAGATTAACATTTCCTCCTCCCATTTGCTAAATATCTTTTGAGAATTCCTGTTAACGATGAATAACATTTCGTTTTTAAATTAAATCCACCTAATTCATTGAGTACTGATGAACTGTTCTTCCTCTGAAATGTATATTTATATATAAAATTTTTTTTTTTGAATTGTTTCATTTATTTTGAAAGGAACACTTTGCATTAACCCTCTTATTATGTTAAGGGTCAATTTGACCCATTTCACCCATTGACCCAATGGGTCAAATTGACCCTTAACATAATATGAGGGTTAAAACTAAAGCTGCACTATTTCCCTCATTGACATCTCGTATTTCGGTTATGAGCCTCGGGTTCAAGCGCAGGCGGGCGCATGTTTCCTCTCGTGCATCTTTGCAACCTTTTCCCGGCCTTCCTCGTCGACGAAATGCCAGAAATGATTCACTCCGGTGTTGTTGCTGACCCGTGGTGTGTTCCAGTGCGTGCAGCGTAGACACTCCTTGTTTTTGGCCGAGTAAGGGTTCATGATCTTGATGTTCGATTATTGACACGCTGCCTGACGGGGAGGTGTGGGAATTCGTAAAACCCTCGCAATAATTTCTTCCTGGTCCGACCTGCCGTTGCACAATAAATTCATTTCGCGCATAAGAATGCTATTAACGGCTTCTGTGAACAAACGAGATGGACTTTTTGTAATCGGATTCACTCCTTCTGTCGCACGCGCAGACGTTGCGGGTGATGTACCCGTACGTGCCCCAGAATGAAGATGAACTCGAGCTGGTCCCGGGGGATTTCATCTTCATGTCGCCCATGGATCAGAGCAGCGCCAGCGAGGGCTGGGTGTACGGGACCTCCCTGTCCAGCGGCCTGTCCGGCCTGCTGCCCGAGAATTACATCAGCCTGGCCGACGAGTCCGACACCTGGGTCTTCCACGGGTGAGCCTGAATGGCGTCACGTCGAAATAACATTTTTACCGACGCTTTCCTGCACGTAATATTACACTCGTTACCTTATCATCGGTCTAAAAGTCATTTCTTTGTAATGATTTGACCATTTTCAAATTGCAAATAAGCACGATTGCTTTTTTTTCTCCTCTTGAAATTGTTGCAAGAAATTATCTTAGGGTGTAGTCCAGGACAGGTAAACTTTTTGGCTCAGGGGCCGCATTGACTTTTAGAATTTGACAGACATGCCGGCTCACAACAAGATAACAATTAAATACATATTAAAATACATATTCAATACATATAAAGAAAAAAAAAAAAAAGTCAAAAGTACATATCAGGCTTGTCTGCGTTGCCTGAACATTGTCTGACATTAGATTTGAAAATAAAACCAGCCTGGTTTCGAAAGTTCTAGCGTTTGCATTTCATGCACAAACCGTTATAATAAATAAATATAATAAATACCGTATTTTCACGACTATAAGACGCACATCTTAGATTTTCTTCAAAATGTGCGACGCGCCCTATAGTGCAGTGCGCCCTGTGTGCGTAGCAGAGAACACCATGACAACGTTATAGGGGAAAGTGTGGGCGTTGATTGTATACAAAAAAACAGGTGTGTGCGTTATGCAGAACATTGTTGTTTTAACAATCCTGAAAACATGGCCAGCAAACACATCCAGCCACTTCGCTAACATGAACCAGGTGCCGCTCACTTTCGACATCCCGGCGAGTCACGCTGTGCAGAAGAAGGGGACCAGCACGGTAGCGATGCGCACAACGGGGAACGAAAAGTCCTCTTGGTTTCCGAAGTTTCACAAAGAGTGGACGGCAGCGCCCGGCGAGCTACGCCACAATTTGGGAATGGATTGTAGATGCTCGGGCAAACGTGTCCGCCGGCACTGTTGTTCCAGCTTTCGCAAAAGCCGGCATCATTTCCGAGGAGCCGCATGGCACGGAAAGCGACTCTGACAGTGAAGAAAGTGAATCTGGCATGTTTGATGGAGGTTTAGAATCAAATCAGAAACAGAGGATGACGACTTCCATGGGTTCGATTGATGACGATTACCGGTAAAAAAAAAATATACCAAACCCAGTTTTGCTCCTGCTCTATTTTTAGATACGCACACTTGTATGCTTGTGTGTGTGTTGTTATTGTAAGGCGGACGTAGTAGAGGACACCATGAGAACGGTAAAGTGTGGGCGTGGATTGTATATAAAACCCGCGCCTTATAATCAGGCGCGCCTTATGTGTGAGTTAAATACAATAATGGCACACATAACTGAGACTGCGCCTTTTACTACGATGCGTTTAATGGTCGTGAAAATACGGTATGTTGTTGTTTTTTTTTTCCTCACTTTAGCTTTTTCAACCTCAGCAAGAGGAAGAACCTGTGTTGTTTTTAATTGAATATGCAATTTTCTTGCCGCCCACAGCTCTCACTCATTCTTTAGCTGCGGGCCGTCCGACAAGCCTGGCAAGGAAAGAGGGATGTTCGACGGGCTGCTGGACGGACGGCGGGCCGAGACCGCCAGCCCCGGAGACATGCCCACGCTGAGCCTCATCTGCCATCCCATGCAGGTACGCTCTTTGCGTTCACCAAAGAGGGACATATTTTAGAATCCCGTCGAGGGCCCGGCGGTTTACCGACGCCCGTGACTTCCAGCAGGTCCTGCGGATGAGCGGCGGTCACGGCCGGCAGCCCAAGCGAACCGTTTTTGTGTGTCGCCACGGCGAGAGGATGGACGTGGTGTTCGGCAAACATTGGCTCTCGCTCTGCTCGGACAGCAAGGGTAACAAATTTCCCCCTCTTTTTTTTTTTTTTTTTGTTTGTTTTGTTTTGTCTCTATCAGGCCAGTCTGCGCCGCCGCTTTTTTTTTTTTTTCCAAAACTTTTGAAAGATTATTTGTCTCTTCCAGGTAGATATGTCCGCTCCAACTTGAACATGCCTCCCAGTTTGCCACTGTGGGGAGGACAGAGAGATTATGATATGGATGCGCCCATCACTGTTTTTGGATCCACGCAAGCGCGACTCGTGGGTGTGTGACCAGGCTCCTCATTTTAAATGAAAAATGCAGTTGCACTTTCATACTGCTATCACTTTCTTTGCAGCTGCAGCTTAGCGCTCCCGTTTTTAAAAATCAAACCCTACCGTATCTGCTCTACCTCAGCGCAACTTGTTGTTGCATGTTGTTCTCTGTGACAAATTATTTATGGTTTTTTTGTATTTTTGCACCTTTGGGTCTTAGAGTAACGCTATTTGAATGCTTTGTTTGTGCGAACGTACGGCAGAATTTACAACAAAGTTGGCTTTGGCTTTAATCGATAGATACGTAGATTGATGGAAAGTAAAACCGATCAATTGATCAATAGGCACAGATAGATGGATGGAAAAAACAGATAGATAGATGGATGGATGGCAAGAGCAGATGGATAGGTTGGGGGAAAAAAAGTACTTTGTTGAACCCAAAATCGGGAAATTATAACTGACACATTCAGAAATTGATTAAAAAAAGAAATAAAGAAATTATTTCTATTTTTTCTTCTACCAATCAGATACACATACAATAATAACGTAGCTCTTGAATTAGAAAAGCAGCGGGATAAGCACATCTATTTGTCTATTTGTCTAAATCCTGTATTTATTTCACCAGGGTATGTTGTAGAGAACTAAAGTAATGAGTGTGTGTGTGTGTGTGTGTGTGTGTGTGTGTTTTCCAGGGGAGGCCCTGTTGGAAAGTAACACCGTGATAGACTTTGTGTACTGCTCCCCTGCACTGCGATGCGTTCAGACCGCGCAGGAAATCCTGAGAGGCAAGCGGACGATACCGTACATCATGGAGGCGCGGCGGAGACGTCCGTCCACCGCGCGGAGCGTCGGCCGGTAACCCTGGCGTTTCTGTGTGCGTGCAGGTCTGCAGCAGGACGGAAAGCTAAGGATGCGAGTGGAACCAGGACTCTTTGAGTGGACCAAATGGGTTTCGGGCGGCTCCTTGCCTGCGTGGATCCCCCCCTCTGATCTGGCTGCAGTCCACTTCAATGTGGACACCACATACAGGTGTTACTACTCAGCTCTCAGTTGAAAACATCTCACTTTTATGAACTCGGTGTTGTAAATGGTGTATTTAACAGCTTTATTAAGATTGTATTGAAAAAATGTAATGCAACTATTTTCTTTACAGTTTTATAATAGTATAAAATGCCGGACAGAGACCAATAAGTGTCTTAACAGAGAATATACATTTATATTTTTATTGTCATTTTTAACTCCATGGTAAATACAAATTATTTGTACTACTTACCAATCAACTTATATATTTTACTCAATTCCATTTTCAGTAAATCCCTTCAAGGTGTATTTATGTTCGGGTCTTTTTCTGGTGATTGCTCATAAGTTTCTAATGTATCTTTTAAGTTTTTCTCATGTTACCATTTTGGGGGGGGGGGGGGGGGGGTCATTTTTTTAGGGGGGGGTCATTAAGTTTTAGGCAGAATAGCAGAAAATGACATAATTTGCAGAGAAACCTTCTCATAGTTTGAAGTCCATCACCGGATGCACACGTTATGTATCACAATTCTATTGTATGACTGTTAAACATAGTGTTTTTATTCCATGATATTGCCCCACCCCACCCATGGAACTCCATTTTAATGGATTCCACCTTTTGTTTGCAAAAGCTATTGTTTATCCCGCTAGCTAATTTTCATGTCAACGCAGTGACCTCATTTATTGTCTAAAATAATGTGTGCAATCCAAGAAAAGGAAGTTCTCGTAGCTGCCATTGTTTCTGGTCTTTGCTCAACGCGGCACCTTCAACCCTCTTGTACAAAGCTGACCTTATTTTTTGTGTTGTTTTGAAACGGGCACAAGTAGAGAGTTCCCTTCAGCGGCCGATGTTTGTCTCCGCACAGACCTCTGATTCCAGTCAGCAAGCTCACCGTGTCTGAATCCTACGAGAGCTACATGAGCCGGAGCCACCAGGTGACCAAAGACATCCTGTCTGACTGCAAGAACTCTGGTGAGAGTCTCCATCCATCCATCCATCCATCCATCCATCCATCCATCCATCCATCCATCCATCTATCCATCTATCCATCTATCCATCTATCCATCCATCTATCTATCTATCTATCTATCTATCTATCTATCTATCTATCTATCTATCTATCTATCTATCTATCTATCTATCTATCTATCTATCTATCCATCCATCCATCCATCCATCCATCCATCCATCCATCCATCCATCCATCCATCCATCCATCCATCCATCCATCCATCCATCTATCTATCTATCCATCCATCCCACAAATTCTCTTTAGATATACGACAAACACATTATAAATATCAGACTTATATTTTCAGATTTGAGTTCTCGTGAAATTACTCCAGTTTTTTTTTTTTTTTTTTTTTCTAATTAATATTACAGAGGTGTTTCAGTCATTTCTTTATTTTTTCCAAATAATTTCCAGATGAGGTTTTGAGATTGTTTGGGTATTTTTTTTTGGCAATTAATGATTTATTTTGTTTGTTTAAATCATTAACAGAAATATGCAAAAGATGCATTATTGCCCATTTTGGAATATTTTTGATTGATTGAAATAAGTCGCCCGACCGTGATGTGCTTTTCCTCGCTGCCTGTTTGTACCCTGAACAGGAAACAACGTGCTGATTGTAGCCCACGCTTCTTCCTTAGAGGCCTGCACCCGCCAGCTGCAGGGTCGCGGGCCGCAGAGCGCCAAAGACTTCATCCAAGTCGTCCGTAAGGTCTGTTCACTGCACCGCTTTTCTCTTTATACGTCCCACCTCTCTGCAATATTGCTTCCATCTGTTTCCTTCAGCCCCCCACCCCCTCCTTTTCCTCAGCATGGCTATGGTTTCTACATCCTAAATCACAAAGGCACGTTGTTTACAGATATGCAACAAAGGGATATCATATTTAAGTCAAACCGAAATCAGGATTTCGCTTTGCATCTTTATTTTCATACATGACTTCAATCCTTTTTATTCAATGTGAATATACATGTGCACAAATAAAATAACTTATTTATGGTATAGTAATTTCACTTTCTGAAACCAGGCATTTTATCCCCTCTTATTGAGCTCCCACGCTCGGCCTGTTGGAAAACGCCCATCCATATTCAGTAGATGGTGCAGCAGGAGGTTCATCTCGGGAATAATAGTTTAACACGGATTAAAAGTAATCAGTGAAACTAGTGTTACGTATTGAAGGAGTGGAATGAAAAAAAGATTAATTCAATCAAATAAAACAGTGCGTTTCTATGTTGTGATAGCGGCCGGATGCTGGAAAAAAATTTGCATGTTACGAATGTTTACATCATGTTCTTTGGTCATTTCGTAATCTCAACTTCAAACTACCGTAATTTCCGGACTATTAAGCGCACCTCAATATAAGCCGCACCGGCTCGCCGATCGCTATCTCCGTCTTCCTCCTGCGCGCTAAAACCGTCAAAGTCGTCTTCTTCGGTGTCGGAGATGAACGGACTCAGAATTTCCCGGTCATTTCATCGGTCCGATGTGACCAGAAGAAATGTTTTAGCGGCGTGAAGCTCGTTAGCCCCCCCGCCAAAAAAAGTCCATATATTAGCCACATCGTTGTTTACGTGAAAAAAGTCGCAGCTTATCGTCCAGAAATTACGGTAATAAATCATCTTTATCCTGTGTCAAAGCATCACATTCAACCAAAATACCAAAAGTTGGGCCTCAGCTCGCGTCTTTTAGCCGTTTGCTTTTTCTGGTTTGTGTCAATCGCAAATATCGAGTCGTGCATCTGCAGACACCGTGACAGAGCCTACAGTGCAGCTCCAGGCAAAAATAACCTTTCGACCCGACCGTAAGAGGCCAATACTAAGTGAGAGAATGTAAATTCTAGTTATTGTGGTGGTTTGTTTCAGATCCCTTACCTCGGCTTCTGCTCCTGTGAGGAGCAGGGGGACATGGGGGTATGGCAGCTAGTGGACCCACCCATCCTCCCCCTCACACATGGACCAAACCACACCTTCGACTGGAGGGAGGCTCTTCTCCAAGAATGACATCGGTCGAACCGTGACGGCCCACGCCGGCCCGCCATCCCGCCGAAACTCCTCCTCCACCAACCGACGGCGCCATTCGGGACTGGCGGCCCCCGACTCTCTGGGTTGTTTGTCTCCGGGAGGATCGGGAGAACCTGGTGCCGCCGAGTCGGCACACGGTTTATGTTTATTTTTTTTGTTTGTTTGTTTTTAATGAGTGAGATGTGAGGTTGTGTGGCAGTGAAGGTCCAGCTGGATGGGAGAGGTCTCAGGAAGTTTTGTACACTCCAAAAGCATCATTTTGTTTTTTTGTTTTTCTTCAACATTACTTGAAATGAGCAGTGAGACACAACGTCACGGAAAGACGCGGTCCGGATGTGGCGCAATTTCGACGCGAGTTAGTGCAAAGGAACGCGCTATCGTTTTATTTCAGGGGCTCTTATTCATGCATACGGCTGAAAGTTCTACGTGGAGGATAGAGAAGGAGCGAGTTCTCTGTTTTTTGTTTCAAAGGTGTAAACACAGTCCAGCACCGCTTTGCAACATCACGTGTTCTAAATGGATGAATTGGAACGTGCTCGGATTAGCATTAGCATGTAGCCGGTGTTTTTTTTTTTTTTTTTTTTTCTGTTTTTGTTGTTTCTGTTTTTTTTTTTTTTTTTTTTTTGCTTGCATCCTGGTTAGCGTGTTAACTGGCATGCAGGATCTCAATATTCACTGAAAGGAGCATGAGTTCCAGAGCTCAAAATACAGCTTTAGTAACAACGGGGAGTCATCAACTCAGGCCGTTGTTTGGGGGGGGAAAAAAAAAAAAAAAAGCCGGCCGCAGTATTGCAACAAATCAGTTTGTGACTCCATGATGTCTCTCGATGGTCGCCCGCTTCTTAAACTGTAAGGAAATGTGTAAAGTTTTTGAAATGCATTATTTAAAACTTTTCTGTCATTACAATGTGATATTCTCAGTCACATAAGCCAATGTCGTAGCCACCAACTAGATGCTGTTGTCGTGTAGCCAGTTTTCAAACGGCAAACATCAGGCTTTCCTGCTGTTTGTCACATGGAAGCTTTGACGTGTACACACACACACACACACACACACACACACACACACACACGTACACACTCTAAAGTACTTCTCAGTGGGAGTTTTACTATTTCCTAGCTGCCTGAATGCACCATCACTAGCATGCTAAAAACAACCAATCTCAGCTTTAACACTTCCAAACGTGTTTTTTTTTTTTTTTTTAAAGATGCTACACTTTAAGGTTGTGTTGCATGGCTGTGCAGTATGAAAGGAAAATTGATATTATTAATATATTTAGGTGGTCTTTTGGTTTGGGTTCGGAAAATCACGTCAAAGTGAGGCAGAATTTGATTGCAGTTCAAGGCTCCTACATGCGTTTATGTTGAGGATATCTGGCATTTAAATGAGCGACTGTTGAATATAAGATTTCTGCCCGACTAATCATTTGATTATTTATTTATTTTTATTTTTGTTCTTTTTTTCATCATTAGCAAATGATCATTTTTAAAAAGTTCTTAATTCCTGGTAATATCATAATACTTTCTGATGTTTCGTTGACAGTATTTTTTATTCACTGTTTGATTTTAATCGGATTGATGTTGGTGAAAAAAATAGCGCAACAGCGAGGAAAATGTGAAAGTAGATTAGAAACGAAGGTCAAAATGAATATTTGTCTGATAGAAAATACATTTTTCTCAATTTACTCTATGAATGAAAGCACCATAACAGTATTTGTATATACTGATACACTTTATCACCCTACTGATTAACAACTGTTGTGCTTCTGCTACGTCCACAATGTCTGAATTTACGTTGAAGAAATTGGTGCCTCTTTTACAAAATTTCTCAAGACTGTGGAAGCTTCGTTTCCAATTATCTTCACATCTCAGCAGTGTTTTATTTTTTCCCACTTCTTATGAAGAACAGCTGGACTTTGTAGCAGGACTCGTGTCCTCTCCATCTCCACACTGCAAGAAGTTTTCCTCCGGATTCCCCGTTTCACTCCCTCAGTCCAAAAAAAAAAAAAAATAGAAAACCTGCAGGGGTTTAACCTGAGGGTTTAGTTAATGAATAAATGAATGAATGAATGAATGAATGTAGCAACTGAATCAGCACAAACTGCACTAGTGACAATCAGACAGTACCTTTGCTCGGGTCCAGCTGTGTATGCCGATTTTTGTGTGAATGTGTGTGTTTGTGTAATCCAAGAGTGCAGAGTAGCTGTAAATAATTAGTGTTTAAAAGAAGAGAGAGGAAAAAAAAAAGATGTCTTCCAGTTTCATTTCTATTTATTGCTTAACTTTTGATTTTGGTGCCGTGAGAAGAAATATTTTTAGAAATGGAGGTCATTATTTTGAGCAGCATGGAAAAAAATGTATCTCAGGTGTAACTGCGGTCAAGATGTGTACATGCAGCTTTTTTTGGTGTGTGTGTGTGTGTGTGTGTGTGTGTGTGTGTGTGTGGGTGGGAGGGGGGTGGTTACCGTTTGAAGTGCTGACCGGCCACTGACTGGAGGTGTGACAAACAGCCACACATGGAAAGTCTCCCCCCGTAAATGTTTGCAGATGTTTCATTGAAACAGGCTAATTCCTGACTCCCTCTCGGCTCCAGACGCAGGACCTTCTGCGGTCTGTCACTTCCTGTGTCCGATGGAACAGTCTAGATAAATTCTCGGGGTCGGAGGGATCAAAACATGCAAAAATTCAAGTTTCTTGTGAAGCGGTTCAAATCGTCCCAAGATAGTCTTTTGGCAAATTTCTTGGTACTTTAGAAATGATTTTATTTATGTGAATTTTTAACCCCTTCGTGCTGAGAACTTTTACGAGGGTCTTCTTTGTTGGAGTTTCATATTTTTTCTACTCGCTGGACAGAAAAATCACATGTGATTGACGACTTCTCGAGATACAAACCCGAGACGTCACGAGCACACGGAGAATCTCTTTCGTCTCATCCTCAATTTAGCACATGGCCCTTGGGGGAAAAATATAATTACACACCAGTAATTTACAAGTAAACAAAAAAAAAAAAAATGCTCACCTGGATCAGCTTTTGTTCACAACCCGAAAACACAACATGCCAATATACCCCCCCATCCCATAGGGAAAAATAGATCACAATCTTGGGGCTCACTAGCGCCCCCTAGTGGCCGGGGGGTCCTGCAGGCAGCAACTCTGTTAGAATTGTAATTCTGATATCAACGTCTGCAAGGATAACGGATCTAAAACGCAATACTCTTCAATAGGAAAAGATCAATTTAAAAACAAAAAAATAAGCACAAAAAATGTAACGTTACAAGAAAATTTGCTGTATTATTGTGACAACCCCCTCCCCTCCAAAAAAAAAAAAAAAACTCTTCAAATTACTATTTTTATTGGCAATCGGAAATCATCTTTGACAAGTTGTTTGAATAAAAAGGGTTTTCCTCGCTTTATTTTGTATTGAATCATTCAGTTATTATTTTTATACCCAGCAGCCGTCATTTACGGTGAATCTAAAGTGCTGCCGTTGAGGCGAAAACCTAGCAGGTGTTTAGAGAAACAGCAGGAAGTGAAATTCATAATCCAGTGTACCTTCCATCCCAGAATGCATGTGTATGTTGTCAGTTAACATGTTAACCTGAGTCATGTAAGTAGACAGAGGAAGAAGCCATGATGTTCCTGTAAACTTTATTTATTGTCAACAAATCCCCGAACCTGACGATCAATGGGAGCTTTTTCTGTGTGTGTGTGTGTGTGTGTGTTTATGAGGAGCGGAAAAAAAAATCAGTTCTTTGTGTGGAGCTGTTATTTTCATATTTTCATGTTAGCGGGTGAACTTCAGGGATACAAAAGTGTTATTCGGTTCGTCTGATCAGAAACATGAAGTTAAAAAGAACAAGAAAATTCTTCATGGCAATAATTTTGTTCCCTAAAAAAGGGTTTGCAAATTTAATGCATCGCTTTGGTTCGTAAATGGAAAAGAAATAAGAGAAATGCTGCAAAGACCGCTAGGGAGGGACAATAAAAATCAAACAAAAAAATATATATCTACTTGTGTTGTGTTTGTGCTTGTATGTTAGTTAGTCCTCTTGCACGAGATGTGTAGAGCCAACCGTGGCTACCAGGTTTCTCCATTGGGGTCTGTCGTTGGCAAGTTGCCGTGCCTGTGCCAGGCTCGCACCGCAGGCCCTGAGGTCTTGGGCCGCAACATCAAGCCAGCGGGTGCGGGAGGCACCTCTGGATCTTCTCCATCCGGCTAGCTGGGGATTAAAGGCCAAGATGGAGCTTGTGGGGTGTTCGGCCGGCAGGCGGATGATGTGGCCATACCGACGAACTCGCCGCATTGCTGCGAGGCGAGATGCCGGGGGCCGCTGGGTTCGATCCCTTAAGGTCTTGTTGGTGACATGCTGGGTGCAGCTGATGCCTTCTAGTGTCCTCAGGGCCCTGGAGTCAAATCCATCAAGCCTGGCTGCCAGCGTGTTGTTCGGCGGCCAGGTTTCGGAGCCTTAGAGTAGGACAGAGATGACTGAGGCATCGTAGACCCGGAGCTTTGTCACCCGGGATATGTGCCGGTGGCGCCACAATGGTCTCCACAGGGACTGCATGACTGACGCCGCAAGGGCACGGCGCCGGTCAATCTCAACTTTGAGATCTCCGGTGTTTGATAGGGTTGAGCCGAGGTACTTGAAGGAAGCGACAAAGTGGACAGGGGTGTCGTCGAAGAGGAGCGGTGGTGGATCAGGTCTTCAGGCCGAGTTTCCTGGACTCCTCATCAAAAACTTGTAGGGCTTCACGAAGCTGGTCAGCGGTCTCGCTGAACAGCGTGGTGTCATCCGCGTACTCGAGATCCCTGAGGGTGTAGCTGCCTATGGGGACCCCAGGGATCCGCTCAGAGACTGGTGAATCACTATTGACAAACTCAAGGGAAAACTAGCAGGGTAAAGCTTAAGTTGCTTTACAAACGTTCTATCAATAACCATTAAAAGGTAAGAAATATACAGACAATTTTTAATTTCCAATTAAAAAAAAAAAATTGTTTTATTTGTGATTAAGTGTAATTATACATACAATTACAATTAAAACTTATTCCAGGAGAATTCATAAGTCATTTTGTCAAAGAAAAATCTGAATTATTAACAGTTTTTATCCAAAAAAAAAAAAAAAAAAAAAATTAACTCTGACTATTGCTCTGACTATTGAACAAATCAACATATAAACAAATAAAGAGGAATTAACAAAATTAGATAGAAATTGCATCATAAAATAGTGACAAATAAGAATTGGGAAACATTCAAAAGAACATGGGACAGGAGGCGGTCTGAGAGAACATAGCTTTATTTCACATATTTCATGTCACACTTTCACAACCTTCACAAAAGAGACACTTGGCGCTTATTGTCAATCTAATTCTTAGATAATCTACCACAAACTCTCCATATTACACAGAAATTAAAGCTGAATGAAGGCCACACATTTTTCACATGAGCTTTAACTTAATATAATAAAATAAACACCTATATCATAAAAAAACAAAATACATGGCAATGCAGAACGTGGAGGAATGTGCGTGCTTTTATCGAGATGGCGCGTCGATTAAAAGAACAAAAAAGGCAATCCAGAAGCTAAGGGGGACATTGTCTGAGAACGTTATTGATTTATTTCATTTATTTTCTTTGAAAAAAAAAACGAGAATTTGTTTTTTTATTAAAAAAAAAAACAAACAAAAAAAAAAAAAAAAAAACATACACCATGACTTTGTAGCATCTGGATCATTTTGAGAATTTTTTTTTCCAACGTAAAAAAAAGTAGAGCACTCCTGTTTGGATGATATCACCGTTTTCTCTACGTAGGCAGTTAATATGTAGAAAAACGACAACGCAGCGGACGCAAGCGCTCGGTAGCTTAATAATTATTCGTCCGTTCTTATAAAACATGCTAAAACCGGGAAGACGTGACACCCTCGGATATGTATTTGTTGCAATCTTTGCTGGGGGGAATAAATAGATATATTTTGTCTTTCCCATTTGATGTCAAATAGCGATGCGCCGTCTTGCCGATGGAATCTAAAGCATGTTGGAACACGTTGGGTGAAACGGATTCAAATCTCGATAGTCGAATCAAAGTATCCGATGTGTCGTCAGCCATCGTGTCTCACGGTTGAAATCGAGCCGAGGTGAACGTGAGCGAAAAGGCCGCCGTCGCTACGCTGCCGTCTTGTCACGGGAAAACTTGCACGATGCCTCTCCAGCAACTGATATCACGCAAAAAAAAACATGAATTGCTCTATTTTCAGGGTGTAAAACTTTCCTCATTTGTTATGCTGTTACCATATTATTGTGTGATTGATAATCTCGTTAATACTGAGTGTTTTACGGTTTACGCGAACGGCGACGGATCGTCTTTGGTAAGTTCCGCTTCTCGACACGGGCCTCCGAGCGGCGAAGAGTTACGAGAGGAAGCTTGTTTTTCCGAGAAACTGACCGATAGGTGGAGGTATTGGCCTTTCACAGCTGCAGCGGTGTGCACGATTAAAGTCTCTATACGTCACTGTTTTATATATTCGTTTAATTCTTTAAAAAAAAAAAAAAAAAAAAAACATCCGATTCAGCTCATCGCGTTTACATTCACAGCCGGGCGCTCAAGTTGGTTCGACATTAATATTGGGTTAAAGGTTCGTTGCCGTGCCGACGACGTGTTTTTTTTTTTCCGAACGTCCGACGAGTCGCAACATTTCGATGCTGTTTGTTGTCAGTTGTTTGCTTTTTTTTTTCTCAAGTCCAGCTTTGATTTTTTTTTTTCTTTTTTCTCCGATTTCTCAACTAAAGCATGAGGTTAGAACCGACGGCATCGGTGTTGAAACTGCCCCTGCTAGGACGCAATTTAAAATATCGCATACTAGCTCTCTTGGTGCTGATTTTCCTGCTTATGAATAACAATGATGTAGGTTTTATTGCTGATTTACTGAAAGGGTGGGTCAGCGATGATAGTGACATCCGACGGCGGCGCTTTGTGTGTTTTCTACCTGGATCGGCCAAAGCTTCCTCGAACCGCTCACAAGGCGGAACAAGGCGGAGCCGTTATGCGCCGAAGTCTTCTGCCGTGTGTGTTTCCCCTCCAAGCAGCACCAAATGCAGACGGTTAAAAAAGGTGTCCGGTCGCAGCGTGGACTATCTGGCGTCGTTCTGCTGCCGCGCCACCGTCAGGATCTCCTTGGCTCCTTTGGTCAGCAGCAGGTTGGCCAGATCCACGCCGAGACGTTCGGCGCGATCCTGAGCCCCGCCGCTGATCTTGGTGGCGGTGATCCCGACCCGCTGGACACACTCGTCCACCCTGTCCACGCACTGGGCGCAAAAAAAAATGCACCGGATTAGTCGAAAATGTTCAAAAAAAACAAAAAAAAAAAAACGAAAAGAACTGGCTGTGTTGGTGTCACCTGGTCCATGGCGGAGATGTTGGTCTCCATGGTTTCCTTCAAGCTGTCCGACCCGTCCAGGCTGTAAACGGCGCCCGTCAGGTAGAGCTGTGGACACACACCGCGCTCTTAATCCCTCTACAATGCTGCCGACACGACTGCAGCACAGAGATGTGATTGAGTGTGAGTGTGTGTGTGTGTGTGTGTGTGTGTGTGTGTGTGTGTGTGTGTGTGCTCACCTGGGAGTCTTTTACCTCGGTGTAAACAGCCACTGGAACGCTGCAGCCGCCCTCCTGCAGCAAGACAGGAAGGGCCAGGGGAAGACATGTCTTTTAAAAACTAGTGAGTGTGCTTGCACGTGTGTGTGTGTGTAAGTGTGTGTGTGTGTGTGTGCACTTGAAGGGAAACCAGCAGTCCAAATTTTCCCACAAATATTTACTGCTACCAGTGTGACATGAAGTAAGCAACCAATAAGAAGTGTACAAAAAGTTAAGCAACATATAATCTGGACAATAATCACCATTAAAAAGGAAATACCCTTGAAATACTCCTGAACTCATTTGATAAAATATCTAAAAATTAACAAAAAAAAAACCCTCCCATAAGAAAAATCATGTGAGAGAAATCATGAGAAATTAACCAAAATATGACCTTTTAAGTGTCTATTTATTTGTCTAAGGCATTATTGGAGATGTTAGATAAGTGAGGTTATCTTATATTGTAATAATCAAAGTGAAATTGAAATGTAAATTGCCGGGGGAAACCACCCGACATGGGACGTCTCATAAATATATTTGGATGAAGTTCGAGATGAGATGTCTCGGTGTTCGTCACGTGTGTGCACGTGTCTGTTTGTTATATATCATACGTTACATGTGTGTTACATATTACCAGGTGTCTCAGGAAGGCTCTCTCAGCGATGCAGCGCAGCATCGTCTCGGGGTCGTGGAGGACTGACAGCATCTCCAGAATGTCGGCATCTCTCGCCCGAGCCTCCACCGCCAGGGCCCCCTGATAAGACACACACACACACACACACACACACACATGCATTCTTCCATGTCAATGGAAGTCTCTAAATAAACTACACTGTATTGTTAAAATGTAATGAGAGAGATGATGAGATGAGATAAGAACAACTTTATTTATCCCGAAGGAAATTGTTGTGCCAGAGTTTCAAGCAAAAACAGAACAATAATAGATAATAGTAGGAAGGAGGGAGAATAAGAAATACAATAAAATGAAAATTGTCAAGGATAAGGCTATCAAGTGTTTTAAGGTCTTAAGTACAAAGATTTGAGGATTCCTTGCGTCTGAGGGAAGAGGAATTAAAATGAGACAAGCTTTGATATAATCTGAAAATTAGGTAAGAAATACACAGGAATCATGTCAATTTTTCAATTAAAAAAAAATGGAAATGATTAAAAACGACTCAAAAATAAGTAAAAAATGGCGTTCAAAATAATGGAGAAGTGAAAAAGAAAAATATGATATATAGGGAAATGCGTGATTGTTAATAAGTCTATAACATCGGGTCAAATTTGAGAAAAGCGACCAAAAAGCTATTTTTCTTATTGAACAAAAATCAGCATTTATTTGATATTTTTGTAAATCGGGCCGTGCCCTCACACGCAAACACACACACGCACACGTACTGGTGTGTTCGTACCTGTCCCACAGCATACATGCAGTCCTCCGGGCCCAGTATCTGCAGAGGAACGTGATGATGATGATGAAAGTTAGTCGGGAAACTGGGTTCTGGGAACCCGATGTGTGTGTGAATCCGCGTTACCTGGCTGATCCGGTTCTCCCAGCCCATCCTTTTCAGACCCGCCGCCGCCAGGATGATGGCGGCGAAGTCCGACGCCTCGTCCAGCTTCCTCAACCGCGTGTTCAAGTTGCCGCGCTGGGCGAGGAGGGGGAGTTCAGGGAAATAAAAAAAGGGAAATAAAAGGGGTCGCCGGGGGCGACGGGAAAGGATACGATGTCTTTGAACACCAGGTGCGGGAATCGCTTCTTCAGCTGGGCGGCGCGGCGGAGCGAACTGGTGCCGATCACGCTGCGCACAAACGCGACACCGCAAAACACACGGTTACTGACGGCGGCTGAAGAGACGTGGAAAACTAACATTATCACCATAATGTTTTTGCTGATTTAACCCGAGCTGTTTTTGTTTTTTTTTTTGTTTCGTTCGCTTTCACATCATTGCAGAGACATCGGGAAAGACGGATGTCGTGCGAAATTCCCGGCAGCCTTATTTTAAAAATTACCGCCATTTTACGATGGGGTCGTAACCTGTCTGTCAGCCGGTCGGCTGAAAAATAAACCGTTAAATCTATCGATATTTCCAATCAGTTCAGCAAAGTGTTTCTTATGAGAAGCTCCTGAGTGAGTCATTTTTGCCAGATAAGAAATAAAAACTGGAACACACCTGTCTTCTGGCAGAGTGTCCAGGGTTTTCCCAGCATTTTTCGGATGCAGGACCACAGCGTCATGGGGGTTCTCTCTCCTGAAAGAGGAATTTGCAGTTCTTGTCCCGTTGCTTTTGGTTTAAAACAGTAAGGAAGCCCTGATGTCTATTAAGGGTTCTTTTTCGTGAATTTTGTTCATATCAGCATCAGATTTTTGTCACCGCCACGGGGACACGGCAGCATAAGCAATTCATTTACAGGATACAGAAAACCAAGTTATAAATGTTTGCATGGATGCAAAATCCAGGAGTGACATCACATTGTTGCCACGGAAAACTGGCTCCTCATATATGTTATTTACCACTTAAAAAGTGTTTCAATGCTGCAAAGAGGAGGAAAATTGATGATATTCCACAGTCAACAGTCCCTACATAGTGGCACATTCAATGTGTTCTGTGTGTGTGTGTGTGTGTGTGTGTGTGTGTGCTTGTGGGATGACAGTACTCACTTCAGCACAGCTGCAATGGTGAATCCCGCAGGCAGAGTAGTGGGAAGATCTTTGAGTGAATGGACGACCAGATCGACCCTGCAGGACGGACACACACATGCACAACATCACACACATGTGCGCACACACACACTTGTCCCGCTGCCTCTCTGCTCATAAATGCAGCCTTTCAGCCAAACAGCTTTACAGACACCTGCTGACATTTGAAGCAAAATCTGCTGATTCTCACACCCACACACATACACATACACTGTTTTTGGAGGCTTTGGGGATAAAAGCTTATCAGTATTTTTTTTTTTTTTTTTTAATTTTTGAAATGCAATTGCAATCTTAGATCCATAAGTATTGTTTATTTTTTCTAATGCCTTATTTAACTATCTACATCCACATGGCTCATTTTCCTTACACAAGGATGATTAAGGGTTTTCATTACCATTGGGCGACAAGTGTTGCCAGATAGATTAATTACCAAATAAAAAAATTTTTTTAATTGAAAGAGAAACCACCTGAAATCATTGGGAAAAAAAAAATCAGAGGAAAATATTTCAGCGAAAAAAAAATTTTGTTACATTAGATTAGTTAATCAAAAATGTGCACAAAAACACACAAAAATCCATGAAATTGAATTTTAGAATGACACTCACTCATTCCTCTCAAGGGCGTTCTCCAGCTCTTTGGTGAACAGGCTTTTCTCTCCAATCTACAACAAACAGAAAGGTTTCAGGGTCTAAAAAAAAAAATCTGTTCAACCTGCGTGCACAACGCTGTTGTATGCTATGAAGTCGGACATGCATTAATATGTATATATACATATTTATGCATGTATACTGTTACAACATGTTGGTTTGAGGTGAAATGTGTTTGCGGCACGACAATGCTAACACACATCATACCTACAGCCTAAAGATACTGACATCCCATAACGCAATTTTGTTTATGTGCATTTCAAGGATGCCAAATGTCCATGTTTAATATCAGAAATTATTATGTTAGGAAAATACCAACTAGACATCAATTAAAAAAAACCAATATGATTGGTATTAAATGTAATCATGGAGAATTTTTATTTTGATTTATTTTTTTTCTTATTGTTGGTCAGAAAATGGATTTAGACTTGCAGAATATTTCAAAACCAAAAGCAAACGTGGCGACAATCCATCCCTTGCATTGATCAAAATTAAATTTCGATCAGGTAATTCTATATTTACTTTTTATTTTATTATACTTTATTAATCCCTCGCGAGAAATGATTTCTCAGTATTTAGGGCAGTACATGAGCAGTAAGATACGAAACATTGCTCTCCACCATCCAGCCAAAAGAAAGTTTTCAATTTTCTGGCGAGACTGCTATGTGAATTTGGCTCATATTAACAACTGAAATGAGTCAACCACACAAGTATTATTTTGTTTTGTTTTTAAATAATCGGTCAGTTGTCTGGCGACAATGACCACAGTGCGTGCAATCGATACGGCTGACCAATTGGACGCCTCACCTTCGATAAAGCCGTGTTCAGGATTTTGTCTCCGATCGTCGACATGGGAACTGAAAGACAGGAATTGGTTCAGTTAAAGAGGACGACAATATAACGCTAACATGACATCAAAAAAGACATTTCTGACTGAACTCACTTCGCCTTAATAATTTGACAAAAAGGACAAGCAGAGCGACAAGTTAGTCAGCTAACAAGGATAAACTTGGTGCCTGGGGGGGTAAAAAGGTGTTAAGACATTAGGAGTGAATTACGTAAAACCAACATAATTATAATGTCGCGGGATTGCAAATAACTGCTCATTGCTGCTAGAAATAATGATTAAAAAAACAGAAAACCGCTCTTCCACAAAAGTCAAGAGAGGCGACACCTTGTGGATAAAACCATCAGGCTAGAAGCCAATTACACCAGGAAACGTCTGTACGCAGAGCTAAATATAACATTTAATTTAAAGACTGGTAGCAGTGCGGGTGTCCTTCACAGGTAGGGCAGTTTCGGGAGAAGGTTGGGGCAGTTTTTACCGATTTCCAGGCTGATGTCAGAGTAGAGGTCTTTCAGTTGGTCGGCCACGCTGTCCGTCTGAATGCGAGCCAGCTGCGAAACACAAAACGCGTTTAAAACATTAGAAAAACACACACCCGCACCGTGTATAAATATGCGCAATCTTTTACAATTTCGACTAGCAATCATTGTTGCTCTTGCGAAACAGAGGTTGTGAGCCATCTCAAAACAAAAAAAAAACCCTGCAGGGTTCAATACTGGGCCCACTTCGTTTCCTGTTGATACTTCTACATACTGCTGTACAGGTTGGAGCGAAACGGCAACTGAATCGGTATCGGTTGTATTTAATGCTCCTTAAAAGGAGAAAGATGTCCTTCTCAAAGGTCTTTTGTCATTGACAGCATCTGGGCTGACTACAGAGTTACAGTCATTTCCGGACTTTTGAGCGCACCTGAAAAAAAAGGAAATATATATGTACATATATAGCGGAAACTTTTTTTTTCTAATTTTAATTAAATACATACCGGTAACATCCACTAATACGTGCTGGAAATGCTTTTTTCCCCGAACGTTGCCTGTGACACGGCTGACGAAAAAGACTATATAGAATAAATAACGCGAGGAAAAGTCCGTCCATTTTCTATCCCCGCTTTTTCCTACTCCGGCTGACCGCTGTCTTCGTCTTCCTCCTCCGCATCATTCTTTAAGCCGCAGTGTTCAAAGCTTGTGAAAAAAAGAAGCGGCTTATATTTCCAGAAATGAAGGTACTTTAAAATATGCCAGCGGGGGTTCATGGTTGTCAAGATGGTAAAATCTTGTTGCGGTAACTGAACAGGACTCATAACCTAGGAGGTCATTAAAAAAAGGAAGCGGAAATCCAATTTTTAAGACAAGACTTTACAAGGATCACTTTTAGTTACTGAAAGGTTGATAGTCTTGTTTCCAATCAGACTTTGCGTGTATCGTTTTTTTTTTTTTTTTAATGGTGATTAACGGGGTGCGTCTTGACCGCAGTCTGTTTAAAGCTCTTCCTCTCAATCTGTCACACGAGAAAGTTACAGAACCCCATTGTTGTCCCTTTCGTGACGCTGTTGGCTTCAATGGGAAATAACCATCGCCTTTTGTTCACCGGTGATATGCGTCTTCCCAGAAAAAAAAAAAAAAAGATGGAACAACGCGATTGTTGTCGTTGCAGATCAAGATAGCTTGCCTCTTCTTGAGCTTGTAATAAGTATGGACTCTCTGTGTCTTCATTGTTCTTAAGGTGAAGCCCTTGCGCAGAAAAACTTACAATCCGGAGTCGGTCTGAAGCCTCTAATAAACATTTCATCATCATCTCAAGACTCCTATGTGACACAGCGAATGCGCTTTACCTGACTTTTGCGGGTCCCGATCCGAATGACTCTGACCGCCTTGCCGTTCCCGTCCTGCAATGGCAAAAAAATAATTGGCGATTAACAAAAAATAAATGCAAACACTTGGTGTCGCATTCGGAAAAAAAAAACGCCGTTCTTTCGGAGTCGCTCTGATCATTTAGGAATTTTCTCTTTTTCCTCGGCTTGTCATACCCTGATGTACTTGTACGGCCCGTCCTCCATCGCTGCGTCTGGCTGAATGTGCGCACTGTGCAGGGGGGTTAGGAGGCTGGGTCTGCCTGCAACGTCTTGTTAAAGACCTGGACTGAGGTCATATAGCCTCCAAGATGCAGAACAGTGCTCTTTCTTTTACTGGACAACACCTCCTTCTTCCGAATCCCCCGACCCCCACCCCGAGAAAATCTCTGGATCCCAAAGATAAGTGCCAAGCCACTGAATCCGTTATGAGAGGCAGGGAGGGGCTGCTCAGGAGGGCGTACCGTGTGAGGTGTGGTCCCACACATGGAGACATCTTCTAGTGTCCGGCCAGCACAAAAGTACAATGCGAGCTGATTATTAGCATATTTCAATCACTAGTAAATATTAGGGGATGATGTCGCGAGTTCATCTTATTATGTATCAATCACGACGGTCAATGTCATCATTCCGCGTACGTCGGCAACATGAATACCTTACAAATCAATATTTTGCGTGTAAAAAATATCCAGCTGGAAACTAATTTTGTTGAGAAGCTGATATTGGTTGAGAGAAGGTGGTGTCGTCACCATTAGATTTGGATACGGAACCGAATGTGCAATGCTAGATACATATTTAATTAAAAATATTACTTTAATAAGTAATGGGCCAGAAGAAGCGATAAATACTGTACTATGAGCAAAGATATGAAAGCAATATCACAGAAGGGCAAGTGCCCACACGTAATGGCATTGGGATAGAAAACCGAACATTTACAATTAGAGATACTTATTGTGAATTTCAGACACTCATTTGAGATATATATATTGCAATATCCCCCCCAATTTAAACAAAAATACCTAAACTCTACTTTGATTTAAATTTCTGTGAAAAGACTGTGAATTCAAAAGCTTGGTTGGCAGAAATTATTCACACAGCAAATTTTTTGGTGATTATTTCTCCTTTATTTCTTTTTTTCCAGGTTAGTTTTATGGTAAACTTCCAAATTTTGAGGTTAATTGACAACAGCAAGTTTCTGGATAATATTTACTTACATTTTTGCATATAACTATTACAGTTAGTGGATATGTTCACTTAAATTCTTGCCTCTTGGAAATGGTTGGATGATTTCTTTCTCAAATGTATTTATTTATTTATTTGTGACACTTTTGCTGTCTGCTGTACAGGTTATAGAATATACACTTTCACATCTTTTTCCACTTAATAAATAAAATGCTAATTTTCATTCAAATTTTATTTTTTTATGGTAACTCATAAATGATCACACTGGACAATTGCGGGTAATTGACATCTACTTTTCACTCAATTTACAGCAACTATTCATGTGAATTTCCAACATATCCTCTTATTATTATCATTATCACTGTTACTATTATCATTATGTACATTTAGGGAGAGGAGATCAGTTTGAAAATTGCGAAATAAATGAAAGAAGTCTGAATATATACGCAAAGGGTTGGTAAATTTATATTTTGAGTGGATGAATTAGCCACGATGTCCAGATTGTTACAAAGGCATTACTTCGTAACACGTTGTTACACAAAAGTATTTGCAGCCCCTCTTGACCCTCAGCTCACAGTTCAATCACGATGGTTCATAATTTGGGATATTCTGAAAATGTGATCGTGAAAACGGAATAATTCACGAAGTGTTTCGGCTCTTTGGGGTAATATAACCCGCTTCGGCATAGCAATGGCTTTCTCGCCATCTGCTAAAAACTACAGGCAGACCCCGCCTCTTGTTCAAGCCGTCCAATGGAGAGCGGCGCACAAAGATTGACGTAGTTATAGGCCAATCAGAGAACCGCGTGGAACGTCACACGCGGAAGTACCGCTGGCGAGCCGAAGCGAGCATTGAATGTTCTTCACGACTAATATAAGCAAAACTGGGAAAACCTTGAAAGAATTTACCTTGTGACTCCCGTCTTCCGACATGACCCCTCTGGTTCGCTCTCCTCGAATCAACGTCTCCTTATTCTTTCGAAAGAATCCATTAAAACGAGGAATCTCGGCACTCAGCTTGCACCCCTTCCATGCATGGAAGCGGAGTCTGTGACGTAACGAACCGGCTGGAGGTCATTTCCTTGTGCCGACCCCGAAGGTCGACGCCGCAATATTGTAAAATATGAAAAAAAAACTTGAATAAACCTTTTTTTTAATGTATGCGAACAATATTCATATATTTTTCATTTTGACGTTTATACATATGTGCGAATGTCAAAACTTAGTTTCTACATTTAACCAATTTATGTTTTTACTGTTAATTTTCACATTGTTTACCGACTTATTCAGAGATATTGTTAGCACAGTTAATCGCCTATTATTAGTTCTCTTGCTTTTTGAATAAGTTTCTTGCTCTGTCAACTTATGGTTTGTGTGTGTGGGATGATGAAATTAATATTCTATTCTGTTCTAGTCTATTCTAGTCTATCATTTTACTTTGCCCCTTGTGGTCATGTTTATCCAACCATATGAATGAAGAATGTAACTACTGCATTGAACTGATTAAATCAAATTAGTTAAGATTAGATAAATATTTAAAAAATTAGGAGAAATATTTTGAATCTATCTGTTAGCTTAGCTGTCGCCACGTGATACTGTTCTATAGCACTGCTGCACCACTGTTTTGACAACACATATTGTACTTTCTAATGTATTTTTTTTTCCTTAATTTGATTTTCAGATGCAGATTTTCATTTTAAAAAATCCACCAAAAAAATAGTATGCGCAGTTTTATGTTTGGTTTGTTTTATCTTTTAAATCATAGTGAAAATTGTTATCTGAAGTGTATTACACACATATGACCATTGTGACTCTTGTTTTTCTCTATATAATGCTATATTTCATAACTCTTAACCTACCCAAATTCATTGATCTTTAGGGATCTACTTGATGTTATAGTTGATTCCTCTGACATGTTTCTTTAAGTGAAAAAAAAGGATATTTTATTTTATGATTTCAATCCTTTTATTATAATTAATTATTATAATCCTTTTATTTATTATTTTATTATTTCAATCCTCTGTATGTTTAAAACGTATGGCAGAATTGACAATAAATATTACTTTGACTAAGATAACATAATGCCCCGCATAATGATGGCCTTTGCTCTTGAGTCACATGTAGTGTGCTGATAAAACCCATTGTTGTTGTAACAATTAGGATCATTTAAAACAAACCATTCTCCGGTGCAGCAATAGCTAGGGAGAAATTTGAGAATTATTCAAAGCATAGAGGGGGATGATCAAGAAAATATTTTTTTTTATTTATAATAACTGTTTTGTTTAAACCAAGTTCATTTGAATGAATTGAACAACGGTCCTTCTTGCTGCGCCTGATTTACCATGATTGACCAATATGTGAAATGCAAAATGTTGACAAAACTATAATGGTATCTTCAGCCACATGTAGGATACAGAAAGAGTATCTTAACCAACAGATTATAAAAAAAAACATTATTTAATAGAGGAAAAGAATTACTTCTGAAAAGACTTCTAAAAAGAATTACTTCTAAAAAGAAAAACAAACCCTTCCTTTAAAAGTGTTTGGGATAGAAAGTACTACACAAACGCGAAGATGTAGTATAGAAGTGCAACATGAAAATATAAGCTACTGTATGATTTCCTGCTGGAGGACAAAATGTGTTCTCTATTTTATTTTCTATGCATTTGCTACAGTTTGTTTTTTTTCTATTTACTCTTATATGTCATGTGGGGATGATTCAGGCATGTCTGTGTACACTGCACTTTTTATGCAGATGTATGTTTTCTTCACCCATTGAGTGTCCCCTAGTGGGCTATCCTCTTGTACTTTCTTTGTCTTATGTTGTCAAACCAAATCGCTCTTTAGGGACAACAAAAGCTTTATTGAAGTACTTGTGGATAGATGTGTGTATAGATGTTGTACAGGACTGTCTTAGAAAATTGGAATATTGTGATAAAGTTCTTCATCTTCTGTAATGCAATTACAAAAAAAATGTCATCCTTCTGGATTCATTACAAATCTACTGAAATATTGCAAGCCTTTTATTATTTCAATATTGCTGATTATGGCTTACATCTTAAGAAAACTCAAAAATCCTATCTCAAACTATTAGACTATCATGAAAAAGTATTTTTTGTTATTTTTATTGCATTACAGAAGATTAAGAACTTTATCACAATATTCTAATTTTCTGAGACACTCCTGTATATGCTTTGGGTGGATAGATAGATAGATAGATAGATAGATAGATAGATAGATAGATAGATAGATAGATAGATAGATAGATAGATAGATAGATAGATAGATAATTGACACGTTGACAGGCGATTCTTCATAGCTTTGGCTGATGTCCCAAATCTCCCCCCTGCTCCTCCTCCCCCCACACCCACAGAAATTTGCAGTTCAATTACAATCTTGTCGATTGAACAGCAAAACAAGGGACGAGGGAGCTAGAGAGAGGAAGAGAAACGCAGAAGGGGTTTTGTTTACTCCACGAAGTCCCAATGGGACAAGAAGGGATTTGCGAGGAACTTTCATTATGCAACACGTCACAGGTTTCCAGGCTGGCCACATCTCGCTGTTCTTCCGGTGGAGACGTGGCTCTGTACCGCTGCCATATTGACGCTACCCGAGCTAACAATCACACATCTCGGAGTCAGCTGGAACGTCGGAGCCCGCTGTTCTCGGAGTGACTAGAAATCCCCACCGCAAGAAACCCTAGGGACTGAACACCGTCGTGCTACAGAGGAAAGACTGAAAATGGTGAGCGACAATCGCTAAAAGACGGGACGTCGCTGCCTTTTCACGGGGGCCTAGCGTTCAAAACATTGGCTAACTGTAAGCTAAGCTAATGCTAGGTAGCCACCAGCACGGGTCCTCCGGGAAACAAATACGCGGAATAGGACCTTTCTGTCCGGTTGACAGCGAGGGCAGTTTATTCGGTAGCCGGAAGCGATGAAATAAGTGAATGTTTTAAGACGGGAGGTGAAATTTCATGTGACTGGGCAGCGTTTCGATGGCAGACGGTACTGGCGTTCAAACGCTAGCTAGCCCCTGTCAGTAGCCGGATCCTTTGCTAACGTTACCTGCTGTCAGGTTTGTCCTCGGCAAGATAAAAAAAAAAACAACGCGACACTGATCACAAACACAACTGTATATGACTTTACAGCATCCACCGACCGCTCCTCTTGTCTGTCAACGTCTATTTATTAATATCAATATCAGATATGTAGAAAAGTCACATTCAGTTCATTCAATGTTTTCCAAGTGTTACCCAGAAGGCCAATAGCGTTGTATTCATTGTCAACGTGGAATTAATGCTGTCTATATGAGTTACCTCATCAGGTTAAAGACTGTTTGCCTAAAACCTTCTGTGACTTAACTACCACATGATCATGGTGGATCATTTTGTCCTGTGTTGGTTTTGACAATTTCATCAGTTTATCATATTTTTTTGATTCCCTATGTATCCATATTGTTGTAATTGGGGATTGTAACAGTTTGCAGCAAGTGTAATGTGACTCTGTCATTGCATTGTTTGCATGGACTGAGGATATTGCCTTGTTACCTGCAGAACCTTACATGCACAAATCCAAACAGTTTCAGTCCCATTCAGCACTTGGTAAGCACACTTAATGGAATGATTGGATGTATATTTTATAAACAGAAATCATATTAGGTGGAGTGGCATGTGCGCTAGCACTTTCCAAAAAGTTGCACAATTGGTTCCAGACATAGAAGGGTATATTTCGTCCAGGAAGTTTGTCAGATAATACATTGCAATGGCATGGCTTTCATTTGAGTATCTTAACTGTCATCAGCAGTTATGACATCCTGTCAAGAAAGCGCTGCGGTACTAGAACAATTTTAAACATGAGAAATGTTTTAGGATCTAAAAATAAAATTAATTCCTTAGGTCTGTTTCAGTTTGAACTTGATTGCCATCTAAACGGTGAACATTTTAGTAAACAAATATAAAATTATGGTATGAACATCTTATACCTGTACGAGATGTGCAAAGGTGAAGTAGGGTATCTTCTTGTGGAGAAGAAAAGCCTGTCAAGGTAAAGACAGCTCAATGTGGGATCGGTGACTGACAGAGGTTTGCCGAGACTTGGTTCCTCAAATTTGCTTCCTCGTGCTCAAGTCTGTAACTCATGCTGAGCTTTTTATGTCACCGCTTTATTTGCAAATGGGATTCTTAATTGTTTTTTAGGGGGGTGACTTCAGAAGACAACGCTCGCATTTCTTGCAAAGTCATGCAATATCCGAAACGCCAATAAAAATAGAATTTGAGGCAATATATTTTTATGAAAGTCTAAAACAAGAGCGATTAGCACTCGTACGTGTCATTCAATAACATACGATTGCTAAATCGTGCAGAGGTCTGGAATACCAGTTTTCATAAGCAACATCACGGATGGTTTTGATAGGTCACTTGTGTACATCTACAGTGTGTGAATGTTTATACATTGCAGCGTCCAAACAGTGTTTGCTATGTTTACCAGCCACTGGAGAAGCTCTACATGATCCTTTTGCATTCATATCACCAGGCATTGAATTACATTGAATTACATTGCAATACTGAACTGTGTCAATCAGCATGATCACATTTGTTGGGCCTCTAGTTTTAGCCGTTCTGCTAACGTCAGCCTGAGCACTTGAAGCTCATTCAGTAAGATTGTGAGTCACCAAGTCAAACATGCTGCTACTGCCCTTTTTAAAAATCGAACAGAAACCTCTCAAGCTGCTATAATGAATGGGATTTGTATTCCATTGTGTCTCGAACTTTCAATGTGATTCTCAGAAAATTCACAAATGTAAACATGCTTTTTCTGTGTTCCCATCAGCTATAGTTTTGTGGAACTAGGCTAAGAACGAGTTTGTGTAAACGCAGAAGTCTGTTGTCATTATTGATGAACAGAATGCAGATATTTGTTTTCGGATTTGGTTGTTGTTTTCTTTTTTTCAGTTGGTTTACGAATATCTGATTTCATATCTCCAGTTAGGGCCGGAAGGGAGACCACCTTTTATTTGCTGAAATTTCCCCCATTTCACAAAAAACATATTTCCCTTTCATCGATTGTCTACTTTTGATATATTTCAAATTTTTCAAATTCCATTTTTTTTATGACTTGGATCTTTTGAAGTAAGTTAGCTCACAGCCTTAAAGTAATGTTCCTATTTCCCCTCCACTCCTGCAGGTGCTGTTGGCAGCGGCGGTGTGCACCAAGGCCGGCAAGGCCATAGTTTCGCGGCAGTTTGTGGAAATGACCCGGACACGAATTGAGGGTCTCCTTGCCGCCTTCCCCAAATTGATGAACACAGGTAAGCAGCACACCTTCGTGGAAACAGACAGCGTTCGCTATGTTTACCAGCCATTGGAGAAGCTCTACATGGTCCTCATCACCACCAAGAACAGCAACATCCTAGAGGACCTCGAGACGCTCAGACTTTTCTCTCGTGTGGTGAGTGCCTCGTGCCACTTGACAGTTTGCCTGCTTCCCTCTGCACGTACGTTTCAGCCGTCTTAGATCAGTGTCTCTCTCAGACATTACTGTATCCTGCCACTAACCTTTACAATTAGCTGTATGGTATTCACACATTCTCGTAAAGTTGGGCTTTGTTTCCTCCCTGTGACGATCACGCTGAACAAATTCTTCAATTCTCATAGAGAAATCCAGGCTTGAAATTTCACACTTAAACACTCATACTTATCAGAAACAATCTTTTATTTCACACAGAGCCTGAATTGTATTGGAATTTTGGAGGAAGTACCAACAATTGACAGTAAAAACTTTGACAATGACAAATGGGAGAGGCTCTGAATGTTATACTGTAGCTGACTTCAAATAGTAATGACCTGCAGTAGTATTATTGCTATACTATGCTATGGTATGGTGTTACATTTTACATGAAAATGCAGGCAAGTCAAAGTCAAACATTACAACTGAATCCTGCAGGATATCAACAATGTAAGGTGAAGCCAAATGCAGTAAATGTTTGATTTTTTTGAGGTAATACAAGCTAAAGACACACTAACAGCAGCTGTTGTCAGTTGCTCATTCAAATGGTCTCACATCTCACAGACATCATGATATTGATCATGCAACCCATATTAAACCAAGTGTCATGTAAACAATGGTGGTGTCAAGATACACATAAAATGTAGATTCAGCAAACTGATCAGATCTCTTACACAGATGATATTGCTCCAGAAAATTAACATTATGTCCCAGAAGCACAGATAACAGCTAACAAATTGGTTGTCAGGTATTTAACGTTAGGCCCTAATATTTTATCACTGTTATGTTTTTGTTAATACTTTTAGTTGTATTTGTTAGATATTTAGAAAATCAATTTGAAAACAACACTTTGATCAAAAAATTGGCTTCTTTTTGGTATTATGTTGCCTGTTTTGGTTGTTAATCCCTTCCCTGTGGAAAAATCTTCAAAGACATAACCCATTTTTAAACTGACCCGCAGTTCGCCATTCTTTTGATGAGCAATGAGCATGAATGAATTGGCACAAAAAAAAGAAGCATTAATTTAATGTTCTTTCATATCAGCAGATGAACATCAGTCCTTGTTATTCCCTATGCAGATACTGATGCCATAGATAGATGATAGCGCTCAATTCTGACAAATTGGTGCACGTTAAACCATCAATCTCTCGGAGGTCAAATGCGATATGATCTGACTGTCAAAAAGAAGTTTTGTTTGTTTGTCTTTAACTTCAAGCTGAGCTTCATGTTAAAAGGTTTCCTCTGCCTCGCTGATCAGATAATGCCTCCTACTCGCCTAGATCCCGGAATACTGTCGCGTGCTGGAGGAGAGTGAAATATCAGAGCACTGTTTCGACCTCATCTTCGCCTTCGACGAGATTGTGGCCCTGGGCTACAGAGAGAATGTTAACCTGGCTCAGATCCGCACTTTCACAGAGATGGACTCCCACGAGGAGAAGGTTTTCCGTGCTGTCAGAGAGGTAAGGCACTACTTCCTTTTGTACCAAGGGGAATATGGTAACTGATCAATTTAAAAGATTTACTGCAGAATATTATAAATAACATAGTGGGAATTAATGTAAGCATTACATTTAAGCATGAAGTGGTGCTGTTCTTTGGCTGCTAGCTTCTCATGGTACATCCATGATGGGTCAAATGTTGTGGTCAAATATAGCTGATGTTGTGCTCTATGTATAACTGAACGTGACAATAAAGGTATTTCCTCTAATAATAGCTGGATGAAATCACAACACGCTACACAACTTTGATTGACAGAAATGAATCGCTTGAAATTCCAGATCAGACTTAATATCCCTGAGTGGTGGAATATCGTATTTATATTCTGCACTCTGGTGAAAGCCCCAAAGTTGCAATGTTGAAAATATTATCAGGTAAAAGCAGCGCGCTTTCAGATTAGGGCAGGGATATTTGTTTGTGTTGTGTTCCCCTTCCCCCCGTGCTTTTCCCTATTATTGAAATATCCTTTACTACATATTTTTCATTTTACAATATGGAATATTGGTATGGGCAGTTGCAATGACAGCCACCAGGTATGACTTCTTGTCTGGTTTATAATTCACAAATGATAAAAAAAGCCACAGAAATATGGGAGTTATCTTTTAGGCTCCTCAACTTCAACAATAAAAAAAAAAATCTTATCTGAAAAAATGGTGAGAAACTATAATACATGTGTATGCACTGTCAGCCAGGAAGTACAGAAAGGCTTTCAGAGGTATTTATATAAAAGTCAGATTGAACTGCTACCCATTTCTGTAGGGAAGTAATGTGGCCTTGCACACTGAGGCAGTGTGATACTTATTGGTATTAACTAAAGGGTTTTAGAGTATTGATATATATATATATATTTTTTTTTATTCGCCTCAGCCCGCTATCCTTAAGAATCCTGCTCAGTTGCAGTGTTGCTAGGTAATTCCATTATAATAGCAGCAAAGTTCCACTCGCATCTTTGTTGATACAGTTTATCAATCCCTCAAACTGCGTTATTGTGGGAGCGGCATTTATCGTTGTTGTGTGCGCTTGAGCAAGTAAAACATCTGGTGGTTTAATTCAACGAAAGCTCCAATGCTTTGCATAGTCAGGTCAAGGGCAACTTTGTTTGTCAGCATTAATGTCCAATCTACCTTTTTTATTTTGAATTATTAAAAGTTTAATGGAAAGTTTGATGGAACAAAGAAGATCAAGATCTGGCACATAAAAGTTTTAACTGTGAAAATGACATTGGAGACCATTTGTGTCACCATTTTTAACTACCTGTAATATCGGTTTATGATCTGTACAGACCCAGGAGAGGGAGGCCAAGGCGGAGATGAGGAGGAAGGCCAAGGAGCTGCAGCAGGCCAGACGGGACGCAGAGCGATCTGGGAAAAAGGTGCCGGCGTTCGGAGGCTTCGGCAGCAGCGGCATGACCAGCAGTTCCTCAGGGCCCAACATCACAGAAACCATTGTAGAACCGGAGAAGCCCAAGATCACATCTGCTCCAGTCAGGTACGGTAACCACCAGTTTTAACAAATCTAGTGGAGAGTATAGAATGTAATATATCACCTTGACTGCATTTCAATTTTCAGACATGGATCGTTAACGGAGAAAAATAACTTTTGTTACTGATAGTTCTCTAAGATGTATTGTTGGCTTTATTTATTTGTTTACAAAATCTGTTATGCCCATTCTCCTTCAACAAAGTACATAATTGTTTTTTTAAAATCGTTGGAGACTTCCATGAAGAAAGTGATCAAAGTTGCCAAGAAATAGCAAGAAGATGCAGAAAAACATCTAAAATTTTGAATATGAAATTAACTAGAGATTATCTTAGAATCATCTAAACAGTGTCTACAAAAAGAACAGTTTTGCATAAAATGATGACGAACCTGAAAGGTTGGAATAATACACTATAAATGAATGAGATGATTGATATCCCGGATAGCTCAACACAATATTTAAAGAAAAAGTTGAAACTATTATTACTATTAATGAATGTATTATTAAAATAAAATTGAATTTGGATGATTTCCACTGATGAGTTGTTTGAAAATTGCCTATGTCTTTTTTCCCCAGACCAAGTGGGCCCAGCAAGGCGCTTAAACTGGGAGCCAAAGGGAAGGAGGTGGACAACTTTGTGGACAAACTGAAGTCAGAGGGTGAAACAATCATGCCGACCACAGGGAAGAGAGGATCTGATGTCTCTAAGGCCCTGCCCCCGCCCGTGAACGTGGAAAGGTACAGATACACATCATGCCATAGCTTTAAAATCCAGGCCAAACAAAGTTCATCATAAAAATCAAGAAAAGCCAGCTTAACAGCTTAAATAACTAAAAAAGCAGAGCATTTGGATTCAGACACAAGACGAGTTTTTGTTCCTTGATCGAACCCCGTCTGTATACACAGCTAAATACTGGCCGTTCTCAGTTATACTTTGTGAGCACAATATATCCACTTCACACTTTCATTCTTTCACAAATCTCGACCTCAAGGGAAATTCCAGAAAGAAAAAATAACTTTTAAACTGAAGTGGCCCTTTATTGGACTTTATAGAATGAAACCAGATTAACGCGAAGAAAGAGCATGAATTATGTAAGCTCGTCCACCGGCAGCGCTTTTGTTTTTGTTTGAGAAATGTAAATAGACCCATTTTAATATGGGCAGGAAGAAACCTTTCATTGTCACTGTTGAATTTACGTTTCCCGCACAGCGTACACCTGCGAGTGGAGGAGAAGATCCTGCTGACCTGCGGTCGCGACGGCGGCCTGCAGAACATGGAGGTGCTGGGCATGGTGACGCTCCGGGTCACGGACGACAAGAACGGGCGGATCCGAATGGTTATCATCAACAACGACAACAAAGGATTGCAGCTCCAGGTCGGTTTTGCTTTAACTGCCGGCCTTGTTTGTACGGCCAAGTGAGGTATTGCATGTCAGGATTTGCAAACTTTCCCAAAACACGCCTTGTTAACGGGCCGTATAAAGTGCATCTGTAATCTTTGAGATCAATTTGAGTTCATTGTAAACACGTGGAAATGACTTGGGGGCGGGAGGGGAGGGAGTACAAGTGCCCTAGTTAAGTGTATTCCTGTACTTTTTAGGTACAAATTAACACTTTTTACCCGACATATATACATAAAGTTTCTCAATGCATTGGCATAAATATGTCTACACAATTTTTTGATAACTTAATTCTAAAGACTGTAGCTTTGCCTAAAAGAGAATTAATATCAAACAGCACAGTATTAGAAAAATATAAAATGCTCTGAATGTTAATTTGAACTTTTATCAGTAAGAGACATTAATCAAAGTTCCAGGCATATTCAGGATTAAGGCTTTTTTTTTTGTTCTTTCTTCAAACGTGCTTGAATATTTACAGTTTGAGTGTGAAATTGGGATGTATTTTTTCACCCCAACTCTCTTGGACATCTTAAAAGACAGTTCTTGGGGAAATAAATCTGCATCCTAACTAGAAGCTGCAACTTCTAATGAGATTCACCAAGCAGTAACTTGGATCCCATCGACGTTCTGCTCCTAGACACATCCCAACGTGGACAAGAAGCTCTTCACAGCCGAGTCGGTGATCGGCCTGAAGAATCCAGAGAAATCCTTCCCTCTCAACAACGATGTCGGCGTATTGAAGTGGAGACTACAGACAACAGACGAGGCCCTCATACCATTAACCAGTAAGTCCAAGACAGGCTGTCGCCACCATCTGACATGTTTTCATACTGAGCAACATAGCATACATTTGTCCGCCGTCATAAAACTGTGATTATACGGAGTACATTTTTATTAGAAAGCATTTCCTTTATGAAAACAGAGCTTTCCTTTCTTCTTAGTTAAGCCATTATATTCATTTCAATATCAAGAAATGCCATGAATAAACAGTCACCATCTAAATTTTTATATTGAAACAACCAACAAACAATCTAAAATAGCCTTGTAATCTGCAAATTCCTTGCTATAAATCAGCAAAAAAAGCAAGAATTTTAAACATCATCCTTACAAAAATGAATATTTGTGAGAAAACATCTTAAAGCTTGCTTGATCATCACAGGTATGATCTTTAATCAATGCTAAATCACATTGTGCAAGAGACTTCCTTTAAATTATCGGGAACATTATCTGAGAAAATTAGGAATGCACCTTTTTTATTGTCGTGTCACATAATTATTTCCTTCTTTGTTTGATTAAAATTGTTCTGTTCGGGTGCCTAGAAATCAATGTGTTCATTTGAAATTTCCGTGACTAAAACAGCGGCTCCTATATTCCCTTTTCCCAGTCTTGTTTTCAGAGTTGGTAAGCACTGTGTCTTGGCCAATAAAAAAACCCTGATCTGTTTGGCCACTAGTGCAGACTCTTACCGTACGACATCTTTAAACCTGTCCTTTCTCCCGCAGTAAACTGCTGGCCCTCAGAGAGTGGGAACGGCTGCGATGTCAACATCGAGTATGAGCTGCAGGAAGAGAGCCTCGAGCTCAACGACGTGGTCATCAGCATCCCAGTACCGTGAGTACATTGCATCCTTCCTTTTGTTGTAAGATTCAAAGCGTTTATTGTCACGTGTACAGTGTAGCAACGTGTTTCCCTCTACAGTGAAATGCCTACTTTTCTGATAGGAAGAGTGTATACATTATTGTAAATATGACTATAGACATGAATATGAACAGTGCAATAGAACAGTGGCACTGCAATAAGACATTTGAGTGCAGCTTGGTTTGCAACTCACAAAGTGCAGGTGGAAGGATGAGTGCAATTTAAGTGGGCAGTAGACTTTCAGCGCTTGATTCCCATTTTGTCTCCAGGAAATAGGGCTGCATTGAGTCATTAGTGGCGTGATCGTGTGCATCCCACGGCGTGCAAAACCATACTGAACAGGGTTTCTCCGTAGCCAAGTGAATTATCTTAAAGCAAGATGTCTGACGTTTCCCCAAAATCTTCAATGCGCCGATAGTGAAAGGGGAACAACAACTGACAACTGTTGGGGAGGGTTTTGTAGGTGACATGAACAAGAAATGATTGCTATAATTTATGGACTGTTGAGCCGTACCTGCTAAATTTGCAAAGAAAAAGAATTGTTCTTATATCTGCTGTACTTGTCTATAAGCTGTGAGTATCCATCCGTAACATGAGATATTTACACACTTTTTAAAACTATTAATTAGATAGCTATTGTAAATGTTTTTTACGAACAGAGCCTGTAACACGTCTGGTCATAAAACATAAATAGTACAGTAGCTTACAAGGAAAAGTCTTTGATCACTAAAAACTACTAAAGTTGTCTTCTTCAGTGACAGAAATAAACAGCCACACACTTTCTTTCATTGTCACTCTCAATCACACTTGTGTAAACCACACGCCTGTTTTCTGTGGTTTTCTTTGTGAAATGGAAAGAAAGAAAGGAAAAAAGAAAACACAGAGCCCCCAAATCCTTATGACATCCAAAATGAAGATAACACTGAATCTATCTTTTCCCCCCTTTATCCTATGCATAAAAATTTGTGTTGCATTTATGAAATCAATGAACTGCTACAGAGAAAATGAAATTCTATTTCTTCATGCTACAAAAACATTTTGAATACTGAAAAAGAACAGACTCTGGGTTGAAGGTTACATTCAAATAAAATACTCAATGTCTACTTGAGTCCCGGTATTTATAAGATAAAGAAACCGATATTACCCCCGCAGCAACCCAAATAGGCCGCCTGCTTCCATGTGCCGTCATTGTTTTATCACGTGTACTGGGACATGACTAAAAATATTCACAGAACACTGCAAAATAAATATTAGCAGATTGAATCGCAAATTACAATATATATATCTTACCTGTTTAATTTAATGGAGTTGCTGACAAATGTGGCACATTGGCCGGTGTGAGCGACACATTTTATTTTAATGTTACAAGATTTCCATTTTCTTCAAATTAAAAGTTTTATTTAAAAAAAACACCAAACTGAAATAGAATTAATTGAAATTAAATAATAATTATTTTCCAAAAGAACAGAGAGCTATAGCAGACCGATGAAAGAGCCACGGGTAGCGCCTGAGTCGCGGGTTGCCGACATGTAGTTTCACCAACTGAGACAATCGTTGACGTCTGTATGTGTGTGTGTGTGTGTGTGTGTGTGTTTACGGTACTTAGATCCGGCGTCGGGGCTCCGGTGATCGGTGACCTGGACGGAGAGTACAAACACGATGGCAGGCGAAATATCCTGGAGTGGTGCCTACCCGTCATCGATGCCAACAACAAAACGGGCAGCCTGGAGTTCAGCATCAGCGGGCAGCCCAACGACTTCTTCCCCATCAGCGTGTCCTTTGTTTCCAAACGCAACTACTGCGACATTCAGGTACATATTACTGTATTACATACTCTTACACTCCTAATTTATTATTGTACACTCCCAATTTTTAATTCCTCTTCCCTCAGCCGCAGGGAATCTTCAATCTTTGTAGTTACAGTTAACAGTTAAGACAATTCATATTTCATTGTGTTTCTTACGCTTCCTCCTTTCTACTATTATCTATTACTGTTATGTTTTTTACTTGAAACTCTGGCACAACAGTTTCCTTCGGGATAAATAAAGTTGTTCTCATCTCATCTCATCTAATATGTCTATTAATCCAAAACTCGAGAAATATCAGACCAAGTGCCTGAATTTTAATTTTCGATATTTTTTTGAAACCGTCTGAGGGCAATGGTAGCTTCCAAAAAATAACATTTTAGGCATAAAAACTCCTAAATTGAAAGATTATCACGGTCGTGGGAAATACCTTCAGAATAAACATTCTCTCATATTGATCATCACTTTTAACCCTGTTTTTATGAGAATGAGAACAGCTTTATTTATCCCGAAGGAAATTGTTGAACTTCAAAAAAGTAAATTCAATTAACTAAATTGTTACTAAAGCAAGAAGAAGTAAATAGAAAAATAGAAGTAGAGAATTTAGGAAAAAGAGACACTAAGGTGAGGAGAAAATCTTGACTCTTGACTCTTCAAAAGTATCTTCTCAGCAACATTTAGACATGGGGACGTGCACGTTTTCGGGAGGTGCAGAGGGTGCTCATGTTCATTTGTAATTCAAAATGAATAATCCTCCTGCTCCCTCCTCTCCCTCAGGTTTCCAAAGTGACCCACGTGGACGGTGACAGCTCCGTCAGATTCTCCTCAGAAACCTCCTTCGTCGTTGACAAGTATGAGATCCTGTAAAAAAAAAAAAAAAAAAATGCACACACAAACAAAACAAACAAACAAAAAAAATAATCAAAAAGCTAACGTGAGAGTAAAATTTGAAAAAAAAAAAAAAAAAAAACATAAAAAATTTCACAGGGGGGAAAAAAGCGGGGTAGATAGTCCGAATCTACGTTTGAGAGAAAGCTATCTCGCCCGCCCGCCCGCCCTGTGTACGACATAAGACTGTGCATCGGCCGGAGTTGCGGCGTAGCGGAGCAGCGAAGGTGTATTTATATGTTTGTATGAGAAAGGATCATCTATATATAGAGTTAAGCAAAGTTTTCCGAGACTACACTGACGCTGTCGCCTTCGCCGAGGACCCCGGCTGAAGTAGAGGATGACTTTATTGAGGGGCTGCGTGAGGCACCCCGACCCACCCCATCCTAGGGCGCCGCTCGTCGGCCCGCCTCTGCGCCTCCTCCGGCCTGCCGCCTCCAACCTCAGCACCGCAGTGGTTTCCGTAAAAGACGAACGGGGTTCTTTGCTTTCATTTTTCGGATTTTTTTTTTTTTTTTCTTTTCTATTATTATGACAATATATCCATAATGAAATCATAGCTGTCATTCATTAACTGTCGTGATCTGCTCAATTGATATCTCACTTTGATTTTTTTTTTTTTTTTTTTTTTTTTTTTGCCACCCCCTCCCCGCTCCTCGAGGAGTTTCCTAAGTCCAGATGGTTCCTCTCACATGTTTTTTTTTTTCTTTTTTTTTTTAACTGATATTTTTGTACGGTTTTGCTGTCTAAGTTGTCATTGTTTACCACCGTTTGAGGGTTGGGGTGTCAGCAATTTGACGAGAGAGCAGCAAATATTGAGCAGGGCAAAAAAAAAAAAAAAAAAAGTTCCCCCGAAGTCTGACTGTTGCGTCTTCTGATGTTTGTCGCCGCCGCTCCTCGCTGTCGGTCAGGGAGAGCGAGACACCATGTTTAACTTTAAGTCCCATTTAAGCCCCGCGATCAGATATCAAGAGTGCAGTCTGCTTTGATCGCTGCCCAGAAACAACACGCAAGCCCATAATGTCGTATCCCAACGGGCCGTTCGGTTTTCAGACGGGAGCAGAACACACACAAACACACCCACACGGCAGATATGAAACCTGCTCGCCCTCCCGTCCCGAAAGCAGCTCGTCTCCAACAGCCGAGGCATCCTTTACTTCATTCCCATCCGCCACTATTAAAAAAAAAAAAACAAACATAAATAATTTCTTTTCTGTTTTTGTTGTTTTGCTTTTGTTTTTCCATTTTTGCTCCCACTCCCCACTCCAAAAAAAAAAAAAATCTCAATGCTAGCAAAGGTTGCGTGAACGCGGGGTTGAAAATGGCTAGATTCAGCATTTTTAACTAAATTTCTGAAGGGGAATCTTAACATTCCAGTGTACAATTAGGAAAAAAAAAAGAATCTTTAATGTAATAAAATGTATTCATGAAAAGGATGGTCGAGTTGTATCTTTCTGTTCGTGTTTATATTATTTTGTCTTCATCTGGGCAATGGATAATTAGTGTGTCGCAAGAATGCCGGTGTTTGTTCCTCATCGGATGTGCCTTCCTGCCTCGTCTCGGCACCAGATCGGGCTGATTAGTCGATCTCCAGAGCTCAGATAAATATTTGAATTAAATATCCCAGTTGAGTTCATCAACCGAATTCAAAACAGGATTCAAAAACAGAAAAATATATCAAAATGTATCAAAAGTGTGCGTGTGTACGTGTGTGTGTTTAACAGTAAAAGAAGAGAAGAGTTCAAAAGGTCAGAAACTCCCAATTCATTGCAAGTTGAAGACTAGTAATTGTGAAAATCAATCTCCTTCAATTATATGTTCCACTGTTTATAATTCTATTTATTTTTACTTGCTTTTTCAATCTTTTACAACAATTACAGTATCTTTGTTACTGTAATTGTTACGCTACTGTGACAATATAAGTCAACCAATGGGGAATCCCCATAGGGGAAATTCTTACATACTTTATTGATCCCCTATTGGGGATCAATAAAGCATACCTTATCCCACCCGGTCATCTTATTGGTCACCAGGCTAGTGCGTCCATCCGTTTGGATTTGCTTTTTTCAACACGCGCTGAGTTTATTTAAAATTGTATGAGGGCAAAGACGAGATGAGGTCACTTTTTAGTGTGTTTTGTAGGGCCCCGGAGCTTTAGAGGCCCCGCTGGGTAATCCGTACCGGGGTCAAGGGTCACAGGAGACAGACTAAACACTGAGCGGTGACATGTGACTCATCACCCTGTCATCCGCCGAGCTGCGTCGGATACCGTTGGTTCTCACCCGGCTCCGAGCGCAGAGGAAAGTTTTTGATTTTGCAGATTCTTAGGAAATACTCGCTACTCCTAGAGGTACGTCGCGGCACTGCACGCCAGGCCGGACGCTCCATGTAAGGCAGTGGAAAGCGAGGGGCCCCCAAGCTTTGACACGATGATTTGAATACGCATTTTCTACGGAGATTAACAAGATGAGCTACAAACAATCGAACCAGTCGGTCAAGGAGAGGAATGTGTAAAAAAAAAAAAAAAAAAGTTAAAAAAAAAATTGAAAATTTGAAATAGAACATTTAAAAAATCACAAGAGGGTTTTATATTGAGAAACACTTTTCACTGGTCTATGTTATTTCACCAGTCAACTTCAAAAAGTTGTTTGCTCGGTAATCACTACTCTATTTCTAATTATTTTAATTTGTGTGTAAACATCCATTCATGGCTTGCAGGCTCACACAAATCACTTAATTAAAAATGTGTTTTGCACAGAAGAAATGGTGGGGAAAAATAGAGTAAGAATGAGAATGCCGTGAATCAGAGTGGTAAGTGTAATTTTGACCATAAATTCATCTCTATTCAAAATGAAATACTGTTCTAGATGAGGATTAGCTCAGCATCGGATCAGAATCACAACTGAACACAACAAAACAGCTAAAAACCAATGATGGAACAAAACAAGAAAGAAAAATTTAAATGAATAAGAAATCAAAAAAAAAAGAAAATCATACCTTTTTTGAAAAGCATGCTCAGAAATGAGTTAGTGTAATTTCATGATAATTAACAGGCTGGGGGGAATCAATGTCACGCAGAAAGGGAGATGATAAAAAAAACACAAAAGCTAACTAACTTGAATAAGAAAAACCTGACCTTTTTAAAAACATGATTAGATGTAAATTAACACGCGATTACATAGCAATAAACAGACCGGGGGCCTTCAGATCACAGTTTAATGCAATGTTTATTTGAGATGTCTCTTTGCCAAGTAGATTAAACTGTGTGTGTGTGTGTATATGTGTGTGTGTGTGTGTGAAACACAAATTTTGTGTTTCAGAGGGCAGATGGTCAGAAGACACTCTGGAGACAAGTGGAAGACGCAGCCAACAGATGGGTAAAGGCTTGCATTCATGTGTGTGTGTGTGTGTGTGTGTTGGGGAGGGGTTCACCAGAGTTTACCAGCACCCATATTTGGACTGTGTGCCGTTGGAGGAGGGGGTGTTAATAGCATCCCTCCACTCATAAAAAGAGGGTGTGTCTTTTTCCGAATGAATGAGCAGCTTTTTGAAAGGGTCTCACAGGAGGGGGCAGGAGGGGCGGCTGGGGGTCAGGGCTCGTCACACTAGAGGTTTTGGATCGAGCTGCCGTCTGCGGCGCCGTCTGATCGCAGCTTCTCTGGATGTTAGGCGTTTGCGCCGAACCGAGGGACGATGCTGAAGAAGGTGCGATTCAAGGTAGGATCATCTTATGTTTTCATCTCGTTTCTTCCGACGGGTTTAATCTGGCCGTCGGAACGGGCTCCCTTTGCTGAGGGTGAAGTTGGATCTGATGTTGGAGCCGCCTCAAAAGAATTCATGAGTTATTTACACTTGGTATCAAAAACATTACAACTCGGTGAGATGAGCACTTTTTGACCACATGGCTATATCTTTTACACCTGTGGCTGGATTTGAATGATTTTGACTCATATTGTGCAGAATCATGTCCTTTTCAACATGTTTCAGCACCAGACACCAGCTGCAACACCAACTTGCACAGAACCTCGAGACACTTACAAAGCTGTTTTGTTTTTTTTTCCTGTGGATGAATTGAATAACTTTTCAGAAATCTTCAAGACCTGTAGGGATTTTGCACGTGGCAGAATAATCAGACTTTTGACTTGAGGGGTAGAGGAATGCAAGATGAGCTTAATCTTTGAGTAAAACGTGGTGATGACAAAAAAAAATTGCCTTTTAATGACAAAAACACTTTCCTTTTTCAGTGCGTTGTAATGGCCGTTTTCAAATACCTTAAAGTAATCACTGCTATTTCACTTTTATATCGATCTATTTATCTGACCATTTATCTATTTAATATAATGTATTATTCATTTTATTTTGTTTTTTGTAATATGCCATTTTTAGATCCAGGAAGAACTGAATAATGTGGTCAATATCCAAACATACATACATAAATATACATTTTTTCCAAAATAATTCCAAATAAATATACCAAATAATTACATTAAAATTAGACACTCGAGATCCAGTTTTTCTTCTCGATAAATTCATCAAGTTATTTCCAAATTCATTATGCACACAAAGTAAATGAAAAAGAATTGACCCTAAAAATGGTTAAAAAAAATCCATAAAAAAACTGTCAAAAATACAACTAGAAAATTAAGACCAAAGGATAAATCCTTTGTATTATTTCTTACTGTTAAAAAGAAAAGGTTCAACAAAGCTACATTTGTTTTCACATATCACATATATTTAAAGAACAAATCCGTTCTGTTTGATGGATTTTGAAAGAAATACCTAAAGGTAAGGTGATATCACAATCACCTTACTGAGAGTACGGTTATTTACTTAACTGTTGTCTTTTAATAATCCTTTGATTCCCCTTATATGTTAAAATCTCTCATTTTCGAATAATGTCTTTTGTATTGAAGTTAGGGGGTTAAGACATCGGAAAAAGACAAAAAAAGCATCCAAAAGGAGTAAAAAGTACTATGTATTTAAATATATGATGTTTTCTAAAACAAGCAGAAAAAATATATTTTCAGTTTTTCCAAGTAACTGTAAATTATAACACATTTATTAAACAAGTTTAATGTTTACAGTGACCTTTTCTTTCATGCACATCTCATTCAGCTTTTGTTGCCATGGTGTTGCAACACGTGACATTTTCATGGATAAAACATACACACACACACACACACACGCACATGCACACAAGTCTGTATGGTAAACACACATCATGTGTCATGATATCACCATCAGCAGAAAGGCCTGCATTTCAAAGGCAGTGTGTGTGTGTGTGTGTGGGAGGGGAGATTGTGTGTGTGTTTGTTGATAGTGAGATGATAATTACAGGAACTGGATCTGATGCAGCTTCTGATCCAAGCCTTCTTTGTAATATTAAAGAAAGAATCAGAAATCCACCTTATAAAAATGTTGCTTTACATTTTTTTTCCACAATTGCCATTTTATGTGTGTTAAATAAACGGATGTTAAACTTGTGTAATCGAACATTCATACAATTAATCCACCTAAAGCGACTGAAATGGGCTCCATATCAGCAAAACAAAAATTGAATTCTCTCATATGCGGTGTATATTATAAATATAACACAGATTGTCTGAAATTGCAATTTTCTTTGTGTTAAATGAACTCACGATAAACTGTAAATGCAATTAAGTGCTTATGTAATGAACTCACCTAAAAAAAATAAAAATAAAAAAGCATTAAAAAAAAAATAAAAATAAAAATAGCTCTTACACATGTCTTATATTTTTTAGATAAAATACAGTAGGGATTGTGTGTAGCTTCTCTTTGGATATTTACAGCTCTGAGCTAATAAACCCGTTAAGCCATTAAGTTAAGTAGCATTTTGTGATTTTGCTCAAATCTTCTTTCATTGTTCTTTTCGTGTTGTTATAAAGACAATTAAAATAAACTGAAAAAAAGTGTGTTCAGCTTAAAAGGCTGAAAATGAATGGACAATCTTGTACTAGAAGTTTTGGTTGGATTGGAGTGACATGACCCAGAAATCATGGTGAATGTAGGTCACTTGTCAGTTTGTGTTTTGTATTTTGAAGCCAACTGTGACATCACAGTGTGATATCACTGCATGACATCACTGCACTCAGCAGGGTCATTTTACGCATTTATTTCATAATATATCCAATGAACAGGCCACAGCATGAACGCTAGGGTGTTGATACTGATATTTGATGAGAAGTGATGGATGTAGGCTACTATTTATTATGCTAAGCTAATTAGAGACAGGAGTTTCAGTCGCTTCTGGAGGCCAGAGATTAGATGTCTTTTCTTGGCTTCTATGTGCAGACCTTGACAAACTGGCAAAACTTTTGTGTGATCCTTTAACATCCAACGTCCTCATATGGGGACACTCCAATTCTTGTTAACTACAAATTATGCTTTATGTATTTTTTAAAGGTTATATGATGTCCTTATACTGCTTGTGCTTGACTTACTGACACTGAAATAGCCCTTGGACTTTCTAGCTGTTTGTAATCAAAATAAAATAAAATAAAATAAAATAAAATAAAATAAATGTTATCTTCTTCAGGGGTGGGCAATTATTTTGGCTAGTGGACCACATTTTTTATTTAATTCATATGTAAATGAAAATTGCAATTTAAATATTTCAATTTTTTGGCATTTTATTTCAATTTTAAAATCATTAATGATCATATAAATGTACCAACCAACATTATTTTGGATGTAATTATCCCTACAAAATAAAACAAAAGGGAAAAATAAGTTTCTAAGTTCAATATTGATTGAAAATATTCAAAGAAAATAGTTTGTCGGGCCGGATAAAAAAGCAAAAACGGGCCGGATGTGGCCTTTAGGCCTTAAAATGCCCAGTTCTGACCTACTTCATTGTTTGAATTTGTAATTTTTTTGATCTTACACTTTGGAAATCTGAAAAGAGTCCATATCATTAAATGGAAAATTTGATATTTTTCCTGTACCAACATGTCCGAAGACACCGATTAGTTTTACAGCATCAGCGTTCTCGTCTTATATCACAGCTGTTCAGCTTGAATCCCACTGAGTCAGGTCGGAGCTTTTATTTAATACGAGGAATATGATTGTTGGTCCCTTGCAGGCGGGTCACAGCAGGGCGGCGTGAGAGTGACTCCCACTACGTTATTGCTGCTGATGTCACCGTCATTAGCGTCACGTAATGGTGTTATTACTTGTCGGCGGTGAGTTTACTGCGGGCCGTAACGTCACGACTCCAGTTGGGCGTCGGAGCGCCGCGAAAAAACTGATAAGTCTGTCGTTCACTTTCTCACCTGTTGCTGGCAGCTGTTCCCGCCGAGAGGTGATGCTTTTCCCGAGCGGAGAAAGTTACGGCGGGAAAGGACGGGTTGACAAAGCGGCCCAAACTCGCCCTTAAAGAAAACAAAAAAAAAAGAAAAAAAAAAAAAACACTCAACAGAGGACCTTGTGGTTTTTACATAAGCATACCATATGTCAGGATAACAAGATAAATTATATGTAAGTAAAAATTATTTGAGTCTTGATGTGTTAAAGAGACATTTAGATGCAAATACAACCATCATTTATTTTTTTATAAACATTTTTCAGCACTATTTATTCTTATAAAATCATAAAATAGAATATATATATATATATATAGTTTTTATTTATATATATATATATGGATATATGTATATGTATATATATGTATATATATATGTATATATGCTCACTGGTATATGTATTTATATGTATTTATACTGTTTTTTATTATTGCAATTTTTATGTATGATACAAAATTTGGATACTCGAGACTTTTGGGTTTTCACAAATTTCATTAAATTTAAAAATACATTATTTTCTTAATGTGCGTACTCGCATACCTTAGTACTGCATGAAGATGGGATGCGTTTTTGTTTTTATTTTTCGTTTTATATTCAAAAGCGTCTTATAGACACACTACAACCATTGCCCTGCCATCCAATAATGTTAAATAAAATGGTAAAATAAAATAAAATGTTTTATATTTCCATTTTAATGTGAATGTGAACAGATGAGAAATTTGAACTTGACGAATGATAAGAATTGAATAGAAGCAAGTTTGTGGGAGTAAACCCACAAAACATAGAAACTTGCTACATATTTTGACTTTTTTACATAAATTATGATATTAAAATGTCGTGTTGCAGGGCTAAGGGTTTATCGCTGACTAAAAAAAGATCCAACCTTTTGGGTTTCCTCCTTCTCTTCCAGCATCACTTTGCTTCCTTTCCCAAACGGCGACCGCGTCGCGCTGAATTTACCGCTCTCTTGTTAACCTTTTGTATTTTCTGAGGAATCCCAACTTCTGGCGGCCGATTGCTCACCCTTCCTCCTCAATAAAGGTCGCAATTTCGGTCAATTCTCTCTCGCCTTTCGTAACGCCAAATGCTATCTTATGACATGTCGGCGGAAAGCACGCGCGGACACCTTTGCAACCAGGTACGACTTGCGAGGATCCCGCGTTGCATCACAGCTAAACGTGGGTAGCGCCCACCAAAAATGTATCAAAATCCCGTGCAATAATCTCCTTTCGGGACGCGCTCTTGGTATTGTGTTGGATTGAAAGGATGCATGAAGTGTTTCTAAGGAGTCTCCTCCTCATGCTGGTTACCAGCCTTGTCACATTTGGCCGCGGGCAGGCATTTGAAGGTCAACCAGCGTGGTTCCACGTAAGGCTCGCCCAACAGGCGTTCCACTTGCATTCCCAGTTTCAGGGCGTTCTCTACAAGGATCCTGGCTCTGTGGGGCTGAGCGTTGGGGGGGGGATGTCGTTGGGTCTGGAGATATGGGGTCGCCACTGGCGTCTGAATGTCGTTCTGATATCTCACTGGATGGGATTGCGTTCTGCGATGGAAACTGTTTTTGGCACGTTCAGCTGTGTTGCTTGTTATCTTCTTCTTCTTTTGGCTTCTTCAGGGTCGCCACAGCGAATCAACTTTCTCCATCTAACCCTATTCTCTGCATCCTCCTCTCTCACGCCAACTACCTTCATATCCTCTCTCACTACGTCCATAAATCTTCTCCTTGGTCTTCCTCGAGACCTCTTGCCTGGCAGCTCCAATTCTAGCTTCTCTGACCTTCTCTCCAAAACATCTAACATGTGCTGTCCCTCTGATAGACTCATTCCTGATCCTCTCCATCCTGGTCACTCCCAAAGAGAACCTCAACATCTTCATCTCTGCAACCTCTAGTTCTGCCCGCTGTCTTTTGGTCATTGTAACAATTTCTAGTCCAAACATCATCGCTGGTCTCACCACTGTCTTGTACACCTTTCCTTTTATTCTGGCTGATAGTCTTCTATCACATAGTACCCCTGACACTTTTCTCCACCCATTCCAACCTGCTTGGACCCGTCTCTTCACCTCTTTTCCACACTCTCCGTTGCTCTGGACTGTTGACCCCAAGTACCTGAAATCCTCCAGCTTCTTGATCTCCACTCCCTGTAGCCTCACCGCTCCACCTGAGTTCCTCTCATTCACACACATATATTCTGTCTTGCTGCGACTAACTTTCATTCCTCTCCTTTCCAGAGCATACCTCCACCTCTCTAGATTTTCCTCTACCTGTTGTCTGCTCTCACTACAGATCACAATGTCATCTGCAAACATCATGGTCCACGGAGATTCCTGTCTAACCTCATCTGTCAGCCTGTCCATCACCATTGTGAGCAAGAAGGGGCTCAGAGCTGATCCCTGATGGAGTCCCACCTCCACCTTGAACCTCTCTGTTACCCCTACAGCACACCGCACCACTGTCTCCCAGTGAGCATACATGTCCTGCACCAGTTTAACATACTTCTCTGCCACTCCAGACTTCCTCATACAATACCAGAGCTCCTCTCTTGGCACCCTGTCATATGCTTCTCTTCTCGTTATAAGGAAGTTAAACCTCGTTTCGAAGGTGACCACTCAAGCTTTCCAGCTATGTATTATACACAACCAATTGCATAATTGAAAATTACTGACCAAAATAACATTTTTGAGGAGTTGATATCAAAATGCTGCATATGGCAAATCCTTCAATCGGTGGATACAACATCAGCAAATGTGCACTAAATTGGTAGGAAAGCAGATTGGATCAGCAAATGAAGCTTCTTCTTCTTTTCCTTTGGGCTTTTCCCTTCAGGGGTCACTTCTCGATCAAACCCAAATTCTCTGTATCCTCCTCTCTCACACCAACTAACCTCATATCCTCAGGGAAACGCGGTCCTGAGCTCCCATTGGATCGGTAATTTAAGCAAAGGTTCAAAAACCTGTAGACGGAATGGCAATGCGTGTAGACGCACCTCCATATGGACGACTCCGCTTTCTTCCTGGGTGGGTTTATGTTTCCATCAATAATTATAAACTAATGCCCAAGCTGCATAAAATAATGGAGCCAATCAGACTTTTTTTTTTTTTTTAGGACAGAGCTCTTTATGGTGCAGCAATCAATGGAAGGCTTCAAACAAAGATCCGACTCTTTCTTACTCTCGTTTTTCTCGCGTTATCCAGTTGAATCGGGACGATCGACAGAGAAGGATCAAACTAACTGCAGTTTTTCCAAGGTTGACAAAGAGCGCTTTGGTCGTAGCAACCATGAAATAACTACAATGTTATCCTGCAACGCAGATTTTTACCAGATGTAAACTGGGGAGATAATAGAAGGTATTAATGTTTGGGGTGAACAAAAAGTTGTGGTACGTAAAATTCTATTGAATATCAAGAAACCTCGAAAGGTATGAAGGAAAGGCCGTGTTTGTCGTGAACGGTCTCTTCGCCGCTTTATCGGTAAAGTGCAAACATTGCCTCCGCTTTGCTTTTGTTTGACGACAATCCTTGCTTTCCGTCATCGTGTCGTCCAAATGTCGGGTCCTTGGGGTTTAAACAGGTTCAAAAATTCCATTGTACAAACAAAATACAATAAATCAGCGTTTCCCAACCACGTCACATTAGTGTGCCGTGGAAAAATGCCCACTATCACCTGATTGGTCCAAAAAATATTGATTCAACGCGAATAATGTCTCTGTACGTCTTTTTTTTTTTTTTGTCTCTTTTATAGAAATTAAAGTCTGAACAAACAAACATGGCACATGTACATCGTACATCAGTCACATTAATAGGCATAAGAAAAAATAAAAACTCTTACTTTGACACTTTATAGTTTTATTTGTATTTCTCCCCCATTTTTCACGCTGTTTATACAATTTCCTACTATTATTTTTTATTGTTATGTTTTACTTGAAACTCTGGCACAACAATTTACTTTAGGATAAATGAAGTTATTCTTATTCTTATTATTTTGAATACAATTAACCAACCGAAAGAGTAAACAAGAGTAAAGGCCTGTGAGAAACAATATACAATTTGAGAAAATAATAGCGGCAAGGGGAATACAATATGTATTAAGCTCAAAGGATCTAAGGGGATATTATTCATATTTTTTATGTCTTGATACGTCTATCTATCTAAACAATTACCGTAAACTCCGGCATATAAGGCGCTACCTTTTCCGCACGCTTTGAGAACTACGGATTTACGAAGAATGGATTTTTCCGGGGTAATTTCGGTATCTTTCTTCGTAAAAGCCGTCACGGCGGACGTTTGATAGAGTTAAAATGAAGATAGTTGGTGTGAGAACAGATGTGAAAGGATCTGCAGAGTGTAACTTTAGTTTAAACCACTAGATGGCGCAAGTGAGCCGCTGCCTTCCTCATCGCTCATCCAGACACAGTCATAAAGAAATTGCACCTCGGGCCAAACTGTCTTAATCCTCCAGAAAAGGAGCACTTGCAGACATTTGCCTCGGTTAAAGGGATGCCGTCGTATTGTCGGAAACCGGAACAGCATTTCAAAGTTGAAAGACAGAGCATGACACGAAGACTGACGTGGAAGTCATTGTAGGAATCCTCATTCACGGCGTCGCTCAATAAAAACGTTCTCCCGTGGCACGTCGTAGGCCCGCAACGGAGCCCCGGCTTCCTGCGCGAACGCTCGGGGCTTCGGGGGCCCGACATGTGGGAGTCGGATCCACGGCAAGCACATCCTGGCAAAAAAAAAAAAAAAAAAAAGATGACCCATTTCCTTCAAATCTTTCGCGCCCCTCCGGCCGTCTGTCATAAGAATAAGAATAAGAATAAGAATAAGAACAACTTTATTAATCCCGAAGGAAATTGCTGTGCCAGAGTTACAGAAAATATAACAGTAATAAATAATAAAAGAAAGGCAGAATTAGAAATAAAAAATAAACTATAAAGTGTCTCAGTGAAACTATAAAGTGTCTTAGTAAGCAGTGATAAAACTCTAAGTGTCTTAGCAACAAGTGAGGTAAGGAGTGCACAATAGTATGATAGAAGGGAAAATTGTAGTGTAGCTGTTATGAGATGACATGAAATATTGCACAGTTTCTGAATATTGCACAGTGAAATGAAATATTGCACATTTTTTGTTTGTTTTTTAGGTTAAAGATAGGTTTTTATGGTTGCCGGCGGCTGAATGGAGAGGAAATCCCTGAATCACTCCGGCGTACTCTGATTTTTTTTTTTTTTTTGTTTTGACAAATGACCGCATTCTCTCCGTTATATCTCCGACCGTGACTCGCTCTTCACGCTCGTCTCGGTCGCGTGAGACGTTAACGTTAATTTTAAATCCGCAAAAAATAGACGTCTTTGGAAAGTTTCTTTGCAAAAGGGGGAAAAGGCCCAGTGGGTTCGGACGTCATCGTCTTCCGTTACCCCGAGATGGGACTCTCGTTGGGCTCTCGTTGATTTAGCCGCCCGTTGTATTTTTCATGTACTTTATATTTGTTCTACGGTGTATCTTCTTTTGAAGGCATGTTGAAACGTAACCATAGCAACCGGAGAGTGTTAGGGGGGGCAAACTTTACTCTTGTTATGTTGTTGGTGGATGCTAATGAAGTTACACAGTGGATTCATGTTTATTATTATATTTACAGTATTATTTATATTTACGGGCCCTTAAGATGTGGTGGATAAATATAACAAAGTAAAATGATACGACACAAAAATGGTGGTATTTTGTAAATATAATAATAAACCTGAATCCCCTGTGTTACTTGTATGTGACTTAAGATAAGACAGGACAAGATAAGATAAGATTAGATTAAATTTATTGACAAAAGAATTTCCCTGGAAGGGATCAATAAATCTTATCTTATCTTATCTTATCTTATCTTATCTTATCTTATCTTATCTTATCTTAAGTTACATACAAATACACAACGGATTCACATATATTATTATATTTACAATATTTTCACAGACTGGCCTTAAAGATGTGGTGGATAAAGATAACAAGATAAAATTATATGACACAAAAACTGTGGTATTTTTGTAAATATAATAATAAACGCAAATCCACTGTGTTACTTGTATGTAACTAAAGATAATATAAAATTAACTTTATCGACAAAAGAAATTCCCTGAAAGAGATCAATTAGGTTCATCTCATCTTTTCTTATCTTATCTTATCTTATCTTATCTTATCTTTTCTTTTCTTATCTTATCCTATTTTTTTAATTGTCTTTTCTTTTCTTTTCTTATCTTATCTTATCTTTTCTTTTCTGTTTTTATCTTATCTTATCTTATCTTATCTTATCTTATCTTATCCATTCTTATCTTTTCTTTTCTTGTCTTATCTTTTCTTATTTTTTTATTGTCTTTTCTTTTCTTATCTTATCTTAGCTTTTCTTTTCTGTTTTTATCTTATCTTATCTTATCTTATCTTCTCTTATCTTATCCATTCTTATCTTTTCTTATCTTTTCTTTTCTTATCTTATCTTTTCTTATTTTTTTATTGTCTTTTCTTTTCTTATCTTATCTTATCTTATCCATTCTTATCTTTTCTTATCTTTTCTTTTCTTATCTTATCTTATTTTTTATTGTCTTTTCTTATCTTATCTTATCTTATCTTATCTTATCTTATCTTATCTTCTCTTATCTTATCCATTCTTATCTTTTCTTATCTTTTCTTTTCTTATCTTATCTTTTCTTATTTTTTTATTGTCTTTTCTTATCTTATCTTATCTTATCTTATCTTATCTTATCTTATCTTATCTTATCCATTCTTATCTTTTCTTATCTTTTCTTTTCTTATCTTATCTTATTTTTTATTGTCTTTTCTTATCTTATCTTATCTTATCTTATCTTATCTTCTCTTATCTTATCCATTCTTATCTTTTCTTATCTTTTCTTTTCTTATCTTATCTTTTCTTATTTTTTTATTGTCTTTTCTTTTCTTATCTTATCTTATCTTATCTTATCTTATCTTATCTTATCTTATCCATTCTTATCTTTTCTTATCTTTTCTTTTCTTATCTTATCTTATTTTTTATTGTCTTTTCTTATCTTATCTTATCTTATCTTATCTTATCTTATCTTAAGTTACATTCAAGTACACAGTGGATTCACGTATATCATTACATTTACAAAACATCCCGTTTTTTGCGTCGGTCGTGTCATTTTATTTTGTTGTATTTTAGCGCCACACCTTAAAGGCCGATCCGTCCCAACATCGTCCGACATTAAACCGACCGTTGGTGCAAAAAAAGACGGATTAATCCCCCGCGATTCCCGACCTGCCGTCGCCTCGGACCGCCTCGGCGGTGACAAGCCGGCCTTTTTGTCCTCGCTGAGCGAGATCACCCGATCATCTTAAAGGATCGCTTCGGGAGCCCGTGGTTGTTCATAACGTTCATAATGAGCATCTTTCGATCCGGGCGTTTGATAACACGCGTGGGAGCCGATGTTGTCGGGAGACGGGGGGGCAGAACCCGATATGCTTTTCATTACAGATGAAAAGAGAGACGGTTTTATTATCGCTGCCCTGTGTTTATGCAAAGTGTGAACACGTTCACATGAAAGGGTTTTTACCTCTGACCCCCCGCTGATCTGTGTTTGCCCCGGAGGCTCATCTGTGTCGGCGGAACAACAACAACCGAGTGGCATTTATTGCCAAACTGAGGGGCCCGAGTTGTTTTATTTTCATTCAAAAAGATTCTTAAAGGGATCAGGTTTTTACACCGACAATTCATTTACTTTTAGTCGGAGGCGGCGGATAAATCGGTGAACCGACCGGGCGAACGGAGTGTATCGAGGGATGCCGTGTTGGTCCGACATCTACGTTTTTTTTGTCAAAGCACGAAACCCCGACGATGAAAGAGCTCTTTACCGTTTCTTTACCGGATAGCGAAGGTTGAGCGGCGATGTAAAGACTTTTTCAGAAATTGGACGAAGCGTCTCGGTGCAGGAGGAGTTTGGATCGGGTTAGTACCAGAAAAAAGAGACATAATTTTTATTTTTTGTTTCAGCTGCTTTTTCTTCACCTGCCCCTTACAAAAAAAAAAAAACTATGTGGGAAAAAAAATCTGCGGAATTAAAAGAAAAAGAAAAGAAAAGCTGCGGTTTGTTTATGAATACAGTTACAGAACCCGTCTCGTATAACAGTGGATCGGCTTGATAATTAGTATTTTTATTTTTTTTAACGTTTGTTTTGTAACCGTGGTAAACAACACACCTGATGATTTCGCTGCAAAAACACTACACACACGCGCGGATCCTGAAAAGAGTGACACATTCGTGCATTTTCACAATGATGTAGGAGTTGAGGATGAAGTGAGTGGGTGAAGAGGAATTTTTCTTTTTTTTTTTTAATTTTTTTTTATTACCAAATGTTTGGAAAGCCACGCGGCTCGTCGGACCAGCAGGCCAACGTCGAGCCATTTAAATGTTCCACGAGAAGAGTTCCCGCCGACCGGCCGCGAGCTAAAAGTGTCGCATTTGGATTATTTTGTCGGGAATGTTTCCCCGCCGGGAAGAACCCCGGCTGTGTGTGTGGTTTGAGCCGAGCGGACGGGTTCAAAGGAATAAAAAAAAAAAAAACGTGATAAAACCCACCCAGCCTTAAAAGAATGCGAGGCATGTGAGGAGGATTTTCATATAATTCCGAGTTTTTCCAGACAGATCGGGATATTCACGCTTGTGCTGTGAAGTGTACACACACACACACACACACACACATTGTAGGCCAATGGGTTCCAGCTGCATTTTGTGTTAGTGATGGACCCAAATACCCAAAGGATGTCTTCACACAGGCCTTATTTAGTCAGTTGAATTGAACTTCCCCCTTATCGCGGCTCCTTTTTGGCAGGTTTGCACGCACTGGGTTCCAGACATGAACATCTGGAGGCTGAAAAGGCGGAATTGGTTCTGTTACAAGTTAACTTTGATATATTTGGGATGTGAACACAGTCCGAAATCCATCAAAAACCCAACTTCCGGATCTATTGCACAATTTTTTCTTCTCCTTTTTAGCTTCACCCTTCAGGGGTCGCCGCAGCGAATCGACCTTCTCTATCTCACCGTATTCTCTGTATCTTCTCTCACACCGACGACCTTCATGTCCTTTCTCGCTACGTCCATAAATCTTCTGGATCTATTACACAACTCTGCTTTTTTTTTTTTTTTTTTTAAATATGCAACTTTTCAAGTCGCGATGTTGTTCCCCTTTTTCATCGCTCCCACGCTTTGCCGATGAGAACATTCACATTTTTATCTTTTTTCGCTCTTTCAGACCCGACACATGTTTTCTGTCGACGTAAAATGATGTGTTCATGAACCAAGATCTGGTCATTTCATTCCGGTATACCCTTGTTTTTGGCGGGGGTTACGTTCCAAAAAGAACTCGTGATAGGCAAAATCCGTGAAGTAGATACTTTTATTTTTTCTTTACAATTATTATACAATTCAATACTTTATTATACATCGCTGCTGTCGTCCTTATGTTTTTTTCTTCCTTCTTTAAGGAAAGAACGGGAGATTCATTAGTTCCGTGATGCCGACCTACAGCCGCATAGCTTTTAGCTTCCCTTAGCATGTCCAGAAGTTTAACTTTATCTGCCATAGATAGCATCTTCCGCTGCCTTTTGGACCCTTTTGTCGGTCCAGAGCGTTTTATCAACATTATGGGTTTTAGAGAAACTCCAAATTGCAAGAGAATTTGCACGTACGTCATGTAAATTCGGCAAGCTGTTTTACGTACGTGTACATATTAAACCGCAACGTTATCGACGCACAGGTAGAGAAGAAGCGGAGTGACTTTTTTAGCCAATCAGAATGCAGAACACGATGCACCATGCAAATCCGTGAAGTAAGAAAAGTAAACCGCGTCACAGCGAGGGATCGCTGTATAGGAAATTAAAAATATAGATATGGAGACTCACAACCATTCAATCTTTCATTCACACGTCTGCGCAATTTAAGGTCTTCAATGAACTTACTGCATATTTTTGGACGGTGGGAGGAAACCGGAGAAGCCGGAGGAAATGCAAACTTCACACTTTCCTGTCGGGATCAAACCGGGGACCTTCTCGCTGTGAGGCGGAAACACTTACCGCGGCCAAAAGCTCCGCCAACCTTATTTAACATCCATATAGTTTGTTATTACCCCGAGTTACGCGGTGCATTCGATCAAAACACAATTGGACAATATGGCTGAGAGAACACTGAAGTTACACCCACGGCAGCATGGAAAATATTTCACCGCTCTCCGAGGAGACGGTATTGTTTGAGAGTCTGGTCTGATTGCCAGAATTTAGAAAAAAAAAAAAAAAAAAGAAGCCAGAGAATTCTGTTTGTTGGGATGAACAATACACAGTAGGAAAAAAAAAAGAAAAAGAAAAAATGATGGTGGTGCTCATGTCTTGTTGAGCTGCATTTTGTAATAACAGTGCATTTTGAAATAAACGTCCAAAATGTAATAACTTTTTCATTTCATTTATTAATAAAGCCGCATTTTGTAATAAACTGCCACAGCGCATTTTGTACTACATTTTGCCGCATTATGTAATAAGTTATTACATATTGAGAAGATTATTACAAAATGCACTTGCAACTTTTTTATTCTCTAGGAAATGTAATAACATGGTACATGCTGTAATAACAATTCTAAAGCATAGTTTATTTGTTAATTGTATTTTATTTTACTTTAAAGTATTTGTAAAAGCTAGGCCTATTCTTAATATCACTGTATTAGCCTAGTAGCGGTACTTAGCAATTACTATCAATACACTATTCAAAGGCTGCATTAACAGAGAATATTTTATAAATTCCATGTTATTACATTTTCTAGAGAATAAAAAAGTTGCAAGTACATTTTGTAATAATCTTCTCAAAATGTAGTAACTTATTACATAATGCGGCAAAATTTAGTACAAAATGCGTTGGGGTAGTTTATTACAAAATGCAGCTTTATTACAAAATGAAATGAAAAAGTTATTACATTTTGGACGTTTATTACAAAATGCGGCTTTATTACAAAATGAAATGAAAAAGTCATTACATTTTGGACGTTTATTACAAAATGCGGCTTTATTACAAAATGAAATGAAAAAGTCATTACATTTTGGACGTTTATTACAAAATGCACTGTTATTACAAAATGCGGCTCAACACCAAGCATGCAGTAAAATGAGAAAAAACAAAATTGATTGTGTTGTATCACAATAACAGATGGCTTAAGCAACATTTTACACGCAACTTTTATGGCGACGTTCTTTTCCCCCATGAGTTTTTATCTTGTGAAAATGCAACATGAGGATTTTTTTTTTTTGATGAATAAATAGTTTCACTGTTACAGCTGAATGGAAGTACGTTTGTCTGAGTAAGTCTAGCAAGAATAGCCTGCGTGAGGAAGTGAATATGTGTGAAAGGTAGCTCGGACTTTAAGGCTATTCCGCAGTAAAAAGTTGCTGGCCGTGTGTATTCCAGCGCTGCAAAGCGTGTTTACACACCATTCCCTTTCCAGGTGAACCTCCCTGCAGGTTTGCATCAATAACACAGGACTTCTTTATCCAGAAGAATGGCCGCCTTGTGCGTCCCAGTCCAGGGGTGAGGCAGAAAGGACGGGAAAGCTGGGGAGAGCGAGGGTACATGGTTTCAAGAAGCTTGTGTGTGTGTGTGTGTGTGTGTGTGAGAGAGAGAGAGAGAGAGTGTGTGAACATGTGAGTCAAGAGGGAGTGAGAGGGCGGAGACCGGCAGCAGCCAGACAGTGTGTGTCAGCACAGTGTCGGCCACATGGCTTTAGTCCAGTGTGTTTTGACAGCGAGAGACAGAGTGTGTGTCTGCGTGAAGAAGAGAGCCTGAGAGGGAGGACGCCGAAAAAAAAAAACAACAACTTATTGGATGTTTCGCTTTTTTTTTTTTTTTTCTGTTTTTTAATTTTGTGACACCAGCTGAAGTTCAGTTTCCCAGCTGCGCAGCAGTTCCTGTGGTCCCGTCACACACGAACACACACACACACACGTCTCAATCAGGTAAAATAGAAGTCTGTGTGTGTGTATGAGTGGGTGAGTGTGTGTAATTTTTAATCTCTGTCATTGACTTACCATGGCGCCTGATTTTCAGAGATTTTTTTCTCAAGATATTGAGTCAAAAATCGTGTTGGATGATTTTTCAGGAGAGTTTGACACTAAAAGGCCTGTTTTAACATGAATTAATGGAAATGGATTGCACTGAGTTTCAATTATGTGATGATCCTTGTTTTTTTTTTCAGTTTTTGAGCTCTAAATTCACTCCAGGAATTCAATTTTATCCTTTTTTCAGTGTTGGATTACAGTTGAAAGCAGGTTAAGTAAGTCACTCGTCATGGAAACTGAAAGAACTTCTTCTGCTACTTCTTTGCACGATAGTGACCAAATATTAGCCGGCAAAATGAACTGTAATACCAGAACACAACTTGTTGTTCGGGGGGGAAACTTACACGTAGTACCTTGAATTTACAGGGAGGTAGACGCCATCCTGTTGGAAAGGCCAGGAGAACATCTTTCCTGAAGAGTGATTTTGAACGACTGTGCGTTTCTCAGGGGAATGAGTGTTTCTGGGTATTCAGACACAGTTGCGTTGTTTGCGTCGGTGAGGATCGGGGAGGCCGATCGGTAATCAGTGACGACAAATCAAAACGATTTTGAGAAAATGACTTTTTTTTTTTGGTTAATGATATGCACACATCTAGCGGGCTCTCAGCTTGATGGCACTGGCGACCTCGGTTCTCGGGTCGTGTTGTTTTTTTTGGACGGACGGCCGCATCCGTAGTACGTCCAAGATACGAAAACGCGGCGAATCGACTCCATGTACGGTGACGAAACAAAACGCTATAACCCGTCGGCATGTTTAGAACACCGTCAAAAAATGTTTGCGACGACATGATTCGTGACATAGACACCGACATCAACATTTTAAAACGACCATTTGTGTCAACAAACTCCCGGCAAATTCTGCACTTTGTAATTTCTCTTCGATTTATGAGTCTCTTCCATTTCTTTTGAAGCCATAATCTCAAGGTTGCTTGTAAGTGTGGGGTCTAGGGTACCTTGAAACCCCGAAATGACTGTCGTTCTCACGCTGATATCTCTTTTGCTTGACCTTGACGAACGAATGTCGGACTTTGAAACTGGAAATTATGTGTTATGCAAGATTTTTCTTCTTTGTCTTCCCCCGCTTTTGTATTTACTAACTACACGGCGCTCGTGCCAAAGGGAATGATACTAATAGTGGTGTGTTCTGTATAACTGCACAGCGATGGTTACCTTAGTAAGAACATCGAGGACAACCTGACGGGTTTCGATCGGTTTTAAACGAGTCCTCCACAAGTACAAACCACATAAGGCTAGATCCATGGTAATGTACACTATAATTTGGACATAGAGTTACTGTACCTGGTAAGAAAGCAGCAAAGGCAGAGTATGTCAGTCTTCCCACCCTCCTGAAACACAGGCTGCTTTATGGTGAGCGCGAGAGAGACTCATACAAGGTTTGTTGTTCGAACCGCCCGACCAAAACCAGAGCTGGGATACTTTTGGGCTGCCTGGCAGTGAAACGGTTCCCAGACCGTAGCAACTCTCCAGCCACTGATAATAAATCCTTTGTTACGTGAGCTCATTCTGTTAAGAGTAAAATCAGGCCAACAAAGAGGCACTTTATACGACCCCCCCGACCCTTCTTACTTCCCTGCTTTGGGTTTCGATGCTTCCCCTCGGTGCACGCGGTCCTTCACCTCCGCCGTCAGTGATCGTTCTGACCTTGAACGATCAGACACGCGATATTTCCTGGAGTCATTTCTTGAATATCCTCCCCAGAGGACCATAACAGGCTTATAAATTCACCGTGTCATGGCTACTTAGTGTAAGACCCATGGGAAATGAGTGTATATATCGAGGAAATTAGCAAAAGCCGGCGCTTGTTGGTCGGTAATTTGGAGTGGATGCCGGAGCATTGTTACGTGTTGGCAATTGACACAATAGCCACTCAATTACAACCGCAGGGCCTGGATGGTGGATTATGTATCAGTGGTGTGAAACCGTATGAATGATAATTGCTGTCCATGTGTAAACTGGAGATGGTGTGTTGTACCGATTGCGTTTATGTATTTTCCGTCATGTTAATGGTTTGTGTTCGACATAAATTGAAGGAATAATCTTCGCCTCGAGCGAGGGAATTATGCCGAATTGGCCTGACGGGACTGACTCCGCTAAAAGGCAGGAGCGACGTTTCAAGGAAAAGCAAAGGTTGCTGATGTAAGCAGGTATAACGCTTGGGATGAAGTTGGCATCGATGTATGAACTCGACGATAGGACTGTTACGGAAAACGTTTGAACCCAAAATAACGTTAATAATCATAGGTTTAGGGATCCACCTCCACAAAGTATGATGTTTGCAGATGACATTGTGATCTGGGAGAAGGTGGAGGAAAAGCTCGGGAGGCGGAGGTTTACACCGGAAAGCAGAGGAATGGAAGTTAGTCGTAGCAAGACGTGATACATGTGTGTGAACAAGAGGGACCGGGAGGTGAAAGGGAGGCTACAGGGAGCAGAGATAAAGAAGGATTTTAAGTGGTTGGTGTCAAAAGTTCAGAGAATGTGTAAAAGAAGTGAAGAAACGTGTGCAAGCGGGTTGGAACGGCTAGAAAAAAAAACTGCTGGGTGTGTCGTAAAAGCCAGGAGGTCTCGTGTACGACCAAAGTAGACACTTATGGATGGAGTGAAAGAGAAGGTGAAGTTCGTGAGTGTGAGAAGGGGAAGACGATTTCGCTGAACCTCCTGAAGGCGGCAGCCGAAAGCTAAGAAGACCTTTGACTTCGACAAAGACATGAAAAAGGTCTGATCCAAGGCTGAGGTTTAAGGCTTTAACATCCAACTCTGGGAATGATTGGCACAATCAGAAACATCTTTAATTTTTAGTATATATGTATATATACTGTATTTTCACGACCATAAGGCGCACCGCACTAAAAGGCGCAGTCTCAGTTATGTGTGCCATTATTGTATTTAACTCACACATATAAGGCGCACCTGATTATAAGGCGCACCTGATTATAAGGCGCGGGTTTTATATACAATCCACGCTCACACTTTAACGTTCTCATGGTGTCCTCTACTACGTCCGCCTTACAACAGCAACACACAGGGCGCACATTTTGAAGAAAATCTTAGACTTTTACGTGCGCCTTATAGTCGTGAAAATACGGTATAATACACATCTTCATACTTCTTCATATGGGTTTATACAGGATGTGAATTTAAATCGTGACCAGCTGACGCGATGAACCGAAATATGCAACAGCAAAACGTTAAAAAAAGCTGCTCCTCTCATTCTGACGCTACGATGGGTCATATTTAGCTCAGCCCGCTGTGCTGTTTACACCAAAAGCAATGCAATCTGGTCCTCTGTCTGCAACTCATGCACTTGCAAACACACACACACACACACACACACACACACGGTATAGAAACTGGGATATGACCTTTGCAGATTTCTGCTCTTCTTTCCTCTTTCCATCATTTCCTGCCCTCATTGTCTCCGTCCTTCATCCCCACAAAGCCTTCGGGTGAACAGTCGATCCCAAAACAGAGATATAATCATTCTCAGGCTTCACTTTGCCTAAATTCCCAGAAACCCGGTTCCTCGATCTCATCCCGTCACATTCACACTTTAAGATTAGCATGTTTTAAATGTCTCTGTATAAAAGGTTCCTTCATTTAAGGGACAGAAAACAGTGTAAGATTTCTTCTACGCCTTTGTTTTCAGAGTTCTGGTGACCCAGGGAGCGGCAAACGCTACCCAGGGATATGTGGCACAAACTGGTTGATTTATTAGATTTAACAAGGACACCTCTCAGAGAGAGTTGAAGGTCCAAAGTCCCTGGAAAAAGCGGGTTCTAGAAACGCTGTTTAAGGACTGCAGTCAGGAAACTATGATATCTTCGTCGGCAGCAATCTGCTCCCCGCTCCCGACCTTGCAATAAGACACAGATGCACCCTTGTCTTTCCCCTTTAGCTTGCTCAGGTAGCAGCTTCAATATCTGCTTTAATTCAGATATTTCTAAATTTGAGAGCTCTAATTTGATTTTTAAAAACGATATTCATCGCAGGCCATTTACTGGTTTATCTTTATCCTATCAAGCGATTAAAAAAAAATATTTCAAGGTTTGAACCGCATTAGGAAAAGATACGGGGTTTCTCGGCCTCACGGCGGTATTTTGATTCATTTTTAAAACTCGAGCCAAAATAACTTCAATAATTACAGCTCAGGAAAATGTGAATGAATCAAAACGTCCTGCTTTAGAAGTGAATAGAGTCCTTGTTCACTTACAGCACAATTTACAACATGGAGCCAAGACTAAAGGATGTGCTGTGGTTACACACACACACACACACACACACACACACACACACCACACAAATCAGTGTTTACCTCCAGGGGTTGTCACGGTAACAGAGGATTTGGCAATCTGGTACAGAATGATCTCATGGTGTTTGGCTGATGCCCTCTCATTGTCACCCGGCCCACTTGGCCCACTTGGACTCAAACACCCACCCACACACACACACACACACACACACACACACACACACACACACACAAGCAGTGTCAATCCAGCTATTTGAATGGAATATCTGCAACCACAATGGTACTCTATAAGTAGGCGAGTGTGACATCAATGATGGAAATGGTTACAACTACAAGCATTACTGAAAATATATAAATAGCACAATATTGAATGTTCTTTCTCCGTTACTATGCATCACTTTTTTTGTTGGAATGTGCTTCCATCTGTCAGGCATGTAATAGCATCAGATACCCATTTATATAGCCAGTTGGAATCAAATGCTGCAACACGGCATAATAACTTCTTTTAGCTTTTTTAAATTGAATTTTGAGCCACACGTGTAACAGGCCACTAAACAGTAACCTTATTGGGAACCATTAAGATGTGAAAAAAGAAAGTAGACAGTTCATTTTTTTTAATTTTTTTTTTTAAAGTTACCCTTTTCACCAAGCACACGCAAAATCTCACCGGAATTTGAACGTTATACCGAATTTCTTGACCAACTATAAGAGCAAAGTGTGCCGTTGACACGCAAGTGTTATTTTGACATGTTGATGGGAAATCTTGCGGCATGTAGCACTCGCGTCCATCTCCAGGGGCCTCCCTTCTTTGTCTTATATTCATATTCATAATTGTAATGCTAATATTAGCCACCGTTTAGTTATTTTATCCCATAGCAACCTGGCTCCATCAATTGATTGGCATGTTATCGCGCTAACTGCAGCATATAAATGATCAAACCGAGAGTTTGTGCAAGTCCCCTATACTGCGTACAACTACAAAATATCAAATGCCGGGACCCCAGTTCCGATCTTTAGCTTTAGTTTTTTCGTTTTCCCCACCATCACTCCCCAGCAACAACCCCGTAACACACTTCCGCTCTCTGTTCATGCTTCAAAATAATCGTTCAAGGTATCTGTAACTGTGGTTACAACTTATAATAGGAACAAGTCCAGAAAGATATGTTACAAATGTATTGGCCTTTTTCCATTAGCCCCTCTTAGCAACATTTAGCGATGTGATATTTGAAGTAAAGCAAGCCGAAAGTGCATCAATACTTATTAACCGTATCAATGAGCAGATGTTAGCCCAATCTAAACCCATAATAAGCGAATTATTAACCAGCCCCATCTCGGAATAAATCTGTCACGGGTGTTGTTTTAGCGAGATTTAGTGCATTTCAACAGTGACGTATTGGACAAAGGAATAAGATAAAGTTATTATCATCACTAAACAATGATATCCAATGTCATATTGTTGAGATAGGTGATCTCATTAGTTTTATTTGAGTTTACATTTTAGTTTACATCAGGGGTGTCAAACTCACATACACAGTGGGCCAAAATTTAAATTGGGACAAAGTCACAGGCCAACATTGAAATTTATTGAAAAAAAAATCATCCTCCAGATATAACGAGGAACCTTTTCATACGGACCCAAATAGGGAACAAGCATAGCTTCATACTATACAATATATAACTTAATATTGCACACATGCAAAATCCTGTTTTCTGCCTGAGTCGCAGGGTGCCAGTATTAGCATAATACTGCATATGACTACTGTACACAGAGGAAGGGCGATTTATGGGTCCTGTTGTGATTTTTGTACCAAAACACCAGCAGAAAATTCTGGGATTTGTAGAATTAGCCATACATGCACTGCAGACTATACCGGCAGGTCAGCTCTAATAGTCCTTTGGTTTGGCTTTGGGGGCCAAAATTTGATTACAGTGCGGGCCAAATTTGGCCCGTAAGCCAGAGATTGACACCTATATTTTACATATTAAGATATATTGTCTTTGTATTTGCTCTCAGGAAATATATGACACTTTATAACAAAGTTTGGGACGTGTTTTAGCTTTTGCAACTGTTCAGCTAACTCGATGGTAGTTTTTACGCTAGTCTTGTTTTCGTATATATTTTCCCTCACTCTGCGTAGGATATGTCGATGTCGATTCCCGAAGCTGTGAAGATGAAAATAAAGGACGATTCAAACAAGGCAAACTTACGCATTCCTTCCAAAACATGAGAGACGAAGAAACTGTAAACCTAAACGCAACACATATTCCGGGCGATTGCATTCATATAATAGGACGGATGGAAAAGGTTTCTATTTCACCATACAAGCAAGTGTGTGTTCCATCAGTGAACGTGGTCTCCATTGATCGCCGTGTGCAGTAAGTGTTTCCAGGAGCCGCTGAGTGTTCGGGATCACTTTCCATGAGTCAAAGGGATATCCCACGTTGCCTACAGCATTATTTCCCTTCCCTCCCCTGCTGCCCAGTCACACCCTTTTCTTCCTCTAACCTCCAGTAATGTTCCTTCCCACAACTCCCACAGCTGGGTTGGGGGAGCGTTAGATATGGACTGGGGTGGATGAAGGAGCTGAAAGTGAAGAAGGGAATAACAAGGAAGACGCAAAGAGAGCAGAGTGAGAGTCACCGCGAATGCATGTGTGCGGGTGAATGCATGGAGTTTGATTGTATTGCGATCTGAATCACGTATTGTAATTTATCCGAAGATCCTTTGGGGAAAAAAAAAAACAAAACAAAACAAAAAAAACACCTTGAATCCCATTTGAAGCAATAGGTAGGTCTTAAATTTATCTGAGTTGTCTAGCATTTTATTTTGTAAAAATTGTTAAAATTGCCCAATTATATCATTTGGTGTATCTTTAGTAAGGGTTTTAAGGGGATATATTATTGCTGTTTTTGGTTGTTTCTTGCCTTTTGTATTTATTACAATATTCTTATGGTCCAAAGTCACTAAACTGTTGCCAAACATCAGTTAGAATCAGCAAAAAAAACACCTGAAAAAGAATTAATATTCAAGTATGTAATCTTTTGGATGAATCGTTGATAATTAATGACTGTAAACAAAACATCATTCGTCGAAGTGATCTTAGGTTTTAATTGCATTTCATTTTTTGAGTCACATGTGTGTCACACAGGCGTGCATTTCTTAATGGCTAATTTCTTGATGCTTCGTTGTGTGTCCTGTTTCACATGTTTTATATGATACACAACATTTTTTCAATTTTACCACATTTTTATAATCAATTATGTTCCATTCAAATACACAATTTCCAACAGTATTTCAATTCAGTGTCAATTCAGGACACTGTATTCATAATAATTCAATGTTCCTACGGCAGCAAATCCATGATTCAGCGAGATCATATTATATATCTTTTTCATTTCATGCTGTGCTTTTGCCCATAGTTACAAATTTCGAGCTTTCGTTGGCCCAAATAACATAACATAAACTTTAAACATTGCTTATCACTGCAAGTGCAATCACACAGTTCATTTAGCTCCTTCATTTTGCATTTACATGATTTATTATACATAATCGCTTCTGTAAAAGTGAAAAATGCTATTTTAAAATGCACAGAGCACGTCTCAAAAGTGTTGTAAACATCACTGGAGGTCAAAGTTGGATGACAAATGAGTCACAGCTGTATCTCAGCATGGCGGATCACAGTGGTTTCTCTCATTCGAGCCCGGAGCTTCCATTCTTCTGTCGGAGTCAATAATCTAATAATGACGAAGCCTTTGCTCTGCAGAGCTGCCGCTCTCCGGTTTCACACGTCTTTTGCCGCTCTGTCTGGGTTGTTTCGGACGCTGTGACCCGCGTTCATGTCGATCCCGTGAACCCGTCCCGGCGAGTCATTTCGCCCGTGGGTGTTTCAACAGACGTGAAGGTATTCGCTCAATTTCCTCAGCTGGTTGTCCGTCTTCCGGCCTCCGACCGGCGTTCAGCTGATCCCCGGGCATCAGCCGCAGCGGCGCACGGATGAAGGTTTTTATTAGTTTGGTCACTGAGATCCAACACATTTTCCCACATGAGAGTGGTATATCCATTTTCCCCGCATTGACGGCTTCACTGTCATAAGTTTGTTGTTTATATTTAGCGGATTTGCCACTTAAGCCCCCTAAATTTGTTAGAGGTCTCCGTGTGGTTAAAGGATGAAGTTCAGGTAGCTCGCTGAATTCCATGGACGTTGTGGCTAAAGTGCAAAGAGTTGCAGTATCTAGTATAATTGGTTGTTACTAGTTTATCTTATAATTGTATATACAATGGTTACATCATGAGCGTGACTGTATTGTATAATATACATATAAATGTATATTAATTCTGCACATTTTTTGAATTTCCCTGATGGTATCTATCTATCTATCTTACTATATATACGTTTTCTTTTTTTTCCCCAAAACATCTAGTGATATCCGTTACTGAATCATATTGTTTTTGATGTACACTGCTCAAAAAAATAAAGGGAACACTTAAAAAACACATCTTAGATCTAAATGAATGAAATATTCTTATGAAATACTTTGCTCTTTACACAGTTGAATGTGCTGACAACAAAATCACACAAAAATGATCAATGGAAAGCAATTGTATCAACCCATGGAGGTCTGGATTAGGAATCACACTCCAAATTAAAGTGTAAAAACAAACTCCAGGCTGATCCAACTTTGATGTAATGTCCTTAAAACAAGTCCAAATGAATCTGTGTTGCTTCCTGAGTGGACACTATGATTTCACAGAAGTGTGATTGACTTGGAGTTACATTGTGTTGTTTAAGTGTTCCCTTTATTTTTTTGAGCAGTATGGTTCTGCATGATGGATGCACAGAAACTCAATCTGATCATCATTTTGGAATATAGAGAAATTCTCATGGGTTGAAAATGACAGAAGGTTTCAACCCAAAAACAATCCCCAGTTAACCCCTTTATATGTTGATATTTTCTAATTATTAAAAAATTAATCATATTTTAGTTGTCCCCTCCCCAACTTCTTTGTAATACAGCATAAAAATCTATCTATGCTTGCTTTTGAAAATATTTTTCAAAACCCTTTCTGCCATTTTCATCCGTCCATATCAGTTTGAACGTCCGTCAGCTTTTCAGGAAATTATGCGCTTTATCCCGAGAAGCCGTTCCACCAAAGAGAATTTAAAGTTAGTTGGATATAGCAGAGGAATGGGAGTGTGTGTGAGTGTGTGTGTGTGTGTGTGTGTGCTTGTGGGTTATGAGTATGACGTCTCCAGTGAGCTCCAGTCTGGCGGTTCTGTGTTTCTTCACGCTATGAGATGACGAGGAACATGCACGGGGTGTCACTCGGTACAGATAAGATGCACGGCTCTTATTCAGACACAAAAGTTCCTGCAAAACAAAAATCAGTTCAGACAAAGTGACGCACAAATTCATGAGTCACAAAATGCAGATGGAGCAAGTGTGTTTGGACGGTGCGTCATCGCCCTTAGGGATCACTACTTTATTTTGATTTGTTTTTTTTTACTGCCCCGTGTCATAAACCTTTTGCAATGTTCTTTTTTTCGCGTGTGTCATCTGAAGGTTTATTTTACAAAAGTGGCATTTTGTGTTGTATTTTTGGAAAAACCAGGGGGGGGGGGCTTTGTCAAAATGATGAATATGTTCTCTCACTTGTTGGAAAACTTGAGGTGTTTTTTGATTTATCACAAAAAAATTTTCATTTGTTAATCGGATGAGTGCTGAATTGTTCATCATATTCATCATTAGTTGTCGGTTAAACATGCAACCATTAACACGCCATGTGGAGCTGGATTTCATAGATGAATTGATTCACTTTTAGCCTTCTTATGGTTTCTTGATGCTGGGAAGATTTGTTTTTTATAACTTTATCACACAATTTGTCATGAAAAAACAAGAATTAAGCAAGAAATAACTCAGCAGACTTTCAGTAACCACTTAAGATTTATTAATAGATCGGGGAAGAAAATGCCATGACTTTTCTCTGTTTGTTTAAAAGCTGTAGTATGTCAAAGTAGAACTTGTGTATATATAAAATCCCATGAACAATCCCCCTCATTACTGATTAAAATGAGAACTTTTGTGGAAATGATTTTATTGAAATGATGAAAATCATATTCAATACATAACAGCCTTGTAGGATCCATGCTGATGCTTTAAAAAAAAAAAAAATAGCACCAGTTGGGCCTCTTTCATTTACCATGAATTACACATTTACTGCATTTCCACGGACCGTCCATCTGTATTATGTTAGTTTGTTAAAAATGTGCCCTGACATTTTTGCCAATATTATTGGACACATATTATTTGGACACACAAACACACTATTAGCACAGGTTTCACACTGTTCTGATTGATTCTGATGTGCTCTGTAATGGTTGGGTGTCACTGTCCATTTTAGCTGCCGTCACAAGATGAGATCAATACATTTTTGACAGTCTGACTACATTGCGGAAAAAAATTTGAACGGAAAAAAACAAAAGTGCCACATGCTTAAAACTTGAACTGCTGCCGGAATAGATAGTTTGTTTGTGTTGTCGTTGTGTCCTAATAGACATGAATGCTGAAATCAGTGGTGGTCAAATTTTTAGCCATCTGTGTTCTGGAACCTTGACACGTGTCACTGGGAGGAAATGGGTCTCGGCAGGAAATTCACATATAGTGACACTCGGCGGCATTGTGTATCTTTTTCCTCTGACACACTCCCATACACTCCCTGTGTTAGTGTTATACATTAACACATATCAGCGATGTAGAGATGTAGCCATTTCTGAAATCGGATTTATTTTTCTTTGTTATTTGTCAATGTCAAATGCTGCTGTTTGCAGATGACATTGTGATCTGTAGTGAGAGCAGAAAACAGGTGGAGGAAAATCTAGAGAGGTGGAGGTATGCTCTGGAAAGAAGAGGAATGAAGGTTAGTCGCAGCAAGACAGAATATATGTGTGTGAATGAGAGGAACTCGGGTGGAACGGTGAGGCTGCAGGGAGTGGAGATCAAGAAGTTGCAGGATTTCGGGTACTTGGGGTCAACGGTCCAGAGGAACGGAGAGTGTAGAAAGGAGGTGAAGAAACGGGTCCAAGCAGGTTGGTGGAGAAAAGTGTCAGGGGTCCTATGAGGTCGAAGACTATCGGCCAGAATGGAAAGGAAAGGTGGACGAGGCAGCGGTGAGACCAACGATGCTGCGTGGACTAGAAACAGTGACAATGACCAAAAGACGGGAAGCAGAGCTGGAGGTCGCAGAGATGAAGATGTTGAGCTTCTCTTTGGGAGAGACCAGGATGGAGAGGATCAGGAATGAGTCCATCAGAGGGACGACACATGTCAGATGTTTTGGAGAGAAGCTCAGAGATGGTTGGGTCACGAACAGAGGAGGGAGAGTCAATATATCGGTGGACAGATGCTAGAATTGGAGGTCTCGAGGAAGAACAAGAGAAGATTGATGGACGCAGTGAGAGAGGATATGGAGTTGGTAGTTGGTATGAGAGAGGAGGATGCAGAAAATAGCTTTAGATGGAGAACATTGAACCGCTGTTGCGACCTTTAAAGGAAAAGAAGAGGAAGAAGTCAAATGTTTGGCGCAGTCAGTTATTTTGATTGCTCAGCCTTCAGTTGGAGGACATGCAGCGTCCGGGGGGCCGGGTCAGGGTCTCCTGAGTCGCTCCCAAGCCCGGAGAAAGGCAGAGTGTCGCGTCGGGAAGGGCATCGGGCGTAAAACTTGTGCCAAAACCCAATATGCGAATCAAACCCAAGAATCTTATACCGGATGGGTCGAGGGCCGGGTTAACAACGACCGCCATTGTTGCAGATGACCTACAGGGTACCAGTGGAAACTGGGCTTCTGTGGGTCGAGAGGAGGAAGGCGTGTTTGGAAAAGCAAGAATCTGGGACTGAGAGCAGGGACTTTGAACATCGGGACAAAGATTTATGGACGTAGTGAGAGAAGATATGAAGGTAGTTGGTGTCAGAGAGGAGGATACAGAGAATAGATGGAGGAGGTTGATTCGCTGTGGAGACCCCTGGAGGGAAAAGTCCGATAGAAAAAGACTTCAATTGGACGTGAACACATGCGAAACACTTCCTGGTACGTCATGCGATGGAGCGGTAAAGTAAAAGCTGACAGAGCTTGCATAAGACAACGCCTTGCTGTTGTTGTTGTTCCTGTCACAGACGAAATAAGGTAGTACGCCACAAACCAAAGCTATTCCAAATCACCCAGTGCTCCCATTAAAGGCTATGTTTATCTTAGAGTTTGCACACCGATACTGGGATTGCAGCGCGGCTCTAATTGTAACCCGGTTAGGAATTACTGCAGATGAACTTTATCCCAAACCCCAAAACTCCAAAGCTTTAAAAAAAAAAAAAAAAAAAGTTTTCCTTTGGCTTCCACTACAATGTAAATAAGCTTTAGCATTTCCCGCTCAATGCAGATTATTTCTCTTTCAAACGGGACAAAATCTTCAATAAAAACCTGTTTAGCCAAAAGAACAATACGCCTTATCCGGGATATTAGGTTTGAGTTACTGTAGCATCTCTTCAAAACACTTGACCTTAAGTAGATTAGTGGCGGTTCCGGATGAACCCGCCTTTTGTTCAGGCCGGGCCTGAAAGACGCAACAAAAGGAGGGACGCAAACAAGAAAGAAAACAAAACCCCAAAACAAAACAGGAAGCCAAGAAGAAGCCGGGATCTGAGCCAAGGAGAGAGAGAGAGAGAGAGAGAGAGAGGACGGGATAAAGAGCTCAAAACACAAACCCACTCCCTCACACAGGTGCTCTCAGTTACACACTAGTGGGAAAAACAAGAGTGCATACCAGAATCAATGGATGGGCGTTTTAATCGAAGCATCGGGTTTTTTTTTATTCCGATATCTCAGCATGAGATATCTTAGCTGAGATTGACCGTCGGGGGAATGTGACTCCGTGGCTTCACACGCCAATGTTGACAAACGTGGAGTTTATTTTCAGCTCGCATTCAATCCTGTATCTCCGTATCCTTTTAGAGTAGCAAAATTATTACATTGCATTACATTGCATTTGGCAGACGCTTTTATCCAAAGCGACTTACAATAGAGGACATAAGGACTGCAAATATACTTGCAAATACACGATGCACAGGAAATATACAGAACAGTAAGCCTGGGTTAGTGAGGGGTTTTTTTTTTTTTTTTTTGGAAATGTGGAAAATTATAAGAATTAAATCAGGTCATGACATTTTCTAATATTGCAAAAGACACGAAATGAGTACCAGAGCGAACGCATAGAAAAGGAGATCGTCTTTTTATCTTCCAGCTACAGATTGAATCCAATTAACATTATATTTATGTTGCAAAAAATAGCAAATATTCAATCGCAATTGCAGGATGAAATTATAGTTTCGAGAGAAACGTCATGTCAATTTTTATAGAAAATAGTTTCTTTTTAGTTTTTTTTAAATGTCATAATAGTTTCAACCTTCAACCTTTTTAAGTGACTCTTTTTTCCTCATTTTCAATCATTCTTTTTTAAGCCGACTTTTTAGTATTGCCAGTACAACGCTTTTTTCTTGTATCCTGCGTTTTTTTTTCGGTACGTCGGAAATATTTTTTGTTCGGTAAATCAGGTTTTTTTTTCCTTCTTTCAAATAATCAGTTAATTATTGTGCATTTCTAACGCTGGAGAGTCGGGGGATTCTTTGAACAACAAGCGCTGATACAAATTACATGTGTTTTGGCAAAATGATATTAAGTCAAGAAACTGAAAATTAACATATCTCATGATTTGATTGTCGTGTCCCATTCGGTTCGACCCAAATAATTCATATACAAACATTTATATGAGAATGTTGAGAGGGAATAGTTTAAAATCATTTGCATGGGGAACATCTACTGCAACATTTAAGGACATGCATCTCTAGAGATTTGTGAATGTATTTATTTCTGCTCCAACATGTAGGCGTCTTGTAATGCGGGCCCACCCTTTTTTCCAAGAGCACATGTTTAACTACATATCTGTGGTCTGGGTCTAAAATCAGAATGTGTCATTTGGCACAGAAATAAAGTGCTGTCGTCCGAAGACTTGTCACATAGGTTGGGTTTTCCACGCAGTAAACAATGTGTTACGTCCGCCTTACGACATGAAGGTCGCTGCTTGGCGTTTCTATGTGGAGCTTGTGCACGTTCTACCCGTGTCTGGGTGAATTTCCTCCAGGTTCGTCAATGTCCAAAAGCATGCAACAAGTCAATTAGATACTCTAAATTGCCAAAATGTTCGAATGACAGAGAATGGTTGTTTCTCTCTGTATGTAGCGCAGCGATCAAATGGTGACCCGTCCAGTTTGGGACTCTTCTTCTTCTTCTTCTTCTTCTTCTTCTTCTTCCTCTTCTTCTTCTTCTCCTCCTTTGGGCTTTTCCCTTCAGGGGTTGCAACAGCAAATCGACCTTCTCCATCTAACCCTATTCTCTGGATCCTCCTCTCTCACACCAACTACCTTCATATCCTCTCTTACTACGTCCATAAATCTTCTCTTTGGTCTTCCTCGAGACCTCTTGCCTGGCAGCTCCAATTCCAGCATCCGTCTACCAATATATTGACTCTCCCTCCTCTGTCCACGACCCAACCATCTCTGAGCTTCTCTCCAAAACATCTAACATGTGTCGTCCCTCTGATGGACTCATTCCTGATCCTCTCCATCCTGGTCACTCCCAAAGAGAACCTCAACATCTTCATCTCTGCAACCTCCAGCTCTTCCTCCTGTCGTTTGGTCATTGTAACTGTTTCTAGTCCATACAGCATCATTGGTCTCACCACTGTCTCGTACACCTTTCCTTTCATTCTGGCTGATAGTCTTCTATCTCTTACTATCTCTCCGTTGCTCTGGACTGTTGACCCCAAGTACCTGAAATCCTCCAACTTCTTAATATCCCTGTAGCCTCACCGTTCCTCCCGAGTTCCTCTCATTCACACACTCTGACTTGCTGGGAGTAACTGTCATTCTTCTCCTTTCCAGAGCATACCTCCACCTCTCTAGATTTTCCTCAACCTGTTCTCTGCTCTCACTACAGATTAGAATGTCATCTACAAACATTGTGGTCCAGGGGGATTCCTGTCTAACCTCATTTGTCCGCCTGTCCATCACCACTGCAAACAAGAAGGGGCTCAGAGCTGATCCCTGATGGAGTCCCACCTCCACCTTGAACTTCTCTGTTACCCCTAGAGCACACCGCACCACTGTCTCACAGCTAGCATACATGTCCTGCACCTGTCTGCAATTAATCGATTTATCTACCTTTCAACAGAATCATGGTTAATTCAAAAATAACATAATGGCAGTGGTTCAAATTAATTCATACGGACTGTAAAAAGGTGATATTTCCAAAAATTCTGTGTTAATCTTGGTTTTTCAGTGGGAAATTTAAACTGCTCCAAAAAAATCATGGGAATACTTAAACAACACAATGAAACTCCAAGTCAATCACACTTGTGTGAAATCAAACTGTCCACTTAGGAAGCAACACTGATTCATTTTCAGGATAGTATTTTAAGGACATTACATCACAGTTGGATCAGCCTGCAGTGTGTTTTCTACACTTTAATTTGGAGTGTGACTCCAAATCCAGAACTGCATGGCCTCATACATTTGATTTCCATTGCACATTTTTGTGTGATTTTGTTGTCAGCACATTCAACTATGTAAAGAATAATTAATTCAACACAAATATTTCATTCATTTGGATCTAGGATGTGTTATTTTAGCGTTCCCTTTATTTTTCCGAGCAGTGTAGATAGGCAAAACAAATTAATGGAAATTACAAGCCTCTGTGTTTATATTTGTCCAAACAGATCGTGCTTTTCCGATGATTTAAGGCCTTTTTTTTTTTTTTTTTTCTTTTTTAATGAAATAATGAGAAGTAGCAATGCATTTTAGGAATGCGAACACTTGCGAGTGCCGTTATTTGATATATTGAAAGGTTATGCTAGAAAGAGCGACTGTTTGTGCGGGTCTCTGGTTTGGCGCCAGAAGCAATCCTGAGCATCACGCCAAAATTGCTATGCGTTTTTAAAAGTAAGCTTGTAAACCCCTTCCATAGCTGTGTGTGTTTGGACACGTGCATGTGTGTGTCTTTTCTACACTTGTCAAGCAACATCCTGTGTGGATGAAGCACATGCATCCTATTAAAGGGTGTCTGATCCACGTATTAAGGTCCACTGCTCTTCCTGGCAATGAGCGCTGACAGAAGTTTACTGATCCACCACATTAAATCTCTCCATCTGTTTGCCGAAAGAGCGTCCGCCTGTAGTTTGGGCGCGTTAACCCCGAGTATCTGCACAAACACTCGTCGAGAATGCTTGCACTACCCAGGTGTGTTTGCTTCGCTTAACTCTCACCTAGAAAGTCTTTGCTCCTCTTTCCCCTCCATCCTCTCGCTGTCATTCATTCATCTCTGAACATGATCCAACCTGCAGTTTTGTGCACGCGGCCTCGTCTTCCCCGTCCGAAACCTATTCATAAAACACCTACTTTTGTAGCTCCCGGGCAGCACCGTCCAAACAAAAATACATTTCCCGAAGCCTTAAAAAGAGTGTTTACAGAAGAGACACCTGATCAAGCGGTGTTGACGAACGTTGCCGTTCGTTTCGGCAAACTCACTCTGAAGTGACTGAAGTGATGACGGAAGTCTTTGTCACATCGCTGACATCCTGAGTCGGCATACTTTCAGACGCACAAACCGTCGGATTATAGCGATCACTACCTTTTTGCGCAAACCCGGGCATTTTCTTTTTTTATCCAACCCGCCAAACTATTTTCTTTCTTCTTCAACAAGTATTTTCAATCAATATCGAGCTTATAAACTTGTTTTTTCCTTTTTTTAAAATTTTTTTATGGATTGTTACATACAAAATAAAGGTCGGTCGGTAAATCTATATGATCATTAATGATTTTAGAATTGAAATAAAAGGCAAAAAAATTGAAATATTTCAATTGCAATTTTCATTTTGTTCACCCAGTTGGCCGGCGCATAAAAATTTAAATTAGAAATGCGGCCCACTCCTGTTTTTGAGGGTCGGCCTTATCACTTGCACTATTTTTTGTAGATAATTTAGAGAACATATATGTTGTATATATGTGTCCTGCAGTTGCTCGAGGGCCTCCTGATGAGAAATACACTGATGGGATAAATAATTTTTTTAATTTACTTAGAACTTAAAAAAAAGATTGGTAAAACAAAATGAGACAGAGGATAAAGTCATTCAGTGACGGTGACGGGAAGGATATCTTCTTTTTCGGAAATTATACACATTTTTGAAATGATTTTTTGAAAGCGCTTTTAAACGGGAATGAAAATTCCTCAAATCTTTGTGCGAAAAAAAAAAAAGCCGACACCGAGGAAAATATTCACGCAACCAAGAAGAGCCTCCTCAGGCAAATAAACGTGTTCTGTCCTTTTTCTCAGCCTCGGCATTCCTGATTATCTTCACATTTGTTGAGTTGGCCGTCCGCCTGTTTAAATGGCCCGTGAATTTGTCCCGAAAGACCGTCTGCTGCTGGACACGATCACCTCCTCCCTGGAAATATCCCAACCTCTGTTTTTCCCCTTGTTGTCTACTTTGGAAAATCGCATTGGAAAGTGACCATGAAGGTCATGTTGTGCATGGAATGATTCCATTGTTTCACCTCCTGGACGCGGTGTTTCCCATCCCGACGAATAAAGAGAGTGATGTGGGAAAAGGAAAGGTCGTAAAGAGAGATACAATGATTGAATAAGATTTTCAAGTTGCTTATTAACTTCTCTTTTTGGAGGAATTCAAATTAATTCTAGATGAGATGGCAACATTGATGAATGACTTGCATGCATCATGCATTGTAATTTTTTGTTTTTTCCAAATATTCCTATAATCCGAGGAAGCTCCTCCATACCTTCTGGTCTTCAGCTGCATTTTATTTTAAAAGACACCTTTCGGTTTGCGTGTGCAGCCAGACCAGCTCCTCCTATTCCCCCCCCCTGCTTCCATATTTCTGCATTCCATCTAAATGGCAAGTGCTCTCATAACGCCGACATGTGCACGAAGGGACAATGCCAGGCTTTCTGCACTGGCATGGGAGAGCCATGACAGGCTCTTTGTTTTTCCCCGACGTGGGTTTCGGCCCCAGAAACCCCTCCGACTCTCAGAGGAAGGTTCTGGAAACAAACGCTCACTGATCCACCGCTCTCACACAATATATGTGCGAGTGTGAAGGTCTATTTCACATATATAGAGTCCTTGACAATGTACAGACTACAAATTAATTAATTAACTAAATAATTAACTAATTAACTGAATAATTAACTAATTAATCAATGTCGATTTTTGGGTGTGTTTTAACCCCCAAATTTTTGTTTTCAACATTTGAGATGAGATGAGATGAGAACAACTTTATTAATCCTGAAGGAAATTGTTGTGCCAGAGTTTCAAGTAAAAAAACAAAAAAAAAAAAACAGTAATAGATAATAGTAGAAAGGAGGAAGAATAAGAAGTGTAATGAAATGTGAATTGTTTTAACTGTTTATACCTAATTTCTATGAGAATATCACAAAAATAGAATTTTATGTTATGTCAAGTACCAAATGATTTTTCATATATTCATGATTCATCCACAAAGTTTGTAATTTTTTACAAGGAAAAATTGTCAAATTGTACAACAATATCTACTTTACTTTTATTCAAATTCTTCTAAATATTTATCTAGATCGGGGTGGGCAATTATTTGGGCTGGCGGGCCACATTTCTTATTTAATTTTCATGCGCGGGCCAACAAGGTGTCATGTAAATTGAACCAAGTGAACATGGCATTTTGAATATTTACATTTTTTGGCATTTTATTTCAACTTTAAAATCATGAATGCTCATATAAATGTACCAACATTATTTTGTATGTAATTGTTGGTACAAAATTAAATCAAAGGAAAAAATAAGGAGTTTCTAAATTCAATATTAATTGAAAATATTCAAAGAAAATAGTTTTGGCAGGCAGGATAAAAAAAGCAGAAGGGGCCCGATGTGGCCCGCGGGATGTAAAATGCCCAGGACTGATCTAGATGGATGTGCTTTTGTAATGTCTTTTAATTTTAATGCCGTTCCTTGCAGAATCCGTAGATTTACACCAGGAACGTTCAGTCAAATGTAAAAACTATCCACTGAATTTGCAGCCGCACATGCATAAACCCAGTGGGTTCCACAAAACATGACAACCATGACAACCACTCTCTTAAACAACATTAGCACATCAACACAACAAAAAGATGCTTTCACGAGATGAACAAAACCTTTCATCACAAGATAAATTATATTCGACACAGTACATGCATCCATCCGATGAAAAAAAATAATTTCCCAACAAATGTGTGAATCTCCATTTTTATATTCGTCCAACTTGCACACCTTACACACTATATGGTCACTCTTCTTGATAAATGGCAAAATGAACTGATTTCTGCAATCTACGTAGACAGTGATTCCACCTGACAGCGTGCATGATAGTTTTAACTTTTGCTTCTCCTTTGTGCACGCCATGTTTCAGAATGAGAGTATATTCTTTTTATATAATATCATTGGGAATCGTCCAACTGGTGCATTCCTGAAAAAATGTAACAAAGCCCAAGAGGTTCTGCCAACCCAGCCTGTCACGCATTTCTCCACGTTAGTTGTGTAAGAGCACTCAAAAGCACATCGTGCTGCTGTATTTTGTCCTATTTTCCGGGTATTTATTTCTCTGGAGCGCCGGGTCACATCGGGAAATCGTCCGATAGAAGACGTTCATAACCTGCCGAGGGACATCTGATGGCAAAAGTGCTGCAAATTTGCTTTCAATATCATTGCCATATTGAGAACTCACATATAAGTGCTGATTTTTTAGATTTTTTTTATATCAAATCAATATAAGCTAATATTGAGATCAAATCAATTGCCGTTCAATCACAATCCCTTCCACAGATTTTTTTTTTCTTTTTATCTTTACCTTTACCTAAGCGTGACTCGGCCGGATTCATCGTTGAGTCCTCGGCATCAAAAGCGACCGCAGCGTTTCATAAACGTAATGGAGGTTCACGCAGAAGTGAAAAATGACAAGAGCCCTACAAGGGTTCCCTGAGGTACTCCACGACTGACGCATCCGACTTTCGAGGACGCCGCACCGATTTGCCAGTCCAATTTGTTCTGCCCTCTGTTATGAATAACAACCCGAGACAGTTGAACTCCTTAACTTCAGTCTGTACCTCCCCTCCATCTGGAAGGGGGATTCAAACTGACGTTCTGGATAAAAACACGTCCTTCAGCTCTTCGAGTTTAAAAAAGCAAGCGTAGACAGGATGAGCATTCTCCAACAGACTCCTCAAGATCTCCATGAGAGATAAGAGCTGATCCATCGCTGAATGATCCGGATGTTATTTCGATTGTATCGGCCATATTCTCCTTTCCAGAACTAAATATTTGCTGCTCAAAATGCACCGCGGACAGCAAAGTAGGAATTTCACTGTACAAGGAAACATGTTTCTACACTGTACATGTGACAAGAAATGCTTTGAATCTTGAATATATAAAATTACTCACTTACTTGATCTCAAATCCAAGGAAAAAGGAATTTTCGAAATATTATTAAATTGTTGCAATAGTCATTCTTACTTTTTCCATGTTTTTTTTTTTGCTCATGGATTGCAAATTTCAACAAATATTTGCAATTTTCCAGGATACTTCTGTGCTCATATTCCCTTTGGTTATTGTAGCAAGAATTTATGATATTTTTTGGTTTGTTTTGTTCCCGTGTTTGTTCTCTTTTCACATGATGAATGTGAAATTCAAGTTAGTAGTTCTTCTCTGGTTTCAAAAAATTGAAGACAGCGGATGGAAAATTTGAATTTGAATTGAAATTAAAATCTACGCTGGCTTATTTTAAGGATGTTTAAAGTACAAATAACAGTCAAGAAAGATAATAAACACTCCTACATCTTATCAGTATGTCAAACACTAACACATAGATGCAGATAACCATCAAACATCTGATAATGTAATTATTTTCTTCTTTTTTCTTGTTTTTCTTTCTCCTCCTCTAATAACAGCCACTGTTTGTTCTGCCATTACTCAAACTTTATTATCGCCAGGCTTCAGGCTTCGGCACGCTCATTATTTTATTTCTGTTTTTGATTTTCATGACTTCATTCCTCCCTGTTCTGCTGCCCTTCATTCTTAAACCGCTCACACTCCCGTGCACACACACACACACACACACGTGGGCATGCTCACACACACACACACACACAAGCATGCACACTCAAGGTACTGCCAGGCAGGAATGTAGGTCTGAGTTTAGTGGAGCAACAAGCAGCAACAGGTCCAGGCGTTGGATGTAGTTTTCAGAGATTCTGCCGCGACCGCAGACAAAAAGCTGGAACAAAGAGGCCATCTGGGTTTTACGGACAAGAGAAAGAAAAGTGTTGAGTTTGTGGATTTACTCTGCGGTCCTTCTTGTTCTATCACTCTGATAAGATCTAGCAGTGGCAGGATCTTTGCCGAGAAACCTGCGCACATGCTGGATAACTGGATGAGAAAGGTATTTTTATTCCAAAGAGCACTTTTGCTTTGTAAATATATTCAAATGTAGCCTTACTGTGATATTTTATGTATCGCGTCAGGTAGCAGTTTGATTTCTGCATCTTGGCATTGAAAGGTTTTTGCTAATTTAGAAAATCGATTTGCTAGTTTTGCATTGATTTGTGATTTGGGTTGCAATCGGTCACATTTAGACATCTTCAACAGAATTCCTGAACATTGGTTACAAATTAGATGACATTTAAGTTGAAAGACTAAATATTTGCAAGAAATGACCAAAAATTCCAAGCAGGTAATGACATGAAAATCAAGAAGAAATGATTGAAAAGGCGCAAAGACTTTCTCACTTCCCTGTAAGAAATTCTCCAAAAGTAAACAAACACAAACAAACAGACATTATTATATATAAACATGATTATTTAAAATAAATCCCAAGTCCACACAATTAACAAAAGAATGCAGGACATTTAAGTGAAAATTAACAAAAATTACCTGAAAATATTTGAGAATAGAGGTAAACAAAAAAAATTGCGAACAAGCTGTTGAATAATTGGAATGTGCATGTTTTTAATATGTAATAAAGTAGATTCAAAATAGATATATGTTTGATCCTTGTATAAGACTTCAGGGAGGAATCAATACTGAAAACCCATCTCAGATATTAGTATTCCTTATTGTGTTGAATGGAATTCCTCCAAAGAAAGAAAGATTTTCTCTTTTTCCCCCGGCTCAGATTGTTTTTTTTTTTTCTTTTTTTTCTTTTTTTTTATTATTCCATGAAAGCCTTTCCCACATGGGATTTTAAGCATTCCTTTTTATTTTCCATCCTGCTGACTCGGCAAATACCGCTTCAGATTTATCATCCTCGCTCTGCATGCAAATAACTGCAATAATACTTTAGCATCTGATCCTAAACGTGTTTCCTCCGGACCTCAAGCCTCTCGCATCATATTTCAGCGTTCCTGCTCAATCTGACCACTGTTACTCACATGGGAAGTTATTTATAGTGCATTATAGTTCTGTGCCGACATACTGGAAATACCCAAACATTACTGAGGGAGAGGGAAGTGTGTGTGTGTGAGAGAGTGTGTGTTTTCATACAGACAGAGCGGTGAGGTGGCCACTTTTCTGTGAATGTCTCATTTCACCGGTGTCTGTGTGATTTAGGTGTGTGTGTGTGTGTGTCTAAGTGTGTGTGTCACTTCCACGGAGCATGTTGCTTAATATCCTCAACCATCTGTGACACACACAGATGGTTGCGTGTGTGTGTGTGTGTGTGTGTGTGTGTGGGGCAGGTCCTGACACTTCTGTGTGTCTCAGCAGATTAAGGGGGAATCCCTGTAAGGCTCAATTAAGAAATAACAAAAGTAAATGATTACCGGAAACAGAAATAAACACAGGTTTCTTTATAAGGAAATTAGCAAAGAAAAAAGGTTTATTTTCATGTACGGCGATTTTACTCATGCATTTTCAGAATCAGTTTGATTTAAAAAAAAAAAAGAAAAAAAAAAGCGCTTACCACATTGCTAACCAAAGCAAATTTATTCGCATTAGATTTAAAGATACTTCTTGATGAACTATATTTCCAAACTTAAATGTGATTATCTAATTTTCAAGTAACTTGGTTATATTTTCCTGTATTTTTGGCAGAATATGTAGTTGAGAAAAAAGATAGTAAAGCATTCAGAAATAAATTGAGCAATAAACAAAAATTCCCGGAGTTCTACTTTGGTTATATTGAATTAAACTAGAAACTTGAAAAACTTATAATCAAATACTGTGGAAATACACATTGAGCTCTCTTCGCGATAATGAGCTTACACATTTCTTGTCCATTTTAGGAACTGGCATTTAAAGAAATCCCTCAAGCGTCCCAATGTTTTTTTTTGTTTACTGACCCTAAACATCGCTCAGCTGCCAGGGTGTCTTAACATCACGATCACAATATTGCAACGTATGCAGATGATGCCCTGATTGTCACAAATGCAAAACATATCAACAAAGCTTCAGCAATACTTCGGTCTGCATCCAGACAACAACTGCATCTCCAAAACAACTAAACATGTGTTTTCCCTCCGATGGACTCATTCCTGATCCGATCCGTCCTCTTCGCTCCCAAACAGAACCTCAACATCTTCATCTCTGGCTCAAAATATGCGTTGCACGCTCTATTTTATTCCTGAGAGGAGAAGAAGCTAACGCTATGTCAATGACCACATCTTCTTGTTCTTCTTCTTCTCCTCGTAAATGACCACAAATGCACCAGACGACCCGTAAACGTGTGACGTACAGCCCGGTTTATCGCTTTTAGGGATGTGGGTTCTGACAGGTAATACCTGGATCTCTACCTATCACTGCGTATCTGCTCACATGGAAAAACTGTAACCACTTTCACCGCAACTGCTTTTGTTCTTTTCTACATTTTTCAAATGTCTCGACTACAGAATAAATGTTTTAAAATGTATTACCGCGTGTAATAATATGCATGTACTGGTTCTCAGTGCGTGTCCGTAAATTCGCTTATCGTATTTTCGATGCGATGTTTCTTACGACGCGTCATCTTTAGAACAACAATGTACTGATTTTTCGATCACCGGTGAAAATCGAGATATATTTTCCGATGTTCTGATTCTTGCTCATAATTATTCAACTTCCTTCCCGCAGGACCTCCATGTGTCGCAGGAGTCGTTGGACATGGACCGCCTGAACAGGAACACGCCTGATGGACGACAAACACACCAGGTGTTACAGGTGTGTGTCGAAGAACCAGAGAGAGATCATTGTTCGGAACTTGGCAACTTTCACAAATAGTCGAATATCATCAGTGTTTCCAGTGTGTGTCTGTACCGTGGCGTGGGTGGGAGTGTGTTTTTCCTCTTCGTGTCCATTCACACACACACACAATGGGCCTTTTCTTCTAGCTGATAACCGCATCCATTGAAGTCGAATGTCAGGGAAGTGATAATGTCAAGAGTGTGTGTTTGCAACGTGCCCCGACAACGTGCGCGTGTCGGTGCGTCGCGAAGCAGGACGCTTTCCGGAGACCTCGGTGTCTTTTCTCCCAGCTGGCGAGACGACAATCCAATCAGGCGGAGAGGAAGCAGGAGGCATAGAATTATCCACACCCACCTCCATCCCGATTAAGATAATTAACCTCACCACGGTTTATGTCGAAAAGAAATCTGTCACAGTATCGTGGTGTTGTTTTTTTTTTTTCTATACAGCGAGCCATTTTTAATAGAGTTGTTCTGAAAAATGTATTGTTTAAATAGTACATTTTGATTGTGTCGTACTTTTTAATATTTTTTTGTGAATGAGGAGGAAACACTGTATATTCTGTTTTTTTTTCCAGCCTCTTCTTTTTTTTAGTGACGGCACAAAGTAACTGAATTAATCATTTAATCCTTATCTATTATTATATTATTTTATATTTTATATTTTTATATTATTATTATCATTTGTAATACAATTGTTCTGAAAAATGTATTGTTTGAATAGTTCATTTTAATTGTGCTGTACTTTTAATATTTTTTGGGAATGAGGAGGAAACACTATATGTTCTGAATTTTTTTTCAGCCTCTTTTTTTAGTGATAGCACAAAGTAACCAAATTAATCATTTGATCCTTTTTCTATTATTATATTATTTCATATTTTATATTTTAATTATCATTTGTAATTGAGTTGCGCTAAAAAATGTATTGTTTAAATAGTTCATTTTGATTGTGTTGTACTTTTTAACATTTTTTGGGAATAAGGAGGAAACACTATATGTTCTGAATTTTTTTTTCCAGCCTCTTTTTTTTAGTGAAAGCACAGAGTAACTAAATTAATCATTTAAACCTTTTTCTATTTTTATATTATTTTATATTTTATATTATTATTATCATTTGTAATAGAATTGTTCTGAAAAATGAATTGTTTAAATAGTTCATTTTGATTGTTTCGTACTTTTTAACATCTTTTGAGAATGAGGAGGAAACACTGTATATTCTGGATTTTTTTTTTTTTAGTGATAGCACAAAAAAATCATTTAATCCTTTTTCTATTATTATTATATTACTTTATATTTTTATTATTATTGTATTTATTATTATATTTCTATTAGTTTCATAGTTGCCTGTAACTTAATATATTAATATCAAATTATTCAATTACACAAATAAGAATAATAATAAGAAGAATAAGAACATCTTTATTTATCCCGAAGGAAATTGTTGTGCCAGAGTTACAAGAAAAATATAACAAAAATAAATCATAGTTGAAAATTGTATAAACACTTAAAAAAAAGAGAATATGAGACACAAATGAACTATAAAGTGTCTTAAGTAACAAGTGAAATAAACTAAATAAAGTGAAATAAATCCAAAGGTTGTTAAAAAATATGAATTACGATCGTGCATTCAGACAGGAAAATCATATGAGGGAATTTAGACGCTGTTTCTGCTACATGTGTAGTTATGCAATAAAGAGGGATTCTGAGAATGAGGCTGCTGCAGAAAGCGCCACATGGGAGCAGCAGCACACCGTGGAAAGATCCCACCCACGCCTTCCCTCTTCTCCCATCGTTCCCAGTACAACCAGCCTCCTTCTCGGCGGAGAGCCGAGAGCCGGTCCCTCCAATCCTCTTAGTCCTGATCCCACTTCACCGCAGTCACGTAATCCTGTTAGGACGCACGTCTGGACGGGGCCTCGGCTCGGATGCAAGAAACAGAAGGACAGGAAAGTAGGACAGAAGGGATGCGGTTGCACGAGGTTGCCGACTCCACCTTAACTTTGCACCATCAACCCATTGGATCTGGCGTCCAGTAAAGAAATTTTGGATTTGTTGTCACATGCAAGATACGAAACAAAAAAGAGTTGATCGTTGATGTTTTTTTGTTTTTTTTTTCTTGAAAATAATTTAGCCATTCTTCCTAATATTCAGGTACTTTCTGAATATACTGTGATCCCTTCAGGAAATGTAAAAATGCAAAAAAAAAAAAAATCCATGTAAAAATGTAAAAATGCAAAAATCACCCAACAATGATCCAAGTCAGGTAAAAAATTTCAAAAAATATATACTGCTCAAAAAAATAAAGGGAACACTAACTCCAAGTCAATCACACTTGTGTGAAATCATAGTGTCCACTCAGGAAGCAACACAGATTCATTTGGACTTGTTTTAAGGACATTACATCAAAGTTGGATCAGCCTGGAGTTTGTTTTTACACTTTAATTTTGAGTGTGATTCCTAATCCAGACCTCCATGGGTTGATACAATTGATTTCCATTGATCATTTTTGTGTGATTTTGTTGTCAGCACATTCAACTGTGTAAAGAGCAAAGTATTTCATAAGAATATTTCATTCATTTAGATCTAGGATGTGTTTTTTAAGTGTTCCCTTTATTTTTTTGAGCAGTGTATATCCATGCCAGCAGTTATTGGATGTATCCAAAGGGACTGATTCAGCGGAGGGAAAACTAAATAAGTCGACTGTAGCTTCTTCGCGATCGAGACGTGACAACCTAAATAAAAAACGGATATCAAGTGATGCCGAATAATAAAACGTGGGCTCACAATAACAATCAAACCGTCAGGGTCGGACCCTCACATTTCGAAGCATTTTCTAAAGTCCATGTATTTTGATTTCTCTGATTTCAAGGTTAGGCTTCTGTGATACATGTGCGACTTGTGACTCGTGTGCAGGAGCATTTAACTGCAGCTGCTCGTGCGATTCCATCAGTGTTGTATCTGAAAAATACCGAAAAACATGATTGTTCACCCTCAAATGTACGTTTCATTTGCCTAATTACGATACAGCCCTCATATCCCATATCGTGCCGCAGCTTTTAGCAACAGCGGGATGGATGAAGAGCACGGGACCTTTTAAATTCGGGCTCAGCTGCACTTCATGGTGCTCATCACAAGTTACATTTTGAATGCCCTCCAGGAGCTTCACATTTCTTAATTGCGAAGCACTGTTTCTATGGCAACGCCTCTGCCCCAGAAGCCGAAGCAAATGTTGGCATGCGTGTGTGTACACACACACACACACACACACAGCAGGAAGAAGAATGCGTAAACAGGCTGGTAAAGACATCTCGTCAGACTTTTCATTGTCTCCTTGGAAACCAATTTGCAGCTGGGTCCAGAGCTCCAGACTTCAGTTCAAACTTGCACTAAATTTGGGAATAATATCAAAATAATGGAAACAGTAGCGTCATGTAAGCGGCCCAAGCTGGACCCTGTAATTATTATTAATATTATTACCATTATTATTATTTTTGCTACTATTATAACTTATAGTTGTCAGGTTTACATTTAATAATAATAATAAAATAGGTCATAAGAAAAAGGGGGGGAAGAGCAAGAACAGATTGCAAGAGCAAGAATGTCCGCTGTAATACTACATTTTCCTAAAGGAAAGCTAAAAGGAGCGATGTAAACAAAAATATTTTTGCAGAATGCCTGGTTAAAGTACAGGTTTTGTGTTGATGCTTTTTATTAAGAGTTATTAGTTAGTCGCATGATTGTTGCTGTATTGACAACCGTTATGGAACACATGATGCAAACAATCAAGAATTGATCAAAAAAAATTTCTGGCATTCGTAAGCATTCGTAATTTCGTGAGCAATCACAGAAAAAAAAAGGCGAGCAATGACAAACGGTAGATAATTCCTCAATCATCCCAGTGACGCATCATGTCATGAGAAACTAGAGAAAAATGGAATAGAAATCAACATGACAAATACAAGGAATTAATACCTAAAAAAATGCCTTTTTGATTCCAACATTTTCAAATGATTTAAAAAATGAACAACCTGGAAATGCGAAAAGAGATAATCCAAATAGTTTAAAAATTGACTTAAATTGGTAAAATGTATAACTAAATTGAAAATTTTGTGATGAGCGAAAAAAAAAAAATGGCATGAATAGGAAAAACAAAAAAATTCAAAAAAACCACAAACCCTGAGACCCTGAATTCTCAACGCGTGTTTCAGATTTTTCCTTTGCAGACAAAACATGAGCGGGGGGTCCGGACACCACCGGCTTCGTCTAACCTTGTGACCTTTGACCTCTGTCGGCAGAGCACCCCCCTGGATCTCATCGAATCCGGGAAGGGGCTGAAGTTCCAGGCGGAGCGCCCCCATCTGGTCAGCCTGGGTAGCGGACGCCTGAGCACCGCCATCACCCTGCTGCCTCTGCCAGAAGGTGAAGGCCACGAAAGCCGAGTCCGGACGTTAAAAACGTCGTTTTTCGTGATCACACATATAATCGCAGGTCGGCCGAGGCTCGGTTAGAAGAGATCGGCTTCAACCTCCAGGCTCTGCATGCCAGGGATATTAAACCCCCCCCCAGGAAAAGAGATAAATGTCCAGGGAAATCTTGTGCTCCAGCATCACCAGCAACCCCGAGCGCAGGATAAGCGGCAGGCGATGGATATTAGTTTAGCATAAGGTCTGATGTTGAAATATAAGGAAATACTCCTTTCACATTCAAATTTGGCATTGATCTTTTTTTTTTTTAGGCATTTTTATCATTTTAAATGACCAAATTTGTTTCTTGTTATTTCTTCTGACATCTTTGGAGGATTTGGAGAACAGTAGAATTTCGTAGAATTTGTATAATTAGGCTGATAAATAATCAGTTTAATCCCAAACAACTGCAGTTTGCTGAACACCAATACATTGTATCCGATCTGGTAAGACAATGAGGTGAAGATAATTAATACAGCCAATAAATAGTCGATAAAATCCCTTAACTGCATGCTGTGCTCTGTGTGTGCTCTGTGTGTGTGTGTGTGTGTCTGCATGCTCGTATGAGGGTATGAAGGTGGTGTGTTCACTTATTAAATGCCCTTGACATTCTTGAAGGACACAGCATCAATGTGGAAGCACTGTGCACTTTGAGCATCTGTGTCCCCCGTTTACTTTCATTAAAGATGTGTAATAAGCGCAACGGAAAAAAAAAAAAGTAATGTAGTAACACCTATTAAGGGGCAAAATCACTAACATGAAGCAAAAGCATAAGAAAGGTAGTCCAGTTTTTATCTGCCTGTAAAATCACATCAATGTGATATATATATATATATATATATATATATATATATATATATATATATATATAAATGACAAGAAATAAATAAGTAACAAGATATTTGCCATATACAAATATATATACATATCAAATTTTGCAATTTTGCAAATTTTTGCAAAAAAAAAATATATATATTTTTTTTTTTTTTGCAAATATCTTGTCATTTATTTACTATTAAGTCATATTCCACATTTTTTCCTTTGGAATATTATCCTTTTTTTATTCAGTTGATTAACCCATTGACTATTATGGCATGGTAAGAACATCATTAAAACATTGGAAATAAACCCTGAAATTTCAAACAGAAAAAAAATGGAGAAAATTACAGAAAAAAAGACAAGAAGGAAATTTGACTAAGCAGGAAAGTTTGTACCAATCTTGAAAATGAGAAATCTAATTTCCGTTCCCGCTGTCTTCCATTTCTTCCTGCTCAGGCTGCACATCTCTGGGTCACGGCCCCGTGGACATTAACATCCAGGGTCCCGGCGTAGCATCGCAGCACTGCTACATGGAGAACAGGTCGGGGGTCATCACCCTGCACCCCTGCGGGAACCTTTGCGCCGTGGACGGCCTGCAGGTCACACAGCCGGTCCGCCTGTCACAAGGTAGGAACATTTGCCTTTTCGCTACGTGGCTGACGCTCGGTTAGCTCCTTTTAACAGCCGTCGACCGAGATTCTTGCTTTTCAAGTGCAAAGAAAGGAGCTGAATGCGGCGTACCGGCAGGTCTGAGGCCGTTTAATGAAAACATCTCCCGGGAGTCCAAATAAGAAGGTTAACTGGAGCAATTTGAGTGTGATTTAACAAAGCGCTCCGCTGGTATTTCAAGCACCAGGTAGAAGAGGTTTTTCATTTCAGTGGATATGATGAAAACGGGATTGGTATTTTTTTCTCTTTCTCAATTTCTCTCTAGGTCACTTGCTAGCAAAGTTGTAAAGGCATGCAGTAACTATATTTTCTCAATAAATATACATTTTCACTAGAATAGCAGGTGTGGTTGGTGGGGTTACCAGTAAAGCCGTGATTGTTCAACATTTAGGTTCATAGGACTGCAATCCAGTGATCTCACATTTTCTAAATCAAGGGTCTCAGACAATCGCCGCCCTCGGATTAATATTTTGTGACCCCCTTCCTGAAATCAAGTCTTTGTGTTAGTGCGGCCCACGCGTTTTTTTTTTTCTCACATGCATCTGGGGGTTTTATACAGAGGGTTTCAATAAGGACAGGCAAGGAAAAAATGAACAAATTGATTTTCCAATGTATTTTTTGCCTCAAAATTTGAAAACGAAATGATTTTTTTTATGAAAAAACGTCTAGTGACATTGTTAAAATTATCTTGTCTTTTCTATAAAAAACACTAAAACGATAGCAAACAAAAACAGGCAAAATTAAAAATATTGATTTAATAACCAGAATAGCCACCTTTAGCCTTGTAAACATTATACCTATTCTTATACATGCTACCAATCAATATTCTAATAAATTCTAGTGGCAAATTTTCCCACAGTGACAAGATTTTCTCTTTTAACTCAACAATATTTTTAGGGTGTAATTCATCAATTTTTTTTTACATTCATTTTTAATATTAATTTGTCATGAATTTCTTAGAGGAACAGTTCATGACATTTAAAGATTTTTATAATTTACCCGTTTACCTCCTTTACACTAAAACAAAGAAAAAATTTGGACTTAGTGTTAATTCTGGGTGATGATTTTTACCGGACTAAACTGAGAATTTGGTCCGAACATTCACCAGTTACGGGCGATCCGAGGTCTGTTTCCGATGTGCTGCTGGCTCGGCATCAAGGGAGTTATAGACCAGACGGAGCAGCCGCTCAGTGAATTTTGGGATACCTGGATTTGACGTAATGTCTGACCTGGAGGAAACATAAGAAACAGGATTCGGGAAGCTGGAATTCAGCTGCGAATGCTGCAAACCACTAAAAATTCTTATCTTTTAGAGACATATTTGATGTGTGATCGGTTCTGATGTCGATGCCAGACATCAAAAGATGTTAATGATGCTCAGGTGGAAAATCTGCCTCCGCCGCTTATGTTTGCAGAATTATAATCAAATCTGAGCCGTTTCAGTTGCGTTCGGAGTGACATTTTGAATGACTTTTACGGCTGCAGTTTTGTTTCACTACACTGCCTGATTGTTTGGGGGTGTAAAAAAAAAAGTTTCCTGTCAGCCTGTAAATAACTGGATAGCATTTGGTATAGCCTCTAAAAAATGCATGAGGAATTAATATTAAAAGTTAATATTGAACAAGAATTGATGAAATGACACCCTGAAAATATTGTTGAGTTAAAAGAGAAAATCTTGTCACTGTGGGAAAATTTGCCACTAGAATTTATTAGAAAATTGATTGGTAGCATGTATAAGAGGAGGTGTAATGTTTACAAGGCTAAAGGTGGCTATTCTGGTTATTAAATCAATCTTTTTTTAATTTTGCCTGTTTTTTTTTTTTTTTTTGCAATTTTGCCTGTTTTTTTTTTGCTATTGTGTTTGTGGTTTTTATAGAAATAAGAAAAGAAAAGATGGGTATAACAATATAACTAGACATTTTTTCATCAAAAATCATTTTGTTTTCAAATTTTGAAGCAAAAAAAAAAAAAAAAAACATATGTTTTCTATAGTGCTTTTCATGATACTCAAAGAAGAGAGACAGATGAAACAGTAAATCCAAAGTGAATTCCAAATATATCGGAAAATTACTTTTTCATTTTTTCCTTGCCTGTTTTTTTCTTTTTTTGAAACCCACTGTATAAAACCCCCATATGCATACAAAAAAAAAAAAAAATACACTGGCACAAAGATTCGATTATAGGCAGGGGGCCAAAAAATACTCTGAGTCCCCTGCTCTAAAGTAAATCAGAAAAAAAAACAACAAAAACAAGACCCATTAACAAGGCAACCTCAACCAATACAGAAACAAGGGCAATGAGAGGGATAACTAAACACTTGTCTAAATATCTAAACCCTTCAAGGATCATTCTGACTGTGATGGAGAACTGTGGCATTTCCTTAGACCGTGCATTGTTTCAATAGTCTTTGCTTTGTGAAAACACAGCTTGTACTTAAGCGTAATTGCAGAGTGTGAACGGCGGTATGTTTAAACCCTGGGGCGGATGAAAGTGGTCCGGTACGGTACGACCATAAATCAGCCTCCGAGCGGTTCTCACACTAATGATGCATTTAACTGCGCCAAAATGGAACAAGATGGCATGGGGTTAAACGGCGGCGGTGAATATGAGCGGGTTCCCTGTGTCGCGGTGGGGACGGAAGGGCCGAAGGGCCCGACCCGAGCACGCGAACAGGAGGAACGCCGAAGAGCTCTTTCGCCAAAGGTAGACTAGCAGGTGCAGGCGCCATCTAAGAACCCCGATTGTTGACAGGGTCGGCGGGGAGATTGATCGGGTTTGACAGGAATTCCTTCCCGTTGCAAACTCGGTTTGGTCGCTTAAAAACCCCCCCGGGGACTCGATGTAAACGTGAGGCTAAAACCACATCAAGGATATTTTGATCCTCAGTCGGAGTGTGTGCGTTTTGCTTGTGCATCCCAGCAATAAGACTCAGGTGAGAAGCCAAAGGGAAAAGATCATTATAATTTTCGATGCTCACAAAGTTCCTGAAAGAGTTGCAGACCAGGCCAAACTGTGCGACCCAGGGGTGGGCAATTATTTTGGGCCACATTTCTTATTTAATTTTTATGCACGGGCCAACTAGGTATCATGTAAATTGGAATGCGCAATTCAAATATTTACATTTTTTGGCATTTTATCTCAACTTTAAAATAATTCATGACAAATTAAAAAAAAAAGGAAAAAATAAGGAGTTTCTTAATTCAACTGATAGATTAAAAATATTCAAAGAAAATTGTTTTTGCGGGGAGGATAAAAAACCAAAATGGCACGTATGTAGCCCAGGTTTGGTTGTAACCGCTCGAAACCAACAAATAGAAAAATACAATGATGTAAATTAAGGAACGACATCTCTGTTAGCATAACAACCCACCCTACGCTTCGTTTCTGCTGATCAATTCCTCCACTTACATAACAACCCACCATAATCTAGACCCAAAAATGTGTCTAGAAAATTGAAACATCTTCAAGTGAAGAAATTCAAGTCCAGTCGCCAAAACAAGAAGATTTCGACTACCATCATAAAATCACTGATTTTTTTTTTTTTCCTTCAATTTAGACACTGCACTAAATGGACAAAATACATGCATGACGCATCAATCTGGGAATAAAACCACCGTCTCACGAGTAATTTACTGTTGGTGATTTAGCCCGGAATATTAAACATGTCAGGGAAGTAAAATTGTGACGTGTGTAATTGTTTTGTGGAAACTTGCCAAAGTTTACATCAGATTTCAGCAAAAAGAGAAAGAGCGAGACGGGGAAAAGGGATGCTATTCATCATTAGTCACAGTAAACTTCCCTCCCTTGTAAGTGTGTAATCACGCGTCCATTCCCGGACGCCTTGTCAGCTTCACCGTCATGACTAAATTTCCTTTTTTTTACTCACTTTGCAAGGACCAACGTGCTTCTTTTCGAATCGAAATCCAATGCAAAGTTGTGTGTTTGTGTGCGGAAGAATGTGCCGACGTGTTTCTCTGTGTTTTGGCATTTCAACCCTGGTCTCTGGCTGCGCAACTTGAGTGGGACACAGACTATTTATATTACCGCGCTACCCAAGAAAAGCTCCCGCTGTGGCGGTGGAGGGAGATTTTTGTTTTAAAAAATGACCGTGAGGTACGGTATGAAAGGAATGGCTCAGGTTGTTCACAAAGAGGTGTTACTGAGTGCAAGCGCCGGCTGGTACAGACCTCATTTCACACCAGCTTTTATTGGTATTTTCAAATTTCTTTCTGAGGATTCAGTTGCGAGTGAAGCTACATGTATAGCGAGACGTAAATTTTATCTGTTGTTTTTATTTTCCGAATGAAATCCACTGCCAGTCATATTCTGGATAGAAGTTTTTTTTTTTTTTTAATCTTATCTTATCTTATCTTATCTTATCTTATCTTATCTTATCTTATCTTATCTTATCTTATCTTATCTTATCTTGTGCTATTCTAATTCAATTTCCTTACTGTGTCAAGAGCCAATCATAATCTGTATAGAATGTTTTTTATTTTTATTTGATTTCATCTTGTTTGACTTCATTTTATCCAAGTTCACTTTCGTTATTGTATTAAGACCAAACCTATTACTGCCAAATGCCTGTCAATCTTAATCTGAATAGAAGGTTTTTTATTCTTATTGATCTGATTTATCTTATTTTCATCCTAGTTTACTTTCCTTATTTTATCAACATCAAACCTTTTGTTGCAAAATGCCTGCCAATCATAATCTGGATAGAAAGTGTTTTATTTTATTTTAGCGTTATTTGTTTTCCTTATTGTGTCCAGATCATCTTCATATTTACCGTTACCTTCAAAATAAGAAATTACGGGAGGATTTCCAGAGAACCTCCTCGACCAAAACATTGTCAGAAACGACTTAAACAGCAACAGAAAATATATAAAAGCATGCATTAAAATCAACACAAACATACATGAAATCAGCGAAAAACTGATTTTTGAAAGCGCTATCAACAAGAAATAACCAGCACCCGAGATGCTATTCAAGACCAGCTGCTCAGCGCCCTTTCAGGAAATTAAGAAAAATATTAGTGCATCCCCATATTAATCCGCCCCACTTAAATTGAATAAAATTAACTGCTCTGCTAAGCCGGAGAGACGGGCGGTTTATTAGCGTTGTTTTTCTGATTCACAAGCACATAACGTGATGAAATATATCACTATTGAGGTGCGGCCTTTTAATATTCCGGCCCTGTGATTCCAACTTTGGTGAGATTCCGATTGCGGGCCGCGGTGAGATAATACCGGAAAATAAATAGGTCACCACCCAGAGACGGCTTCGATTTCTCTGATGCTCCATTATTGGATGCAACAAGTGAGTATTGTTCTAAAAATGAAAACGTGCTTGACAGGCATTTAGCTGTAATCCTCTTGGATTTATTAGAAGAGCGCGAATTAAAGGGCACGTAAGAACAAACAGATTGTTCTAAAGCTAAAGTGAGCTCATGTTTGTCGGGATGAATGTTTGGACGCTGTTACGCTCTGCGTCTTTTCATTTATTGCACGCGCTAATGTGTCCCGAGGTCTCACATCCTGGTTTTAATGCGTTTTTTTTTTTTTTTTTCTTTCTTTCTTTTTTTTTAATGGCTTCACCTTTGTTCTTTCATGCACTGATACACACAAACAGAGCGGCTCCTTTATTACCGTGCCGCTCTAAATAAAACTGGCTCCAATTCAAACATGTTTTATTTACATGGCAGACTGGTCAAACAGCAAGGAAAGCCGTTTCATCCAGAGCCAATAAAACATATCGATCAGGTTCGCTATTTTCAATTAGGGTATTGAAGAGGGTGGTGGTTCTCTGCAAATCAATAAAATTAATTGAATTATATGTTAAAGATGCAGCATTCGGATGCCTCTCAAGCATTTGGATACACGAGATGTTTCACAGTTTCTCTCCAAATACAGCATTTAAATAATTGACTACGTTTTTGTTTTATCTAAATGAATATGGAGCTGATTTTGAATGACAGTAGATTTGTCAGAACTGCAGGACAGCGTTGAATTACAGCAAAGAAAATTAGAAAGAACCCCCCCCCCACATTAGAAATAGGATCCAAAACCAACTAAATAAACAGGATCCATACAAATAAAGTTGAATTCAGGATATGTTTGAAAGTTTAAAAAAAATGAGAATCATTTGAAATATGAATGGGGAAGAAATTAAGTTAAAATATTAAATTAATTCAGACATTAAATTCGGAAAGTAACCTATTTTGGTCCGGACCAGAGGTCTCCAACAGGGGGGGCTGCAAAGGCACTGCAAGGGGGCTTTGAGAGATTTTTGTTTGATTAAACAATTCACTCATTCATGTCCAAAAACATGCAGTAGGTTCATTGGAAACCCTAAATAGGCCGGATTTGTAAATGAAAGAATGAATGGTATGTCTTTATATGCGACCGGTCCAGGACGCTGGTTCCGGCAGCACTGCGACCATGAATGCAGAATAAGCAGTATGGACGCTGAATGAATGTAAATATAACTTGTGCATTATGTTAATGCAAACGTGTGCATTATGTTAATGCATATAATAATATTATGTAGTTGTGCACTATGTCATGTTATGTGTATAGCACTAAATGCACAACAACAAAGTATTGTAGCGAGGGGTTTATGCTGATCCTTGTTTTCTGTGTGATTGTGGGGAATTTTGTGGATGTGGTTTGGGGTGCAAGGAATTCAGTTTTTTTTTTTTTTAATTACCTGGAATTGGCAGGAACTGGGATATTGCAGGCTTGTGGGCCGTGGCCAACAACAGCTATTGCTTACTAAACTGACGTTTTACCGTCAACCAGGTGTTTCTCCTGACTAAAACGCTACATTAAGCGTATACATGGTTCTAGTTTAACGTAAAAAAAATAAACTAAATTTACATAGGTGCCAAGATAAGGCTTTATTGATACCCATGGGGAAAATATCAATAAATATGAATATAAATATAAATAGAAAAGACAATTAAAAGGACAAAGACAATAACAAGGATAGGAAGAGGTAACAGAATGACAACAAAGATAAAAATAAACAGGATGCAATGCAATGCAATTAAATAAACAAAAATTACTTTTCATGATATTTTAATATTTTGTGATAGGATTTTTGAGTTTTCTTAAGCTGTAAGCCATAATTAACAAAATTAAAATAATAAAAGGCTTGCAACATCTCAGTTGATTTGTAATGATTCCAGAATGTATGACATTTTTGTTTTTGCAATTGCATTACTGAGGATAAAGATCTTGATCACGATATTCTAATTTTCTGAGACAGTCCTGCGCATATATATATCTTCTATATATCTTCTTTTCAGATCTTCTTTCTTATATATATATATATATTTCTTTCAGATCTTCTTTCTTATATATACTGCTCAAAAAAATAAAGGGAACACTTGAACAACACAATGTAACTCCAAGTCAATCACACTTGTGTGAAATCATAGTGTCCACTCAGGAAGCAACACAGATTCATTTGGACTTGTTTTAAGGACATTACATCAAAGTTGGATCAGCCTGGAGTTTGTTTTTACACTTTAATTTTGAGTGTGATTCCTAATCCAGACCTCCATGGGTTGATACAATTGATTTCCATTGATCATTTTGGTGTGATTTTGTTGTCAGCACATTCAACTGTGTAAAGAGCAAAGTATTTCATAAGAATATTTCATTCATTTAGATCTAGGATGTGTTTTTTAAGTGTTCCCTTTATTTTTTTGAGCAGTGTATATATACATACATATATATACACACACACACACACACACACACATATATATATATATGGAGCACGATATATATCCATATATATCGAGCTCCATAATATACATATATATAGATATATATATATAGTAGGGGGCTCCTGCTCCATTTTTCCATCATTTTGGAAGTTGCTTTGTAATGAATCCAGAATGTATGACATTTTTGTTTTTGTAATTGCATTACAGAAGATAAAGAACTCGATCACGATATTCTAATTTTCTGAGACAGTCCTGTATATATATATATATATATAGGGGGTTCCTGCTCCATTTTCCCATCATTTTGGGGGTGCTTTTCCCTAAAAACGCTGCAGACCCCTGGTCTGGGAGGGACTGTGAGCCGCTCCCGCACTGCACGGTCCTTCCCTGATGGATCATTCTGCCCGTCACGCACGGAAACACGCACGCCGCAGATCTTCTTTCACCCGGAGACAATGAAGGCACATTGTAAACGACTGTAAACCCCCCCTCCTCCCCTCCTTTGAATGAACCGAGGGGGCAGAGCTGCAGAGTTTTTACAGAGGGCTGCTAGACAGCTGCAGCCGCCGGGACCCTCCGCATATCTGCGCCTTATATCATTATTGTCAATGGGCTCTGAGGATTAGCATAACAAGGGAGCATCGGGACGCTTAAGAAATAAAACACGTGGTTCGATTTTTTTTTTTTTTTTTTTTTTTTTTTTTTAAGGAGCACCGGCGATGAAAAGACCGGAGGTGGAGATGGGTTTCATCTACCGAAGCTAAAAAATATATATAAAAAAAAAAAAAAAAAAGTAAGTTGGATTCATCGCTCAGCTCGCGTACCTCTTTGTTGCTGTCTGGTTTCAAACTTCCGCCGGACTTCCCTTAGAAAATATCGTAAACGCTAAAATGCTGTCTCATCTTTACGCGATTCTGTGCCGTTTGAGGTTTTAGTGAGACTCGCTCGCATGAGCAGGAGGTCACTTTCAATTCGGCATATGTTTGCAAGACGATAAACTGTTAGAAGTTTCACTTTTAAGGGAAGTTTTTTTTTTAGTTGACGGACTTTCCACATCGGTGGCCGGGAAGTGACTGACAGGGTGGGAGAGAAAAAGACACCTATACGTTTTCTCGTACGACTTACCAAGCCGAAATTGAAGTGAATAACAAAACCGAAGCTCCCGTCAGACCGATGTTAATTTGACGGTAAGTGGCTTGAACGTCCGCGCATCTTTTTTGTTTTCCTTTCGTACAAGTAAAGCTATTTTGAAGATTTTTGTATGGGATTTTGCGTTTGCAAGTGTGCAAATGTTGCGAGTGTTGCAAGTGTCGAGTGTTGCTTCCCAGAGTCGCCCCAAACGTCTCCCCACTCTGTGCATGGGAGTTCTGTTTATAGATGTCTGTCAGGTCTGCATGGTTGCCCCCTGCACCTCCACCAAAACCTTCCCCTGCGTCTGTCTACTATTACACTTCTATTCCTGGATGCCAATGTGACCGAACCGGGGTTGGTAACTGGAAGAGCTTCCCCTGCAAGCATCCTGCTTATTCAGAGACCCCCAGGTTCTGGAGCGCTGGTGGGGTTTGACAGACACCTGGGGTATTTAGGTGCAGGGGCTTTGCAGGGCTTTGATATAGTGCTGAGACATGGGCTGACTCCCAGACATTCGCTGTCCTCAACATCCCCTCATAAACCGCCCACTAGCTTTTCTGAATTCCCGTTAACTGTACTGCAGTACTGATCATTTTATGTAATTTTACTCTATATTCGTATATCATTCCTTAGTAAACCGAATTAAAAGGTGCGGGAGGGACGATTGCAGAAAAGGAAAATTTACATTCAGAAATTGAATGAAATTGTCGGACCTTCATCGAAAAGACCTGTTGATGGAGAAAGCGCCTGGAGTGCAAAAAAAAAAGGAGAAAAAAAATCACAAAATATTTGCTTTGAAATTACCAAGATGTTTTAACAGTAAGTCAGATTCACATACACACAGCAGCGAATAAACGATAAACAAATGAACAAATTGGTTTGTTATTACATTGGCAAATATATCTAAATCAACTCAGTATTATAACACATAAATGGATAACAGTTAGTCACATAGGTTTTCTTTTGCTTATCAAATATAGTGTTTGACAGGCCTCATATGAGGAGACTAGCAGCTTGTTTAAAAAAAAAAAAAAGCTAGTTGATCAGTTTCTCTATAATGAGTCTCACAGGCACTCGACTCAACACATCTGAATTTGACCAAATGTTGCACCTGCAGCCATGTGTGGAGCGCAGAGCTCGATCTGATATCGCTGCCATCTGCCTCGGGGAACATGTTTTGCAGTGGGGGGGGGGTTTGGCCTTTAGTTGCTGTGACAGGAAAAAAAAAGAGCGGGGGGTGCGATGGAACATCTGTTCTGACAGGCGGTAACCAGCATCTGACACGGTGATGCGGGTCCAGCCTGCAGGATCCTGCATCTGGCCGGTGGATCCTGCTCACGCCCTGATCTGATTATGGTTAAGAGTTTTCAAGTGTAAATTGAAGCTCCTGAGTTGTGTTTGTGTTGATTTCTATGTCTAGCTGAAAATTGTTATTACAGTTTAACTGTCCAAAATCGATACCAATCACTGTTTTTTTTAAAATCTTATCTATCTATCCAGTTTTTGTCTTAAATCTTTTTTTTTTTTTTTTAGCATCGTCACAAAAGCTTAATTGGCAAACGGTTGTCATTAAAATACAAAACTGTCAAAAGAGAATCAAGAAATTTAAATCATCAAAAAACATAATCGTAATTAATGAAGAAATTGCCTTAAAATCAGCAAAAAATTCCTTGAAAATTGTGAAAATACCATATTGAATTTTGTATTGGTGGCCTAAACATTTGTAAGAAATCATTTTGATGAAACAGCCTTTATTAATTACCAAGTAACCTTGGCAACAATATATCACAAATGAGCAAGCTTGCTTGAAAATAAGTAACATAGTACTTGTAAACTAGCATTAAATTACATCAAAAACTGACAAATTAAATAAGAAGTTAGACAAAAATGATCAGTCGAGTACATGGATCCCAACATTTACCTTCTGACAATCCTAGATATTGACATTTCTTTATTTCTACCGATGTCAGGTTCAGTGATGCTACATAGGATTCTGTTTTCCACCTTTATTTAAACATAAGAGGAATCAAACTTTCACACTTTTCAATTAGTTTTAAAAATTTTTATCATTGGTATCTGACCTACATCTAACCAGGTATAATGATATATATGATCTGACTGCTGTAATTTTAATGTATTTTCCCATGACCCAGCTCAAATCAAATGTTGGTGGAACCATCAGGCCCGTTTGCTCACCTTTAATGAATTTGCATTTTTTTTTTTTTTTTGGATGGATAAGTTGCAGCTTTTGAGAGAGCCTGTTATTCAAAAAAAATATTTTTTTCGTTTTTTTTTTAAACTGGCATTTTCTTTTATGATCACTTTGCATTTTTTTTTTGGATGGATAAGTTGGAGCTTTTGAGAGAGCCTGTCATTCAAAAAGAATTTTTTTTTTTTTAAACTGGTATTTTCTTTTATGATCACTTTGCATTTTTTTTTGATGGATAAGTTGCAGCTTTTGAGAGAGCCTGTCATTCAAAAAAAATATTTTTTTCGTTTTTTTTAAACTGGCATTTTCTTTTATGATCACTTTGCATTTTTTTTTGGATGGGTAAGTTGGAGCTTTTGAAAGAGCCTGTCAGTCAAAAAAAAAAAAATTTTTTTCTATATTGGCTTTTTCTTTTCTGATCACTTTGCATTTTTTTTGGATGGGTAAGTTGGAGCTTTTGAAAGAGCCTGTCAGTCAAAAAAAAAAAAAAATTTTTTTTTTTTATATTGGCTTTTTCTTTTCTGATCACTGCCACGGTGGGACACAAGCTCTTTCACTGGTCGTTCGGTTTGATGACCACATTCTAATTTGATTTACTGCTCACATAAACTCGAAAGTATGTGTGCGGGAGCAGTCGCGCGGGATTAACCGCTGTTTGCAGATATCTTCCATCCTGGCGTCCTGCTGACGTCAGGCCGGTCTCAGCACGCTGTCTCTTCTTCCAACCTGGTATTTATTCCCGTAAGACGGGAATGCGGGGTCAGGCCACCTTCCTCCTCCTCCTCCCCTCTTCTTCTTCCTCTGGTATGTGTGTCTGTTTGATGGCCTCTGCCTTGGCGGAGGTTAGTCATTGATTAACTGGTGGGTTTGACTTTTTGGCCTTTGCAGACATCAGAACACTCTGGTTTCCATAGCAACCGTCCTCTTGTCTCTGATGACATTCAAGAAAAAGTTACGGTCACGGCGGCGGATCGAGCATAACGCCGCTCTTATGCGTTTAGGTTATTATGTTCGATTTCTGCTATTTGAATCACGCAGATTTGCAGAGAGTTTTCCACGCCTGCTGCTGACATGTGCGGGTTTTGTACGACGGGGAAATTGTAGCGTCCGAATGCACGTTACAGAGTTTCCCTCGTGCCTCAGTAGAAAGCCACAGTCCAACAAATCGGACTTGAGTCAAACACCGGCCACAGGATTGATTACCTTTAAAAACGGACATGACAAAAATAATATGATGCTTGAAACTTGACATGGACTTTAATAACAATTATTCTGCTTCCACTTTATGACTTTGTTACTCTCCTCAAGCCTGAGTGCAAAACTGACAGAGATATTAAATATTTGGGTGAAAAAAGGAGAGAAAAACACCTTTTGCAAAAAAAATATGGATTTTTTTGCAAAAAAAAAAAAAAAAGGAAGATTTTTGGCATGATATTCAAAGAGAGTGATTGGGCTTTATCAGGAAAAAAAAATAACAACAAACTACTTATCTGCACATTTGACCAAGAATGAGTGTAATTGAAGAAATGCAAACCAGTGACTTATGTCAAAAGTGAGGAATTTGTGCTGTTATCATTGTATACATTTATAGTTATTATTTTCTTTTTATACCTGTTTGAACACAATCTAGAATTGTGACGCTAATTGAATGGACCGAAATGTACATTTTTTTCTCCATTAGTGTATGGTACTTTTTCATCAATACCACTTAAAAAAAAAAAATCACATAATTGCAGTGTTCATCAGTAACTGTATTGCAAGGACAGTAGGAAATAGGAATAAAAAACATGTTGATTAATAATGTAATCATAAATGCTTATCATATGATAATAACAGATGAATGAGTAAAATGAATGAAAATGAGGTGAAAATAAATCCCTTTTTATATTATAATAAACAGTTAGCCCATAATGTAGTATATTATCAGGAATATTTAGACATTTTGTTCAACTAAAAATGGATCATTTCTAATCTGATATACACAGCAGTCAATATTTTCTGATGCATACAAACTATTTACTTGTGTCGACTAAACGAAACAATGGCTTCATCCAACATCGGCGAAGCTTCCTAAAACCCTTTCGATGTCTTCTGACTAACCGAAGGAAGTGCAAGGAACTTTGAGGCTTGCTGGTTGTCTCCATGGCGACGTTCGGCATCTTTTAAAAGTGTTGTCTAGGAATGTTCAAATACGCTGCGATACTTTGGTAGTGGGTTAAAAATCGGACTACGCCGCTCTTCTGCCACTCTCTGATTGGCCGCTATCGTCACATGACGCGGAAGACCAATCTAAAATGCACTCCGCTTGGTTTTCACAAACAAATTCAATGTTTTAAACACTCACAAGTGAAATCTAATGGCACCCTTGTTTTAGCATGATAGTTAGGAGCGTCTGTCGCTCAGTTGGTAGTTCGTCCGATTTGAAATTTGTCGTTTCACCTCCCGGCCCCTCCTGTCGGCGTGCCGAAGTGTCCTCGGGCAATTCACCGAACCCCCGTTGCTCTCAGGCCCTGTTAGCGCCTTGCAGGGAAGCTCTGCATCCAGTGTAAAGCCCTTCGGAATTGCAAGATAAATAAAACGCTTTACCAATGGAAACCATTCACCGATTCCAAAGATCGACCGATCCGCATCGAAGTACCGATACGCCCATCCCTTACGGGATTGAGTGTACTGGCCTCTTCTCCTGGTCTTCGAATGCTGGCGAGGTCATGACCTCACACCATCAGGTAGCTGTCGGGAATGCGCTGGCTTTTGTTGACGCGGATCTGGACGATCGGGTTCCTAAACCTGGTCGTATTGAGCCTCTGCAGCATGGGGTTGTGCGGTGTTTATGGCGCTGTTGTGGTGAGCACAGATCTCATGGCGAAGGTACAGGATGTAACTTTATGTGCTTAAGGCGCTGGAGATGCATAAAAATTGGTCGGTCCATCATCCGCCGCTACATTTATTTATATTTAAATCCCAGTAGTGGGTTTAATCACCAACAAAGCCTGCGTGTTCTGTAAACATGTTTGTTTCCTGTACTCAGATAAGGGGGAAACTTTTCCAGAGTCAGCCAGTGATTTTCTAGTTTTGATTAGATTGTAATGGTTTGTTTTTTAATGTCCACTCCTTGCGTAACATTTTTCAAGAGTTTAAAGTTATCTAAAACCCCAAAACCCCAAAAGCCTTGTTGGGGGAATGAACTCACCAGAGACGATTTCATTAAACATTTTTTTTTTTTCTTCCGGATATGAGAACTGCTCGCATAGTTAAAAAGCTACCAACTAGATATTTATTTATAGAAATAAGATTATAGTTAGACTTTTTTTTTTTTTCTTTTTTTAAGTTTAACTAACGACGCTGCTCCTTTGTCAGCTGACAGAGATGTTGGAATATATCTGTGGCTTGAGGACGCTGAAAAAAAAAAATCCCCCGGCAGAAATCAGAAGACATAAAAACAGTGTGAAGCAGATGCAGGGTGGGAGACTAATTGGACGTTGGTGGGTAGCAATTATCTGCACAAATGTTCCCTTGGTGTCACAGAATCGATCACAGACTCCTCGTTTCCCGACTATAAATCGAATCAAGTCGGGAGGAATCCAGAACGTCTGGTCTTGCTTCTCCAGCGGGTTGCCTGCGAGCTTACTTTTAGATTTCAGATAAGATAAGATAAGATAAGGAAATTGTTGTGCCAGGGTTTCAAGCATAACATAACAATAATAGATAATAGCAGGAAGGAGGGAGTATAAGAAATACAATAAAATATAAAGTGTCAAAGATCAAAAAGAGGATTGAATTTGTCTTCGAGTCTGTTGTCTCCTGCATTTTCTGCAAACTTTCAAGTCCCGAAGGTGAAACGGAAAGACGGTCCCGCAAGGATTCACCGGTTCAAAACCTTCAGAATGGCGATCGCAAACAGTGCAATCTGAACGTGCCTGTTTCGGGCGAAACGTGTTTGGCAGCATGTGACGACGACGACGGCGACGGGGGGGGGGAATAACTTGTGACGGCGATCATGAGCTTCGTCGGAAGCCTCCGCCGATTCGCTCCGTAACCGGCAAACATGCCTTTATTTAGTTTGCACGCGTTCGTTGTGAATAAGCTTTACGTGGACTCATCCGACGGGAATGTGAAACTCTCTCCTCCGACCGACTCATCTTTCGGGAGGGGGGGAAAAAAAAAAAGAAAGAAAAAAAAAAAAAAAGAAAAACTTGAGGCTTAGCTGACACACTGGAAAGATTGAATGTGGTCGTTCCAGAGAGGAGGGATGTTATTAGAGAAACGGCGGAGTGTTTGCTTCCCCAACCATTTCTTCTCTTAATGCCACAGAATGCTAGGGGCCCGCTGCGGCATTAACACTGATTGGACTGAATGCTCCCAGGGGTTTCCACCGGAGACCGTCTGCACAAACATGTTTCTTGCACCTTCACGGGTGTTTTCTAGATGGATTATTTATTCAAATGAATAATTGAGGAAGCGGCCAAATTGTTGCACCCATCCGTTATTTTAAATTGTAGTGATCTCAGGAAGGATGATTCAAGTAACCCACTTGTCTCGGGACTATGTTGGGTAGCAAATACACTACTGAGCATTTTTTTTCTTCTTCTTTTTTTTTTTTTTTAAGTCATGTTAGGCTGTAATCCTAAATTAGAATGGGGTTATTTATCAGAAAATCAATCACATTTTTTTTTCTTTATGGAAGTTATGGAAGAAAAAAAAAGTGAAATGAAGCAATACATGGATTTTCATGAATAAAATCTGCAAATCAAAATATTTTAAAATGTTCATTGAAACAAGACTCAAACAGAAAGACGCTTGCTGAAATTGATTTGATCACTGGATAGGTTTTCAACTTAAGCTGAGGAAGTTAAAGTAATCATAAAATACTGTATGGAAAAAAAAAAGAGTTAACCTAATATTAATTCATATATATTTTTTCCCAACAGGATTGGTATTTACAATGAGTAAATATCAAACATTTAGAGTCTGATTGCTTAGTCCTTCTGAAGTGAATAAGGATTTCTTAGCTTTTTATATTTGTAAATATATATATGTATATGTATGTATGTATGCATAGTATATGTATATACCAGAGAAGCTTCAATGTAGTTCATTTAGTTCAATTAAATGCAATACTGCAATACAAAGACAGTTAAGTAGTATTTTTATACAGGGATCTATCTATCAATCTATCTATCAATCTATCAATCTATCAATCTATCTATCTATCTATCTATCTATCTATCTATCTATCTATCTATCTATCTATCTATCTATCTATCTATCTATCTATCTATCTAGTGAAGGACATCGATCTGCGACATGCTGCATAAATTAAATTTTACATAATTTTTTTTTTTTTTTTTTTAGAGCTTCCTTATCAAAAAAGAAAATCAAATCTTTCCCCTTGACTCTCAGATTTCTGCTTTATTTCCTGACCCTTTACCCCAGCAGTGTGTATATCTTTATTTTTTTCCTGGTCTATCCAGAGGGTGTGGAAAACCTGCTGGTGTTGCACTTCTTCTAAGGAGCACTCAGCATGATGAGGACAGGTGATTAGAAGAAGCGTTCCCAGAGTGCTGATGGAGACGCCGCCGTCTCTCAGCCCAGTCAGAGAATCAATCTGATTAACCTGGAAGGACACACGCCGTCCTCACGCTCACGCTCACGCTCACGCTCACGCTCACGCTCACGCTCACGCTCACGCTCCTCCCCTCCGAGCTCAATCCCAACATCGCCCGTCCTCTCCGGTATGACTTTCAGCGATGCAATTATCAGAGTGGCCATGTGTCATATTTTCCTGTTGGAAAGTGTTGGGAAGGCGGATGCTGATGAGACAGATTTGAATTTTTTTTTCTCTGGTACCGCAACCGGGTTTCGCTGAGCTCAGCCGTGGGGAAAATGAATCCCGAGATGTCTGCGAACCGCCGCTTCTTGGAAGCGTCCTGACCAGCTTATCCTGGGTCAGAGGGTTCTTTGCAGAGGAGAAGGGAAATATTTCTGCCTCCTCTGAACGAAGCATATCCAAATGAAAACTCCTCATCTCTTCAGGATCATTATTTTAATTCATCTTTAATGGATTTTTTTTTTTTTTTTTTTTTTTGCATTAAATGTAAGCAGTGAGTTGGAGTGAAGAGAAATGGCCCGACTCACTTGCGACCATTCATAAATTCGTCCTCGCACGTCATTGAACCGACGGGTCTCTTTTTCATTTTATCTTAATTCGATTCATTTTATTTTGTTTTCAAGTTATCCATGAGTTGATAAAGTATGTGGACTCTGAGTCCAATATTTTTATGAGGGCGCTCTGAGTGTTTCTAGTTGAAAACCTCAGAACTTCCTGGAAAGATTCAGGTATTGATCTCCCACCCCAAACAGTCAATCAGATGTTGGATTGTTTCTCATGAAGGGATTCCAGAGGTGAACTCTAGAAATATAAATCAAACTAGAAATAAAATGAGAACAATCGTATTTTTTCTGCGCTGCAAAGATAAAGGTTGTAAGTGCATTCAAATTTGATCTAAAGTTAGATTGATGTGTTTGGAATGGGAAACCTAAGAATAAAAAGTTAAACTCTGAAACGCACATTCATCACAAAAAAAGATGTGATTTTTAGATAATAAACCACATCGATATCAAACGTTTGTGATTGATTTGTTGACACACATTTTTCACGTTGTACAGAAATTTGCTACTGTGTGTGTGTGTGTGTGTGTGTGTGTGTGTGTGTGTGTGTATTTCACATTTATATGCCGTAAATACCTCCACAGATTGTGGGGTTCGTGTGTGTCTTCACCTTTTCCACCTGGCCTAGAAAAACTGATATCACTGATTTATCGATTTGAATTCATCGTTACTTTTAAGGGAAATAGTCGAGACGGAGAAGGGAAAGATATCATCTTTTAACATAAAATAATGACAACAATGATATTGATAATAAGATAAACTTTATTGATAATGATAATAATAACATATTCATGTATTTATTTGCATTTATTTAAATTATTTATTCCAATGTAATTGAATTGTTTATGGGGAAGGATATTTTTTATTTGAAATAGTTTTATTTTGCAAATTTGTATGGGTTTTAGCTTTTAAAGAAGAGTGTCATTGAATGAAAAATCAGTTTATATAGAGTAAAGCATTTAAGATTGTAAAAGCTTTCTAAAAGTATCCTGTTTTCAGAACAGATTCCCCTGAAATGTTACCTAGTTGAGAAAGTGAACCATTGGAGACTAAACCAATTGATAACCTTTACAGTTAGTCAAACTGTATTTTAGTCATTCACGATAAAACAAATTTTATTCTGCTTTTTGGGCTAATGAAAGCATTGACTGCTCACGCCAGTAAACACAAGTTGACCAAAGAAACAGATTTAAAAACAAATTGCAGTTCTAATAGGCTCAGATTATGTGAGGAATCTAATAAGGGCTTATTTCTCTTTTTATAACTTGAATACGGCTTGTTTGTATTCCTGATTTGTATCAAGGTTCATAGTATTCAATTTTAATTTCTGAAATGGACTCAAAAACACAAATTCTAAATACAAGCGACAATTATTGAATGCTTTAAATTACCAGAACACTTTTCTTTCCAAAAAACAAAGGAAAAAAATGAATTGTTTAAAAAGAAACAAAGAAAATTTGTATTCCGATAGTCAAACCTTTTGAGTTCCATTGCAAAAAAAACACAATATTAAAATGAGACGTTGGAGTTCCCACGCTTTCGGTGATGTAAAGTCTATGTATATACTTGAAACACAGTTCTCAGCACGATGAGGTTAACGTTTTCCATATCTCCCGGTTCTAATGGAGACATCTCTGGTTTTTAAGACGTTCCAGTTTAAATAAAAGACTTTGCGGTCGGAGATGTGGTGAGTTTTTCCACATGCTTCAGGTTTGTTCAGCGTCTCTCCGGTCTGATTAACTGACCTCCTCGGCTGTTTGTTCAGCGTGCCAGGGGCAGATCGGCTCTTCTTTAGATAAGCGGGGAAATCTGTTTGGGTGGGACGGGTGTCTCAGAGCACAAACAGACACTCCTTCCATAATCAAAGCGTTTAAAAAGACCATTATCTCCCGCTCCTCCCGACGACGAGGTTTTATTTAGTGATGTTAGAGTTGGAGGCGTCCCAGAAGACTTCCCCCGTTCAGGACTGAACTCGCGGCGCTGCCGTTAATTTCCCTTTTCGTTCCTCGAGCCGGAGAATGAATCAGGAGTCAACATCGCTTGAGAGGTCCATCGTGAATAATTCTGATTTATCATCTGCTCGCCGAGTTTGATTTAGAGGCGCTGCCCATCCCGAAAGCGTTCGCGCCAGCTGAGTAAATACATTTCCTCGGTCTTGCAGGACCGTAAGTTCTCTTGCCAAGACCTATCGTGAAATAGCGTGGACGCGCTATTGCCGCCGCGCCATGTTGTAATGGCCGATTGATAGCGGCCAGCTGGCATCAGGAGGCCGCCGGTATTGTGCTGCGATGTTTTCCCGAGATCTTTACGGAGATGGATAAGTGCTCGAAATATCGTCTGTTCAAGATCCCGCTCTGTCGATAATACAGCGATCCCTCGCTATAACGCGGTTTACTTTTCACGGTTTGCAGTAAGTTCAATGAAGTTCAATGAAGACCTTAAATTTCGCAGAGGTGTGAATGAAAGATTGAATGGTTGTGAGTCTCTATATCTATATTTTTCCAGTACTATAATTTCCAGCACAGCGATCCCTCGCTGTAACGCGGTTTACTTTTCACGGTTTCGCTACTTCACGGATTTGCATGGTGCATTGTGTTCTGCATTCTGATTGGCTAAAAAAGTCACTCCGCTTCTTCTCTACCTGTGCGTCAATAACGTTGCAGTTTAATATGTAAACGTACGTAAAACAGCTTGCCGAATTTACATGATGTACGTGCAAATTCTCTTGCAATTTCGAGTTTCTCTAAAACCCATAATGTTGATAAAACGCTCTGGACCGACAAAAGGGTCCAAAAGGCTTCTCTAATGGAGAAGTGATCGTCTTCGTGTCGTTTTCTGCAGCTGGACGGGTAAATCCAGTGCACCTTTTCAGCTCCGGGTCAAAGGGCAAAACATAACAAAAGTTAGAGGACAGAAAGATGATGATATTTTTGCGCATTCTGGGGAAAACAAGGAAAGGTAAAACCTTTTTATTCGGAAATCTCACCTTTAAGGCTGGTGTAGATTTGAGCTGTTTGAATGGGGAAACGAATCTGAGTTGGTCCAAGATGATCATTTGAATATTTTATCAGAGAAAAAAAACACAACATTCTGGTGACAATGGTACCATCTAACATCAGATGATATGACCGTATCTAAAGAAAGATTTGTTTTGGTCTTTTGATGCCTCCAACGGTTCGATCGGGGCGAGTCATTCGATTATCTCTCGGACGGGTGACTCGGTATGAGCTTGTCTTTTTCCACATCACTGGATTTGATTCTTTTTAGCATTTTTTTTGTCCGGGATCTTTGACTCACTGGTCAGGAAATTACCGTTAAAGGGCGAGCGATGAGCTGATCACGTCGTTTTAATGACATTTAAAAGAAAATGAAGACACGTTGTGCGTTTTGACTTACCGATCACTTCCCTGTTTGCAGTAGCTCGTTCTCACGGCACTGGAAAACCCTTTTTTTTTTTGCTGACTCACAATGCTCAGATCTCCAGTTGGAGTATTCCGTGTATGACCACACACACACACACACACACACACACTCTCTCGAGGCTATCGGGACAGTCAGTGATTGAGATGCAGCTGCCGGCAGCAGTTTTTGCCGTGAGAAACAGCGGCGGGGAAGAGAAATGTCTTCTCTAATCTGTCATCTACACACTCACCCCGAATAAACCAGCATTGCTGTATTTGTCGCATGTCATCTACTCAAACATGCTTGTCAGGCCTGGGAAGAAGGGTGGTTACAATCACAAATTAAAAAAAATTACACTCGGACGCCAATTTACTCTCGGGTGTCTATATCATCATCACCGATTTTTGGAGTTTTAAGTGTCAGCCTCGTCTCAGATTGAGATTTTACAAATACTGTGAATTTTTATGTCAAAGATTCTTTCAGTAATTGTTCCCCCACCGTACGACGTTCTCGCCGCGTATTTGCTGAGCCTCTGCGATTTCAGTCCATCGCTTTTCCTTCTCTATGTTGGAGTCGAGATCGTCCAATATGGGCTGCTCCTCTTTCTGGACGGTCCATATTGATAAGGATGTCCTTCGCCGTTCCCGTTCGTCCGAGCCGCAAACAAACACCGTCCGTGTGATTGTTTGTCTACCAACTTTCCTTTTGTCGCTTTTGTTGTAACTCATCTAGCGGTTATTGATTGCGTTATGTCACAGAAAGACTTGCGATCACATCAAACAGGCTTGATATTGTGGTGAGCCCAAGACTCGGAAAAGACAGATCAGATTACCGGCTCATGCTTGACGCACCGTGACTCCGGTAAAACTCCCGTTAAACTCCTAAAATTCAGGATACGTAAGCCCAGCGTAAGGCTGGTTTCGGGGGCGACGCTTGGCGAACGGCTGATGTCGCAACACGTTGCACTCGACCAACTTTCAACATGCTTTCATTAGATATCGCCGTAATCGTGAAAAGGGGGACGGCACGTTAGATGTTTTGGAAACAAGGCCGGAGAGGCTAGACCGAGATGGTTTGGTCGTGTACGGAGGAGGGACGGTAAATATATCGGCAGAAGGATAATGAGGTCGGAGCTGCCGGCAGAAGGCCAAGAGGAAGACCACGGAGGAGATTTATGGATGAAGTGAAAGAGGTCATGGAGTTAGTTGGAGTGAGAGAAGAGGATACAGAGAATAGGATCAGACGGAGGAACTTGATTCGCTGCCGAAAGAAAAAGAAGTCAAAAGACCAAGTGAAGTATGGCCGGCTTTTGTTCAAAGGCTGGCAACATTTACACATTCGCCCGTCGGATCGCCGAGGCGCATGAAACGAGCCTAAATCACGTCTGCTTTCATTTAAGAAAATCACTTGAACATCAGTCTTTCCTGGATATTCTTACCGCACATGTTCGGATGCAGGTTTGTCTTTTAGTGGATCCATGCCTGACTTCACTCTGGACTCAAGTGTGAAGAGACTGGATACCTATTTCTAGACTTGTGTGGAAAGGCCTGCACGTGTCTTGGCTTACGTCTTTACAAAAGTTCAGTTTTCATCATCAGACAAGGAGGATCAGATTGTAAAGTGATTCAAAAAATCCAAACTCAAGACATGCTTGAAGCGGTTTCATTGATTGGACTGATGATTTCCTCCATCTGATAACACTCGGCACTATTCTTACATTATTCTTACTATTCTTACGTTAAAATAAGTATTAAAACCTGGGAAACTGAGACGCGACTTGTAAAACCCTTGTAAAACCCATCACATGACCAAAGTAATATCACAACAATATCACAACAATAGCACTTTCAACTTGCAAAATACATATTTTATTGCCTGTTTATATATTGTATAGTTATTTTATTGCCTATCTGTATATTTTATACATATTGTCTATTTTGTACAGTTTTATATTTGTATTGTCCAGGACTACAGATGGAAATTAGCTATAAGCTACAATCTGGTACAAACATCTCAGCCTCTGTGCTTAATGTAATTGTACACTATCCTAATAAACTCCTAAACAAATAAAACAAACCAAACAATGACTTGGTCTCAGACCGACCGTTTCTGCAGGTGCGAAATTCCCTCGGGTCACAATTCCGCTGAGCTTTGGAGAAGTTGCTTGTTTGACAGAAATGCTAAGTGGTGGTGAGGCCGTGTCCTGCAGACCGTCACCGAGGCCCTTTAACTCCCGGGGCGAGCGACGTGTCTGTCATGACTGTCTAAATCCAGCTCTGTTGTTTTTAAGCGCCGTTGCCATAAGAGGTGGAAACTGCATCGGCGGGAGTGCGCGCGCAAAACCGGCTGCTGGCAGAATCCCGAGCAAAAGGCGAACGGAGGGAGCGGAGTGGGAAGACACACTATCTCAGCTGACGTGAATCTGCAGATGGCTATGTTAACATCTCACCACTAATTATATGCTACAATCATTAGGATTTATGTGGTGCGCTATGAAAATATCTACGTGTCAGCAAAATTAAAGGTTTTTTTTTTTCTTTGTAACAAAAAAAAAAACAACAAAATAATTACTGTCATTTATAAGTGGTTTGCACTCATTGCAAGGAGGCCCAGGTTTTAGTTCGCCAGCCTTTAAAATGTTCCCTTTGCCAGTGTAATCTGTTGCAGTGTGGTTTACATTTGGGAAAGAAATACACTGAAAAGTTTGTCCGCAGTAAGCCATGTTCCCTCTTGAAGTAAATTAGCAATTTGTTAATTGAGATTTTTATTTTGACATTAACACAACTTTTCCGTTCCCTTTTTTTTGTCTTTGTTTTGTAACATGTATTTTTCACTGTTATCATTTTCTAATTTTCTACCCTTCTCTCCAGTGGGATTGTTAGCAAAAAGGAAAAATATGAGTGTTCTAAACACTCATATTCAAGGGCTGCAAAGGGTAAATTGACAAGAAACTTGGAAAAAAAAAGCAAAAAAATAAAAAAATTTAATCAGTACTTGAATTACTACTTTTCTTTGAAGGTATCAGGGAAACAAAATTTCAAATTAAAGTGAAAAGCGAAATGGAAATGGAAAGTAGCTTTATATGTAACATATCATCGTAACTTCTACTTTAATACCTAATGTCGTATGCCATCCCTTTAATAGTTACCGTAATAATAATAAGGAGAATATTAACAGAAATGTTTATAGAGCCCTCGACGTCACTGCTGTACAAGAGAAAAGGGATAAGACTTGGATACAAATGAATAACAACACATTCAGTGCTTTTACTCAGCAAAGTTAGCACTCCCATTGAAAATGATGATGCCCACGTTTATTTTGGGCAGTGTAGCTCACTCCACCTGACCGTGCCCATGTTTCTTTTTGTGTTTCGCGGTGCGAATTACTTACCAACCTATAACAAGTCAACCCCGCTTTCCGACTGGCCCTATGATGTCATCGAGTAACATCCCCCCTGCTTAGTGACCGTAAACACCCTGGCGGATGCTGGCGTTGCAACAATAGAAGCGTTTTGCCCTAAAATGGCTTCGAAACTGGCGTTTGCGCAATTAGTCGATTTAAAAAAATCTTGGATAACAGAATTTTGTGACAAGGGGAATAATGAGGGGAAAAGCTAGGGAACGCAACAAAAGAGGATCTCTTTTCCAAGATTGCACAAAGCATAAGTCGCCGGCATCCACCCCACCCGTTCGACACGTGACCATCTGTGTGAGCCCAAGTCCACAGGAAGTTACAGGCCGGGGAGTCCTCATGTGGTTCCCTGGTACGTTCCTTCTGTGAGGATCTGAGCCTTTGTCTTACCCCCAAACCTGAGCCTGCATTGGATAAATTAACGTCTGAAGACAGGCGGCACACATGAAGGAGGGCGCAGCTCACTATCTTGGGAAACTAAAGCCAAAGGGTGTTGTGTGTACAGTCAGAATATATTTAGATGGCGTATTATCTCATTTTTGGACGGTCTCCAGATGCCTGTTTTCCGATAGTGATGCATGTCACGATATCAGCTTCAGTACGGAAGACTGCGTTGGCATTTGACAAAGTCATTAAATGTGTCCCCGCAATGATTATCAGTTTTAACTGGTATAATTCTGGTATAATATATGTTTAAGTGGTCTTTTGGCTACATGCTGATAAGATTACTTTATTGATCACCATAGGGGAAACAGTTATAGTGTCAGTAAATTTGAATATAAATGTAAATATAGAAACTATTAGAGGATAGCAAAAGGCGTCCACAAATGAAAAAACAATAACAACAGCATGGGTGAGAGAATGGACAACAGAATGGGGGGGAGAAAAAAAAAGGGTGAAAATAGACGACCAAACGACAACAAAAGAGATAGGAAAATAAATTGTTACAATAGCAATGATGAAAATAAACAAAAATCAGCAGGATACGAATGGGCTGAGACCAACAAGGATAAAATAGAGTTAGGGCGTGACACGTGTGATGATGTTTTGGTTAATTTCATGATGTCAAAGAACTTTCTTGAAGATTCGTTGACCAACTGCCAATCAAGTCACGCCATTTAGACATTTGTCCACTTCTGGATGGAAAAAAAAATGTATCACACTTGTTTAAATTCCTGACATAAAAAAAAGAACAGAATGGCATACGCTATTTGACATACATCATAATATTGCCCGACCCTCGCGAAACGGTACGATTGGGTTTCCAGCGCGTCACGTAATCAGGTGTCTCTTGTCCGAGCTCAGCGTGTGATGGAAAAATTCCGTCTTTACCCTCGGCCCCATGCTCTCCTGCGACGACAGACGTCTTATCTCTTTTTAAAAGCAGGAGGCCTTTTTTTTTTTGTTTTTTTTTAATCGAATTGGGCCAGTAGTGTTATATTGAGAAGGCAATAAACCTGCGATTGCTTATCTGTTGTTGCGCTCGTGTGGTAAATGAAAGGGGCTGGATGAGCGATGTGAAATATGTGTTTGGACTATTTCATTTCAGCTAGATGTAAGAAGATACCATTTGTTACCATAGATAGATGGCATGTGTTTGTTGGCAGGGGTGTGTCATGAAGACTTGATCAGTATCAACAGACTTGGCACTGAAAATACCTTTTATTAAATGTTACTCATTCTGAGTCAATATCATTTCCCCCCTCACATTAGTACACAAAATACTCATTTAAAAAGCTAAGCTGAAGAATTATTTAAAAAAAAAAGGCATGAAAATGTGGATTGGCTAATTGTGATTTTTTTTTTTTCCAATGGTTTGGGTTGTTTAGATTTTTAATTTTTTTTTATTTTTTTTATAGGTATTACATCAAAATTCTAATTTTCTTTGAAAAACACATGAAACCCCAAAATTTGAAAGAGCATTTTAACACAAGATTCACTGTTTCTCACTGTGGTTTGAATATTGCAGTAGGCAAATAAGCAATTTAAATTAAATTTCAATTGATTGTGAAGCCTGTGTGTGTGTGTGTTTACATCATGTTTCATATGCATGCATAATATTAAGCAAATGACAAGAGCCCTATCATTAAATCCAAACCATCTACCAGTGAATGCAAGTAGGATGTGCATGGGGGAAGTGATGCTTCTCAACGATAAGTTTGCCTCAGTCGGTGTGTTTGCTCTATTATCATCCAAAGCAGCATTTTTTTATCTCACTAATTGGATATATTTACTGAAAGGGGAAGGATGTTTTGACAAGACAGATCAGATATCTCTACTTTGTAAACTTCTGAGATTTCATTTAAAGAGGCCAAAGTGACTTTTTTGATAGCCATAGGATGCTTAAGGTGTGTTTTTGTTGATTTATTCTTTTTAATACAAAAAAAAAAAAAAAGATCACCTGAAAGAATACGACAAGATGCTGCCAAAATTAAATACGATTAGACCCGTGTCCTGCGGTTTAAATACGAAGACCAGTATTTACTTTACTTCAGCGCGGCAACATAGAAAGCTGTTCTCGCGGACAAAGTTTGGCTGGGTTGTTGACGGTGATCACGGTGTTGCCTGAGTCAGCAGTGTTTCAACACAATGTCACATCAAGGTTATTCCTCTGGCTCTCCTGCCTGTTTGATTTACGCTTTTAATCTCTATATTAGTCGTTGGTTTTTCTCCCCGTTTAGTGAATTAAAGGTTTTGAAAACTGTGTTCGACCCTGGATTTTGCACCTTGAATGAAGCTGCAGGAAGCGGTTACTATATACCGGCAGGGAGATGGAATAAAAAGGGACAAAAAAACACTGTGTTGGGGTTTAACTTGGTCAGCATTGATACTTTGATTATTTAACACAAAAATGCAAATTCCGCAGGAGCTTGCATAGTTTATGCTCTTCGTCAGACACCAAAAGCAGCTTTGTTCAATTTTTAGCCCATTGGCTCGTTCCATCAACCTCACTTAGCCGAGCGGGAATTCTTCATTTTAAGGTGTCAGTTTAAATTTTTTTTATTAAATACGCAAATAAGAATTCATGTGACGACGCGTAGACATAATGTAAATGAAGTAGGTATTACAATTGGTCGAATTTTGATGATTTTTTTTTGTTTCTTGGGAGGAATAACATCCTTCCCCTCCTTTCAGTATTTGAGTGAGCTAAGCTAGCTAGTTGCCTCCTAATATGATACAAAATCATATTTGCTTAATAATTTTATAATGGGATTAGACACATCTAATCATGTTTTAGCAAGTGGAAAAGCACTTAATTTTACAGGGTGCTTCAGTTTTAAAGAAGTGGGCGACACGACAGGGACATGAGCTAGCTTGTGTTGTTTGTGATGCTACCACAACTGCAACTCACTTAAATGTCTCACGATACACATTCTAATTTTGGGAAGGGAATTTTGATCTATTCCTATTGACTGTCTTCCAAAAATACTTTTTTGTTTCCAATCAAATCCGAAATGGGCAAGCTGACTAACTTCTTTCTAACTAACCTGATTTTTGCAATATCGTACCAAACACAAAGTGTTTCTTGAAAGGAGTCATCGTGGTGTTTGTGTGTTTCACATGATTTTGACGGTTCAAAAACAAAAGTAAATCATCTGTAATGGTCAGACAAGTGACTAAGGTGAAAGATATGTTTACCCCGATCATGGACAAATATCTGAAAACACCACTGTCCTGCCTGGAGATGTTAAAAAGAACTGAGAAAAACACTAAATCAAGGGATGCAATAAAGAAAGGTGACAATTACATTGCATTTTCTGCAAATAAAAAATAGAGATGCATTACAGTATACCCTTGTTTTTCACGGGGGTTACGTTCCAAAAAGAACCCGTGATAGGCAACATCCGTGAAGTAGAAACCTTTATTTTTCTTTACAATTATTATACAATTAAATACTCTATTATACATTGCTGCTGTCGTCCTTATGATTTTTCTTCCTTTATGGAACGAACGGGAGATTCATTCCTTCCGTAATGCCGACCTACAGCCGCATAGCTTTTAGCTTCCCTTAGCATGTCCAGAAGTTTAACTTTATCTGCAATAGATAGCATCTTCTCCTGCCTTTTGGGCCCTGCCGCAGCTGCTTTTGTCGCTCCAGAGCGTTTTGTCAACATTATGGGTTTTAAATGAGAATTTTGCAAGAGAATTTGCACGTAGGTAATGTAAATTTGGCAAGCTGTTTTACGTACGTGTACATATTAAACTGCAACGTTATTGACGCACAGGTAGAGAAGAAGCGGAGTGACTTTTTAGCCAATCAGAATGTAGAACACGATGCACGATGTAAATCCGTGAAGTAGCGAAACCGTGAAAAGTAAACCGCGTTCTAGCGAGGGATCACTGCATATAAATGTATTTTAAAGACCAGAGTGTCATCTTTAACCTTGACACCAAGGTATTAACCAAATCGAAATGTTTGTGCAGCGACACACCCCTGCTCGTGAGGTCTTTTCAATCCCAGGGGGAATTAATGACACATCTTCTGTTTTCCAGGGTGTATGCTGTGTTTTGGCCAGTCCGCCTTTTTCCGCTTCAACCACCCTGAAGAAGCTTTCAGGATGAAGAGTATGATGCACCAGGGAGGAAGCGTCTCCACCGGGGACTACAAACTGTGTGCAGGTACCGCATTGCACGGACGAGCGCGTCGCACATTACGGTCCCTCATTATACTGTTTTACTGTATTTCCTCTCAGTGCTACGGCTTAACAGGCCAGGGACAAACACGGCCCCAGTGAATAAAAACACTGACCCTTTGTCCCGTTAATAACAAGGCCTAAATAAGCATTTTTCTCCCACCCATAAATGAATGGGTCACACTGTTGCACACTGGTGACAAGGAGCAATTAGAGCAGCACGGTTTTAACAGGTGGCTATTTGCACAGAAATAACCCGTGTATCCCCTTTCTTTTTTTTTTTAATCAACTTGTAAGGACAGAGGACGCATAGCGCACGTATTGCTCAGTGATTTACTGTGCAATTCTGGTCTTGTATGAGGCTGTCTGTTTTTACAACGCAGTGTTATACTCTTTTTACATTATATTTGTCCTTCAGAATCTGAATCAGAATAAATCTGATTTGAATTTGAGGCTGATCCTAATTTTCTGACGTTTTTGTTGTTTTTCTTTTGATCAAATGTCATTTCTTTGCTCACGTTTAGGTGATTTTTTCTAGCCGATTCCGTCGTCTTGTTTTTCAAGTAATTTCTCGCTCCCTTTTCATTTTTCGATTACATTTGACAGATTTTAGTGGCATTCTGTGCTGGTATTTATAATCATCCAGTTGAAAATTGTGCACTGTCATTTTTTTAAAACATATCTGTTGATTTGCAACATTTTGCAAAATGAAGACATTTATACGCTATTCCCTGTATATCACGTGTCAAACTCGTGGCCCGCCATGTCATTTTATGTGGCCCGCGGGAACGTCTTAAAAGGTCTGATTGTGTTAAAATGAATAAGTCGATCACGTGCATTGACCATTAACTACATTTCCCACAATTCATGTTACTTGCGAAGTGACGGCATCCCGCCATCAGATTGCAGTGTATCCACATCAATGCGATTTTCAAGCGGAAACGAAAATTACAAATGATCCCTAAATGTCCAGGAAAAGAAAAGTTGATGCAGGTGGAAGACTGTTTCAAGAAAGATGGGAATGCATATGCATCATTTTGGATTTGAGTAATACATTCACAGTTATTTTAATTTAAGGAGTAGATGCATCTATTTTACATTACATTTGGTTACAATTACACTGTTTCTGTTACATGTGGCCCTTTGAGGGCAACCATTATGCTGATGTGGCCATCAGTTAAAACCAATTTTGACACCCCTGCTGTATATTAATGTGCTGCTCAGCCCGTATTTGAATCAATTTCAGCTCTTCCAAAAACGTTTAGAGGGAACACAGTTCTCCGGCGCATTAGCGTGGTTCTATATTACAGGAACGTAACTTTTGGCGTCAGCACCCGTTAAACCCAGAGGCCAGCCTGAAAGGTATCCAGCTGGGACAGGGAGCAGTGGCCAACACCATGCATGTTTTATGAGCATCTCATTCCTCCGCTTCTGCCGGGGAACTTGTCAGCTGCGTGCTTGTGCGCGTTCTGAAGCTCCTGTTTGGCAGCCATGTCAACTAAAGTGCATCTTTTCTTGGCCATCTACACTAGCAGGGGTCTGCCAGTGCAGCTAGTCATTTCCCCCCGATTTGCTTGCGACACTGCCTGCCCCTGTGGGATAAGTATAGCTCGCAGGCTGGCTGGCTAGTGTGGACTTCCTGAAATAAAAGCCTTCCGTTGTTTAGGAAAGTGTCATTTTCCTCAATTATGGATTCCTGACTTGCATCCAGATGAATCCTTGATCTGGCGATAATCTCTGCATTTCTGTTATTTCTATTTAGAAAAACTCTGAAATTACGCTTCTTATCTGTGTACAAAGTTAGGGGCAAACCCAGGAAAACCAAGTGTAATTAACGGTTTAATTTTCGTGGAAATTGATAACCCACATTTCCTGGTTTATATGAGCTAGTGATGTCATCTCTGCTAGATCTCGACTCGATCGTTGGCGACATCCAATAGAGTCCGTGAAGAGCGATTGCAAACATATTCCATATATTCATATTAAATATCCACAAATGGCAATCATCTCACTAAAACCTGATAACTTTCTTATCATTGGCACACCAAAACAAAAACAATCAAATAATGGGTTTAGGCTATAGTTGAAATAGCGATAATTCAAGTCAGATATTTTTGATAAACGAGTTTATCAAAAATAGTTTGTCAGTAATTTGACACATATATAAAAGCTTTTGCTTATTTTGATCTGGAATCTTTAAAATTAGAATTTAGTTTTATATTACATAACCATGAGATGTTGGCAAGAGGGGCTGTTCCTTTGAACAGTGCTCTATTGTTATCATTTTTATTGTTTTTATTAGTATTATTTTTATTATCAATAATGATAGACAGTATAATAACAATTTTAATAACAAAAGTAAAAAACAATTATCTTCTAAATACAAATAATGTTTTCCCCAATTTACCCTATTATTCTATTATGAAACCGCATTTTTAAAGGTTTATTGCTTGTCTATTCTTTCTTCATTTTCATTATAAAGCTGAGTTTTCTAAAGAGTGTTGAAATGTTATTTTTGGTAAAACAAAACGCTGAGCTGCCAGCTCTTTCCCGCTGGAGAAAAATCAGCTTAACTTCTAATGAACAATAAATTGGCACGGCTCTCTGTTGGCTAAAGGTTCACACACTGTCTCCTGGGGCTCCGTCCTGTTTCTGTTACTGAATTAATGCACCTCTTGCATTTTGATGAGTAATAGTTCTCTCGCTCCGATCGCCGGTTGCGTAGCGATGGCCAGCTCTTCCCCGTCACCGTCTTTCTGCTTCCTCTACCATGATTCGACGTTTCCTGTTCTCTGTCAGGCCGACTACTGGCTTTGTGGCTCTGGACGCTTATTTAAAGTGGCCGCCGACTGAGGTTACGGTATCTTTTTCACAGACTATTTATAAACCGATGGGTCCACTCAACCGTTTGCCATCCCGATGTGGCTTCCCCCCTCCTGTTGACTCTTGCCCCCGCCCACCTTTCTTCGACGTGTTACCCTCGCGTCACCAGAAAATGTCTCTCTGTTGTGATGTGGTTGCTGTATCTGTCAATGTTTGCAAAAAAAAAGAAGAAAATGCAGAGCCAGAATACAAGCTGAGGTTTGGCGAGGCATTTATGGTTCCACATGCTGAACCTCTTGTGTACAAGATGCATTTTATGAAGCACCAGTCAATCAATTTGGAACAGTGAGTTTTAGACAACATACTGAAATTATTTACCATGTTGAGCCTCAAATTCCCCCTTTGCTTGTTCCTGTTCCAAACCAGTCAAATCCCTCATTTCCGACCCTGAACCCTCTTTCCCTTAATGTTTTACCATTCTGGATCAATAACTTCTCTGCTTGTATTTTCTGTGGGGAAAGTTCAGCCAGAAAGTATGACACGAACGGTTCTAGTCAGCATCACTCCCAGAGCTGTTTGTTTTGATTTAATGCCTTTTTCCCCCCTTCCACATTCAAGGATTTTTATTCCAAAGTACTGACCGCATCATCTATCCAGGCTTCCTGCTCGGTCTAGATATCGGAACATATCTAGACATGTATAGTCAAACATGATGAAGTGACATCAGCCTTATTTCTTTACTCTTATGGTCAAAACTATTGCGGTCACAGTTTTAGACGTCGCATTACACAAATAAGTCTTAATGCAAGTTGTAAAACGAGGTTTTTCCTGCAAATTTCGTGACATTTTCTCCAGTTTTACCAATGCACCGATTGCCCCTGCCAGCCAGGTTTATTCCTAAACCTTTTTGGCGGTGGTGGTCTCTTTACTCATCAACATCCAACAGAATCTGCGCTATGGAAACAGCAAGAGTGACAGGCTGTCAAATCTGCTGCTTCCAAACCAGTGCTGTACATCACTCTGGACAGGAGGCGCCAAGAGAAACGCACACACCGGAAATACAAGCAGTGTACTTTCAAAATAAAATCACAAACTCCCGTGAGCGGTACTTTTGTTTTTCAGAAGCTGAATCGAAGTATTTACGTAACACCCCTCCTAGTAGAAGCGGCGAAGCTTGTCTTATGGGCCACCTTTTTGTCAGATTGACGTATTTGTGGTTAGAAACAACTATATTGGAGTGTCTTTTTGGAAAGTCTCAACCGGAAGTGCAAACGGCACGTTGTAGGTGGCTTGACGTCAACGCAAGCGAAGGCAGCGCCGGTACCCCGGCTGAAATATCCCTCGCTGGTGAGCCTCCATGTCTCCCGCGGTTTGTGGATTCTGGCGTGTGGCGAGGCTCCGTCACCTCCCTCCGGCCTGACAACGGTGTCTTAAGGATGAAGATCCCCGTGTTTGTCATATGGCAGCTTAACCCTCATCGAAAGTGACCGGTTCGCGGTTGTATTCAGTGATTCACGTGAGTAAACCCTCAGCTAAATGTCAGAAAAAGCGATCCGGACTGCTCACACACCAAAGTCCGTAAGAAAATCCTCCGCTTTGCGGTCACTTGGAGTTCCTGGAAAGAGACACGGGTTACATCTCAACAGTAAATACGAGTTAGGATTGCGAAGATTGTGCCGCTGGATCCCGCGTACAGATCATCGTCAAATAGTTGGTTCATCGGGAAAGAATTGTATCATGTGTGGATCACGATACAACACGAAGACGCTCATTCAGGGAACGTCAATAAAAGAACTAAACGGATGCCTCTTGCTATCGGTGGGGGAGACCGGTGGTGGAATCCCTGCCGACTTGTAGATGTCCACATATGTGATCGATTATTAAGAGTCATCCGATACCAAAGACGCGGATCGATCTTGAAGTTGGAAAACATTGAAGAGTGAGATTTTCAAACGAAGTTCGGCGTGCAGCCTCATGTGCCCTATGACATCATTGCATGGGCTTTCCTTGAGCAAGCGGCTGGTTGCCTTTTGCTCACTGTCGCCCTCCTCATCCCCCTCGGTTTTATTTATTTTCTGTACATTTCAAGCTGGTTTGCTAGAGATGGAATGACAGAAAGGGCTTCAGGAATAAAATGCATTGTTGTTTCTGATGCGGGTAGATTGAATTATGTCGTGAGCGTCATTGTATGGCACAGTCGTGTCAGTGGAGCAGGGAGGAAGCTACTCCCATCCCACTTGAGAAAGAACAGATAATACATTATTTGTGAGGCTTTTATATTTTTAAAACGCAGTTGACATTGGGACACATATTAGCAATGTCATCTAGAAGGATGAAATTACAGCTGCCCTCTTCTCTTCAAATACCCATTTTATAATTCAACGTGTCAAATCCAAATCAAACATGTCAGCTCTATTGTTTTTGCTTTTTTTTTTCCTGATACCTTTTATAATTGCTTAACCGTTGATGACACCTCAATGATTGGATTTTGACAGGCAACAAGTCCATTTAAACAGATTGAATTTAGCATTAATAGAACCTGATCTGCGCTCTGATCCCTGCCTCTGGGCCATGCTGGTGATTCTCCCACGTGGCCCTGTGTTTCTGTTGTCATAATCTACTATGCTGACATTAAAGAGAGACGGTTAAGATTAGATTACTTGGCCTGTGTCCTACGCTCCTTTGGGCCGCACAGTAATTGCGTTATACAGGCACATTTTCTCCCGATCCCGACCTTCCCTGTCATTGCAGGTCTGTAAGAACATGTATTTGGTCCTGATTGTGAGAATGTTTCAGTGTTTTGCAACTAGATAATAGTTGGAGTTTGGCTGTTTTGGTGACTGACGCATTGCCAGACCGGATGAGAATACCTGAGTGTTAACTGCTTTGGATGTTCGCTTAAAAGAATCATAACCTGGTAAAACATTTTGAGAAAATGCTGTGTATGGAGCCATTCTCGCTGAATTTGACAAAGTTCTGCGAACGCTGTAGAAAGAAGACTGTCCGGATTATTCAGCACATTTGGTTTTTGGCTTGTTTTTTTTACTCGGGTTGTATTGCAGACATATCACATTATGTTGCGCGTTATTTTTCTTCTTTTTATATCTCGTATTACATCGTAAAAAAATAAATGCTGCTGTGACGATTTATTTCCCTGCTACGGGATCAATAAAATCTATCTTATCTTATGCTATCTGAGAGTAATGTTCATTTGAGTCACTGGCGTTAAGGACTCGAGACAGTGGTTAAGGAAAGCGAGAAAAAGCTCTTGATTGGTAAATGAGAGTGTGATGTTGTGGTCAGGATGGAAAACAACAAGTTGGTCTATTGGCATGGATGTAATTTACAGGAATTATTGTTGCCGGAAGTGTGTTACAGCAGAGAATCCATTGGTTTGATTGTGTATCACTTGTCAAAATATGGCCTGTATAATACACATACAACATAATGTATGAAATCTTTGACATAAACCCATTGCCACTTATCTCATACTGGTCTACACTTTCAAGGCAAACAGCAGCTAACACATTGAAATGTACTGCGGGGAACATTTATATGAGTATAGTTTATTTAGTCTGTGCTGTTCCTTGCTCGCTCATGTTGCACAAAACGTTAGCCGCAGAGCTAATGTCATTTTTAACCAGGGGATGGAAATGATTCAATGTTATCATGAGGTCTTGAGATTTATGCCCTCTTGTGACACCTTTTTCAACATCTTATACAAGTCTTATGCATGTCTTATACATCTTATACAAGTTTGTTCTTGTCACTTTCTTTTATTACGACAGGGGCACAAAATTTCATTTGGTAATTTGCAATTCACATATCAATGTAATAGTACAATACTGGCACAAGCACTATGTTGATAATGTGCGATACAGATTTTTCCTCACTCACCATTCTTTGCACAGTCCTAGACAGGAAGAAGAAATTCTAACATATTGACTTGAATTTCTTTGTTTGATAGAAAGAAGGATTTACTAGACTGTCAAGTTTTAATGTGTTTTTTTTGCATTTCTAAGTAGTGTGCATTTTTGTTCTGCTAAACCAAACCTTGATGAACTGTATTTCTGTCCTTTCCATCAGATACAGAGAGCTTGGTCAATGGGAATCATCAGACCAGTCCAGCCCAGTCTCCCTCAGCTGTCGGAGAGAGCGTCCAGTCTGAACACAGCGCAATTGTCAGCTCGATCGAGAAGGACCTCCAAGACATCATGGACTCCCTAGCTATGGATGACCCTCAGCCTTCTGCCTCCGAGGCCAAAAAGCCTCCCGGGGGCCACTCGCCTCTGTCACCCATGGTAAATGGTGGGGGTCGGTACTTGTTGTCCCCCCCTACCAGCCCAGGAGCCATGTCAGTGGGATCCAGCTATGAGAATACGTCTCCACCGTTTTCCCCTCTCTCCTCGCCCTCAGCGGCCAGCAGCGGGAGCTTCACCAGCCCATCTCCTGGCGGTGGCCCCCAGGACCAGATTTCTTCTCTGCCGCCAGTGCCTGTACGCTCCTCCAGCTACAACTTTACCACCCAGCCACCGCCTGTACCACAGCCAAGAACCATACTGCCTAATTACACGAGCGGTGGTGCAGGTAGGAAGGTCCAAGAAAGCCCCAGGCTGCAAAGGAAGACCTTGGCGGAGGTGCCTCCGAGCCCCAAGCCGAGTCGCAGAGGATTGCGGCAAGATGGGTCGGAGAGCCCCAAACAGACCCCTCTTCTGTCCTCGAGTGAATCTCTCAGCGGTAGAAACAATGTGCTGAGCAGCCCCGTACTCACGCCCAAGTTCTCAACTTGTTCATCCTCGTTGCCCTCCAGTCCCAGGACCAAGACGAGCACGGTACTTCAGGAAAGACCCGCCAGCCCCTTCCGAGAGCAAACCTCCCTCGCCGATCGCTCGCTCACCTCCAGCCCCTCAAGGCAACTCTCGCAACCCGCTAGAGCCTTCCAGCCACCTTTAGACCCCATCATTCATATCATCCAAGGATCCCCATTCCAGCAGCATCCTCGTTCGTTGCAGCCACCTGAAAGCCCTCGTGTGGCCAGGAGAGCCGCGGAGCTGAACGGGGGCAGTGGAAGTGGTAGCAGTATGCGAGAACTGCCGCCTCTTAGTCCCTCCATGGCTCGGAGAGGAGTACCGGTCCTCCCGGGGGCGTTGCCGGGGACCGTCCCAAACTCAAGGACTCCAGATAGCCCCACAGGTCTTGCCAAGATTGTCCCAGACAGTCCGAGGCTGCGACGCAAGACGGGATCTACATCCGAAGAGCCGACATGCAACAGAGGGATCAGAGCCCGCAGCCCCTCACCTACCAATATTGCCATGGATGGAGCCGCTGGTTCGGGGGCTCGAAAGGCTAGTTTTGGCAATTCTCTTTCACCCGCCTACAGTCTCGGGTCACTGCCTGGCTCGTCTCCCATGGCCAGTCCCAGGAGCACCAGGAAGATGACCCCAGGAAAAGCCCATCCAGGAATGAGGGAGAGGAAAAACAGCATCACAGAGATCAGCGACAATGAGGACGAGCTATTGGAATATCACAGACGACAGAGGGAGGAGAGGCTTCGGGAGCAGGAAATGGAGAAACTGGTAAGTGAGGAACAATTAAGCTAAATATAATGCCTACCGGGGAAGAGGCGACACTATTCAGTTTCATTTACAGGCAACACCTAAACTTTTACAAATTTCATATTGTAGATATTGCACTTCCTGTTTGTGTTGCAAACTTGTTTTTGCCTGTTTAGGGAATGCTCCTCCAGTTGCTTCACCATATTAGTTAAAAAAAAAAAAAACACCAAAAAACTGCAAACATGCTAACTAATATGAAATCAAGACATAATGTTTATGCTATCAAGGATTCATCTGATATTTAAAACTGGTGGACATGAGATCGGTAATCGGTGTTTGAGGGCTTTTGAGTGTGTTCTACCATTAGCTCAATTTTTGTGAAAGCTACCCAGAAAAAAAAACACAGAACACAGGTGTTGACAGTAACTTTCCTGGGTCGTTGGTCTGCATGGTTAGGAATAAACGTCTCGTTCTTGTCCTTTCGGGTTTTTCCTTCAGGGGTTGCCACAGTGAATCAACCTTTTCCATCTAATCCTATTCTCTGTATCCTCCTCCCTCACATCAACTACCTTCATATCCTCTCTCACTACGTCCATAAATCTTCTCTTTGGTCTTTCTCTAGACCTCCTGCCTGGCAGCTCAGTTTCCAGCATCCGTCTACCAATATATTCACTATCCCTCCTCTATTCATGACCCAACCATCTCTGACCTTCTCTCCAAAACATCTAACATGTGCCGTTCCTCTGACGGACTCATTCCTGATCCTCTCCATCCTGGTCGCTCCCGAAGAGAACGTTAGCATCTTCCTCTCTGCGACCTCCAGCTCTGCCTCCTGTCTTTTTGTCATTGTCACTGTTTCTAGTCCATACAGCATCGCTGGTCTCACCGCTGTCTCGTACACCTTTCAGGTATAGGAATAAACTACACATTTCATTTGAAATTTTATACTGAAACTTAGTTTACAGTATAAAGATTAAAGTGTAAGAGACAATTACCGTAATTTCCGGACTATTGAGCGCACCTCAGTATAAGCCGCACCGGTAAGGCGGTCGCTATCTCGGCCTTCCTCCTGCGTACTAAAACCGTCAAAGTCGTGTTCTTCGGTGTTGAACGGACTTCAGAATTTCCCCGTCATTTGATTGGTCCGATGTGACGAGGATAAATGTTTTAGCAGCGTAAAGCTCGTTAGCCCCCCTCCCCAAAAATCCATAGATTAGCCGCATTGTTGTTTAAGTGAAAAAAGTTGCGTCTTATCATCCGGAAATGACGGTAGATGCTTTTAAATGCTTGGCAGAGTTTTTTTTTTTTTGATATAATCTCTATCTCTCTCACTCAATATATATATATATATATATATATATATATATATGCATGTGTGTGTATATATATACATCTATATGTATGTATGTATGTATGTGTGTATATGTATGTATGTATGCATGCATATGTGTATATGTATATATCTATGTGACTGTGTGTGTATATGTATACATATATGTATTTATGTATTTGTATGTAAATAATTGTATATGTGTATATATATATATATATATATATATATATATATATATATGGTTTTTTTTTTTCTGGGACAAAATTACTATTCCAATGTCGGATAGTGCGTGTAATAATGGAGCTAAGTATTAAATAGGAAATTGAATCCTTTTCTATTGAGGAAGCTATTTGAATGATATATCTTTTTTCATGTCGTTTTAAAAAGCCACAGTCGCTGAAATTGTACAGTTTTATTCTCTATGTCAGCTGTGGCTTTGTCAAAGAATCTTTGTTGGTATGGTTTGTTCATGGTCCCTCTGGCAGAACACAGCTCAACTATTTTGTTTCGACAAAGAAAATGTCTCCAACCTAACGTGGGCGGATTTTAACAAACAAGCTCAGACGCGTCAGCGTGTAATTTCTGCCGTGCCGGGAGAAACGTCTCACACACTAATTAGTATGATAATTTTCACTTTAAGATGAACTTCTGTTGTTGCATTGACTGGCAGTACGATCGCTTTGTAAAAGGGGTTGAAATGATTGTCCTCTGCGATGGAGGAGGACGGACGAGCGCGCCGTCTGTAACTTTGCTGTCGGCTGCCCGAACCGATGCTGATGTGTGGCCTCCGGAGCCCAGATGAGCCCCTGGTAACCGCATTGTTTGTTGTTTCCTAAATTGAAAAGGGCGGGTGGAGGGAGAGGCGGTAGACATCTTGAGCTTGTCTGCCAGGCTGAATCAAACTGAGACAAAACCCTTGTAAAAAAAAAGAAGAAAAAAGAAAAAAAAAAGAGGCCTTTATACGTGTTTGTGGCTGGGTGAGAAACATTTGTCCTCCCTGCGTGTAGTTACAATGTCTCTAAGTGATAGCAGCAAATTTGAACAGTCTGAGACAACACGCCCTCCCTTGTCTGAACACAGGGTCAAATTCTGCCGCCTCCTTGACAGGCAGCTTTAACCCTTAACTGTTAAGTTAGTCAAAATAAATGCCTTAACGCCAAAGGGGGGAAAAACATCCCGGAGGACAATTCAGGGAAATATTTTGTCAGACTTGAGAAAATGTTATTCCCATTGTGTATTATTAGAATTCTGTTACACTAGACTATGTAGGCAAAAAGCAGCCTCATTTATATCGCTACGATTGTTTAGATTTTAATAATCACATGGGCTGTAAAGCAAATGCAATTATTCCATCGCAAGGTGATTGTGGTTCAATTTTTTTAGTGATTTCATGCCAATTTAAGGTCATCTCTCGCTAATATTCGGGTCCATTTTGGCTGATTTTCATCTGCATTATGTGTTTTCTTACAAATCTTCCATTTGTCTTGTTATTATCATGTGATTTCTCTAAACAAATACATGGTTTAGATGATTAGACAGCTAGTTGGACATGTCTATACCCAGGTATCACAATTTATAATCGTAAAAAAAAATCAGTGCTAGAACACGACAGCTGTTTTTATATTTAGCTGTGCGTGTGTGTTTTATATAACACACACATACACTATCCAAATATAATGGCCAGCTCGAAGTGAACCAATTACTCGGATAATTTTGTTTCCTTGTAACCATGCTGCCTGGTCGTACCTGGCCTCCTGTCAGTCCAGTGGCTCCAGAAGTAACCAGCAGTTTGCCCACCTCCAGCAGGGGGCACTGAGCCCCGGGTCCTGCTGGCACCAACTGACCCTGTCTGATGTTAAGAGTGCAGTGTGTGTGTGCTTGTGTGTGTGTGTGTGTCTGTGTGTCCGTTAGAGGCCTTCAGACCAGGGACAGACAGGGTTTGAGGGTAGCAATAATTCAGTAATCCAGTCTGGGAGTTAAACAATGACAAACCAACTGAAGCCCTGCAATAAAACCAGCATTTGCGCATTTCAGTGATATAAATAGAGACCTCCATACAAATTCTAATTTATTAATTTAAAGCTTCACATAAAATTTGTTCATGGCTGATCAACTTGTAAGTCCACCCAAATTCTATTTCTTTTTTTAAAGTCATGTTTCTTAAATGTCAAGTGTGATGGGCTCAGCCAGTGGGATTCTTCAGTAATTCCCACTCCACTATAAATATAAGGTTTCACGATCCCCTTTGTGCACACCCACTATTTAAGTCAATTCATGATAATGTTGAAGCAAAATTCTGGAGTATTTTTCTGCTCATTTCATAGTGACTGGTAGCCTCTTTCTTTTTTTATGCAAATTCTCCATGACCTTAAGTACTTGCCATAAATTTTTATGATTTTTTTTCATGCATAAGTATTTTCCTGCATATTTTTTCTATGTATCCATGGCAATTTTGTAATTCATGTTTTAATGAAGTCAGGTGAGTTTGTCGAAAATAAGTGATTTGCAATTTGCAAGTGAAATTGTTAACCACGACAACAAGAAAAAACAAGACAAGCGGTGAACAGATTTTAGCCTCTTACAAACCTGAATTTACTATCATTTTTGATTTATTACCTTTTTTGTTGTTTTTTTTTGATTCGATTTGAATTCTACAAAACTTTATCTGCGGACCCTATTCTGTGTCCTGCGTCCTGGGCTAATCAACACGAGTAATTATTATCTACAACATTTTCACTGAGTTCTGCGACGGAAGATAAAATAAAGCGATTAATTGCGCTTTCTGTCGAAAGCCAAATATTTAGTGTCACTCTAATGAACTCGTCTAACAGCAGACACAAACAGTACCACAAAAATTATGCACACAGAGTTACTGTTGGGCAAGATCCAGACCAGATTCATGTTAAGTCGGAAGAACGAGAGAAACTCAGGCGGGATTCTTTTGCAGCCTGTTGACTTATTGTGTTTTCCAGCATGCAAACTCGCAGCTCGGAGGAGGAGGAGGAGGAGGAGGAGGAAGGCGTGGAGCTGCAGGGCCTGTAATTAGTCACAGTTGACTCACTGTCATGACAGATCTTTCTTGCCTCAGAGCGTATACGTTTAAATAATCTCAAACACAGCCTGCTACTCATCTACACAACTGATTACCGAAAAACAAAGTTATATGAACAGAGAAGTTTGCCGCAGTTTTACTTCGAAACCTCTGGGAATATACAGCTCAAGGCTACCGCACACAAACACACTCACATACTCATTTGCGCATTTTTTTTTTTACTCACAATACACCAAGAATGAAATGCGTTGTTGAGTTACTACAGACTCATTGTTGGAGTAAAATATTTGTATATTGGCCTTGTTCACATTTACCTACCTGCCTGTCTATCGATTAACATCTGTGAATATTCTAATATCCATTCTTGTTATCCGTTATTCTGTCCTCATTCTCAATCCTTCTCAACATATTTCTTCAATTGGTTTTAAAAACACAAGTGTTTCAGTGAGCGGGCTTTTAGTGAACTTAAAAAAAAATACTCAAAACGTACTTAAAAATGACCAAGTAAATCGGATAAAAAGAAGAAAAACAAATCCAAAAATCGAAAAATAATTGTATGATAAATAAGCCGATTTTAACCTGTAAAGTTGCTAGAAAATCCACCAAGAAATTAAAATGGAATAGGGAAACTTCAGAACAAGGCTACTGAAATTATACATTTAAAAAGTCAAATGATTGTTTAAAATGTCTGAATCCAGTATTTAAAAACAGTCGTCACTCTATTAGGAAAGGGCAGTGAGAAGTTAGTGAAATAGCGTTTTTCAGTCTCTTTGACATTTTTAAAGAACCAGTAGATTGATCTACAATCCAGACGGTTCTAAGGAGTAATCACAGAATCAATAGTTCAGAAAAAAAATCACACTATTTCCAGTTTGATGAGTTGAAATGATTGATTAAAGATGAAACCAGGCTGAAAGTGTTGCCCTGGCAGTGAACTTTCCGCCCGCGGGGTCGTCCAGCTCGCCCTGCTTCCACACATGGCGTCTGACTGACACGGTGTCGTGCCAAATACACTGACCGTGTGGACGGAGGGACGGCGTGCTCCATCTGTGGCACAGACGCTTACACACTGAGCACGGCCTCATGTTCCCGTGGCATCGCTTACTCCGTGACATAAGGAGCCTTGATCGGACTGATTTGCACTTTATTGCCCTGGTCAACTGAACAGCGGTCATTTGGGAAAAAAAAAAAAAAAAAATTTCAACGGGATGTAGGAATATAAATCAACTTGCAAGATGATTCTGTGGGATCTACTCCCGTAATCGTCTGGGGGCCTGTTTTGGGTGAACAGTAGGTTCTACCCTGCTGGAGATCAAATCACTGATTATAACTAGAGCAGGGGAGCATTTAGAATAAATATGCAAGGTAAAATATCATAGAACAAGCTCACTTTGCACATCCAGACATGAATAGTTTTCTGAAAAAAAAAAAAAAAAAAAAAAAAAGTGCAAATAAATAACATTTTAAAAATGTGTAGCATTTTTATTTCATTTTTCTAAATATGTATTTTTATTACAAATATTCAAGAAATCATCCTGTAAGCAGAAAAGGCTTCCATAAAGAGTATTGACATGAGGCTTCTACAGTTCTCTCAACTCTCGCAGATGAGAAGTTTTCAAGACTAAAACTGTCTTCAAGAAAAAGCCCAGTTGCCATGACAAGCTCCGATAAAGATTATATTAATTCATAAATCCTTGCGTCTAGAAAACGATTTATTTTAATTAATCTCTTGATAGCTCTCAGGTAACTCCTCACTCATTTCTTCGGACTCTGCTTTATGTTGCTGAGTTATGTGTTCCAAGGTAGGATTGCTCATTTTCTTAATGACTGCAAAAATCATTGAATTGTCGAACTGCAACCTTTTTATCATGTTGAACACCGAAGTTCTGCAAAGATCTTTGGCAGACTTTGGCCCGAATCTGCATGTAGGAAAAAAACGTGATGTATTAGAATAATTTCTGCTATAAACATCGGTTTATCACCAATGCATTTTTCTATATATTTTAGTTCATTGTTATCTGGCTAACTCAGATGAACATCTCAGCCTTTTAAGGGTTCAAATACCCTTGATATTTAAGAGGCTAAACATGTTTCCCCTCAGGTAAGGATGGATATTGAGAAAGAAATTCAGCCCAGACTTGAGTCTGTTCATCCTGAACCTCACTGCCCTTTGTTTTTATAACTCTTAGCCAAATGTCAAAAAGGCTGGCGAAGCAACACACAGGGCCACGTCTACTTGCACGTTTGACATCTTTGCTCCCGTGCGTCAGGATTTGGAGACCACGTGTATCCTGAGGGTCCAGCAGCATCTTGCAAAACACCGCCCATCATTTCCATAACATAGGAACTGCAATTTCACCACCTGCATGAACAACCCGTGCGGAAAAGTGTTATTCTCTGTCAAGGTGAATCACTGATTTTCACCACTGCTGTGATTTCTTGCAGTTATAGAGAACCAAAAGAGTGTATGTTTCCTATAACCTACATTTAATAGGTCATTTTGTTATGATTTGTCTGCAATTTTGAACCAACTTGCCAATCTGTTCAGTAAGGCTGATTTTAGGAAACTTCCCACTAATTTCTTGCTGAAAGACGAAATACTTTATATATTGGTCTTACTCCATATCACCCAAGGCGATGTGGGAGGATGAGCTTTTGACGTGCCGCAGAACGTAATGTAAATGGAAACATAAGGCCATAATTATTGAAACTAAACAGTGCGACTGTGGTTTTTACCATCATGGTTCTTTAGCGTAATTGAGTGTGTTGCAGGCGGATTGTTATGACGTAACACTGTTTGGTTGGAAACCCCTGAATGGAAAAAGAAAGGAAAAAAAAAAAGAAAAAGCACATTAAGACATGCTAGATAAACAGAGGGAGGTGCCTTAAGTGTCTTTATCAGAGACTAATATATTTGTCCACTGGGAAAGCCGCGCTAATCCTGTCTCCAACTATACACAATATAAAGACACACTGCATCATTGCGCCGTCCGTTCATGTCAGTTATTCAAAGCTGTGACTCGAGTGACCTTTTTTTTTTTTTTTTTATGTGATATTCTTCATTTTAGCTCTCTTCTCATTTTGAAACAAAAGCTCTTGAGTGACTTCTCCACTAGAGGGGGTTATCTACTTGCTCATCGGCTCAGCGGAAAAACCTTATGCTTAAGTGCAGCAGCGTGATAGACAATACATCATTCTTTCTGTTGTCTGTTTTTTATTCATTCATTTCTTATATAAAGTGGAACAATGCATGTGATAATAAAACAGAATTAGAAGACAGTAAGGACATGATTGTATATTGATATAAAAATCAAGCAAAGGTACACTATCGTCATTCAGTATAATTTGGTTTTAAGGGTTTGTAATGTTTGCACACTCGGTCCACAGTATTGCAATGGAAGAAATTACAAAACAGTTTTGCAATATTCAAATGTATCATGTGTTATTTCAGGACGATAAAGATTGTTGATTCTCATACTTGCTTCTACTGAGGGTTTCTGGAAACTACCAGTGTCTTGTGAGGGTTTTTTTTTTTTTTCACCAGCTGATGTCAAAGACTACCGCAAAAATAAGTCACTGGAATATCTTGCCTACAAATCAGCATATCCTGAGAAAAATGTGGAATATTACAGGGCAGGCCGGTGTTGCAGAATTTTATAAAATTGCTCTCTTTAAAGATCATCTCTGGCAACTTTCAAAATGAAACACGTTTGTTTCGGCTGCTACGTAATTCCTTTTTTGCTGCCGTTGAGATGATTCCTCATGTGTTGTTTCATCAAGACATACATGGGACCTATAGCTCATACCGAGAGACACCTACAAACTGAATATAATTACAGGCTTGTGTTTACATTCGCTCTCTTGTGGCATTTCAAAGCGCTCCTTCCTGCTGAGGCATCATATTGCTTCAAAGATGGTTTAATCCATGCTGTCAGTGTGAGGAGTTAAAACATTTGGCCCGGTTTGATCTTAAGAGGCGCTGGAGCAAGATGAAGTTGTTCTCTGTGCAGAGTTTCTTAGAAAAAAAAAAAAAAAAAGACAAGAAAGCCGCCTCCCACTTGAGGAAGTCCTTTCAGATTGTTCAGCACGTCTTAAGGGGCGCTTAGGCCGCCCTCTATCCATATCTTGCTGCAGAGTTGGTCGTGCAGGGCATCCTGTGTCATGGACAGGTGCAACGTAGCCAACAGCAGCAGGACTGTCCCGCCTCAAAGACGAAGTCCGAGACGGAAGACGGCCTCTGTGTGTACGTTTGCTCCGGCAAAAGAGAGGCTGGTGTGTCTGAGTGATACGGCAGCACTTCTGAAGGTAACTGCTGCTGCGGCTCTATGAATAGCTGTTTATGGCCTGTGGATGTTCCTTTGGTGGGATCCATGGGTTTTCATCAGATCGTCCCACCGCATGTGATGCCTCGGTTACTTACAAGGGTAGCTTTCAGGCCCTGCGATAGCTTTTGAAACGCTCCAGTTTTTTTTAGCTGTGAGCTTACAGTTCCTTGTGATTGTGAGAAGCTCATCGATTTCAACTGTGGACACGGTTCTTCCTTCAGAGGTGTGCGGTGTTTAAGGAGCCGAGGTGGCCGGTGAACAGAAGAGCCGAGTTAAGCGGCCGCCGTGGGATTCTGTACGAGTCAGTGAGGATGATCATGTAGTACCTAGTGGAGGAAGCCATCCAGCTTTTTAGTCTGGAGGAAACTGAAAGGGGTCAGCTCTCGTTAATTAATCAATATTGATATTGCATGATGTTGTTTTTAAGGACTTATTTTGAGAATGTTAGGGAAAATGTCCAAAGGAAATTGGTAGTCAGGCACCTTTTAAAAATTGGGCAAAAAAATATATTATGACCCAGAAAAAAAAATCACTCCCAAATAAGGAAAGTTTTACCTTTATTTTTGCAATAAATGTCTAGGAAAGTATTTTGACATTTTGCTGTTATCAACAACATCTGTCAATAGTCGGGAGTAATCCGCTACGAAAAAAATTGAAATTGGAAAAAAAGGTTCATTAAAAATCACCAAAAACTTACATTTTCACAAAAGAATACAAGTAAGAAAGGTATCATTGCTTACAATTGATGTTTTGTTAGGCAACACTGCTCTATCAACAGCCATCACAATATGGAAGTGTGAGTACAATGATGTAAATATGAGTTCTATCTACACGTTATGTTACATAACTCCCAGTGCATTGGAGTACGCTGCATTGCTAATCGCTTAATATTGAAGGATTCTAGCAGAAATAATTCCATATATAAATTCAAGTTTACATCTATTACACAATCTACTTCAATGAGACGCATTCAGGGACTTGCATTTTGTGGGACTCTCACGGGCAGGATTCAGCCCTCCGGACTTGTGTTTGACACCGTGCTTGCCAAGTCAATGGCAAGCTTGTTGCAGATGACGTCTCTGTATGAGTCCTCGGTTAAAAAAAAAAATTAAAGAGGACTTTGTTTTGAGCGACGCGTCTTAGACAACAGTGGATCACAACAGACGTCTAAAAATCACCACCGTCCTGGCCTTATTTTAGCAGCTGCCAGTTTGTTTTAACGGACCTCTAACGGGCTCTATTTGGTCATAGTTTGTTTTGGGTAAAGTCTACTGCAGCAGCATCTGCTCCTGACTCATAATGTTTTATTAGGAGGAAGGATATTAATATTTAATCTTCTAATTTCATGTTTACAGTTTTACTTATGAGAGCTGATGCAAGTGGCTGCACATCTTGCACCCTTATCTCTGCCCTATAACAATAATCAAGCAAAGAAGCTGCCTATTTTTCCCCAGCAGTGTTTAGAGAATAAAAGTATGACTCCAATCTGGCCTTTAATCACTATCTTTGATGTTTTCACTGTGCTGTGAGTGTGTGACATGATAACTCCGTCTTCACTCTGAGACGTGCCCGCGGGCCTCGGGTCCCAGTCGAAGAGCTGTTTAAATGCCAGCCAACACACACCCTCACACACTCCAATGAGACGCCATCCTGAGGATCAGCTATATTAGACAAGGAGGACCAGCAGCTTATTATCCAGAGAGGTTGGCTGCCTCTGGAGCTTGCTTGTCCTTTCCCCTCGACTGGTTTTGATGCACGTGCGCTCCACAAGGGGCACAAATGAAATAGAAATGTCTCTTGTCGGGATCATCTGCTTGTTCCTCCTCTGGGAGGCGAACATGATGAGCCCTCCAAGGATCAGCTTGACGGTGAATGGGGTTTATTTTGCAGGCGGTTGGGCAGAGCGCCTGCAGATGTATGCGGAGAATTAGGCTTTGTTGAACTGCTGTGGTGATACAGCGCGCCTGTTTACGCCGGTGACACAGATGAACACGGCGCTACACTTACAAGTAACTGGTCTGATCAAAGGTACGCAGATGGGGGAATTGCCCATGGCGCTCGGGGAGGCTGGGGAGGGGAAGGGGAGACATTAAAGGGTGCAAGAAAAAACAGGAGACGGCGACTCTCTGGGGACGCGTTGAGACATAAGGACTGCTGGGAGGATGAAAATAAAGCAAACCGTGAAATGAGGATACCATTGTGACTAAAGTAAGATGTAGCGTGTCACCATAGACATTTCTAAAGCACATAGGAGAATGAATAAATTCATTTACTGTAGAAAATGTTTGCAGTTGCCCCATTAAAATGTGAAGACGAGGCACAAGTTGACTTAATGAAACTCCGTCATGAGTTTAAAACCATTAAAAGTTTCACTCCGTTTATCCTGAGTTTTTTTTTTTTCTTGTTTAAAAATTTCACCAAAATCCATCAAATTAGTCCCGTCGTGAAAGCGTCGAAATATCGCATCCTACGCTCAAGTTTTCTTCCACTTTTTACATTTTAAGCTTTCATTCATGTCACAGGCTTTCATTGATGTATTCAAGTTTTCTTCCATATTTTCATCCATCCACCCTGCACTAAGGTTTGAGCGGGCACGCTGCAACCTAATCCAGCTATACGTATATATATATATATATATATATATACATATGCATATGTATATACAAATATATATATCCATAACGTATATATAAATATATATATATATGCATATGAACGTATACAAATATATATATATGCATATGTATATATAAATATATATGCAAATGTATATGTACATATGTGTGTATATATATGCATACAGTATGTATACACATATACATGCATATGCATATATATATATATATACATTTTTTTTTTTTTTTCCTTTGGATTTTCCATGTATACATATATACATGCATATGCATGTGCAACTGCAAACATTTTCTACATATATATATATATATATATACATTTTTTTTTTTTTTTTCCTTTGGATTTTCTCTTAAAGTCAGCTGTGAAAACACAACTTGAGAAATTTGGCGAGAACCCACTGGGTGGAAATGAGTACTTTTTTCCCCAATCAGCGGCGGGGATGCGAATCGGGGTTGTTGTCTGTGGAGGTTCTCAGTCATCCAGCTCATTGTGAATTCTCGGCGAAATTTTCTCGTCGCGCCAACTTGAATTTTTTCACTCGAAGACGTTTCACCCCTCATTCGAGAGGCTTCGTCTGTTCTTCAGAGAGGGGGGTGTTGTTATGTTGGTGTCAGAGATAGAAAGGTGATATCTCCTCACCTGTGCTGTGGAGAAACTGGTGATTTAGGTTCTGCATGATCCCATTAGCAGAGCGGTATTTTAATCATTGTGAGTAGACCAAGAAAATACAGCTTTTGTTTCCTGGGATCGGTATGTTGTGTTTGTTTAATCATTTGTATACCAGATTTCTGCTTTCTTCTCTCTCTCCTCCCTTTTTTTTTCCCCACAATGAATCACCCAGCAAAATGGAAAGATTTACATTTCATGGCCTCATTGAACATTTGTGATTGATCTTTTTCAACCCAGGATGGTGTCCAATTGTCTCATGCGAGTTTGGCATGTGTTAAAAAGGTTTAATTAACATGCGGACCGTCTGTACCACTTGTTTCTTCACCGTTGACTGTCAGCTCATGATCTGTATACCTTTGGAGGTCTCACAGTGCTTGTGACAGCAACAAAATCTGAGCATAAAACAACCCATGACATTAAAAAGCCACATGAGAAAGCGCAGGTTCTCGTAGATCCACGCACATCTGTCACCGTGATGCCGATGAGAAGGAAATATGAGCATGTGCCTCAAATTGGATGGCGCGTCAAGTCGATTTCAAGTCAAACAAATAAATTTAACGGTGTAAAATGTGACTGTGGGCCTGTGACTCATCCATCATCCAGGTTTAGGAGCTCGAGGAAAAAAACCATAAACTGTCTGGCACTCAAACGAGACAATGATAGTGCAGCCTTTCGATCAGGTTTTCCTGACGGAAACGGCGCAGGCACGGCCACGCTGAGCGGTCTAATCTGTGAAAGCAGATGTTGAGTGGGAGGACTCTTGAGTAGTCGTAGACTCGGCAGTAAATATTTGAAGTTTGACACCCCCCGCCCCCCTTTATCAGTACAGCACTCTATTGCCCGAAGGGGTCTTTTTGCTCCCACCTACTCAGTTAAAAGCTAAACTGTCCCAGATTACAGATTAAAAGCGATCATAAGGGGCTGTAGGTCCTCATCTTGCAGCCGCTCTGCACTGGTGGGTGAAAAGAATCTCACCTGCCAGTGTTACTGTGTGACGAGAATCAGGATGTTAAAAAAGTTCAGTCTTTCCAAATTGTGATATTTACAGTTTTAATTGCCTGATGTGTGTGTGATTTAACCAGTCCAGGCCAATCACCTGAACGCTTCTTAATCTTGATCATTTAGTTCTGTGAGCTTGTTTCTGTCATCTCAGCTACTATATTGTTGCGAATTTGGATGAATAAACATGTATTTAATTTCTAGAGGCACAATTCATTTTGTGGCCCTGGAATACTCTTTAATTCACCAGATACTGTTGTCATTAATTTTGTTAGCTGATTCATTCATTCTGTTTGCAATTTTATAGCAAAGTGATTATTCTCTTTTAGGTTATATCTATTCTCCAAAAAAACGTGTTGGATTTTACAATCGAGAAAAAAAAATGCTGCATAAATAAGCAAAATAAATGTATAACAACCAGCAAGTGACAAGAAATTATACAATTTATATCTCACTCTGATGAATTAAACTGAACTCGTTATGCTTTTACACTTAATGCTTTCGCGGTCAAGGACTTGAGAAATTTGAGTGGCGAAAACTGCTGGCGAAAAGTCATCACTCCCTGTTTTCTTTTGAAAGCGACGCTCGGCCAGACATCAGTTTTGAAAAGCCAGGTCAGATTTGAAATATTTTCTGGTATCTTCTTCCTGAGATCAGAGCAGAGAGTGGCTCGATATGGAAAACGGGAATGTCAGTCTAGTCCAGGGGTCGGCAACCCAAAACACCCAAAGAGCCATTTGGACCCGGTTTCCTCGGAAAAGAAAACGCTGGGAGCCGCTATTACTTTTTGACGTCTAAAATAAAGATGTACCACTGCATATATTGCTTTTTATTACCTTTATACATTGTATAAACAAGTGTGTAGTGTGTTGCTTCTGAAATTCACAAAGTATTATGGAGAAAATTAAATTTTATCCATGTAATGAACTCATTTTGAGCTTTGGGCTTTCAGAGCGTGTTGCGGAGCCTTGACCTGAATTTTAAAAATAAATTGGGAAAAAAAATCACTTTGTCAGTAAACAATAAAAAATAAATATTTGCAAAATATCCTCATAAATATTTATTTTACCTGGTTTATGGGACTTCTGCTCCTGAACTTCTGCGCACAGTATCTGCAAATCGGGACTTTAACGGCTTCCGCGAGTGTGACGTTTATTTTGAGCGGCGAAAAATAATAAAAATAATTTTACTTAATATTTCAAGATCACAATAATTTTCCAACTTATAACTAAACGTATAAAAAAAGGAATCAACACAAATGAAATACACTTCAATTAAATATTTATAACTTATTTTCCCAAGCCGCTCGGAGCCGCGGTGTAAAGATGAAATAGCCGCATGCGGGTTGCCGACCCCCGGTCTAGTGTCTCGAAAAAGAAGTACTGCAATGTAAAGCTGCTGTACAGTATGTATCCACCTGTAGCCAGTATCCCCGGTCAGGTGGGGACCATTTTGGGATTTCTCAATTATTTGGGATTTCACAGGCACCTTTTTCACGTATACGGCCACATCGATGTCGTAACTGTCTCGATCCGCAGCTTTCCGAGAGATGAGATCTTTGAACTGTCAAGGTGACCTGCGTTCCCGTCTGATCTTCTGTAGGAAAGGCAGCGACTGGAGACCATCCTAAACCTGTGCGCTGAGTACAACAAGGGAGAGAGCGCGGTCCCCGAGCCCCTGGCCTCCGTGACGACAGGCTTCACCGAAGCGCTGACGGATGGCCCGGCATGCAGATCCTCCGCCGACCACGTCCTCGGCGGGACGGCGTCCTCGGCCTCGCTGCGTCTAGCGCAGAGACAGAGGGAGAGCGACGAGGAGAATCTGAAGGAGGAGTGCAGCAGCACGGAGAGCACGCATCAGGAGGTGAGGACCTCTCCTGCTCCCGGCAGCACAGCCACAGCACTGCACAATGGAGACGCACAGGTCAGAGATCACGCCTCACGGAAAACCCCCTCCGGAAATTCGTGCATGCTGCCGTGGATTGAGCATGTGCAGAAGACGCCTGGTTTTGCTTGTTCAGCAAACAGAATGTCACATATGCATGCAATATACACCGCTCAAAAAAATAAAGGGAACACTTAAAAAACACATCCTAGATCTAAATGAATGAAATATTCTTATGAAATACTTTGCTCTTTACACAGTTGAATGTGCTGACAACAAAATCACACAAAAATGATCAATGGAAATCAATTGTATCAACCCATGGAGGTCTGGATTAGGAATCGCACTCAAAATTAAAGTGTAAAAACAAACTCCAGGCTGATCCAACTTTGATGTAATGTCCTTAAAACAAGTCAAAATGAATCTGTGTTGCTTCCTGAGTGGACACTATGATTTCACACAAGTGTGATTGACTTGGAGTTCCATTGTGTTGTTCAAGTGTTCCCTTTATTTTTTTGAGCAGTATATATATATTCATGCATGCTCACGAAAAATGTCCCATTTTTATTTTCTTGATATGAATATATTAGTAGCTCGACACCATTCCAGGGTTTTTAAAACAACCAGCAACATTTTCATGGACGCTCGTCACAGGCGCTCGTAAATACAGGACCTCTTTGTTTTTTTTCTCAGCACTCTGAATTACATCCCGGAATTGTGTTTTATAGTACGTAATCGTGGGAATCAGAGGTTACATTTTACTCGCAACTGAGCACTCTTGTTAAGGGGTTATTGTTATTTTTCGTTGTATTTCACGTGGATGCATGTGATATGACCAGCAAGCGCGTTACATAAAGGAAAATCAAGCATGCAGTTCTGCTGCTGTGTGTGTGTTGGGGGGGTTGTAAGGTTTAAATAGTGTTTGAATCACCGTTTTAACACCACTAGAATATGTTATGGACATATTCCATATGAACATAAGAACGCTGGACGTCTTTAGTTCGTAAGGCAACAGTATTCAGAGAACATTCACAAATTTAAGGCGACGATTATGATCACATCAAAATCAAATTAGAACTCTTGAGTGATTGGAGTTTTTCAAACAAACTATATGATGCGAAACCTTTAACAATTATATATTTTTGTGCATGCAAAGGATAGGATATCTCATTAAACCTCTTAAATTTCTCAATGACAACTCTCTTTTCCTCTATCTCTGCCCAGTCGCAACGCTTCAGATTTTACGCCGAACGTTCGGGGGGATTTCGAAAGGCCAGATTTTGCCCTGACCCCCCCCTTTCCCTCCCCTGCAGCACGAGGACTCCTCCAGCCCAGGCGGCGTGGGGAGGCTGGAGCTGAGTTACCTGGAGGATGAGCGGGTTCGCGTTCTTTCTCGGATCGATGAGCTCAAGTCCAGGCTGACGGAGCTGGAGCAACAACTGCAGGAGTCCAAGCAAGAAGTAGGCTGGAGCGTTCGAAACATGGAGCTCAAACTGGCTACGCCATTAAAAAAACAAATGGACATCACAGGAAAATAAAACTAATCTGTTAGTAGGTGGCTGATAATAAGTAATAATAATTGCATCAGTTATGCAATAGCTGCAGAAAAATAGCTAACAGGCTGAACACTTTGCAAAAAGCTACTGACAGATAAAAGATAACAGTAAAAATAGATGCAAACACATGATTAAAATGAGTTTATCACAAGGCTTATAGTCACAGCAATCAGTTGCTAACAATTCTATGCCTGTAACATGAGTTAAAGGTGACAACTTGGCTAGCAGCCGCTAATAGAAGCTACGAGAAGCTAAGACAGGAATAGCCAATGCAAAGTTATGCAGAAGCTAAAAGGCGAATAATGTACAATTTTAATACTCTTTAACTTTTGTAATAGGTAGTTTGCATATCCAAAAATTTTGCTGTACATATCCTCTTTCTTAAAAGAAAAAATTCTGACTGCACCAATTTAAATTGAAAGGATAACTGTTTAATTTTAACATAACAATAACAATTTAACAATTGTTAAAACAATTTTAATTCATTTTCGGTAATGAGGATTTTTTTCACCGTATATTTCGATGTATAACTGGTTGTTTTTCTTCTGACAGTTGAATTCTTCTCAGCGGATATATAGTCGACATCTAGCAGATTTTTTTGGGGGGGATATTTAACTGCTCTAGGCATATTAAAGGGAGGTCACTTTAAGTTTTATGCCGATATCTAAGCTATTTTTGATCGACTCTCTTGATTTATTTTTGAGTTCATTTCTTTTATTCTTGATTTGCAGGTTAGGATTTGGATTCAATTTTGTTTTCATGTCATTTCTGGACGATTTTAGGTATTTGTTTCTTGTTGCCCGGCTTATTCTTGCGTTGTTCCCTGATTTGATTTATTTTTGAGTTCATTTATTTTATTCTCGATTTGCAGGTTAGGATTTGGATTCATTTTTGTTTTCATGGAATTTCTGGACGATTTTAGGTATTTGTTTCTTGTTGCCCGGCTTATTCTTGCGTTGCTCCATGATGTTACTGTTTTTTTAATGTCCGTAAGAAAAAAAAAATGCAATTTAATAGAAAATACACATATTGAAAAGCATCTATGTTAACTCTTACTAAAGGCAACAGACAGTTGAAATTTAGCCATGATCCTGGACTGAATATACTGCACACACAAATTACATTTAGCTGTTTTTAATAAAAAAAAAAAGATGCTTTCACTGCTTTCTACCAAACGTTTCAGTTTCAAGGCTCCCCGTTGTGACTGTGGCGGTTGTGTTCCTCAGGCAGAGATGGAGCGAGCCCTGCTGCAGGGGGAGAGGCAGGCCGAGCTGGACCAGATCGAGGCCGAGGCAGACATCATCGGTCAGCTGCAGCAGAAGCTGGACGAACTGGAGAGCACCATTCAGAGAGAGAAAGACAAGGTAAAAGCAGGAGTGTGTTGGTTTGAATCCCAATAGTGTTGGTCAAGGAGAATTCAAATGGGTTTTAGCAAAGAAGAAAAACACAGAGTACCGCCACCGCCTGAGCTCTGACCGTCCCCGAAAGGGTCCCTTCTTTCCTTACGTCCACCGTCGGTGTTTCTTTGCCCCGAGGATCTCCTTACCTAGACAAGTTATTGATTTCAGAGTCTGGAATCATACGAGGGGCTAAATACATGACTGTGTTTGCTTCCCTGTGTGTAATTTCTTGCATGACTCCCCCACCCTCCCCCCCGTAGTGGTCTGCTCTCAGGTGACTTGTCATCCCTATTTCCCCCCTCACTTGGCTCTGCTAAATAATCGACGTCCGTTAACCGTTTTAACGGGTGCTTCGCTTCTTTCGGCACTTCCAGCCGCTCTGTTTCCGATCCATTTCGCTCAGCTTGCTTCTTCATTGCGTGCATGACAGACCCTGTAGGCCGGGAAAGCTGCCCTTTTAATGGCTACATTCGTTTAATAGTGCACGGGGTCTACCCAAGTCTTAGAGGATGGAGTTCATGTAACCGAAACTGGCATGTTTCTAGTGGATTAAGTCCATCCCTTTTCCTGTGCCTGCATCCAACACTTTTTTGACTTGACTTGGTTCATTCTGGTGTGGAAACTCTTAACTATTTCCATTTTACGAAATGTAAAATGGTCATTCATAATGTTTTTTACCGATGAGTCATTGAGGCAGCAGACCGAGAACGTGTCAGCGTAAGACTATAATATGAACATGTATTGTGTGTTGGGTCCCAAAGGTGTACAAAAACATAAGTCCTATTAATGCGGGCTTCTTATGAATATTATTTTGTCATTAAGATGTTGGGAAATCCATTTGTTTTTACAAGGCCTGCCCAAAGCTAAAAGATTTTGGGTGGATTTTGGTGCTCCTACCAATTTGGAATTAAAAAAACTGATAAATATAAATCAGTGATTGTACTCAGTAAAGCAGCTGGTTTGCGATTAGAAATATGTTTTAAAAGTATCAATGGTATAAGTGCGTTGGTTAACATAACCCATTTCAATTGATCTTTTACTGTATATCGTCTATTGGTAACAGATGTGCAACATATAGATGGTATATTAGTCAGGCTAATTTCGACACATGATAATATAAAGTATGCAACAACAACCTGTGCCATATGACAACATCAAGGAAGACAAACATTTAACTCTGATAAGAAAGAATTCTCTTCTCGTCACTCTCGGGTGAAACCTAAAACCAATAGATTGTCAGAAATATATATTTTTTGAGAATTAATGTCATTACTTAAATACCACGCAATGTAGATGTCGTGTAACTGACGTCATAGCTTCCATGTAACCAAATATCAGCATCATGTGAATGACAAATGGATCAAATTTACATATGACACAGTGACTTGTCTTCTCTAAGCCAAGGAACATAAATTACTCGTTATATATTTTGAATGGCAAATGTTGACCAGTTATTTAGCTAACAAATACGTCTGTCAGCCTCTTACCTTTGGCATTCAGTTATTAAAGTAGAACCAACTGCGTCTCATAGAAATGTGATGGCATATCCTTCAGCTTCTGAGAAATATGCCTTCAGCCAAACCTGTAACTATGTGTTGTTATGTTGATGTGATTATGCGTTTATGATACCACTGTAGAAAATGCTAGAATTGATCAATATTGTCATATTTAATTAAATATCCAAATATTTCTTATCTTACTTGCCAAATGCACTGTAAAACTCTCAACCATTATTATTCTACATGTTGTATCGCAGAATATCTACTGCCTCTTGACCTTGTCTTATTTTGCAACCAAGTTTTCATCTGTTAGAGCAAAAATTTCACATGAAGTAGTTGAGTATTGTTAAAAAAAAAAAAAAAATAGATTCTCTGTCAAGTCCAGTTCCAAGCACATTGTCTATTAATGAATCCCAAGTTGTAGGTAGTAACATGCCAAAAATTCAGTACAGACTTCCTGTGCTCTGCCAAATTCTGAACAGCCTTCAGGATGTGTCTGTTGCTAACACCTAACAGCTTTTTATGTGCATGGCGTGAATTTTGAGCAGTGTGTTTCTCTCTCTCTCTCTCTCTCTCTCTCTCTCACACACTACCTCTCTCTCTCTCTCTCTCTCTCTCTCTCTCTCTCTGTCTCGTCCATCCATCCTGTGTGGGCGTGTGTATTGTGTCTTTCTAGGAGAGGGCTAATGTTGAGGCCGAGCGCCGGGCCCTGCAGAGCCTCCAGGAGGGCCACGCTGAGCTGCAGAACCAGCTTCATAACTGTCCCGAATCCCTGCGGGAACAGTTGCAGGAACAACTCAAAAGGGTGGGTTGTCAGTTGAGCAGAAGCACAGAGGCCGAACCCGAACCCGGGAAATCCCGCCTGCAGAACCCCTATGTGACAAGCTGCCGTCAGACATCCTGAAAACCAACATCATCCCTATGACCTTCAGTAGAACTAGTCTAGCACCTTCCGCTGCTCTGCCTGTCGCTGAAGCAAAACCATGCACTCATTTTAGATTCGGCATGACTTAGAGTGGAGCATTTATTCATTACTTAAAGTCTTTTGCAATGAATTGACAATTAACTGTATTCTGTCAGAGGGAGGGAACTCTTAGCTATTTATATCCTCTAAAACATAGGCTTTTTTTTTTTTTTGCATCTTCAGATTATCATGAAAAGTTGATCATATTACCTTTCAAAATCCACTTTTCAAAATGGAGCTGAACACCAAATATCGGTAAACACAGCCCGCTATACTGCTACGCCGAAAACTTTGAACTGGCTTTATCGTGAATGTCACAGCCTCTCACTAGCCTAGACTTTATAATAATTTTTACCCTCAAATATGATAGCAGGATATCTTGGGCGGCTCCCTGTGTTTTATTCAAAAGGGTAAAGACAGAAGAAAAATCCAATATACATTATCGTGCTTGTAAGAGACATGACAAATACACAGATTTTTCCCCAGCTAAATTCTTGCTTAGCTAAGAATAAGAACAACTTTATTTATCCTGAAGGAATTTGTTGTGCCAGAATAACAAGAAAAGCATAACAATAATAAATAATAGTAGAAAATTGTATAAACAGTCAAAAAAAAAAAAAAAAAAGCTGGGCATATCATCATGCTGCAGTAGTATATACTGCATACTGTTACAGTAAATACAATTCTGTGAGTATTATGAAAAACAATATCAGTTTACTATATTACATGAGTTACTGCTTGAAGGGTTTTTGTCATTTCTGTAGATAGAAATGCTTCCATGCATGTTTGGCAGCTCTCAGCAAATTCCACCTCGTAGCGCTGTTTGGACCTTTCACCTTTTAGCAGGGTTGTGCTACACATAACTCTCGACAGTATCTGCTCTCTTATTCAAAATCCAAATGCTGTTCATTCATCATGTGATAGTGGGGAAACACACACACACACACACAGTGGAGGATGCCACAGAACCAGACTGGTGGCTGTACAGAACTGAGAGTCAGAATGTTGTGATGCTGTCAGTGTAGCAACACTAAGCTGCAACATATCCTTTTTTTAATCACTTGCATGTTGTAGACTAGAACGTGCTTGGATGTTGCCCTTTTTTGATTCAGTAAATATAAGCATACCAGCATTAAGGCCTCATTAGCAGAGCTGATCAATATCATCTGGCATGTTTTTATTTTTGTTAGCATCAGATTTAGCCCTGCTGCTGATACCAAATCTGCATAGGTCAAAATCTGATCTTTTGTATATAAATTCCAAGCTGGACAATAATATTGTAAAGGCATCTATGATACGACAAGATGATTGCGGCTTTACTACAAAATAACCAAAATCATCTGGTACAGTAATTAAAATGACCAAATTTTACCATTTTACGAATCACTATTCTGTTGCTGTAAGTCCAGTGCTAATTTTAATTTTCAATCTAACATTTGTCAGGCATTTCTCTTTTTGTAGCTACTTATAGCAGATAATCATCAGTATGCTGCTGCAATCAGCTCTGGTTTGACAGTATTTACAACAAATGTGGTTTAAATGTCAGATGTTAAGTGAATATGTGATGCTTAACAGTGAAATAATCTGACCTATTTTGGCTCCAAAACCCCACTTTTGATATCCAATTTAAAGGATTTCTTTGTGAGAACGGGCGAGTGTCCCACCCCCTGTTGCACAAGTGTAATTTGTTGTTGCCGTAAGCTGCCAGAATGTTGCCCACCGCTCCCACATGCTACTTCCTCCCTCATTCCATCGGCGCACATGAACGTCTCCAGGTCCCGTCTCCTCCCGCCGATACACCGTTTGTGTACCGTAGCTCATGTGACTCTGCACTGCATGTGTGTACTTGATCTATTTCCCCTCTGTGATTTGTTGTGGCTGGCATATGTTGTTAACCGCTCACTAATCAATTAACCTAGGCCTTGGCTAGATCCCCTCTCTGCCCTCCTCCCCATCATCCTGTGACTCCTCTCGTGTAAATGAATAATGTCTGAAATATTACATCTCAGTAGAATACCAGAATTTTATATTTAAATATATGTATAATCCATATATTCAAAATGTGTATGTCCAGATATTCAAAATGTGACATTATGTACTGTATTTGTTTGATACACAACTGGGATTGTCACGCTACGGAAAATAGTCATACCTCAGTTACAGTAAAGTAAATCTGAATTTAGGCTGTGTGATATTTTCCATTTATGGCTGTTTGACATGTTGACTTCTTTTTGAATGGTCTGACCACTTGCTTTGACCTTTCACACTGCATGTCAGTGGATTGACAGCAAAGGCTTCTTCACAAGAGACATGAAGTTCACACACTCTGCAAAAAAGTGTCATAAACTTGAACCTATCAGTGTCTACACACTGATAGGTTCAAGTTTGGAAAACTTCTCTTTATATTGGCAATAGATCCATCAATCGAAAACCACAGGAGAAAATTCACTCGTTGTGCATTTGTAAAAACTTCAGTAATCTTTGAATTCCTTCCTCCTGCATCTTCCACTGATGTGAGTATATATTTTAATGTAACAACTGCCCCAGGACTACTTTATGATACCGTAATGTGACCTCCTTTGAGTTTTCTTACAATTTAGTAATTTCTTGGCACAATTTACTTCTTTTTTTTAATGACTTTTGTGTTTTTTGTGGTGTAGTTTTTTTTGTTTCCCGGTAGTTATACCTTAATTTCGTCATGATTTCTGTGCTCATTTTCAGGTCAATTATTCATTGATTCTGATATAAGGCTTCTGGGTTTGTGACATTCATCCACTCCCCTTCAATAATGCAATAATTCTCAAGTTAAAATTATATTGACTGAAAATTATATTGAAATTATATTGACTGAAATTCCACAAGACCTGAAAAGCCAAATGTTTAGTATGAAAAGATTGGGGCAATAACGTAATTATAGTCGTAATGTAGATTTATTTATTTATTGGTATTTATTTGCCAAATAGCAAGAGGCAAACAGGGTCTAAAGGTATTTTTCAGTGCACCGGGCCTTTTAAATGAGGTAGTGAGAAATATTAGATTTGTATTATTTATGAAGTGTGGCACAAAGGTCTTGCGTCTCTGAGCCAACAAATTCGATCTATAATCAAAGACGGTAAGATGGAGGTTCCAGACAAGCGACAGGCAGCACAAACATGCAGTCCACAAACAAAACACGGGCCGATATAGATTCATTACATTTTTTTAACCAGACTTTCTGCTCAAAGTATTCATTTTATGATCAATTAGGTGTCAGTGCTTTAGCATATGTATTAGCATTTGCTAATACATCGACACCCCATTGCTTCGACCTAAGGTTCCTGCAATCCGATGCAGAAAAAACGACTAAGAATCGACAGAAGAGCGGTCATTACTCATAACCTTCTTTTGCCGTAATTGTTACAAAAGACAAAGCTGGAGTGAAACGGGAAAGAAAAAGTTAAAATGTATGTCAAGCTGTTTGTGAGTGCAAATTGCGCCTGCTTCCACATTTTCTCAGGGTTCTCTGCCGCCATTATTTTTACATTTAGGCAGCATAGATGGCTCGAGCACGGCCCGAGGTTTATTGGCTTTTCTGTTAGCCAGTGATTGTGAATTAATTAACCGGGATTGTGGTATATAGGTTTTTTTTTTTTTTGTCTCTGTTGGTGTAACTGTTGTCGTATGCGGCCTCTCATAGGACGGAGAAGCTCTGGAGGCAGGAACCAAAAAGTTCGAGGACCTGGAGTTCCAGCAGCTGGAGAGGGAGAGCAGCCTGGAGGAGGAGAGGGAAACCATCAGTCAGCAGCTTCTGCAAGAGCGAGCCGAGTACCACAGCAGCGTGGCGCAGAGGAAGGTGCGATGACCTTTCAGACGTTCGGCGGCAACTGCTCCAAATTCTCACCGTCACCTTCTTTATTTGAACATTTTCAACAGCCACGATACATGAAAAACTCACGTAACGTAATTCATTAATACCGCCGAGCCTGATCACACTTCACAGGAAACGTTATTCAGCATTCATTTTTTTCACGGAGCGGTTTCTTTAACCACAGGACAAAGTGTCTGCTCTGGAGAACCAGGCGAACCAGTTAGGGCTGCAGGCAGCTCAGGAGTGCGAGCGGCTCGGCAAGGACCGGACCCTCACGCTGCAAATGCTTCAGAAGGTAAACTGAATGCATTAATGATGAGATACAATGCATATTGCAGCCAGAAGCGTCTCTTTTCAAACGGTGCACAATATAAATCGTTATAGTCACTGTGAATGATTACGCCCACAGAACATGGGCGTCTTTTAAATTTGCTATTTATCCCTATTTAACCCTATTTTAATTTGATACTTCAGTCTAATTTCTTTGCAACGCCATGCCTTGTTAATGACCCTGACAACACTGCACAACTCGTAGGGATACATAGACTCTACCAGAATAAGGTGATGATCGGAGGAAGAAGTCTGATGTTCAAATGTATTTAAGCCTTTCATCCAAACGCATCCAAATTATAGGGACTTTAAATCAACCCATTTCAAGGCAGAAGTTATTTTGGCAAAACATGCAAGGAGTCAGGAAAATGACTGCTGGGCGGTCTGATGCAACATGAAGGAAGGTGGCCACTGATTGTGAGAGTATTTCATTTAATTTTGAGTTTCACAGAACCAGGGAAGCCCAAATTGCCAAACAACACCGATGTACGTTTCGCTCAAAGTCGCATTTGGAGTAAGTGAAGTTTAAAAAAAAATGTTCTTACAAAATCGACGCGTGGCAATATTTCCAGGAGAAGGAGAGGTTGTCGGCCCTGGAAAAGCGATACCACAGTATCACCGGAGGAAAGAGCTTCCCCAAGTCGTCCACTGCGATGAGAGAGGTGAGAGAGATGCATCGGCTCTTTCATTCCCCCGTGAAAACACTAGTTTTAACATATCGCCTCAGGAATGTAAACAGAAAGCGGCCTAGCGTATCGCCCCATCTCACCTCTACTTTGTTGTGTAGTGAAATCGGTGTTTTGGAACTAACTTATCATCTCGCAAGGTTTGAAAAGCTAACCTTTCTCATCAAATTGTCATCAGAACTGAAGCCGCGACACGTTAGAGGGGTCTTTGCGAAAGCTCCTGCTTTTTTTTTTTTTTTTTTCTAGGCATTTTCCCACGTTAGTTTAGCAACTGTATCAAAAGCATGTATTCCTGAATTGTTACAACAGGAAGCGCTTCGAATCAGTAAGGCTGACCTGTTGTTAGAGGATATCTACTCCTTCCAGAATGCCCTCTGCAGAGCCTCTCCTCCTTACTTACATCCCACCCCTGTCTGTCACTTGTACCCGGGCAGCCCTACGGAGGTAACCGGACTAATGTCACCTGCATGAAAGCTAGTTACCCTTTTGCTGAGCACGTCGCCCAGATGTGGATGTCTTGGTCTCACAGTGTCTGCCGTTTGTTCTGCGCTGACCCAGTTTTTGTGCACCATACAGACAGGTGATAAATAAAAAGTAATTCATATTGAAGGAGATGTTGAGGCCACCTTAGAATTGCATCTGTATCCCTATATTCGACAAGAAAGCCTGTTTATCACTAAGAAGTCACCAAGTATGTGCAAGAAATGTCATACATGAAATTAAACATCTGAAAATGAGCAAGAAATCACCCAAATATGAAGCGAAATGAATATCCACGAGAACAATATCTTTTCTTATTGGCATGGATCATGCTTTTAAACCCCCCGCGACCCTGATTGCACGATAAGCGGCAGACGACGGATGGATTCTCCAAACCGAAGCAGAAATTGTTGAATACCAGGCAGTTGCATACACTGATATTGTGTTTTGATCTTGTCATGCATTAAAAGAAAGATAGTTTTGTCACCTGTCTGTAGTGAGTAGCATCTGAGAGTATCCGGCATGGTGCAACTCTTAAATCCCACTTTGCCCACTTGTTTGTGGAGAGAAAGCGTGCTGCGGTGTAGCGTCTCAGTGGTGTCTTTTTTTTTTTTCAGTTTTGCTTTTTAGCCTTATGATGCTAGTGCGAAAAAAGCGCCGCTTACGTGCGCGTACCTGCACTCGGTACGCTCACGTTCCACTCTGTGTTGCCACTTGCACTCACTTGTACTTTGCCCTTTTTTTTTTTTTTTTTTTAAGTAAATTCACGAAAAGCAGCTGAATTTCGTGGCCGGTTTGTGTCGCCGCCACGTGTTTTTGCGTGTCCGCCCTGCGCGGGAAGCTCGGTGCAGTCTTGTCCTCATGGCTTTTTCATCCTGTCTTAACTGTCGTCGGCTGCTGCTCAGGAGTACATGAAGCCGTCAGACGTCTGTAAGGTGTACGGCAGCAACGGCCTCCATGACTGCGGCAGGGCGGCTTCGCTCGGCTGCTCGTTTGCCGTAGATGCTACATTAGCTGGCGCCTGCGAGGTACCATCACTTCTTCCTGACCCGTCTCTCCCTGTTAAATGAGATATTCACTGCCGTGACGTGTTGCTCCCTCTGCTGGTGTGTTGCTGTCGCTGGATCGCCTCTGTGTCTCATGCTTGTTCTCAGCCCATTCGTCGAATTAGAGTCCTCTTTATCCCGGGGGGAAGGTCTTAGCGCAGGTATCTCACATCCTTTAGCTCCTTTAATATTTTATCACTAAATCAGCCCAATTTTTGTTCACTTCATAGAAAACCCATTAACATTTTCATTGTCATTAATCCCCGTCACGTACCATCGCTCATGTTTCGAATTGCTCATGCGGATAAACAACAGTTCAATAGTACATTCACACAATAACACAAGCAAAAAAAAAAAAAAGGAATCACAATCATTTCATCATCTGATTCTGTCCTGTTCTGACAGACTCAGCCTTCTGGCCCCGTCTCTCCGCAGAATTAATCTCGAACTCGGCATTCGGCGTCCCATCGGACTCTGACTTAAACAAACGGCCAAGCAAACAGAGCTCGGCTCCAGGTTGCGGTGCAAATAACGTGTCTGTTCTGGTCGTTTGATTAATGGACGAAGGTCATTTCCTTCCCCAGAGTGCATCGATCCACATCTGTGAGTCCGAAGACCGTTCAGCTAAATTAAACATACAGCATCAGACGGGTTTTAATAGATGTTGAACCTACAAACTCGGGTCCTTGCAAGTTTTCTTTTTAGTAAAAAGCAGCAAATATTTTATTGGTCTTTCATCTGTTGGTGAAACGATACATTTTTTTATTCATAATACAAAATGATAACACACATCCACATGTGTTAAACTCAGATTTATTAGCAACTGTTAATTCATTATTTTCTAAATTTGAACAGTATTTTCAATCAAAACAACAATTCTGAGTTGAAGGATACTTTTAAATTGCTTCTTGTGGGCCGCCTTTGTGTTGACGCTGTCTGAAAGCTGATCACTTTGTTCTCATTTAAAGTCAGGGAGCATCCGGCACCTGAAAATGTAATAATATGGCTGCTACGTGCTTATTTGACATTGAGTGACTCGCGAGCAAATGGAAAAATACAGGAATGTGTCTCATATTTTTGATTTTAACGTCAGATATGGGTCACATGTGTGCGTTCCCGGCTGGACATCCAACATTGTGAGATGTTAATATTTGAAGTAACGTTGAGAAAATCATCAGCCGTTTTTTCCAAAGGAACTATTTGAACTCCAGTAGTAACAACAGCTTCTTTTCTTGTTTTGGTTTTTATATGAACTGTAATCTAATGGAAATCCAAATACTGCAGTTGATATTTTATTGGCTTGAAACACAACCTTTCATTTGTCATTTCAATCACGTGTCAATTACAGTTTGACACGTGTCTGACATTCTAACCTACAAATGTCATCAATTGCGTTTGATTTTTAACAAGAAATCGGTCCCTATTTAAGAACTGCTGCCCGAGTGTTAAGCCTGAAACATGTTATCATTAAAAAAATGCTTGGGATAATTTGCAAGATGAAGACATTTCATTTTGATGCTTTGGGCTCACTTTACAGATAAAACTTATTTACCTTTATTAAGAACATCGGTTGATATCTAGTATTGGGAGTATTTTTAAAATCTTCTCTTTACAAGTGGTTTTGATTCAAACTTGCCTGTTTTTTTTTTTTTTTTGCTGTTTTTTTTTTGGTTTTTATAAATGTTTTGCTTCATAGATTTAGGACGCCACCAAATTACTTCTTGAACTGGACGATATGCTTCCCCGTGATTCTGTCTCACCTTAAGAGTTTAATCTCAACACGATCCCCAAAATTTCCACATTAAAGACGATATTCCTGCTTAACAAACGAAACTGAACTCTACGAAAAACAAAATTCAGAGATAGAATTTATTCATTATGCATGTAGGCAGGAAAAACAAGGGGCGCTTTCCAGATGCTCAGCAAAAGTGGACAATCAGCCTTTTCTGTGAGAGCACCAACCTTCTGGAATATTCACCCTGCAGGAGCAAGCAGAGGAGGAACTACTCTGCATACAGTGTTTTGAATTAATAATTAACAGTGATTAATAAATAAAACTCAAGAGCAGCGTAGCCTGTAGTGATTTCAACCTACAGGGATTTTTATTTTCCTCCTGATATTTACAGATTTTTAGCAAATCCTCATCTCATGTAGCGTCCAGCTTCAAGTGGACACGTTGTCCAAAGATGTAGTCCTTTGCTTGCACCATGGAGGCGCACGCAGCAGCTACACCGCCGTTTGCCGCCGGTGAGACGAAATCTAATAGAGATCTAAACATGTGAAATCTGCTGTATTTATCACCCTTTCAAGTGCAAATCACCAAACACGTCCCACCGGATCACATCTCAAGCTCGCGATCACATCTTTGATCCGGATGCTCTTAACGTCTTAAACTCTCATTGTTTCATCTGGCGCTCGCTGTTGTTCCTCGCCGGATTAAAGCTGATCAAATATATTTAAAATGTCACAAAGACCGTCGCTTGCATCAGCAGTCTCAAACGGTCCCAAAAAAGTCCAAAAAATAGTGGCGTTAAAACTCCCGAACCCACTCTCCTCAGAACGGGCCCAAGCATAACAAAGTTTAAGAATAAGAACAACTTTATTAATTCCGAAGGAAATTGTTGTGCCAGAATTACAAGAAAATAAAACAATAATAAATAAGAATTGTATAAACAGTAATTTGCGTGCGCACAAATAGTGAGATCCACATTTTAAATGGCCTTTATTGTGTTAGACATTTATACGCAATTTAAAAAAACAAAGGGAGACAAAAACAATACAGTATTAATGTCAGGTTCAGCTTTTCTCTCTAAACACAAACTACTTTCAGTAAAATGTTAATGCCTGCACAATGTTGGTGTCCATTCATTCATACGTACATTATTTATGTGGAAAAACAACAAACTGATCAGATCTTTGTCATACAAAACAGATCCACTGATTAGTTTTCATATCAGCGAACGTGTCTTATGATATATGTGTGAAAAACAAGCATCAGCTAATCAAATAATTTTAACTGATTTATCAGTCGGACCCAAATAAATTAACAAAATGAAAAAAAAAAAAGAAAGAAGTAGTACGAACTGTCTGGCCTTCATTGTGAATTTTTGTGTCGCTTTAGCCCTCTCCTCCTCTGCTCCTCCATGACTGATCGAGATGTTTTCCTCCTCCTCCCAGTCACTGACGTTTTTGTCTTCACCCTTCTCCTCCTCCTTCCGCTCTGTGTGTGTGTGTGTGTGTGTGTCCGTGGATATCGAAAGGAGTATGTGACTGTGGGACAGTTAAATCAGATGTATGGGATGCCAAAGGTGGAAACGTCCCCTACCTCCCCGCACCGCCAGCCCCTTCGGTCCGGAGCCGCAGAACCCGCCTTCTCCTGCTTCTCCTCTCCTCACGGCTCCTCCCTGTCTCTGTCCGTGGAGGTGTGTGTTGTCCTTCAACCTCCCCCCTTTTCCCAGGATCTCACCGCACGACTCTGTGCTCGGCCCGTCCGTTTGACGAGATAATAGCAGACCCTCGGAGACCCCGAACGTTGTTATATTATTCGTCACAGGCGGCGGCGGCGGCGGCTCTTCCTGTCTACTTGCACTGCAATTTAGCCTGGAGTCACAGACTCCCCATTCTTTCAAAGTTCTGCTAAAAGTAGCTCTCAGCAACTTGTAGCTGCTTAGGGGTAAAATAAACCGCATTTCCTGCCAGGAGAACATCATTTCAATGGATGCGTTTATGTTTTAGTTGCTCGCTGTGCCGCGCGATCGGGAGGTAAAGTTAATGTCGGTAAGCGGCCAGCATTTGAATGGGTTTCCCAGGAGACGGGCGGAGAGTGTCACTTTGAGAGAATCCAAAATCGGGATTAAAATTACCTTACAATAAGCCCGCCGCTACTTCTCCGGCTGACGGAGGGCTGACGTCGCCGCTCACCGAGTCTGCTGGCAGATGCATCAGTGTCTATAGAAAAGATTAGTTTAAGTAGCTCATTGAATAAGATGAAAAACTTTAATGCCGTTGTGCGAAACTGGGTCATTGCGGCAGAAACATACAATTAAGATACAGAAATGTAAAACAGGGGATCCGGCGGCCTCGGGGTACGAAGCATAATGCGGCTGACAAGAACAATGTGTCGAAGATATTTAAGAACAATTTTCAAAGTGTAAAACAAATGTGTTCTATCCTTCTCCTACCATCTTTGAATGCTTTCTAATCTCTCGATTGTCTTATTTTCTTGGTCTTCCCTTCTCTTTTCTTCCCTCCCTGTCTTTCTCTTGTTTCCCGCGGGGGGCCGCAGTACCAGTCCGAGGGCAGCAGGCCTCGCCTCCCCAGGTTAGACTTAGAGCAGTGGTACCAGGAGCTGATGGCGGGCTCCAGCCAGCTCTATACCCCCCCTCTGTCCGCCAAGTCCCTGTCCGGCCGCAGGCCTGCACTGCAGGTAGAGGCTTTTCTTCTTTCTCTTCCTTTCCCGTTTCCTTTGCTGCTTCCGTCTGCAACGGCAACCCCTTAGACGCCCGGGAGTCCGCGTTTCGTCGTCGACGATCGCTTCGGCCGACTCGTTCCGGTGTGACGAACAAGCTGGCGGAGCTAAATTGAAAGAAAACGTGGTGTTTGGCGTTTCATTTCCAAAAAAGAAACTTTGGTCGCCCTCTGCGAAAAGGAACGAATTTACCCTCAGGATCTTTTTTCCTGAATAATTAACTGACCGTCACATCGATCGGCTTTACTCGACATATAAGGTGTTTTGTAAAGCCGCATTCATACCAATTAGAGAGCAAAATACATGTATTCAGACATATATAGTGATCATAGAATTAAATCCCATTTTAGAGCCAGATCTTTTGAATCTGGCTAATATACATCGATAATAATTCAATTTTAGGATATTTTATTAATCAGTGGACAGTTTATCTTATACTTCCATGGTTTATGAGTGCGACATTGACTGAAATTAACCCATCAAAGGCCTTTTGTTTTGTGTGTGTGTGTTGGTTTGTGTGTGTGTGCCTGCCCGTGAGCTTGTGTGCTCGTGCTTGTGTTAAACTGCAAACTAACTGTTTTCTAGTTGTCAGTCTTAAATAGTACATCAAACAATCAAGTAAACTTGCAACTTTATTGCCAGAAGTCTTTTTTTTTTTTTTTTTTCTTTTTTCCCGTCATCAGTGTCTTCACTCATAACATCATCACGCGAATCCTTTTAACCCGTACAGGCTCTTGGGTCTCAATTGGGCATCGGGGTGGGGGGTCATCCATCACATGGCGCCCTTTAAATAATATTTAATAATAACTCTTATAATTCTCCACGCTCCCTCTTCAGGTATTCCGTTCCAAGCTGGACAGTGATCCAGGACAGTCTCCTCATCAGTCCAAATCTGGGTCAGGGTCTCCTCTGCAGCAGGGAACGGCAACACTGGGACGCAACTGCAGCTCCAAGGTACTGTTATATTTTGCAATTCGCACAGGAAGGTACTTGTCACGTCACTTCCGAGCCCCTCTCAGCGCCGGGTAATCCATCCGAACTCCAAACTGAAGCCAAGTATTTCCCCCCCCCCTCTGCTGCCTCTGACCCAGCAGAGCCCCCTGCTGGCAGCCAACAGCTCCAGCAGTTTGCCCAGGAACCTGGCCGCTACCCTGCAGAGCATCGAGACCAAGAGACAGCTGGCACTGCAGCAGAAAGGTTAACACCGTGACACACACACACACATATACAGAGAAATTCTTGTAACTCCATTTGCAGGTATATATTGCCTTACTTTGTCCGATGTTGAAGCAAGTTTGGATTCTTTTTTTGTTTGTGTGTTTTACTTAAGATTTATACTTCTATCTTGTTGTAATCTTTTTTTTATTGAACTTTACAAATCTACCTGTTTTTTTTTTAAAATCACGAGTGAACAATATGCCAAATGAATAAAAAAGATAGAGTAAGCATTCAATTTGTGCACATTAATAAGACATTTGGGAAAACTAATCAAGCATGACATTTAACAAAATGTTTCAAGTGAATAACCCAAAGAAAAAAGAAAAGTTATCATTAAGTGACTTCAATATTTCACCAAATACCATCTTTGATCCTTTTTTTTTTTAATTCTTTCAAATACAAGTTATTGCTCCACATCATATTTTGCTTTCTGTTCAGTTTTTTTTTTTTTTTTTTTTTTTTTTTGGCTTATCAAACTTTTGTTTCTGTTTCTTTGAAAAGATCTGTAAATAGGAATAGCATAGAACATTATGTAAACAACCATTTTAATGTAAGTCAACAAATTACACGGGCATCTTTTTGGTAAATCTCTAATACTGAATTATAATAGATCAATAAAACTTATTACACATTTTTAATCCTAATCATTCATTCCCTCTGCCATAAACCTCCTATTTACAAAGTAAATCACACTCAATTTTGATTCCCGAGGATGATTTTTAATGATATAATTCATCACCATCAAGTGTATCGGTTTGAAACACCATCTGTATTACATCGTGTGTTTCCAATATTTTGGCTTTCAATTTAATGTGCATAGGCGAGACAGGACAGGCTCTCTTGAGTGTTTTATTCTCGATTTAAATCCTCTCCCATCACACTCTGCTCTCAGTACACGGCTGGAAAGTGCCGGAGACATGGGGAGTGTATACACGCAAAATCGCATACGCCTGTGTGTGTTCCATCTAATCTTCTCGGTCAACGTGCCATTGATTTCGCCCATTTTTTGCAGCTATCCAGCCCCCTGATTTGCCCCGTTTATAAGTTTAGCACCTCTTGACTTCCTGTTTGTGTTTGCCTGTGGACTGCAGAGCCCCAGACCTGCAGGCAGCCTGACGTAGAGAGCAGATCGGCAGGTAGACGGCGGTTTGTTCCACTGGAATCTTCCTGCTCGCTTCGCTTGGAAACCGGCGGCGGCTGAATTTTGTTTAAACCTGTCAAGAGTCAATCAGAGAGTTGGTTTTTATATGACCCAAATCGCTCATTATTTAACGGCGGAAAAACGAAATTAGTTAAGCGGAGCTAATAAGGCTAATGGAGTAGACAGACAAAAGAGAGACATGTATTTTACAACTAATCAGGCTCCTGTCTGAGGGCTTCAAAGGGGGCGAGGGGAAAAAGAAAAAAAGTCTAAAATTTGTAACCGAAGCTTTAAAGCGATCTGGCAGGTGACTTCTATTTATTCATCCATCAAAGGTAACGTTTACCACAACTTGACACTTGGCGGGTATTAATTTGAGACTCTGACTTCACTTAAACCCTTCTCTGCCGGTCTCTTCCATCTCTGGTGTGTCATTAACTCTCCCCCCCCTCTGAGATTTCTTTTCATCATTTCTTTTGTCTGCAACACTGAACCCCCTTTCTTCTTCCATCAATCTTCTATGAGCATTTCTCCTGGTGGGGAATAAATCTTGCATGCCCCGAGTCTTTTGGATTTATCGACCTGGGCGCCAGATGTATCTGACTTTTGTCTGGCACAGCAGCAGCATGGGTGTGAAAAGTTAGAGAGAAACTTTCTGTTGGTGGGACTTTTTCTTTTTTTTTTTTTTTGGGAAAAAGTGGTAAAGAGTGTCTGCATGGATGTGCGATGCACGGTCCCGGTGTCGGTTGCCTATATAGTGTGTGTTTGCAGGGGAGGACTCGTGAGACGCGAGTGGGTTGTGTGAAATGACTCTCAGAAATCAAGTGCCATTTTAAAATGAAATAATTTTAACAGGAGTTCAAACCCAAAAAAAAGGATGATAAATAAATATATAAATAAAGTGGAAGAAATTACAATTTTTTTGGATTGTTTATATTTTGCAGCATAATATTCCCGAGCAAATCCAGACCGAAACCATTTGTAAAAAAAATTTAAAAAAAAAAATAACGAGCGAGAACATTTCCTGTGATTGACTTGAAATTTTCCCGAGATCCGGCCGGACTAAGATCGCAGTCAGTTTCCTTAAAAATAGTATTAATAGTATTACTGCGCTGATGCTTGAGCTGCCCCAGATCAGGTTAGGCACCAAGTTAGGCTATGCAGTGTGTGTGTGTGTGTGTGTGTGTGTGTACGTATGTGCATGTCTTTGTCTTAAAAAAAAAAAAAACTAACCCAAGCTTACTGCTCTGTATATTTCCTGTGCATCTTGTATTTGCAAGTGTTATTTGCAGCGCTTATGTCCTCTATTGTAAGTCGCTTTGGATAAAAGCGTCTGCCTAATGTAACGTAATATTAAAGTTTTAGCTTTTAAATTCAGAAAAACATTCAATTTTGAGCGGTAATAGTGGGGGTCGGAAGTCTGGCACTTTTCTGTTTGGGGTCAGGAGCGGGAAAGCTAGAGAAGCCCTGCTGGTCCTTCAGCCAGAATCCGATGATCTGCAGGAAAGGAGCTGACCTCCGCCGGCGTATCGATCAGGTCAACCGCGGAGCGAAGGTCGACGTCACGGCGATTTATTCCTTTCCTCGCTGCAGGTCAGCAGGTGATCGAGGAGCAGCGGCGGCGTCTGGCCGAGCTCAAGCAAAGAGCGGCGGCTGAAGCTCAGTGCCAGTGGGAGGCTCTGCACGGCTCGCAGACCCACCTCATCGCATCCTCGCCTCCCTCGCTGTCCTACTCGCCCATCCTGGCCTACGGCCCGGCGCTCTCCCTCGGCTCGGCGGCCGCTCCTCTGGTCCAGCACTCCATCCTGCACCACCAGCCCCCGTCGTCCGGAGAGCAGCCCTTCGACACCCTGAGCCTGGAGAGCTCGGACAGCATGGACACCTGCGTTTCTACCGGGAACAACTCGGCCTGCTCGCCGGACAACATGTTCAGGTATCGCGGAGACAGTCGCCGTCACGCCGAACAAAGAGTTTCCACAAACATTTAATTTCTCTGTCAAGCCCTTTAGCAACTCTAAAGAGCATCAAATCAAAGCTGCTGATTTTGACTTATATCCTGAGGCGCTGTTCTAATCCTTAGGTTGTTTATATTAAATCTCAGTGCAGAATATTAAATGCAGAAATAAGGAATCAAACAGAATTTTTCAGCAAAATGAGAAATATTTCATTTTCATTTTTACTCAAAGATGCCTGAATGTTTTCCCCGGACATTGAAATAAAACAAACCGCACCCAAAAGCGCCGACCTTGAACGATATGTACTGAATTTTTTATTAAAAAGAGATATGTAAGTTAGTGAGTAAATTTAATAAATAGTCGTATTTATTATTATTATGATCTTTTTTTAAACTATCTTCCACTTTGTGTTTCGAACTCAAGCCATTGAGCCCAATGAGCCAATGCAAAGTGATGTCAGTGCAATACATGCTAAGTAACCTAGCGTATCTATTCATCCTTCATAACTTTGCACTGAAGCGGGATCTGTCTTTCTCGCGTTCTCTCAAAAAACAAGTCCTTAATAATACATTTGTTTGGATCCGCGTTGCTTAACCTGGCCATCTAAAAAACATCACAACAAAACTGCAATACCTGGAGGGCTAAAGTCCAGAGCCCTCGTCGAGAAAGGGCTTCTTATTTATTGTACGCGGTTTCAACATGTTTTTATCGGTCAGCTCCACGTAAACACTCCAAATGAAATCTCAGGTGTGATTCGGTGCAGAAGATGAAATCTCAAGTATAGTATTTTAACGAAATGTTACTAACTACTTTCATCACGCATGCTACGGCGTTCGGTGTTCCGCTCATACGAGGGCTCGCTTTTAAACTGTCCTCGGATTCTATTGCGTAATCTCTGCTTGTAGTGCCAGCATTTGAACAGCCCATATTGAATACCTGACACTTGCAATTTATGGTTTAAAAAACTGATTTCTTTTATTAGGGGGGAGTAGAATTCCTTGTTTTTTTTTTTTTTAATTTTTTTTTATACATTGGCCTCCCGCCTTGATACCCCTCCTCCGTCTAAAACCGCACACAGATCCACCCGGACTTCCCAGCATGCTTTCTCAGCAACAACCGGCCGAAGCTCTATCAGGGACGTCCGCTCAGTTTGGATGAAAGGAAGGAAGGAAAAAAAAAAAAAAACATCTTCAAATTAGTCGTATATATTTCCCTTTTTACTACAGCTACTACAGTTTTGCCGTGTAAGTGTCTCCTCCAGTCGGCCTTTGATCGGCCTTTACGATTCCTACAAAAGAGAAATTCCATGTAGCAGCTTAAAAACGTCTCGCTGACTGTGTTTTTTCTCTTTTCTGTTCTTTAGGCATATTTTCAAAGTTATTACTTATTTTTAAGTCGTTTCTGGTCGCCTCTTATTTATCCATTGCTTATGATCGGCACGTATAATATCCAGATAATTTATCACCGCGGTGAAGTTAATGCCTTGTCTTAAAATACCTCATTTCAAATTAAATACCGCTCGCTTATACAGTTGTTGGGAGACAGACGAATAAGAAATGGAATAAAATAGACAGTGAAACTCCTGGTGTCTGCATGGGATCTGTGGTTTCCTCCCTCCGTCCAAAAACATATGAGACCCTAAATCACCACAACGTGAATGGTTGTTTGTCTCTGTAGACCTTGAGGCGTTATTTTAATGCAAGTTAGAAGTACCATTTCCTAAGTTACTCATCTCAACTTAAACACCTCAGTCATTCAAGAACATAATTATAGTCCAGAAAAGTGACAAAAATGATACTATTTAAAAAAAAAAAAAACATACATATATTGAGAACAAACCCCAAAATGACAAGCAAAACTGTTTATTTTTCACAGGTGATTACAGTGTTCGACGGCTTTTCTCCTTTTTTCGCCCTTTGTCCGATTTCACTTTTAATATAACAGCTTTCCTTTTTTCTTGGTCTTGCAAGAGTCCGCCTTACATTCGGGAGACATGTTTAAGGGTAAAAAAAAAAAAAAAAAATCACAAAAATATGCAAACACAAAAGTAAGAGCACACACACACACACACGTCAACAAAGAGTGCGTACTACGACCCAAGCGACGCCGCATAACAGCACCACAAACAATTTCCCCCTTGATGCTTGAAGTTTATGTTGTGCTGCGTCAAGTCAAAATTTTGAATTGTTTATGTGCTCACCGCCTTAAAGTCAAAGTAAAGGATGACGCAGGCGGTGGTATATATAGTGAATGAACAAATTAAATAATGTGTTTATATGTTTGTGCGTGTGGGAGGGGCGGGGTATATGTGTGCATTTTCCATTCAGGACGAACTATTTACCGTATTTAATATATATTATACATTGTGCTGAACAAACAGAAATGCGGTGCAAGGCAAAATAAAAGCAGACAACGGTCTAAAATATAACTCTGTTGGAGATCACTGGTGACGCTGCTCTGTTGTGTTTTTACGCCAGCCTCGGAGCAGTGGACGGGCTGAAGATCGAAGAGATGGAGAAAAAGCTGAAGGAAGCGCAGATGGAAAAAGCCAGACTTATTGAATGTCGGGTACGTCTTCGACTTCAAAAGGGGGGGGGGGGGGGGTTTACACAGCGTAAGAACTCAATTATCCGGACTCGGACTCAATGATTGATGAGTCCTCGCAGGAACCGAAGTCGATAACTGAATATAGAAAATGTTTCACCGCGGCAATTGGACCCTTTCCTTCATTTTTATTGGTTTCTCTATCAGCTGTCTTGATCTATCGGCGCTCTGACGGGGAGACCCAGACCCAATGGATGCACAGTATATAAATATATTAGCGCGTCTCCTTCTGTATTTGCCGAAAGCCTGGGAAAAAAGAAATGTACATGAATGTATGGACCAAAGGCTGCGCTCCCTTCGCGCCCCCACGTAGATCAAAAACCGGTGTAATGAAAGGCTCTCGTGCAGGATCGGGAGAGTCTGGCTCGCCATCAGTTGCTGGAGGAGGAGCGACGGAGGAGGGAGGAGGCGGAGCGAAGACTGCAGGATGAAACTTTCCACCGGCAGCAGCTCGTGGAGAAGGAGGTCAAGATGAGGGCCAAGAACTTCTCCCAGGTCAGCGGAACGAGACGTAATCCGGTGTGCGGGTGTGAAATGACCTGGCGGAGCTTTACGAAAATCGACTTTTGAAGTTTCCTGGTCCGGCGGTCCCGGTGGCTAATATCCGTGCAGATGTTCATATCACTACACTGGAATTCGAGACCAGGATTCCTGGACTTCTCTGCGTATTTTTAAAAGCGTCCACATCCCACCACATCATCCCTGTGGACCGCAGCCATGAAACACTTAAATACGTTTGAAATATCCAAATTTATGTGGCAAAAATTCATCGGTGGCATGTATATAGACCGGCTAATACCTGACCCGGAGACGCAACTAGGACCGGATGGCAGAGAAAATCAATATCCTGATTTTCAGAAGTCAATAAGTCCACTTATTCAGTTAATTTCCAGTGTATTAGAAAAGTGGTTTTACAGTTTATATCAAAAAAAACACCAAATCTGGCATGTCGAACTTGCACAACGCAAACACTTGAATAGGAAAGCAACTTGTCCGGTCATTTCATGCTGAGGTTTGGACCAAATCACTGTCATTTCAGGGTCACGTTTCCTTATTTTAACAGCTCGAAGTCAGAAACACCTCTGTTCGACAATCGAAAGCTTTCAGACGCCAAACAGGATTTGAACCATTTCAAGGCTGCAATCAAAACATTAAAATTCAACTTTTAAAAGGGGCTGGCGATTGTTCATCACCATCCTATATTTTTCCATAACAATGCTTTTTAAACTAGTACCTGGTTATATCAGGAACCTTTGGCTCGTGAGCCATATATGGCTCTTCTGGTGATGCCATATGGCTCCCAGACAATTTTGAGTTGAAAAAGAAAAAATCAGTTTGGAACTGATTTTAAAATACTTGTGATATTTCTTCGTAATAATCTTAGGGTTAGATGGAGAAAGTTGATTTGCTGTGGCGACCTTCTGAAGGGAAAAGACGAAAGAAGAAGAAGATTTCTTCATAATACTGCGTCGTTTTAAAGTAAACAGAAATTAGTTTTGAAGATAAATTTCATTGGTCACCCGTCGGTCGGGTTGGGAACCATCGGCTTCCGAGCACGTCCGGGTCATTTTAAAGGTGAAGAAATTAATTTTATCAAATAGCCAACTACTTTATCTGCATCAACCCTCGTAACGGAAAAGATGGCGACAAAAAAAAAAGACGACGATTACCGTGCGTTCCAGGATGCTATGATAAAATTGCATCGATGAAACGGTCAAATATAAAGCGGCACTTCGAACAAATCCATGCAGCACCGGAGGTCGCATTAAAAGTAAGAAGTATTCCATTTTTAAAAATACTATATGGCTCTGGATGAAACATGTCAAGAAATATTTGGCTTTTGTGGCTCTCCCAGTCAAAAAGGTTCCCGACTCCTGCTCTAACCTCTCCACTCGTGTTCCCGAGAGCGTTTGCGTGCACGTGCGACGCATGTTTCAAAGCAGCAATGTGTGTCCACGCAGGCTCGGCCCATGACTCGCTACCTGCCCATCAGGAAGGAGGAGTTCGACCTGCGAACCCACGTGGAGACATCGGGCCACAGCATCGAAACCTGCTACCACATCATCCTGACTGAGAAGATGTGCAAGGGCTATCTGGTCAAGATGGGGGGCAAGATCAAGTCTTGGAAGAAACGCTGGTTCCTCTTCGACCGGCTTAAGAGGACCTTCTCCTACTACGTGGGTAAGAAGGAACACGGGCCGCCCGCATTGTTTTGATTTATTGTAATAAAAGGAATAAAAACACCATCACCAGTATTTATATCAGAAGTTTAAAATTGGATGTCCTTACATCGACGCCCTGTTTATATTCTATTAAATGTCAACATTTAAACTACTTTGGTGTGCAGCTGGGAACAGTAGCTACAACACACACGCTTCCTCACACTCTTAAAATCTTCCTTTCCGACATCTATCTCCTAACCTTCTCCTCCGCATCGTCTTCTCTCACACCAACTAACATCACGTCCTTCACCTCGGCGTCCGTCTGCCAACACGTTCACTCTTCCTCCTCCTCTGCACGTGTCCAAACCATCTCGATCTGACTTTGTCTCCAAAACATCTGCTTTCCCTCTGATGGACTTCCTCCTGATCCAATCCATCCTGGTCACTCGAGAGAGAACGTGAACATCTTCATCCCTGCAACTTCAGCTCTACCAGGACTTCACTGGTCTCACCACTCTCTTGCACACTTTACCTTTTATTCAAATTTGAAATACTGATCTTTAAAGTTTTCTTGTCACTTAGAGGATATTAGACTTGTTATCCTGACAAGCGCAAACAAACATAGTTTATTTGGTCACATTTAGAGATAATAAACTTGTTTAATTCCAATGAAAACAAATTGTCAAGTCGAAGTCAGTTTATTTATGTGGAGCTGAATTGTAAAACAGTTGTCACGTCACGCTTTACACCGCACTCTTTAAAACAATTTATGAACCCAAGATTCGCCCGTGAGCGAGGACTCGGCGAGCGGAAAAAACTACCTTTTAGATTTTACCTTTTCGGTCTCGCAGAGAAAGAAAGCGAGACATAAAATAAATATAAAACAATGTCGACTGAGAGATCGGGTCCGCTGGTTCGAGATCTGCCATTTTGACCTATCGTTTACGAATGTCGCACGGAAAACAGTTGGCGTGCCGACGGATGCCGAAGTGGTAAAGTTAGCCGCAAAAGCTTCGGATGATTGGCAGCGAGACCACGTGTCCTCCGGACCTCCGGCAGCAGTGCGAACGGGCGCGGGAGGTGGGGTCGGGGGAGGCGTGCGCGTCGACGCGAGCACGCGCGGCGGCGTAATTTGCCACGGCGCTGCGAGCTCTGGGACACTCGCTCACCATCGGCCCTTTGAAGTCGTCAGAAGGTTCCGCTTAAAGCTGCTTAAAGCGCACCTTGTTGAAAGGCGGGGCGGCGGGGAGGCGCTCCCGCATCCCTTTTTTGCCATAGTTAAAATGCGCTCGGCGCGGCGCGGCGCTCTCCGAGGAGGCCGATTCGAGATGCGGCGCTCGCCCCGCGTCTCTTGACCTTGAACGGCGAGTAACAAGAGCAGAGGAGCGCGAGTCGGGACGGCTTTCTAATTCCTGCTAATCACCGCGACGCACAGCTGGATCCAGCCTCCGTCGACTGAGATGCAGATGCAGGGCTATTTGAATGCTAAACAGGTCATTAGCAGATAATAGCGGCGTATTAAAGGGAAAAGTGTTATTCCTCGAAATGAAGTGCTACATCTCTACCTTCTACTCTTGAAGTTGGCTCGTGAGTGTTTGTGCCTGGAGGTAGAGAGGGGCTGTTGAGTTCCCCCACCGGTTCCTTGCTGCGGTTCTGCAGTGGCTGATGAAACAAACTGCAATGATGTACCACACCAGCGTAAGAACACAAGTCAAGTCTGAAAACACAATGAGCCGCCGCTGCTTTTGGACAAAAAGAAAAAAAAAAAAAAAAGGGGGTGTGGGGGTGGGGGGGTTGGGACGGGGAGGAGAGGGAGGGGGTTGCCGTGGTTGTCATTTCCCATCCAGTCATCGCATATGATAAATTGGTCACGATCAAAGTTTTGACTCCTCTTGTTTTTTTTTTGTTTTTTTTAATGGCCTGGCTGTCGTGCCGCTCAAGGTGAGGCGGCGGGGGAAGTCTGCCGCCATCGGCGCACGTCTTCGCCTTTCACACTCTCTTACCCTCTCCCTCTTTCTCCCGCAGACAAACACGAGACCAAGCTGAAGGGCGTGATCTACTTCCAGGCGATAGAAGAGGTCTACTACGACCACCTGCGCAGCGCCACAAAGGTTGGCTCGGTTTCGCCCCCCCGACCCTGAACATCCCGCCCTCCTCGGTCCTCTGCTCCCGCACACCCGCGTTTCCTCCCTCTTTAATATTCCTGCTTTGATGCTTTTTTTTTTTTCTTTTTAAACGTGAATTCTGATTCCTGCGTCTATCCTCATCTGAACCCCCGAGTGCCCTCCGTGAGAAGGCGTGCACGCCCAGAACTGAAATTGATCTTGTCGCCGCATCATTGCGATAACTGATGGGGTTCGCCGTCTCAGCTCTGGCATAGTATCATTTGTCAATTTTTTTTTTTTTTTTTAGAAAATTCTTTTTTGTAACTTCATCATTCAGTTCAAGATGATCTACCATTTTTTTATTTTTTAAAAATTTGGGGATAGGGTCTTGTTTTTCTCCTTATTTAATTTTTTTTAGTTTCTATTTTTTTTTTTTTTTTTTTTTTTTTACGTAATTGTATATATATGTAGGCTTACGTATATTGCCTTTCCTGGAAATTTATGGTTGCTTTTAAGGATTTTCAAAAATGTTTTCATTTCTTTTTTTTTTTTTTCAGGTATCCTCTTGTGTTCCTTTGGTAATGCCTTCAGTATACATTTACGCCCCCACCCCCCAAATAATTTCCTGTGGATTTTCAAAATCTCCCAACAGTATACTGATAGCATGTTCCCATGTTTGTTTGTTTTTATTGCTTGCTTTGGGTTTTTAGGGGGATTTTTTTGGAAGATGAAACCAACTTTCAAAAGAGAAAAAGGCACAGTAAAATGATGTATCACAAAAATCCACTACAGATTGCTGAGTCTATATATTGAGTGATTCCTCCAAACCTATGTAATTTACAGTTTACTCACATAGATCAAGAACAGATGATACGAAAAAAATAAGAAAAGAAAACAAGATACAGTTTATGAGCTGTACACTCATGCTTAGAGCTCCAACATTAGTGTCATTCCTCTTATCTCCAAAATCAAACTCTACTGCCGCTTCTTCAGGCGCTGTGCATGCACGTATGTATGTGCATGTGTGTGTGCATGTGTGTGTGTGTGTGTGTGTGCGTGCTCAAGTGTGTGACAACAACACACACCATGATGAGTAAAATCAGTGAAAACAGGAGAGGAGGTGCGTTAGAAAACCTCATTCACTGTCAGCCATGTACTCTAAACAATTTTGCGTTAATAATATATATATAAATATTCTATATTTTAATCATGTCTTTTAATTTTGACATAAATTCTCCTGCTTTTCAGCTGATTTTTCTAACTTCTTTTGCTCTCATTTGCATGTCTTCCAAAAAACCGTTCCTGTCTCGACAGTAAATGTAGTTAGAAATATGTCATTTCAATGATTCCTGACTGTGGAAGCAATTTTTTTAACAAATCAAACACTATTCGATCGATTGATTGATTTGATATCGGTCAAACAAATGAGTTAAGCCAGTGTCTCCGTCTCTCCTCCCACGGCCTGCAGAGTCCAAACCCCTCGCTGACGTTTTGCGTAAAGACCCACGACCGTCTCTACTACATGGTGGCGCCCTCCGCCGAGGCCATGAGGATCTGGATGGACGTCATCGTCACGGGAGCAGAAGGGTACACGCAGTTCATGAACTGAGAACGGGTGGGATGAACGGAGGGAGGGTGTTTCGGCTCGGACCCTCCTCCTCCTCCTCCTCCTCCTCCTCCTCCTCACAGACTCCGCAGGCCAACCTCTCCACGTACGCTCTGCTCCTTTGTTACATTTCCTTTTTTTGTTTAATCTTATAACTTGATTTGATTGTCGATGTCCTCACGGCCACATTTCTATGAGTCCGGATTAAAAGGAAAATGTAAGAGAAAAAAAAAAAAAAAAAAAAAAGGGAGCCTTCGGACACACACACACATACGTGTACACACACACACTCACACCGCTGTATATAAACCAAATCTGACAGACTTTAAAGAAGCCTTTCTATATTTGCCAAATGGAGATCTTGTATTACTGCTAGATGAACCTTTTGTATTATTTTTTTCCCATTTTTTATTATCATTATTATTATTATTATTATTATTACATTGAGAAAATTGCCAAATGACAATAACGCCGACATTTAACGCTCGAGTGTCACGACCCGGATACGAGAGCCCGAGAGGACAGAGTTTATCCATCTTTCTGGGAAAACGTGGAGTCTGAGGAATATTAGACCCCAAGGAAAGCACTGCATCCATCCTCCAGTCACTTCGCCAAACACACACACACACACACACACTCTCCCCGTCACGTCACATGTAGGTTTACCAAAGTTACCTGAAGGTGTTTTTTGACCCGCCGCAGCTCAGGATCTCATTCAGCTCATTCTCTCGCAGGGGTTCTTACTAAACTAGTAGCTTTTGAAATGCATTGCAGCAAAGGTGCGTACGGAGGCTGCTGCTCCCAGCCTTAGTATGAGAAGAAAAAAGAGGCCTTTAGACAGCAGGGAATCAGAAACCTCACGCTAAGACTTATTTTACGGTAAAGAGTAAATACATCAACTGGAGTCTCTCAGTTCTCCCACGGAAAGAAGGGTACCATTAAAAGAGCTGGGTTGGAAACCCGAAGTTAGTGGTTACATGACAAAGAGAAAGCAAACCGCAGCAGATCATTCAAAAAGAAAATATTAAGACCAATGAACACAGAAGAGGCTTTTATATGTGGGGTTATTATCACAAGGAAGAATCTGTAAACCCTCTAACATCGTTGAGCTAATTCTGTATGAAAATGGCATGCGATTCATACTAACGTTCAATTTTTAAATACATTTTAAACCGTTTGCCACAATCGGCAGGAATATTGTCAAATGACAAACCAATAGGGGGAATATATTTGCGTTTCCTGCAAAGAAGCTAATTCCTCGTCAAACAAAATAGCAGTAACGTCAACTAACTAGGAACAAAATGTTAGCTTCTAGTAAAACATTAGCTGACTGTAGCTATTCCGTATCATGTAGCTAAGTTATATTTTTAACAAAACAAACACTGCGCTTTCCTAGTTAGGGATTGTTTGCTCTGTCTATTTCCCAGGTTTAGGAGTGGCCTCACATCCCAATTGCCCCAAGATAACAATAAATATAGCTTAGCGTCAGACCTTAGTCAGTAGAAATGACATCATAATCAGTCAGTTCAAGTTTAGAAAATGGTCTCATTTTTATAATAACAAACACCAAACTCTTAGCAGAAAGTGACTCACTTACTGTTTTGATTTTGATCTCTCCTCTATGTATTAGCTTCTCAGCATTTTTCCTCAAGGTAAAGGAACCCCACAATCTTTCCTGTAGGCTTAATATAAAGCAACAACTTAAAATCACTTATTTAGATTAGCATAGCCTATTTGAAGTTAAGTTTCCTTATGTGTTAAACCGTAAAACAAATTTATCATGATGGTTCATGTTTGGTCTCAGTCCGGCTTGATTAAGCTAACTATCAACTTATCAGATTATCAGGTCGAAAGGTCAACATCCCAAAAAGCGAAAATACGATATTCTATATTTTTTTAAACACACGATTTCTCCTATTCGCCTTTTGTTGCTTGTCCTATGCAGAGATTAAATTATTTCAGGCAACAAACCATAGCGGCCAGGTTCTCACTATGAAAATGGTAAAATATTACTGTGTCTGTGGGATGAGTTGCTAACTTAAGGTACGTCTTGCGTACTATTAATATTTTTTTTAAAGTAAGCACAAAATAGAAGCAGTTTGTTTTTGTTTTCTTTTTTTGTTTTTTTTGCCAAGTAGCCTTTAGCTAGCTTGTCGCTACTTCACTGGCGGGGAGCAATGCCTGGTCAATGCCAGGCTACAAAGCGAAAGGCGCCAATGGTGAGGAAATTTCAAAAGAAAAGAAAACACGGCCCGATGCAACTCATGTGCCTTGACCCGCAGCCGTCGTCCAGCGTCCTTGATGGGGGGAAATCTGTTTTTTTTCACCAACACAGTTCGGTTTTCACCAGGCCAGGATACATTATGGTGTCTTTTACGGGGTTGTAGGCCACACTCAACTTCTCTCCAATGATGTATTTATCAAAAATGATATAAAAAAACAATCAATTCATTTAGATAGAGCTCTTTCTCAGGGTGTAAAACCACACTGTTATTGTACCTGGGTGTTTTTTTTTTTTTTGTTTTCTTTTTCCCCAAACATTTTATTGATTGTTCTAACAGGCAGCGTGCTAGTTGAAGATATAACCAATCTACACATCAGTATCCGAGTCTTTTCTTTTCACATTTTATGTCTAAATAAAGAAATAACATTACTAAATCTTCTTTAAAGTAAATAGCAGCGGCGCAGTGGTTAAGGCTACCGCCATGCAAGGTCTTTGGTTCGATCCCGACAGGGGACCTTTCTGGTTGCGTATTCTCTCCATGTGTCTGCCTGGGTTTTCCTCCCAATCTGAAAACATGCCTTAGAATAATTGGGGACCTTAAATTGCCCAGACTTTTGAATCAGAGGGTGAATTCATACGTCTGTTTAACGTACGAATAAGAGAAGGAACGGTTGTGTGTCCTTATATGTGGCCAAGCAATCGACCGGCGACCGATCCGGGGCCGAACCCCACCTCTCGCCCAATGACAGCCCCCTCCCGTGACCCCGAGTGCAGGGTAAGCGCTGTATATACAATGAATGAATGATTGAAAAGAAAATGGCCTTGGAATGTGGCTGTGCTACTCCAGAGAAACTACCCATTTTGGGTCTGCGGCAAATCTGGGGCAGAGGCGGAGATTGAATTAAAAAGTCAAGTTTCGACGGATTCCCAAGAAGATACCGCAAATTGACTTTTTCATCTTCCCGTCATTAAAGTAGCGATGGTAAACAGCCGAAATGTAGACTTCTAGTAATCGTACATGCGTTATGTTTCAACAAATACATTCCCTCCACGCTGTCAGTTTGGTTCTGCTGTTAGTCCCCACTGTGACTTTTTTCCCCAGGCCTGCGTCTGTGAAAAGAGATCCACGGCTTTAGCGGCACGGCAGAACCCTGATGCCCTTCTATCCGTGTCCGTGGTAACGCCGTTGATCTACTGATCTAGCTCGAATGTGACGCTCCTTTGTCGTGAACAGATGTCGAAAGGAGCAGAAACTATTGCTGGTTTCATGTGTCGGTAAAGTAATAATTTATAGTCGTGGTGCCTGAGATAGTGACAGATTTAAAGTTAGAGGGAAAACAAAAAGAGAAAAAAAAAAAACTAAAGACCTTAATATATTATGTCTCCCTTGCCTTTTATTCTCTGCACAGTTAAAATGTGCAAACCAAACTTCGACACTGGCAAGGCTGTTATAAATATAGTTGTTATCTATCCATATATAAAAAGCAAAAAAAAAAAAAAAAAAACAACTAAATATTCTGTAAAGAGAATGCCTGAATGAAAAAAAATATTGAAAAGAGACAGTATTGTAAGAAAAGTACAATTTTTACTTGTTTTTGTCATTTGAAAAAAAGTTTATTTTCATTCAGTGTTACATTTCAAATTGTACGGTAGTGATGTACCAATCTACCTTTCTTTAAACTGGTAACAAACACACACACACACACACACACACACACACACACAGTAGTCTGCCGCGCACTCACGATACTGTCTTTTCTCGAAAATAGATGCTCTTTCACTCACAGACACGTGCACACACACTCACAAACACACACACACAGTCATTACTCTGACCATATTGTTATCGGTACCCTTGTATGTCTCATGTGTCACTTTCATGTATGAACAATATGGATTTTGTCAAATCTATTAAAAAAAAAAATAAAACCAATTGTCATCTGGTTTTCTAAAAACTTATGTGAGTTAAAGAAGGAAGAGAAAGGGGTTCCAGTGTTGAGGATGCCCAATGGTGGAAAAAAAAAAAACATGAAAAAAACAGGAAGTAGTATTACACAAAATGTCGGTCACATTATAAATCAGTGAAAAAGTAATACCAGGATAGAAAGTTACAAAAAACAAGGAAAACCCAAAAACCAACAACTAGATGTTTTTTTTTTTTTTCTTTTATTCTCCTGGGTTGGAACGTCATCCCATTATTTATTTACAGCTCGTTGAAGCTGTCACCTGGAAAAAAAAAAAAAAAAAATTATAAAACCAACGATTTTAATCAATTGATCCAACCCTTAATACCATAAATAATTTTAATTCATGTCAGATTAGATATGATTATTCTTTATAAGTCCCACAGAGGGGAAATCCAGGATTCGTACTTTTCTTTGTTTATTAACTTAAGTGTATTTTCTTGATTGTTTTTAGTAATGCAGTACTTGTGGTTAATGCAAGCCAGGAGTTTTCACGTACCCTCCGCACAGGGGGAGGTGTACTCAGTCATGGCCTCGTCACCTGCAACGACAACAAAACACACACTTTAAATCAAAGAGACACCGCAAATATAAGAGATTAGCATTAAACATGAGTATATGAGTTAAAATTTTGCCATCTCGTTCTCGTATCATGAAGTGCAATAAGTTCCTAAATCTTTACACGTCTCCCGGCCAAAGATTAAGACGCGTCAAAAATCGAACCCTTTGCCATATCCATATAAAACATCTAAAATGGGCCAAAATTAGACATTTATTAAAACCCACTTCATTTGATTTGCACTGTAATTCGTGCTAAACTGACAGATACTTTACAGTCCGCCGGGATTTTAATAGCAATCCCAGACCACAGCGCCCTCCTCAACTTGTTCAGCATCTAAATGGCGTTTCCATCCAGCGGTCGCCATCAGAAGCGATCGGACAGGAACCGCATGCTGTTTATCTTTTAAACCCTGGTCTTGTAACAACTTTATCCAATGCTTGTGCTGCTCAGACAGAGGGCTACATTCGGTCCCTGGTGTCTCCTCAAAACAGAACGAGAGGCGGCGCTTTAGGTTACCGAGCTCCTCCTCTGTCGGACCGTCTTCAAATCTCCAGCAGGGGAAGGGACATCAATTACAGGTTTAGAACATAACTTTTTGAGAAAGCTTAAACTTGGGGCTTCGCCGTGAGGCGTGCTGCCATAGGCCTTCTTTACTTATGGATATCTCATCATGCACATCTTTCATTCCTGCCACCTTTCCATCCTGTCTGCGCTCACGTCCCTTCATCGATGCATGATCGCATCTTCTTCTCCCGAGTCCCTGGGCTCTCTTATTTTGACGGGGTTTGACGGACCATAGCTTGATCTACTAAAGTGTCCACCATTTTTATCAACCTTGCGAATATTAAAGCTATTATTGTATCATTTTAGCCATTAGCATGCAACTTTTACCCGATCTGTCCCTCCCAACCCTCAACCCTCTCTCACACTCTTGCTTTCTCTCTCCACGTATCCTCTATTTTCCAACTCTTCTTTTCGACCCGGCCGGTCGAGACAGCGGGCCGGCGACATTGGACGCAGATCTGTCTGAAGATCTGTCCGAAGATCTGTCGCCGAGCGCTTGCTAATAGGGGAACGTTGGGTTTCTGTAGATCATTTTAAAGGGCCTGGTCCAGACACGCTTTACAAAACAGGCGGCAGCTGGGTTGTCATTCGCCGTGATATAAATAAAATGTGATTTTAATACATCAAACCGGACAGCTAGCTGGATTGGCACGACAACGGAAGGGATATACAGACGTTGGTGAAATATACCTGAAGAGAGGAAGCTAGAAACCATACACTATTTGTCTTAACGGTCTAAGGGCGGATCGGAACAACATCTCTTTTGGTTTCCTTGATCCGCTCCGGATCGAACATCCACCGTTCGGGAAGTAAAGGGCGAAGGAAGCTCTTACTGGTCTGGTAGTAATCATAGACTTTGACCACGGCGGGTTTCAGGTTCCTGACGGAGACCTCCTGCTCCAGAGTCACACCGTAGATCACCGTTTCGCTCTTCTTCAGCTGCATTGACACAAGCGTTACTTCACAGAGGCAAAAACGTTGTCCTACTCATGAAATCCTGCAAGTAGACACTAATTTTGAGGAATAAAATTAAATTCATGGGGCTGCGAACTTGAAAGATCGATTATAATACGCTCCGTGGGTGAAATTGTCGTATCCAAATTCCGATCATGAATGTGTTTTAAAAACATCATGATGGTTATTTGAGCAACCGACCCCGTCCAAGTAGATGTTGACGAATCCCTCATCCACGTCCACGCGCTTGACGGTGTGGTCGTTCCTCAGCTGTGGGGCAATAAAAGGGAGGAAAAAGGTTAAAAACGCGGCTTTCGCGTCTGAACCCTTGAATCCCGGCCCAGGCGGCTCACCAGACTGAGGGAGCGCTCCTGCATCACGTGACCAGACAGGAGTTTGATGTTGATGATGACCATGTTGGTTTCATCTCTTTGGCCCTGGTACCTGTGGACACGCAACAACAACACACACACACACACATTTGCCTAACAGAGACTGCAAGATGATCTTGGACGAATTTTCAATTCCAGATACTTATGGTCAACATGGAAAATAAATCTAAAAACCCATTTTTGGCATATATACATACATAAATACAAATACGTGCATACAAATTTTATACTCTCACACACATATATACACAGATTTATATGCATACACATACATACATACATAATGCATATATGTATAAGTGTATATATATATGTATACATTTATGTATGTATATTTAAAGGGCTTGCTTCACTCCTGTTTTTCTTAAACTAAAATACATAAAATAATGATCAGAATTGTAATTGGCCCCAGACGACAATGTTTTTTTGAATTGAATTAATAATAACAATAATACAAATCCAACGCTGTGTATCTCAAAAAGATTCCCGTAATAGAAAATGATTGTAGAATAGGAATAGAACAGTTTATAACGGTCTGGTCATCCGATTCATTCATTTCTGAAACAATAAGGGGATTTCTCTTTGATAAAAATATTATCATCATATTTTATTTGCGCCTTGCTTTCATAAACATGCGCCCATTTTTCGGAAAACTCTGCCAAAACCCGGCGAGGCATGAAGCAACTTTTTCAATCTCCGCTGTGGATTCGGAGGCTTCGTCTTTTTCCCCACTTAGCGCTTTTAAGCTTTTGCAGTTTTATTGTTTCTGTTGCATCACGTTCGGTATTTTCCTTTTCCAACCGCTTTTGCCGGCTGACGTACACCCACCCCACCCCCGTCTGTTTTGTATACCACTTTGTGACACTACAATTAACCATTTAAGATTCTGTCATGGCATGTGCGCCCAGTACCTGACTTGCACAAAGAGGATGAGCTGCGGACTGCTGCTGTTGCACTTGGCCATGGTATGGGTGGAGATATTGAAGGCTGAGAAGTCGGGAGGAGGTGGGATATTGTAATGCATGGAGATCTGTGACACACACACACACACACACACACACACACACAACCACACACACAAACATACACAGTGAGCCACTGCAGATGAGCGGTGGACTGCATGGATCCCAAACAACATAATTTGATTCTGTAAAATCTAATACGACATACAGTATATACATATATATATATATATATATATATATGTGTGTGTGTATAAATATATATATATACACACATGTATATATATATATATATAAATGCACATATATATATGTATGTGTGTGTATATGTATGTATCTATGTATGTATGTGAATATATATATGTATGTATATATATAGATACATATATATTCATATTTACATATGAATATATATATATATGTGTGTATTTATTTACATATATGTATACCCATATATACATACACATATGTGTACACATATATATGTGTGGTTGCATATATATACATATATGTTGTGTGTATATATAAGAAGAAAAACTTTATTTATCCCAAAGGAAAATTGAAGGAAATTGTTGTATTTCGTGTGTGTATACATATATGTACACACACACACACACACACATACATATATATATATGTACACACACACATATACGGACGTGTATGTACATAGTGTGTATGTATACATACAAACATAGCTAAATTTGCATATATACATATATTATAAATATACATTAATATATAAATATACAGACACACATGCAAACATATATATAAACACACACAAACACACACACACATCCAAAGCGTCTTGATGTTTGAGTTATCCATGGTACCTGTGCTAAGACGCAGCTCTGTCCTTCAGCCCTGATGGTGTATTCTCCCGGGACTTCCCTCAGTTTCTCCTCCTGGTAGAGCAGCCGGTTGCTCTGCTCCACTGCAAACTCTTTCTTCAGGCCTCCCGACGACGTAACGGTCACCGTAGTAACGCCCTCCTCGCTGTAGGTGCTGGCGCCATATTTAGCCAGCGCCTGCAGAGCCACTACCGTGTCCTGGGAGGCAGAGATCAGTTAAGAGTCGGGTTAAGAGAAAAAAAAAGAAAAAAAAAAGAAAAAAACGCCCTGCGGTCGGCGTCTCCGACTACCTGGGTGGAGGAGAAACCCCCGTGCGGGTTCTGCTGCTGGGTCAGCCAACGCACGATGCCGGAGGCGTAGTCCAGGTCGAAGCCGGGCAGAGCGGGGCCGGAGAGCAGCGCCAGCAGCACATAGGAGGTCATCTCCACCTCCAGAGAGTCCAGGCCTTTTCTGGAGGCTCCAGCTCTTTCCCAATGACGGGTGCCTTCTGCGGGTCAAAACATGGACCGCTTTCGTCTCAACGTCATCGCCGACGTCCCTTTTTTGGATCATACTTTACATCGTCTTGGGAATTCCAATAATTGCCTTTCTTTTAGCGTCTCAAAAAGGAACCGGTCGATCGCCAGTCGCCGGTCGGTCACAAGGCGATTCACTCATTCAGTCATTCATCCAGACAATCTTAAGAACATGACTGATTTTCACACCTTTACACAGGACGTTAAAAATTGGATTCTGGAGCGCCAAACATGCTCACGCCAACAATGCCAGAGGGGTATTTTGCTATCAGATGTTACCCAGAAGGGTAACATGGCCCCCAGATGACCAATATCACAACAATAGCACAATTCATATTTCATTATATTTCTTATTCTTCCTCCTATCTACTATCATCTATTACTGTTATGTTTTTTACTTGAAACTCTGGCACAACAATTTCCTTCGGGATTAATAAAGTTGTTCTCATCTCATCTCATCTTTCAACTCACAAAATACATATTTTATTGCCTGTTTATATATTGTATAGTTATTTTATCACCTATCTGTATATTTTATATATATTGTCTATTTTATACAGTTTTATATTTGTATTGTCCAGGACTACAGATGGAAATTAGCTATGAGCTATAATCTGGTGCAAACATCTCTGCCTCTGTGCTTAATGTATTTGTACACTGTCCTAATAAACTTCTAAACAAACAAACAAACAATCACAAGTCTTTCCGATCTCCAATTAACCAACGTTTGGACTTTGGGGAACAACCGAAGAACCTGGAGGTACAGGGAGAACTCCGCATAGAAAGGACCCCTCACAATTTTTATTTTGGTGGCGCTATAGAATGTCGGGAGTCGTACCCTGAGTGTTTGACTTCTGATCCAGGTAGGTGAAGAGTTTGAGCCTCATCTCTCGGTCTCCCGCCAGGGTGAAGGTGTAGGCCAGCAGGGCGGTGGTGTAAAGGTTGTCCAGCTGGGCTTCCAGCGCGTTCCTCAGGCAGGCCAGATTTCGCTGTATGTGGGGACGCTGCGGCGATACGCGCAAGGAGAAACGTGAAGGACACGACCCGGCAGCTCCCCTGCCTCGTCACTACGCGCTGTGTCTTCAAAAAGAAATTTGAGAGTAGAAAAAAAAATCACATGCGACACCGAGTTCCCCTCCTGAATCGCAGCTCTGGTCTCTGCGGTAGAATTTTTCTGTTCGCTTCCTACATTATTTATGGAGCGTTAAAGATCCTCTAAACTTCAAAGCATGGGATTCCCGAACCAGTGTTCTTTATAGCCTGCAGTATTTATTGTGACTTATTAAAAAAAAAAAAAAAAAAGGCAAAAGCAAGGTACTGTCCTTTTTCTCCCTTTGCATCCCATGTTTTTTTGTAATAACACTGCAGGGACTGGCGTTGCAAACCAATAAGGGTTGTCCAGAATATGCAAGGTCGTCAGTACAAGTCAAGTATAAATGTTAAAAAATACACAGTATATACATCTCTGTTTGCTTTTCGTCGCATCTTAAATGCATTCAAGCATTTTAAACGAGTTATAACAAGGGCTGGGTGTTAAAAGTGCTAATTCTGATAAATCAGTTGCATGCAGAAAAAAAAAAAAAAAAAACGTGTTGAGAAAATGAAGCGCGTTTTAAATTTCGGGGAAAGATTATACCGATGAAACATGCAGGACGGGGCAGATGAGACGACGCCGATCGAAGGGAAAGTTGAATTTAAGAGACTTAACAAAGCTGTTGTTTTCGTGTCGGGATTCTAATTCAGAAACAAAACGTCCAAGTCGGATAAAATCAACCAATCCACTGGCGAGACGGATCGCCGCGGACTTTCTTCTCTGGTAGAAGGTCAAGGCTATCAAGAGGCGGCGCAGATGGATTCGTCCGGGGAGAATTATATAAACTGCAGTCCGGAAAGACGAATCCAGCACACGAGGACGGACGGGAAGTAAAACAATCATGACGAGGAAACACAAACGCACAAATGCTTGATTTAGAAGCTTAAGCTGGTGCGCACTGGTTCAATCATCAAACAAACTCTTGTCACATATTGATAATTAATTATGATTAATTCATGATTAATTCAGCAAAGCCTCTAAATCAGGGGTATCACACTCATTTTAATATGATGTCAAGAGGGCCGGACCGGTAAAATCATGACCTAGAAGTAACATTAAGTCCAAATGTTTCCTTTGTTTTAGTGTAAAGGAAGTAAACAGATCAATTATAAATTCCTTTATATGTAATGAACCGATCCTCTAAAAAATACATGATGAATTAATATTAAAAATGAATATTAAAAGGCAATTGATGAAATGACACCTTAAAAATATTGTTGAGTTAAAAGAGAAAATCTTGTCACTGTGGGAAAATTATCCACTACAATTTATTAGAAAATGGATCGTAAACATGTATAAGAGGAGGTATAATACTTACAAGGCTCTTATGGTTATTTAATATATTTTTATATATTATATATATTTATATAATATATTTTTACTCTTCCTTCAGCCGAAGGGAATATTCAAATGTTTGTACTTTTTTAAGAACTTCAAACACTTGATAGCTTTAACACTTTATATTTTATTGTATTTCTTATTCTCCCTCCTTCCTACTATTATCTATTATTGTTATGTTTTGCTTGAAACTCTGGCACAACAATTTCCTTCGGGATAAATAAAGTTGTTCTTATCTTATCTTAATCAATCTTTTTAATTTTGCCATTTTTGGGGGGGGGGGGTTTATAGAAATAAGAAAAGAAGAGATCATTTTCACTGGAGGTTTTTTCATCAAAAGATCATTTTCTTTTCAAATTTTGAAGCAAAATATACATTGCAAAGTTACTTTTTCATTTTTTTCCTCGCCTTTTTTTTTTTTTTTTTTTTTTTTTTTGAATCCGACTGCATAAAACCCCCAGATGCATGTGAGGAAAAAACACGCAAAGAAATCAAAGATCTGATTTCTAGATTTGTTCCGAGAGCCACAATTGGCCCTTGGCGAGTCTGAGACCCCTGATCTAAATAATCAGATTCATTTATCCGTCACATCAGACACCTCGGTGCAAACTTCTGTCCGAGAAGCCGTGACGTCACACTCACCGAGGCGTTGCCGTCCAGCTCCAGCATGGCGGCGGTGACGTAGGCGGTCAGAGATACGTCGTCGTTCACGCCTCCCTGAGTGCGGAAAACACACGTGGGAAGATACACATTTTTTTATTCTCAGATCTGGTGCATATTAATAGTTATTCAACCTTCGATAAATAACAGATTAAAATCAAACTAAAAAATTTCATCGGAGTAATATAACAGAGGTCATTGAGCTGTAGGACTATGGAGAATGAAAAAAAAAAAAGGAAAAATGAATTAAAACACAAATCTATATATAATCTAAATATAAGTATATAAACCAGGGGAATTTAATATATACCGTATATATGAGGCTATCAGACTTTTTAATTCCTCTTCCTTCAGCCAAAGGGAATCTTCAAATCTTTGTACTTTTTAAGACCTTAAAACACTTTGACACTTTATAGTTTTATTTGTATTTCTTATTCTCCCTCCTTCCTACTATTATTTTTTATCGTTATGTTTTACTTGAAACTCTGGCACAACAATTTCCTTCGGGATAAATAAAGTTCTTCTTATTCTTATATAATATATAAATACTATACACAAATAAAAAAAAAAAATGAAACTTAAATCCATGAATTGATCATTAGCATTAAAAAGAAGAGGTGTTTTTATCTTCAGGTGATATCCGCTCTGGACATCCCTGCTGGTTTTTTGCATCCGAAGGAACAATTTCCTCCAACTACGTGAAACCGCCGACCAGGTGCACGAACGGGACGCTCCGGAATCCAATCTTACCTTCATGCCGTTGTGGAGGAGTTTGCCGACAGAGGCGACGCAGCCGTCGGAACCCGTTCTTTTGAGCAGCCACTCTCTGGCGCCGGTGATGTGCTGTTCGTCGACATAGATGTACGGCCTCGCCCCGCCGAAAGACTTCATCACGAAGGAGGTCAGCCTGGGAGAGCGCCAACACACAAACTCACTTTGGGGAAAACTCTAAAGAGCGCGCTTTCTATTCATTTATTATCTATGCTCACTGTTGCCGGGCAACTGGGAGGGGTTCGACCCGGATAGACCGATCAATCACAGGGACACAAATAGAGACGTGCGATATGTGGACAAAAGTATTCGCTCGGCAATCCAAATAATCGGAATCAGGCGTTCCGATCACTTCCGTGGCCACGGCACCAAGGTGTGCAGACTGTTTTTACAAACATTTGTGAGAGAATGGGTCGCTATCAACCAGTTCTGGCCACTTATCAACCCGATAGAACAGCTTTGGGGTGAATTAGAGCGCAGACCCGTCAAAACAGACGTCGTATTGAACCCAGTGGATTAACAAAGGGATGTCACTTAAGTTTTTGGCCGTATCTTATAGCATAACCTTCACTCGTCTGAGCGATTTAAGATCTCCGATGAACTGCGTGTTCGTGGGGAACGTGCAAACTTATGCCGTGAGGTAGAAGCGCTAGCCGGCTAACTACTTGTGAGCCAAACAAAGGGTCTGAGTTACTAACACTGCAGGTTTCTGCAGCCGCCGCGCAACACGCTCGCCTTGCCTTTTAAAAGACCAGATTGTGCAAAAACTGGTTTGGGTCCTCGGCTAGAAGAGAGATTGTCTCCATTCTCAACAGTTATGTGGTTTCATCGCGGATAAAACCCACGTATCGTGCTGATGTTTTTACTCAGCTGTAAAAAAAATTGACCTTCTGCGCTGATTTTAAGACTTAAGCATGTTTCCTGTCTGATGTAACATGGTGTTTGTTGACGCATGCCCTCCATTTTTCCTAATGATCTTCATAACTTAGGTTTAAATTCAGGAAAATATATGTGAAACTATTTATCTAAATGCCGCATACTCGTCCAATCAGTTTCTACTGAACTTAACTTCTCATCTTGCATAAATACTGTTTTTTTTTTTTTCCTCTAAGCAAGACATTCCAGCATTTTATACAAACAGAAAATCTTGAATTATACCAAATTTTTTTGAGAAAATCTGACTTTTTGGGGGACATGAAGGACTTGATTATTTAAATGTATTTTTTTGTCTTCACAAGAAAAAAAAAAGAATTAATAGAGAAATAAATGAGATCTTAAAAAAAAAAAAAAAAAAAGCCAGAAACTGGTGTAATATTATAGAACCGTTAAAACAAAAAACAGCCACAAACAAATAGAGCCTCAGAATGCCTCAGACAGCATTTTTGACAAATTGACTATTAGTAAGTCCCAAACCTTGCAGACTGAACATTTTCAAAGCATAAAAACTCTGAACAGATTGTGTTCAGGCTTTTACTTCATCAAAGTATTTACTACTGAGCAGAAATGCTTTTGAAAAGGAATATTAAGTGTTTGAAAAGTGTTAATAAATATTCTGTAAAAAGTTAATAATGAACCACAAAATTGTTACACGTCTAAATACTTCAATGAAATAAAAGCCAAAAAACTAACAAAAAGTGTGAACAGAAATACAGCTTAGATTCCAATCTAACAAATGTAGAATAAGTAGGTAGAAAACCATCATTTGCAAGTGAAAAAAAAAACATTGAAGAAAGCGGATCATTATGGGACATGAAACCAGGAATTCATTTTTTTTTTTTTGCTAAATCGAGCATGTTAATATTGCGATCAAGCAAACGTAAATATAACATGACATTCAATTAAAAAGTGGAGAACAGCGAGCTCTGGCCAACACTTGTTTTCAAAGTCCCTCATTTTTAAAAGTTCATCGAGCGACGGCGATTTGAACAATTCTTTCAATTTGTATGAAGGAATTTTAATGGAATTGGACACTCGGGAGCTTTGATTTCAATTAACCACGAAAAAACACCCCCACACACACACAGATACACACAATCGCTAATCGCCAAACTGCCCAGCTTCCTTTACAAAACAGCAGAGGGCTTGCTGAATCCCCCCAGGCACTGCGCTGTAAGCCCATTAAGAGCAAATATTAATATTTTCTGGCAGGTTGCTCATAAAGTAAATTATTAGGATGCATGCCGGTGCCAAATAGCAGGCGGACAAACTGCGTGTGCCTTCCCCCCACTGTGTCTGCATGACATTTTTATTCTTCCGTTAAATTAAGTGTGAGGTTTTAAGCTAAGCTGGAAATATTCAGTTTAACCACAAGCTGTAAAACACTTTACACAAATGTTCCAGGACCACTGATGCAACTGCCGCATATCGTGTGCTAAATCATCTATTTTCGTATTCATTTATGAATGTCGAAGGATATTGGTGAAAGAACATACAAATAGAAATGTGTTGTATGAATGATGGGAGTTTGCATCTGGGTGCCATAGCCACACACACACACGCACACACACACACATACTTTCGTTTCTTCAACTGTTTCCTCAAATCTTCTCCAAGGATTTTCATTTTTAGGCACAAATCAAACTGGTGAGAAGCAAATAAATTCCTTTCTGAATATGCAGAGAATATTTTTGTTACCAAACTCATAATAATACAAATATTACTAAAATTTACCTGAAAAATCTCATTCAAGATATCAATTGGCTGAATGCTATTACTAGGTAAAAGACACATTTGTTCGAATAATGAAATTGAGTGGAACATCAGAGAAATATTTACACAACCAAATATTCACAAGACTTTCCTCAGTTTTTAGTCTTGATGCATCTATATTACACAACTGGTAAACTGGATAACCTTGGACCAAAACTCATCTTAATTATTCTCAGTGTATTTACAATTGTACACGGATAAATCTATCTCAAGCATTAACTTCCCCCCCAACTGTCTATTTATTTACTGTCACAATCGTCAGCATCCCCTCCAAATGTTTTCATGAATACATTGAAGATGCGCATTAAAAAATGAGGAATCAAAACAATTGGATTTTTCTCAGTTAATACAATATTCATGTATTTGAAACATTACTTGTGTTTGTGAGTCTTTCCACATTTAAATCTCACTTCAGTGTAGCCTCAGGGGACACAAGCCAGTGTCTTTCTGAGCCGGTCCCGAGCCCGGATAAATGCAAAGGGTTGCGTCAGGACAGGCAGCCGGCGTAAAACTTGTGCCAAAACCTAATATGCGAATCAAACCGAAGAATCTCATACCGGCCAGGGTTAACAACGACCAACACTGGTGCCGATAACCCACAGGGTAGAAGGCCTGTTGGAAAGGCAGGAGTCTGACAGGAAAAGGTAGTTGGTTGACATGATCCAGAGAAGGAAGGTGGATATATTGTGTGTCCAATAGACCAGGTGGAAAGGTAGTAAGGCTAAGAGCTAAGGAGCAGGTTTGAAGTTGTACTATCATGGTACAGACAAGAAGAGAAATGGAGTAGCAGGTATCTGGGAGGGGGAGTTTGTTGGGAATGTTCTGGAGGTCAAAAGAAGGTGTTATGGTCAATGTTGTTAGAGGAGAAGGAAAAGTTCTGGAATGAGTTAGATAAAGTGATGCAGAAACTCCCCAGAGATGACAGAGTGGAAATTGGTGCAGACGTCAATGGACAGGAACATAGAGTAACTTATAAGAGCGGAGGTAGGAGCACTCAGGTAGACTACATCATGTATAGACAAGGTAACCTGAAAGAGATCAGTGACTGCAAAGTAGGTGAGAGTGTAGCCAGACAGCATAGAATGCTGGTTTGTAGGATGACTCTGGTGACAAGGAAGCTCAAGAGGACAAAGGCAGAACAGAGGACAAAGTGGTGGAAGCTGAAAAGGGAGGAGTTGAGAAAGGCCCTAGGTGGTCAGGGGGAGCTTCCAGATGACTGGACAACTACAACTAATGTGACACAGGGAGACAAGTAGGAGAGTACTTGGTGTGTCGTCTGGAAGGAACGTAAATAAGGAGACTTGGGGGTAGAAGGAGGAAGTGCAGGAGTATAAACAGAGAGAGTGGTTAGCAAAGAAGAATTGGGACACTGAGAGGACTGAAGAGAACAGAAAGGAGTACTGGGAGATATAACATAAGGTAAAGATAGAGGTAGCAAAGGCTGGACAGAGGGCGCACGATGACTTGTATGCTTGATTGGACAGTAAGGAAGGAGAGGATGATTTTTACTGGTTCGCAAATAAGTGAGACTGAGATGGAAAGGATGCACAACAGGTGCGGGTGATTAAGGATGGAGAGGGAAATGTATTGACAGATGCTAGAAGAGTGATGGGAAGATAGAAAGAGTACCTTGAAGAGCTGATAAATGAGGAAGGGAGAAGAGGTGACAATTGTAGACCACAAAGTAGCAGGGATTAGAAAAGTGAAGTGAGGAAGACATTGAGGAGGATGAAGAGTGGAAAGGCAGTGGGTCCTGATGATGTACCTGTGGAGGTATGAAAATGTCTAGGAGAGGCAGCGGAAGAGTTTCTGGTGGGATTATTCAACAGGATCTTAGAGAGTGAGAAGATGCCAGAAGAATCGAGAAGAAGCGTGATGGTACCCATTTTTAAGAACGGGGGGGGGGGGAGCAGAATTTTGGTAACTATAGAGGGATAAAGTTGATGAGCCACATAACAACATTATAGGACGGAGAGGATCTGAAGTTAGTTGGTGTGGGAGAGGAGGATACAGAGAATATTAGAATATTAGATAATATATTAGATGGAGAAGGTCTATTTGCTGCAGCGACCCCTAAAGGGAAAAGCCCAAAGGAAAAGAAGTTAACTGTGGCATTTGCTACATCAATTTTGACATGTTTTGACTTATTTTACAATTGTTCCTGACAGTCTGATTGCTATTTACCTTTCCTGTCCCCCCTCGCTAAAGCTTATCTCGATGTTTATCTTTGATTTCATAATCATCTTTTTTAGTTGTTACATGCACCTTTGTAGTTCTCACCATTTTCTTTATTTATAATTTTAATCCATTTAAAACAATGAAGGAATGAAATCACTACCATTGGATTGAAAACCGATATTAAAACAATATAACAATAATTATCACAAACAATATTAAACAATGAAAATGGCCTTAGTGCTAAAAATTAGCCATTCAATTTTCGACACTTGTATATATTATATTTGCCTTCGCAATATGATATCCATAACGGAACTGGACTGAAAATGTCCGCGGCAAGTTTTGACCAACCGTCTAGGGATGCATTTTTTAGGAAATGTATTTTGTTAGTAAACAGTTTAGTTGTTAAGAGATCACAATCCAGCCCTTAAATTCAAAAAAGGTTTTTACTGACCAAGTGTTTCCAATTTTGTCCGCCTGCCCGAAGGCACTGTAGGAACCATCTTGGTGCTTGTAGTTCAGTTCTCTCTGATATCCTGCGACACAAAACATACAGGAAAGAGACCTTCAGATTTAGAAGAAATGCTCTTAATTTAATAAATACAAGGTCATTCATTTTCAGTATTCGTATGACACTAAATTACAATATATGATACTAACCTTTCCGGGAGGGTCAAACGGCCTGCTAAGATGTATTCAATTTGACTGACATATCTCACAAATCCAAGGTATTCAGATTAATCTCACTTTAATGGCTTCATTTGTTGATTTCTTAAGTGAATGTTCCTTTACTAATATTGGACTTTATTATATTTATATATTATATTTATTTATATTTATATTTATTTATATTTATATTGGATGTCACGTCGAAAAGTTGGATGCTATGACGTTAAGTTAGCTTTCGCTTAGCTAGCAATGTACGGCAGCCGAGTTTTTAGCCCATTCCCCCAACATCTTTATAACCAACTTCATAACAACTAAGAATTTATATATATAACATATAATTAAAATTATTAGATATAATAATTTCCCTTTATTTGTATTTTTTTTTTTTTTTTTTTTCCAATTAGTGGTTCATGGCCGACCATCTACAGCCAGAATCTTTAACTGGATCTCCTGTTTCCGCACCTTAGATGTTGAAAGCTCGGTCTTTGCATACACACACACACACACACACACACACACACACACACACACACACACACACACACACACAAACACACACAGATTTACTGTTCAACAGCAAATTATTGCTATTGACTCCTATATTGAATTGCTATCCGAAGAGAAATATTTATGTATTTTATTGGCATTCAACCCAAGGCAGCTTTCAGATTTGCATTCAACTTTATTGATTATTTTATTAATAATGAAATCGTTATTAATTACAAATACTGTATTACGTTGATTAATTATGACATTATTATTATTATCATTATTAATATAACAGCGAGCTTGAAAAGAGTTGGGACACAGAGCCATTTTGCTAGAGATGTTGCTCAGTATTTTTAATGATTATTGATGAATAAATTAATAACCGTGTTTTCTTTCTAACCAGCAGTTTAAGCATAAAAGATCCAGAATGAGCAAAGTTCTACACAGGCGTCTCGTGCACTACTGAGAACAAAATAGTGAAGCCAGCTAACTGGTTTGAAACACAATGCTTTGGTTTGGCAGCACTTTTCCCCTCCTCTTTTTTCACTTCAAACCAGGTCACTGTGAGGATTTAATGCATTTATTCAAAATAAAAAGAAAGGGGGAAAAAAAAAATCCCACTTGATTAAACCCCTGTCCCAGTTGCCCAACACCACATAAGGGAAGACTGCGCTAACCTGTCATTCAAGGTAAACACGAAGTGAATAAAAAACCCTGTCAGGCTTCCCTTAGGAGGATAGAAGTAAAAACTCCGCTCTTGAAGCGTGATAAGTCATCATCCCTGGTGACCATTTTCCTCAGAATATTTCCAGGAACCTGTTACAGTCCCTCAAAATGTCATATAATAACAAAGGTTAAAGAAAGAGAAGCGATAAACTGGCACGGGAAAAGCCATGAGAAGACAACAACAGGGAAAACCCCAGTAATAAACACGAGACTTTTCAGAATTCAGTCTCTAAAAATGTAAAAACTACACTTAAAATGGATCATAGGCTTGGAAGTGCAGCACTTTGCAATGCTAAGAGTTCATTTTGCCACAGTGAACAGGCCATGAGGGAAAAATGGATGATTAACGCTCTAAATCAAGTCAGATGTCATGTTTATGGCGATAATAGTCGTCTCATGACCCTTTGCGTGTAGAGTTGGCGCCTCATTTATCAACTGTACGTTCGCACAGAAATGTGTGCAGGAATATTTTAACGCAAAGTACAGGATTCATCAAATCGTGATGAATCCTTCTTGTGTTTTCTAGGAACGTGCGTAGACGTACGCGCAAAACCTAGTGGTCGGACAATGAAAGTACAAATAGAAAGCAGTCAACTTAAGCCTCACACATTCCCTTTGTTTCCTCTGATGAATTAGATTTTTAATGGCTAATTATCAAGACTGTTAAAATAAGACATTTACAGCATTTCGCAACAGAAAGCAGAATTATACTGGTAGTGTTGGATGCAATCATTTCTCTGGCCACAACTTACATCAAGTTCCCAAACAGCCGTCGTCAACAAGCCGGTATTTAACAAGGATTTCACAACATTATCAGATTCCCAAATATAATCGGAGCCATCGATTGCGACCTCGCTGCAATAAAAGCGCCATTACACAACGAATTCGGCTCCGTGAACGGGAAAGGATTCGGTTCAATCGATGCACCGATAAGCCGCGATCCACATTTATCTCTGTTAAAGGTTGTCGCCCGGCCTGCGTACGGTTATTATAACATCTCTCTGGAGATCTGTGAGCTGTGATAAGCTTTTGAGCAATTACTTTTATGTCATTTCATTTCTTTTTTTATTTCTGACACTGATCGATCTTCGGCGAGTCGGTCTCACGGGTTCGTTGGAGGTCAAAACTCGATTCACCCGATTCATATAATTTGTGATGACATGGCCATCACTGGCTGCAGGTGATCGCGGGATTTTGGTTGCGCTCAGTCAACTTGTGACTGTCGTGATGGTACGTCGTGTGGTTTCTTTCTTAATATTTTAATTCCTTCATACTAATTATGTCGAGCAAAAAAAAAGAAAGCCGTCGGACCAATAGGTAAAATATGGATTCGCATGATTTGCGATGCCACGTTGAGCAATCCTAGTCAAGCACCGGCATAACTATTGCTTCCTTATTGCTTCCTATTCATGATTATGTTTGTGTTTTTGTGTGAAATTCATGTTTTACAGGTTTGGTTCTTTGTGCACCGGTAAAACATATACCTATGCCTTTGACAAAATCCCATTTTATTTTTCCAATAAAGAGGGGTTCGGTGAAACTGGTGGGGTTCAGTACCTCCAATAAGGTGAAGAACCACGGCTCTACAAGAACCTCAACCTCCGTATCAGTGAAATTGCTCTTCTTCGCCCTCTTTGCCATGATTTCGGAAAGGAAAAAAGTCCATTTGTGCCTTCGTAATGGGATTGCTGCTTCCATATATCGTCTATTGGGGGGTTTTCTGAATGCAAATGAGGCGAAATGTGCAAGAGTGGGATTTCTTGTTAGGGATAGGGATTTTTTTTTTTATATTTACCCGCACCCCAATATTTCAGTCGTTCGCAAGAATTTAGGGCTTTTCACATTTGATGAATGAGACTGCCGCAGTCTGGAGCACACTTGAATATGATTGACAGAAACCCAACATTCCCAAAACGCACTTGGTGAGGAAAAACTACCCTTTACTGGGCAGAAACTGGACAGATCTGAGCTCAATGTGAGCATCCTTCTGTCTCAAACAGTTTGGGAGCACAAATAATCGATCAATAATAATAGTAGTACTAATGGTTACATGGTTCTGGTGTAAAGATACAATAATGGCTTGTGTTTAAGTTAGCAGGAGTAAACGTGAATAACAATATTATACCTTAATATTATTCCTCACTTATTCAAACTTTATCTTTGTCGGTCTCGCTCCATTTAAATCCTGTTTATTTTTGTCATTGCTATTGTCACTGTTTCTGTTCTTATCCTTGTTGTCCGTCGTTTTGGTTTTCTGTTCTCACCCTTGCTGTCTTTTTTTTTTTTTTCCCCCTCATTCTACTGTCAATTTTAATCCTTATTGTTTTTCACTGCTTTTTATTTTCCGGAATTGTCTTTTGCAATCTTTTAATTGTTTCTCTATTTCTATTTATACCCATATTGATTGATACTGTAATTGATGCACTTCTGTGACAGAAGAAATTCCCCTACTGGGATCAGTAAAGTATATCTTAGCTTAGCTTAGCTTAGCTTAGCTTAGCTTATCTTAACGTAACTCATCTCAGTAGTGATTTGTACTTAAGGTCACATGTCAGCTCAGAGGAAGAACCCATGAGACTTCATGCAACGCTGGATATAATTCAGCAAAGAAATAATTTTTTTTTTAATAATTTTAATTTGAGAGACAAACTCTTGTTATGAAAATCGCAGCAGCCGGTGGAAAAAAAACTCACCGCTCTTCAGGAAGCGCGTGGCTCTTTCCATGATCTCTGGGGTGAGCTGTTGGGTGCTCTTCAGGTAGTTCAGAATGAAAATGTTGGGAGCGAAGAGCACCATGTTTTGCTCTCCGCAGCCGTACGGCATGGCTAGAAGTTTGTCCAGGTTCTGGACCGCCCGGCCCATCAGGTCACCTGCAAACGAAAGAAGCTGGGAAATGAGAAACAGTCGGACTTCCATCGAGCGGGAACACTAAGGTTACGAACCCAATACGGAAACGGTGGCTCGAGCAGATCCGGGGACAAACATCTCAGGCATCAGAAGAGAGATATGCTTCTCCACTGGTCCATCTGACGACACAGAAACAATAATATACACTGCTCAAAAAAATAAAGGGAACACTTAAAAAACACATCCTAGATCTGAATGAATGAAATATTCTTATGAAATACTTTGCTCTTTACACAGTTGAATGTGCTGACAACAAAATCACACAAAAATGATCAATGGAAATCAATTGTATCAACCCATGGAGGTCTGGATTAGGAATCACACTCCAAATTAAAGTGTAAAAACAAACTCCAGGCTGATCCAACTTTGATGTAATGTCCTTAAAACAAGTCAAAATGAATCTGTGTTGCTTCCTGAGTGGACACTAGGATTTCACACAAGTGTGATTGACTTGGAGTTACATTGTGTTGTTCAAGTGTTCCCTTTATTTTTTTGAGCAGTATATATTTTTTAAAGAGTTGAAAAGCCTGCGCGACTCTCAAACGCTGTTATGAACGTTCCAGTGAGAAAAATATCAAAGCAATCGCCATTTTGAGACGTCTTCTGCCCGACGGGGAAGATACATTTAATCCATAAAATTCTATGATCACATCATGCTGCATTAAATGCTGCGTTAAAATTCCCTATCATTCACCGCCAATCAAATCACGGATCCCTCTCGGGAATATTGATACGTCATTATATAATGATAGGTTTTTTTTTTGATTTGCGTCAAAAAACACGGATTGTAACGAGAATGAGAAGAATTGGTGCCCGGATTCGCGATAAATGGAAAAAGAAAGCGATGTACTCACTTGAAGGACAAAGCAGAGCGTTGTGACTGACGGACTGAGGTGTTCCTTCAGGCTGAGGAGGAAAAGACGGACAGAAGTTTAGCGTTTCGAGGATTTTTACAAGTATAATTCGTGAAATCGAGAAGCAACGGAAGCATTCGGAGATTTAAAACTAAGGACTATATGAGAGGGTGTTACATTTAATACAATCCCATGGTGAAAATATAGATTCACTGGTGAAGCAGTGTAGCATTTATTGAATTAATATTAATATTAATTCATGTTAATATTCAGCTTATATTATATTTTCCCCGTTAGGCCTGGCTGATTTTGATGATATTGTATCAATCTTTAGGTTAGTTCAGGGGTCGGCAACTCTCGGCATGCGACTCTTTCATCTTTACACTGCGGCTCCGAGTGGCTTGGGAAAATAAAGTATAAATATTTAATTGAAGGGTATTTCATTTGTGTTAATTCCTTTTTTAACTTTTAGTTCTAAGTTGGAAGATTATTGTGATCTTGAAATATCAAATAAAACTAAATAACATCACGCTCACGGAAGCCGGGAAAGTCCCAATTTGCAGATGCTGTGTGCAGAAGTTCAGGAGCAGAAGTCCAATAAACCAGGTAAAATAAATATTTATGAAGATATTTTGCAAATATTTATTTTTTTGGTTTACTGACACAAGGATTTTTTCCCGATTGATTTTTAAAATTCAGGTCAAGGCTCCGCTACACGCTCTGAAAGCCCAAAGCTCGAAATGAGTTCATTACATAAGTAAAATTTAATTTTCTCCGTAATACTTTGTGAATTTCAGAAGCAACACAATACACACTTGTTTATACAAAGTGTAAAGGTAATAAAAAGCAATATATACAGTGGTACCTTTATTTTAGACGTTAAAAAGTAAATGCGGCTCCCAGTGTTTTCTTTTCCGAGGACACCGGGTCCAAATGGCTCTGTGGGTGTTTGGGGTTGCCGACCCCTGGGTTAGTTCAACATGGGCGTCAATTTTTTGATCATTGTTCAAAAGTTATTTTATTTCAGAAAAAATAAAGCAAGTCTGGGGTCATTTCCTTTTTAAGAGCGGTTTTACTCACATCGAGCCAAATCCAGTGTTCATCATCAATGTGAATTTTTTGAAAAAGCGAATCTGATCTTTGCATTAAGTGATCTTTGCATTCGGAGAGAATGTAAAATGTCATCAGCAAAATGTAAACTTTTTTTGTATTGTGAACATAATCCTTAAATAGTATGTTTCACATTTCTTGTCGTGTTTTTTAAGAGCGGTTTAACTCACAGCCAGCCAAATTCACATTTCTTGTCTTGTTTTTTAGGAGCGGTTTTACTCACATCGAGCCAAATCCAGTGATCATTATCAATGTGAATTTTTTGAAAAAGCGAATCTGAATCTTATCATTAAATGAACACTCATACCATTTGGAGAAAATGTAAAATGTCATCAGCAAAATATAAACTTTTTTTGTATTGCGAACAGAATCCTTAAATAGTATGTTTCACATTTCTTGTCGTGTTTTTTAAGAGCGGTTTTACTCACATCGAGCCAAATCCAGGGTTCATTACATTACATTACATTACATTACATTTGGCAGACGCTTTTATTCAAAGCAACTTACAATAGAGGACATAGGGACTGCAAATACACTTGCAAATACAAGATGCATCATTATCAATGTGAATTTTTTGAAAAAGCGAATCTGATCTTTGCATTAAGTGAACACTCATACCATGTGGAGAAAATATAAAATGTCACCAGCAAAATCTTAGCTTTTTTTGTATTGCGAAAAGAATCCTTAAATAGTATGTTTCACATTTCTTGTCGTGTTTTTTAAGAGCGGTTTTACTCACATCGAGCCAAATCCAGGGCTCATTATCAATGTGAATTTTTTGAAAAAGGGAATCTGATCTTTGCATTAAGTGATCTTACATTTCAGAGAAAATGTAAAATGTCATCAGCAAAATCTAAACTTTTTTGTATTGCGAAAAGAATCTTTAAATACTGTAGTATATTTCACATTTCTTGTCGGTGGTTTAAAACGGCGACGATTTCCGTGCGACAGAATCTGACCTCCACAAGCAGGGTTCGGACCACCGTGTCGATCTGACCGACGTCGGGGAACGCCGCCACCTCGTTGCCACACAACTCGTCGGTCTTCAAGGCTTCGGCGCTGACCTTCAGCTTCACCTCGCCTGTTTGCACAAGCGCGCAGTTGCGACATCGATTTGCGTTTTCGCACACAGAAGGAAAACCGCTCGGCGTGGGCTTTCGAACCGACTTGTTATTCTCCCCCGTTCGTCCGCCCCTCCTTTCTGGCGTTTCTCTTCCTCGCCCCCTTTTCCCATCTCATTCGCCGTCATTAATCCCAATTTGTTGCCTTATTCTTCTCGCTCTCCCCCGTACGGCTTTATCTCCCACCCCCTCCCTCTCTCTTTTTTCAGCCCACAATCCTCCTCACAGAGGACAAGTGCAGATCACCCCCAGAGGGAGAGGTTTCGGAGTGTTTCATCAGAGATACTACCTGACTTGTTAGTACAAGTGATTGTCAGCATTCCTCTAAAGGGGGAAGTTAAGAGGAGCCCAATTTGACATTCATCAGAGCCTCGGCTCCGTTCCCGCTGATATACGTTGATGGGTAGATAGACGGGAGGTAGTGTTCGGGCCCTCGCGGAGCTTCTAGCGGCGCACAAGCAACCGTTGTCGGTGCTATAAATATGGTCTATCGGGCTCCTCGTCTGACTGTTTGGGCTGCAACGATACATTGATCGGAACTGATGGACTGAGCCTGAGGTATTTTTCGTTTTTTGCGTTTGTAAAATAATAGTAACAATAATAATATATACAGATACACACACACACACACATTATCAGCTGTATATTTGATTTCATATCCCTACTCCTATATCTTATTTTTTTATATCATATTTTTTATATATTATACATATACTGCTCAAAAAAATAAAGGGAACACTTGAACAACACAATGTAACTCCAAGTCAATCACACTTGTGTGAAATCATAGTGTCCACTCAGGAAGCAACACAGATTCATTTGGACTTGTTTTAAGGACATTACATCAAAGTTGGATCAGCCTGGAGTTTGTTTTTACACTTTAATTTGGAGTGTGATTCCTAATCCAGACCTCCATGGGTTGATACTATTGATTTCCATTGATCATTTTTGTGGGATTTTGTTGTCAGCACATTCAACTGTGTAAAGAGCAAAGTATTTCATAAGAATATTTCATTCATTTAGATCTAGGATGTGTTTTTTAAGTGTTCCCTTTATTTTTTTGAGCAGTACATATATATATATATATATATATTTTTTTTTTTTTTTGTTGAAATCTTCTTTGGCAACCGGACTGGAATTTCTTCTCTTGAAGTTGTTTCAGCCGCCTTCCAAGAGGCTCCTTGAGTTCTGAGGGCCGGTACGGAGTCCCAATATAAGTGCAGGTCCAGGTTATAGTGGCTTGTTGTGTAAATGTAAGAGTTTATCAGTAGAAACTTGGTCTAAGAGGGTTGTGATGAGCCTCATGTGATAAAACAGGTCTGTTTAGCTTTACTTTTTCACATTCCAATCCAGGTAAACCCAGAAAAGTTGCTCTTTTGCAACAGACATAACATAACAACCCCCAGTTTCTACCGATAAACTCTTGTGTAACATAACAAGCCACCATAACCCAGACCCGCACTTTATTTTGGGAAACTCCCTGCAGGTCATTAGGACAGAAGAAGCCTCTCGGATGAGGCCTGAAACATCTTAAAGTGAAGAAATTCAAGTCCAGTTGCAACAATAAGAAGATTTTGACAAGAATTCACCAAGATTTGTGTGACTCCATCTCTTTTTTCTAGGTGTATTTCCTGTAATAAATTCTCTATCTCAGAACTTTATTGATTAATTCTGATTTTGTATTTTGAATCTCAAAATGTTTCTTTAGTTCGGTCACTGCAAACTATCTCAGTCCGGCCTCTGATTTTTTTTTCCTAACTATAATTTAACTTTTCCTTAAATATGACATCTTATGGAGGTGTGTGTGTGTGTGTGTGTGTGTGCGTGTGTACTGCTTTGGCTATATGAAGTTCAATCACCTTCTACTGTCATTTTTGCTATCACTTAAAAAAAAAAACATAAATCAAAATGTCAATTATTTTGAAATTGAATTTTTTAAAATTATGCTGAATTCACATTTTATGTATATTGATTGCAATAGTGGATATTATTTGATAATCAATGTTATGCCAGGATGAAATGTATTTGTTATTTAATTTGTGCAGGATTGAATGATTTAAATATAGTCTCTGTAATTTCTTAGAATGGAACAAAAGAAAGTTGGGTTTACATTCTTTTCCTCAATGATCCAGCTTTTCCAAATAAATCATCTTTAGGACAGGTTGGGAAAAAAAAAATCTTTGAATAAGCGCTCTTTTGTTATTTAGCTGTAAATCAGGGATTATTTGAACATATTTTTCCCGACTGCACACATTCTAAATGAATAACATAAATACTAGTTAAAAACTATGAATTGCATTTGATCAAATAATTAAATTGTATTATGATTAACAAATTTAAACTAAGCAAATTATTTAAATAATGTTCTGGTTCTTTGTGTTTAGGGGAGGAAAAGAACCTCTACTCTAAAATCCTGTTGACTGTCGGTACGTCTAAAACATGATCATGAACAGCCGGAAATAAAAAAAGAAAATTATGAATAAATGTGTAGCGAGAAGGGAAATAGTTAACATGATTTTCTGAAAATGTCTCAGTTGCCTACGGTTTCAAATGCCGGCCTGAAGGCCTGTGGCTAAATATATGCAACTCAATCCGCAAAAAGAAATTAAAACAGACTCTGAATGAAATAAAATAAAATGTCCAACGGACGTCAGATTTTTAAGGGGTCGACTGGCATTCCAGATAACGGCTCCATAAATACCGAGCGTGTTGGGCGTGACGATCCACTTGAAGGTCCGGCTCTCTTCGCTGCACAGACAAACTCGGTACTCGCAGCCGTCGCAGGTCCTGAAAGCGTAGCTGTCGGACTCGCTCAGGGTCACCTTCATCTGCAGACGGAAATAAGATCAACCTGGATTTTTCACCCGCGTCTCCGTAACATCCATTTACATCAGGGGTGTCAAACTTGTTTTGGTCCGGGGGCCACGAACGGCCTAATTTGATGTCAATGTCTGACCAGTAAAATCATTACCTAGAAGTGACACTAAGTGCAAATTTTTCCTTTGTTTTAGCATAAAGGAGATAAACAGGTAAATTATAAAAATCTCTATATGGAATGAACTGTTCCTCCAAAAAATACATGACAAATTAATATTAAAAATAACAATAACATATAAAACAATAACATTAAAAAGCAATTGACACCCTAAAAATATTGTTGAGTTAAAAGAGAATATCTTGACACTGTGGGTAAATTAGCCACTAGAATTTATTAGAAAATGGATTGTTAGCATGTATAAGAGGAGGTATAATATTCACAAGGCTATTCTGGTTATTTAATCAATCTTTTTAATTTTGCTATTTTTTTTTTTATTTTTTATAGAAATAAGAAAAGAAGAGATCATTTTCACTGGAGGTTTTTTGATCAAAAAAATCATTTTCTTTTCAAATTTTGAAGCAAAAAATACATTGCAAAGTTACTTTTTCATTTTTTCCCTCGCTCGTTTTTTTTTTTTTTTTTGAAGCTGACTGCATAAAACCCCCAGATGCATGTGAGGAAAAAACACGCAAAGATTTGGTTTCAGGCAAGGGGGCCACAAAATATTGTTCTGAGGGCCACAATTGGCCCTTGGCGAGTCTGAGACCCCTCACGAATTAATATTAAAAAAGAATTGATGATCTTGCACCCAAAAAATATTGCTGAGTAAATTGAGAAAATCTTGTCACTGTGGGAAAATTTGCCACAAGAAATTATTGCAAAATTGATTGATTGATCGATTGATTGCACGTATAAGAGGAGGTATAATGTTTACAAGTCTAGTGGTGTCTATTCTTGTTATTAAGAATAAGAACAACTTTATTTATCCCAAAGGAAATTGTTGTGCCAGTTTCAAGTAAAACATAACAATAATAAATGATAGTAGGAAGGAGAAGAAATACAAATAAACTATTAAGTGTCAAAGTCAAGGCTATAAAGTGTTTTAAGGTCTTAAGAAGTACAAAGATTTGAATATTCCCTTCGGCTGAAGGGAGAGGAATTAAAAAGTCTTTTAAATCAATGACTTTAATTTTGCCCATTTTAACAAAGTCACCAGATGTTTTTTCATCAAAAATTATTTTGGTTTCAAATTTTGAAGCATAAAAATACATTGCAAAACATTATTTTTCTTGAAACCCACTGCATAAAACCCCCTGATTTTTACTCTGCGCCCCCTGAGTTAGATATTTACCATAATGCATTTGGGGAGGTAGTTGAAGACGGTTGCTTTGAGCGTAAACACTTCCCCCCGGATGACAGAGTAGGGCAGCGTGAGGCTGACAAAGAAGGGCTGGAACGCCGTCAGTCCGGTGTTGGGAGACACACCGAAGCCCACGGAGGAGACGCAGAATGCTCCGGCAGTCCACGTGGTGATGGTGTCTGGGACTTTCTTCTCCAGGTTGACCGATCCTGCGTCTCTATACGGACAAGAGTTAAAATAAGGTCCTACTTCTGTAAAATTTTGAGGTTGGAACGGTGAATATGCATGGTAAATATGTGAAATTAGCCCCCTTATGTAGGAGCGAATATCCACAGGATATCAAATCAGCCACTTCCAAAGTGTTAATTCTGCACTGGTGTCAACACACTTACAATGAAGAAGTTTGAAAACAAATCTGCACAACAAAAGTGCTCCAAAAATAAATATATTTTACATATAACAAACATATGTTTCAGGCAAACATAGGCTCTTTTTCAGATGCTTACCAGAGATATGTGTTTTAATACATGTCTTATATTATATGTAAATTAAATTATCATTATTTTTGGAGCACTTTTGGTGTGCAGATTTGTTTTCAAATCTCTATTCAGTTGGATTTTTGGATCCAGCACCCGTCCCTCACTAGGCAGCGGATGTGTGTGTTTTTTCCTTTTTCTAGCTCTTTTTATAAAACACACATCTGATTAGGAAGCACATTGCACCACATTAACTTCATCCATGAAGAGTTAATGACAGAAAATGTAATTCATTCATTCAATATTGTGGTATTTCTTCACAAATTAATATTTGGTTTCAGCATCATAATGATAATTGTGATTATTACCCTACTGGTACCAAATCCCAGATCCAGGTCTCTGGGAAAAATGTCCTGACGGTTTCCTTCTTCTTTTTTTCTTGTGCTGGAAGTTGAGCCATGGCTTCAGGGGCCATATAGCTTACTTCCATGTCATATTCTAAAAAAAAATGTAAAAATATACGAATTAGAGGACAATATAGAGAATCCGTGTCTGCAGCAAGCCTTGGTATGCGCATACAAGGCTACGCCAATGTATGCGCAAACATCTAGAAACACATTATGGAGTCAATAGTGAATAATTCAACGGTTCCCTCATCTATGCTCATCACCAAGATCGTTATCCAAATAATCACTTGCAAGTCGGCAGTATATCGGCTTTTTCACTTTGGAGTTGGTCACAATTTTGATTCCAATTTCCTAGAAAAAAAACAGAGACAATCGAAAAAAAAAAAAGCGCAGTCATACATTAGATTGGTGAAATATTAATACACTTCTTATTTATGACTTCTTAAGATATATATCTAGCTCTACAGACACATTTTAAAGGAAAACGTAAATAGTCGATGTGGAAAAGAGCAGTATTGTTGTCATGGTGGCGTGCGGTGCACGATCAAGTCGAACGAAACGTACTTTGAACACGCCGTAGACGTCGTTCCTTGGGATTTCTGGGTCGATATAATAGGAGCGTTTGACTCGATCCTCGGCCGCGCCGTCGTTCATCCTCGAAGGAAGCAAATCCAGGCAGGTTTCTAACTCCCTGTCAATCACTTCATAGGAATATCCAGAGAGCTTCCGCACAGCCAGCTTGTTGTAGATCTGCAGAAGGTCGCGCACACATGCACAGAATGCATGAATGAGTTATCACATATTCACATCACACATTGCTGTTTTTTTATTTTTATTTTTTCTAAATAAAGCTGCCCCCGAAAAACACACACACACTCACCACCAAAAAATGTCGTACTTTTATATCAAGCGGCTCAAGGTAAATAAAATGACATAACACTGCATGACATGGTATGTGTTTTCTAGCTGTATGTTTTATTATTTGACACTTTCTGCTAATTCTATTCCCAATTATTTTTAAACATTTCTAAAAGCACATGTTCTATACAGTGGATTTTCAGAAAAAAAAATGAAAAAGTAACTTAGCAATAAAGTTTTTGCTTCAAAATTTGATAATAAAATGATTTTTTTTGATGAAAAAACGCCTAGTGACATTATTAAAACGATCTTTTCTGTTCTTACTTTTGTAAAAACCTAAAAAACAATAGCAAAAAAAGGGGCAAAATTAAAAAGATAAAATAACCAGAATAGGCACTGTAAGCCTTGTAAACATTATACCTCCTCTTTTACATGCTAACAATCCATTTTCTAATAAATTCTAGTGGCAAATTTCCCCACAGTGACAAGAGTTTCTCTTTAAAGTCAACAATATTTGACAGTGTCATTTCATCAATTCTTTTTTTAATACTCATTTTTAATGATAATTCGTCATGTATTTTTTTAGAGGAACAGTTCATTATATATAAAGATTTTTACAATCACCTGTTTACCTCCTTTACACTAAAACAAAGGAAACATTTGGACTTAGTGTTACTTCTAGGTAATGATTTTACTTTTTCCCAATTTGTGAGTCTAAGTCCATTCCTCCCCAAACCCTAGAAAACCATTTATTGCTGGATCAGCAAGATGAAGTTGTTGGAAAAACAAGGTTAAAAGGTACCGTTCTTTCATCCATGCAAAGATTTTGGCACGACATGAGGCGATACCTGAGAAGTCTACAAGTTCATTGCGAATAACAAGAAGAGCATTTTGAAATTAAGTTATTCGCTAAAGTGACAGGAGTCATTCCTTATTCCAATTCCATTCTAAATTAACCTCAAATCCTGCAAATCATCTCACAATCCTACACTAAAACTTAAAAAGCCAGATCAAAATTCACAAAACTACTTGCAACATAATGGTCTTAGTTAGTTTACGCAACTGTATTTTTTTTCCCACTGTAACAACTCTGTTTTTTTTTAAATACAACCCTCATCTAGTTTGTTTACTAAGACACTTTATAGTTTCACTGAGACACTTTATAGTTTACAGTTTATTTTTATTTCTAATTCTGCCTTTTCTTTTTATTATTTATTACTGTTATATTTTCTGTAACTCTGGCACAACAATTTCCTTCGGGATTAATAAAGCTGTTCTTATCTTATCTTATCTTATTTTATCTTATCTTATCTTATCTAAATCTGAATCTTACATCGTTGACAGTGAGTTCCTGCTCTTTCTGCAGCAGGAGGACACTCTGGTCGATGGCCCTGACTGAGCACAGAGAACCTGGGTGAGCATCAAGTTTCAGCGTGGTCTTCTCTCCGGGGAGCTCCTGGAGTGAGGAGAATCCCAGGGAAACCTAAACACCAAAACAACCAAGTCAGTGTTTGTTATCCCGCTTAAAGGCACGACTTTGGACTTGAGAAAAAAAAAAGCACTAAAGCATGCATGTAAAGATTTCTGAAGTCCCGTGTTCATTTATTTGTTGGAATTTGGAAAAAAAAAAGGGTTTTGCTGCTACCTTGTTATGGAAGCAAGGCTTGATGGGAAAGTTCTTGCTGTCAGCCACAACCTCTCCATTCGGCATTAATGTGTAGATCACGATTTGTGCAAACGGTGCCAAGTCTATCACTTCCGGGAGGGATAAAGATAACGTTCCTTTGTTGACTGAAACGATAGAGGGACGAGAGAAAATGCACCAGTTAAAGCGAAATCATTTCCTGTCAAATCACACATTTCTGATCCGCCCATTTATTTAAAAAAGAAAAACACACGTCTGCTGCTCGGTTAGGGGTGGGTGCTGGATCAAAAAAATTTCGACTTAGCAGAGTTTGGAAAAAAATCCGTAAACCAAAAATATGCTCCGAAAAAGAAAAGATGATTTATTTTACATTTAACACAAAACACTTGTTCTCAAATGCATGATGTTTCAAGCAAAAAATAGACTCTTCCTCAGATGCTTCCTGGACGTGTGTGTTAACAAATATGTTGCACCATTTATAAAGAGAAGAGAATGATCATGTGATCGATTCGCTCTTTTTTTATTTATTTACTGGTATTTATGTTTTTTAAATAGCGCTACAATAACATATTTGTTAAATGTAATTTTTTTTTCTTTTTGGAGCATATTTTTGCTGTGCAGATTTTTTTCCAAAACTTTACATCACATAGTCACATCAGTGATTAGATCGACCAAAACACAACAAATATCCATTCCAGAAATTCCAGACCTCTTTTTTGTGATTGCGGTGACTCAGTTTTAATACACAACCAAGTTGTGTATTAAAAAGTAAGCAGAATATTGTAAAAAAAACAAAGCAAATCAATTCGGAAATGGTTTTCTAAAAAGAAAATATTTTTTATGATATTTTTTGTGACATTGATGTCACAAATTAAATTGATTAGCTTACTTCATAAATCCCTGTTTGAGAAATAAGGCTTATTGTACTTTTGGTTGATTGCACCCCTGCAAGCTCTAAATGGTAGGAGAAGCTAATTTTGCACAAGGTTGGTTTTTACCTGTTGCCGGATCAACAGCCACTGGAAGACGACCGTGCTGAGCGACTCTCCCTCTGGACATTACCTGCAAACAACAGAGAATACACACCAAGAAAATGACTGAAATGAAGCGTTCCTTTTTTAAGTTTAATTGAGAAATAATAGTCAGAATCAACTAGCGTTGTTTGTAGTTGCAGCTCTCATATTGTGAATCGGCGTCTTGAAGGGAAAAAAATTTAGTGCATTTGGACAATAATACTTTGGATTTGCATTGCAATTTTTTTGGTCATTTCAGAGCATTTACTGCAATCACACGAGCACTTCATCCTGCCAGTGGTGAAATATTTAGTCGCACAAGTCTTGTGTGCACTCAGTTTGGATCAAATGTGTCTCCCAATTAAGATTCTTTAAGATAAGATAAACTTTATTGATCCCCAGAGGGGAAATTCCTTTGTAACAGCAGTGTAACAGTTATAATTTCCCCAAAAAATAAAGGAATATAAATATAAATATAAATATAAATATAAATATAAATATAAATATAAATATAAATATAAATATAAATATAAATATAAATAGAGAAGCTAGCGAGACATCCACAAATAAATAGACAGCGGCAGCAGCAACAACAACAAGGGATCATAATGGACAGCATAAAAGAACAGTGAGGGGGGAAAAATACATGACCAAACTAAACAACAATATAAATAGAGTGATAAAAGCAATGAATAAAATAAATAAACTAAAATAGGCAGGGTGTGTGCGGGCTCGGACAAACAAGGATAAGACAGACAGCAGAGTTAGGACATGACATGTGAAAGGAGCGAGGAGGTGAATTGTTGACCTGATCCAGGGGTCGGCAACCCGAAACACCCAAAGAGCCATTTGGACCCGGTTTCCTCGGAAAAGGAAACACTGAGAGCCGCAATTACTTTTTGACGTCTAAAATAAAGATGTACGACTGTATATATTGCTTTTTATTATCTTTACACTTTGTATAAACAAGTGTGTAGTGTGTTGCTTCTGAAAGTCACAAAGTATTACGGAGAAAATTGCATTTTATTTATGTAATGAACTCATTTTGGGCTTTTAGAGCATGTAGCGGAGCCTTGACCTGAATTTTAAAAATAAATCGGGAAAAAAATCCCTGTGTCATTAAACAATAAAAATTTTTTTTGCAAAATATCTTCATAAATATTTATTTTACCTGGTTTATGGGACTTCTGCTCCTGAACTTCTGCGCACAGCATCTGCAAATCGGGACTTTACCGGCTTCCGCGAGTGTGACGTTATTTTGAGCGGCGAAAAATAATAAATATAATTTGATTTACTATTTCAAGATCACAATAATCGTCCAACTTAGAACTCAAAGTTAAAAAAAGGAATTAACACAAATGAAATACACTTAAATGAAATGTTTATCATTTATTTTCCCAAGCCACTCGGAGCCGCAGTGTAAAGACGACAGAACGGAGCCGCGGGTTGCCGACCCCTGAACTAATCTGATCGTGACAGAAAAATGCAGCATGTTCTAGCCCGTGTAAACACAAATCCATCAGAGAAGAAACAGCCAAAGAAATACCGGCATTGGGTTTCATCTTACCAAGAAAAAGAAGTCGAAGCTGTCCTGGTCCGTCTTTAGCTCCTCTCCCTGGATGCTGTATTGAGCGTGCACCGTTGCAGCCTTGTCGCACGAAAGCGTCCCGCTGATCTGCATCAGATTCACAAAGCTACTGCTCTTGGAGTGAAGTTTGTTGGCGGTATGAACGGCCGACAAGTACGTCGGTCTGTGCACGACATTCGGGGGCTTATCCTCTATCCCCGGCGGTGTGGGATTCGCCTGTTTGACATGACAATCAAATTAGGGATATAAACAACGCTCAGAATATGAAGATATCTTGCTAAGACAAATGTGCACAGTGAGTAACCTTGAGTTGTACAGGACCCTTCCAGAGGGAGGTGTCCAGAGAAAACGACGCCAGGCCTTTGCTGTCGGTGGTCAGTATCACTTTTGGTTTGCCTTCTTCCGACAAGTAGACAGGCTCATTGGCTACAGGTGTGTTGTCTGGACCGACCATTTTGACCTGCAAACACGACATATTGTTCCGTGTTACTGTTCTGTATATTTCCGGTGCATCGTGTATTTGCAGTCCCTATGTCCTCTATTGTAAGTCGCTTTGGATAAAAGCGTCTGCCAAATGTAATGTAATGTTATGTAATATTGAAACTAAAAGTTCATTTGGAGTTTTGAAATGTTGATAACGCACCTAACTCAACAACCGATTCATTGAGAATTTTTTTTTTCCCACCACCAAAATAACTCAGGTTCTGTATTTAGGGTGTGTCGTTTGATAAAATATCAACGTAAAGCCGAGGAGAAACAAGATAAAAAAAATAATAATTCTATTAACCTGTAACCTAATTTTGACTGTTTAAATACTTCGAGTTGAGGACCAGCTGTCATCGGCTCCATTATTGTTAAAATGTTTTACCACATCGCAATTATATTTTGTCCTTTCCTTTTCTTGCACACATAATGATGTGTCGTTCCTGCTTTACAACTAGTACTAATTTTTCCTGATGCGTGTCCACATATGCTAATTACAATAACACTTCTGGTCAAAACTGGTTTCGATTTTTCTGGTGGCTAAAACCCATTCGAATATTTCTGTAACCACTGGATTTTCTGTCCATTTCATCTGGACTTCAACTAGGTTATGTCCATTTTAAATGGGCTAAACTGTACCCTTAGGGACTCTTTGGAGCCTAAAAAAAAATCGGTGTCTATTTTGGACAGACAATGTCCCAGCTGGGGCGCTGAATATTATTTTCGTTTGTCCAATGCTTGCTTTTTTCACAAATTATAAATGATTATAAAAGATTAATCTTATGCCTTAATCCTCCAGCGTCAGAGATAAATCATGCTTTTCAGTTCAAATAAGAAGAACAAGTTACATTGTAACTAAAAAAAGGCCACGAGATTCAAAACCAAGCCAAAGCAATTGCTCCCTTTGTTTTCAAGACAGATTCAAAGAGCCTTAGTTGTGTTTACAACTAAATTCTCTTGATTTTATTATTCTTTTGAAATGTATCTTGGCTGCCAGGCAGGCTATGTGATCACAAAGTAAAGATTCATATTGTTGATCGTTGAAAAATATTACCTTTCCCTCAAAAAACATCCCAGGCTTGTATGTTTCTGGTACATCTTCAAAAGTGGCAGCCCTTACAATGTTGGTGAAGCTGGTCTTTCCGCTGCCTTTTAGCGTCACTCCTACATGGGAGGCACATATGGAAGACAGCCCATCTTGACCATTTCTGTTAAATATGTATAAAAGGAAAGGCTTTCAGCAAACCTACCCGTGCCGAACTCCTCGATTTCAGCGTCCACCTCAAAACTGTGAATAGGCGAAGTCGAGGGGAGCAAAAATTCCGTCACGTTCATAATTTGTGTAGCGCAGCCGCTCCTGTCCGTCTGGAAAACACAGAGGGAAATCAAATTTATGACAAATCACAGCTTGCACGAAACAGGAGGTGGGACTGACATACATGGATCAGCTATAATATTATGACTATTGATGATTTAGTTTCAAATGTACCTATTAGTATAGATTAAGGTTGGGTAATTATTTTGGCAGGTGGGCCACCTTTCATTTTTCATTTTTATGCTAACTAGGTATCATGTAAATTGAACAAAATGAAAATTTTGAATTTTTTGGCATTTATTTCAACTTAAAAAAATCACTGATGATCATATAAATATACCAACGTTATTTTGAATGTAATCATCCATCTGAAATCAAAACAAAAGGACAAAAATAAGGAGTTTCTAAATTCAATAGTGATTGAAAAAAAAATATGAATTGAGTTATGAATTGAATTATGAATTAAATAGTGATTGAAAAAAATATGAATTGAATTATGAATTATGAATGAAAATTTAGAATTTTTTGGCATTTATTTCAACTTTAAAATCACTGATGATCATGTAAATGTACCGACATTATTTTGAATGTAATCATCCATCTGAAATCAAAAAAAAAGGACAAAAGTAAGGAGTTTCTAAATTCAATAGTGATTGAAAAAAAAATAAGAAATTAAGTTATGAATTGAATTATGAATTAAATAGTGATTGAAAAAAATATGAATTGAATTATGAATTATGAATGAAAATTTAGAATTTTTCGGCATTTATTTCAACTTTAAAATCACTGATGATCATGTAAATGTACCGACATTATTTTGAATGTAATCATCCATCTGAAATCAAAACAAAAGGACAAAAATAAGGAGTTTCTAAATTCAATAGTGATTGAAAAAAAAATATGAATTGAGTTATGAATTGAATTATGAATTAAATAGTGATTGAAAAAAATATGAATTGAATTATGAATTATGAATGAAAATTTAGAATTTTTTGGCATTTATTTCAACTTTAAAATCACTGATGATCATGTAAATGTACCGACATTATTTTGAATGTAATCATCCATCTGAAATAAAAAAAAAAGGACAAAAGTAAGGAGTTTCTAAATTCAATAGTGATTGAAAAAAAAATATGAATTGAGTTATGAATTGAATTATGAATTAAATAGTGATTGAAAAAAATATGAATTGAATTATGAATTATGAATGAAAATTTAGAATTTTTCGGCATTTATTTCAACTTTAAAATCACTGATGATCATGTAAATGTACCGACATTATTTTGAATGTAATCATCCATCTGAAATCAAAACAAAAGGACAAAAATAAGGAGTTTCTAAATTCAATAGTGATTGAAAAAAAAATTATGAATTGAGTTATGAATTGAATTATGAATTATGAATGAAATAGTGATTGAAAAAATGTGAATTGAATTATGAATTATGAATGAAAATTTTGAATTTTTCGGCATTTATTTCAACTTTAAAATCACTGATGATCATTTAAATGTACCAACATTATTTTGAATGTAATCATCCATCAAATCAAATCAAAACAAAAGGAAAAAAATAAGAAGTTTCTAGATTCAATAGTGATTGAAAAAAAATTATTCGGCGGGACGGAGAAAAAAATCAAAAAGGGTCGGATGCGGCCCGCGAACCATAAAATGCCACAGTCTGGTATAGATGATATACTAGGCAGTAAGTTAATTTTGTCCGCAAGGTTAACATGTTGGAAGCAGGAATAACGGTCATGCACGAGGATGTGCACGATTTTAACGGGGGCCACACCGTGATCATTGGACGAGTGGGTGAGGATCTGCTTCACTTGTGAAGCTTTCTGGGCCTTCGCTTGTCAGTACCTCCAAAAACTAGTCCAACGAAGGAGAACTAGGGGTAGCAAAGGCTTAAAGAGCTTTAGTAGCTCTGACTGCCAGAGAAAATGTAACGCTGGTTTGGATTGAATGGAGTCACAAGATGTAGTTGATTGCAATTTGTGGTTTCTAATGTAGCTGTGTAGAAACTTTAGATAAGCTTAAATTAAATATCGCTCGGGACAAACAAGTCCAATCTGTGAAGGCCCAAAATTGCAGCTCATAGGAGTTGAAGGCTGCTGATGTGTTGGTGTCAAGACAAGCTAAAGGATTGCAACATAGCATTAGTAAAGGCATCAGTACGGTATATCTGATTGGGAAACCCATTTGCTTTTGCTTTTCTTGGTTTTTGAATCTGACATTCAACAACTTTATCTTTGGGAGCGGCAGCCAGAAAGAACCCACCGAGAAAAAAAAAAAAAAAAAAAAGCAAACCCAACACAGAAATGTCCCCGGTGAGCCACCGGCTTCAAACGTTGAAACTTTTTGCTGTGAGACGAGCGGTACCGTTGCACTGTGCATTGCAGAATTAGCAAAAGCGCTGCGACGACTGTGAATCTGAGCTCTTGTGTAAAATACTTACAGTCGTTTCATATGTTTTGCAGACACCTTCCTGCAGGCGCATCGACTCCCAGAAATATCTAAAGGTTCTTCCACAAATAATGCTCTTGACTGAACCAATGACTGGTTTCCCATAAGTGTACCTGCCAGAAAAAGCAGAAACAGGCTGCTTATTTTACATTTGAAGCAGAACGTTGACAAGCACTTTACAGACCGACCGGCGATGCTTAAAAATATATTTTAAATACAAAAATAAACAAATCTTGGGAAACTGCATTCTTTCTAATGACCCTCAAGGGGACGATTCTTCAAAACTGAGAGTCTATTAGAAAAAGGGATTTATAAAGAAGGCGCTGCCCAAAAATGGCTCCAAAATATAAACTGCATAGCAGAAAAGAGGATGAAAACTCCTATTTGGTCGTGCGCCCGCCTTGAAATATCTCAGATATGGCGGACAACTTCAGGATAAACCATCGCCATACTGAGAATCTAAATACATCGGCTGCTTGAGTGTCTTAGGTGATGCAATACAATCTGTCGTCTACGTATGTCCTATAAGTTCGTACGCATTTGTTTAAGATGAATGTGTAAAAATCCAATATAGATTCCAACTACACTGTTTGTTGATGGCAAATCACAATATTTTCCTCATCCTGACACTACTTTACCTATATTTAAATTTGTCATGCAACAAATGTCATCGGCTACGTGGTGGAAAGGCTTTACCTACTCAATATGATGTCAAAATGAATATAATTTTTGACCAGTATGAAACATTTTAACTGCTTATTTGAAACAGACTGGAAAACCACGGCATCATCGAAGTATGAACATCTCCTAGTAAAGTCGGGTTCAACTTTAAAAAGATAAATAAAAAAAAAAATTAAAAAAATAAATAAATAAAAATAAAAATAAATTAAAAAAAAGAAAAGAAAAAGAAGGGAAGAAAAAAAGAAGAGAAAGGAAAGAGAAAAAAAAAAAAAAGATAAATAAACTCACTTTCCACAAATCTTTACTGGTGTTTCCTGGTCGAGGACAGTGATCGTGGCAGGCAGGTGAACTTTGACCTCATACTTTGGTAACACTACAGCAAACACAAGAATCAGAAACATTCCTTCAAAACTAGAGGAATTTTGGCAAAAGAGTGACAATTGTCAATTTTCTTTAACATGCAACTGCAGCAGACCATATTCCTTGATCTCAAATGAGTGGGATGTTTTTTCTCCTTTGTCTGTTACGGCGAGGATAGTGTAGCGTCCTTGAGCCGCCTCAGGAATCACAGCATACGAAAGATCGAGGATATTGCCAACGGCCGACTTATCCAACCACTGGGCAATACGATTTTTATTGGGATCCTGCATGGAGACAAAGGCAAAAGAACACAGTGAACAAGAACCAGTTATTACACCTTACAAAAAAATCCTGTTTAAATGTCCTTGTGTTCAAACCTGTCAGTAAACTGCGCCACATAAACTGTTAGGAGAAGCTTTTGACTTTATTAAGTTGAGGTCTCTTGAGGCTATCCTGCAACAATGGCTGTTTTTATTATTTATATTATGTAGATAAATTATATATATATAATCCTAGACATACAGGACTGTTTAAGAAAATTCGAATATTGTGATAAAGTTCTTTATCTTCTGTAATGCAATTACAAAAACAAAAATGTCATACATTCTGGATTCATTACAAATCAAGCCTTTTATTATTTTAATATTGCTGATTATGGCTTACATCCTAAGAAAACTCAAAAATTCTATCTCAAAATGTTAGAATATCATGAAAATGTAATTTTTGCTTTTTTAATTGCATTACAGAAGATAAAGAACTTTATCACAATATTCAAATTTACTGAGACAGTCCTGTATATATGTAGATATATTTTATCTACAAATATGTATATGTATAAAATATATGATAAAAAGATGTCTTTACATATTTATATGTATGTAAAAAAAAAAAAAAAAAAAATTTTAAATAACAAAATCAGGAAAGACTCTTTCTCATGGTGAGTTACTAAACTATGGATGCCTTGTTAAGCACAGCATTATCAGCTCATTGTATTACCTGATCTTTTCCTAAACGTTGACATCAGGTCATCACAAGTCTTGAGCCAAAAACAAGGCATCTTTTCTCCGTATAACAAGTTTTTGTTTTCGTATCTCTACTTCATTTGACCTTGAGAAAGAGCTCATTCCTCATGATCTTACACCTGGGGTTTTCAAATCACTCTGATACGGGAAACAACCATTCTTACAACAAAGCACAACCTTGAGACGGCTGCTAACTATAAAAAACACACATGATAATGCAGGCCAGACATTAAAAAGACAAAAATACACATTCAAGAGCTCTTGCAATGCTTACATAGACCACAAGCCCTGGACAATTAGTAATTAAAGTTGGTAATGAATTAATCAGCTTGTGCGATAGGTATTTTTTGTGTAATTCATCCAAATAGCGGAATTACAGACAAGCATCAGAGGGACCTTGAAAAATGATTTCACCTCAAATCTTTCCAGACAGTTCAGTTAATAATTCAAACGTAAAACAAATATTTCGCCCAGATGGAAGATTAGGTGGCTTTTCGGTGTCTGAGCCAGGAATGACCGCGCATTCAGTCTGATAAAAAAGCAGGAAATACGCAACAGGGTCAGGGATTTGCCACAAACTAGCTGATGAAACAAAATATATTGGATACAAAAATATTTCCAAGGTGACGGCCGACACCGAAGCCTTGCATAGTGTCGGTCTCCAAACTTCTACATACTACATACATCTTATAAAGGGTAAATCATTGGTACGGGCCGGATCTTACCTCAAGAACCACTTCTTTATACTGGAAAAAAGGAAAAGATATGCTGTTATTTACAAAAAGTATTGGCATCATTTAATAATTGCATCTATGATGACTTACAAAGAGTTGTAATTCTACATCTGACTGATTAGTCATTAGAATTGGCTAAAGCTGCAGAGGGAAAAAAAAGAATTAAGCGTCCTCTCTCTGAATATGCATGGGAATGAGTGGCGATGAGGCAAGAAAAAAAAAGAACTGAGCGGAAAATCAGAGAAGAAAGAGTGCTTTCTTTTAAAATCCATTCTTTACATTTTGTTTTTCTTTAAATCGATTTAAAAATCAATTTCAAAATAATTTCAGGGTTCAAGAATTTCAGCCTCGACTGTGCCGAACATCCAAAAGAGATACAGGGCCTGGAGTAGGTATTGATTCAGATGTTTGGGTCAAATGCAGTGTGAGCCAAATGAACTCTGACAGCATGTTTATCACACTACTCCACACAGCGCTTCACACCCACGCGGTCTTCAAAAATCAACAAACAGCCCTCCTTTCACCTCCCACTCTCCTGAACCAAAATAGACCCTGTTCCTTAGATTTACTGACTGCATGGCAGAAATCACACCGCAATACAAACTTCACCTGCTGGAATTATCTCCTTCGTTGACTCTCAGAGGACAAAAAAAAAAAAAAAAAACATGACTTACCACTCGCTGCACGGGGATGAATTTGTCGTCCAGTGAAACAATTCTGAACAGGACTTTAAGAAAAAAAAAAAGAAAAAAAAACACACAGGTGTTAGTTTAGCCTGTAAATACAGTTACAAAAAAAAAAAAAAAAAACTGCACTGGAGGTGAATGCAAATACATCGTCTGCTTACAGCTTTTAAGATAAGATAAGATAAGAACAACTTTATTAATCCCGAAGGAAATTGTTGTGCCAGAGTTACAGAAAATATAACAGTAATAAATAATAAAAAGAAAAAGGCAGAATTAGAAATAAAAATAAACTATAAACTATAAAGTGTCTCAGTGAAACTATAAAGTGTCTTAGTAACAAGTGAGGTAAGGAGTGCACAATAGTATGATAAAAGGAAAAATTGTAGTGTAGCTGTTATGAAGCTGTTTACGGCACAAAACAAAAACAAAGCTCATATTTTCAGGCGCCACCACATGTCGGGGGAGAAGGTAGATTCAGACGAGTGTTTCAGGACAAATATCAGCCATTTCAAGTGTGTTGTGGTTTTCCTTTTGTTTTAATTCAGCCGTGTCCAAATGTTTTCCAAAGAAGTCCATGTTTAGCGAGGTGAAAATGTGTGAGGGTCGCCGACATTCTTTGACCCATTAACATTAAATGCAAATGTACTATATTTTTTATTTTCTTGTAAAAAAAAGCACTGCTGTGCGGTAAAAACAGCTTCGATTTGCTTCAATTTTTCACCGCATTCGTTCCCAGTTAGCTCGTTGTAGATACCGTGTTTCGTCCTGCATCGCCTTGAAAAAAGACACAGTTGTTTTGTATTTCAGTGAAAAAATACTCCCAATTTCCTCTTGTTCTGAAAGTTCCTTTTTTGGGGTTACAGTTGCCGTTTTTGAAATGGTCAGGAAAGGATCGTTCGATGGCCGATGACCCTTGTGACAAAAGTCAAAGTTCCCCGCGGCGAGAGTGTGGCCACAGCTCTACTGCCGTGTTCTAGTAAAGTATGAAATAGCTTTTTAAACACTGTGTTTTATACTGTGGTCAACACTGCTGGCGGCACAGTGATCCCTCGCTATAATGCGGTTTACTTTTCACGGTTTTGCTGCGTCACAGATTTGCATGGTGCGTTGTGTTCTGCATTCTGATTGGCTAAAAAGTCACTCCGCTTCTTCTCTACCTGTACGTCAATAACGTTGCAGTTTAATATGTACACGTACGTAAAACAGCTTGCCAAATTTACATTACGTACGTGCAAATTCTCTTGCAATTTCGAGTTTCTCTAAAACTCATAATGTTGACAAAACGCTCTGGACCGACAAAAGGGCCCAAAAGGCAGCGGAAGATGCTATCTATCGCAGATAAAGTTAAACTTCTGGACACGCAAAGGGAAGCTAAAAGCTATGCGGCTGTAGGTCGGCATTGCAGAATTAATGAATCTTCCATTCGTTCCATAAAGAAGGAAGAAAAAAACATAAGGACGACAGCAGCGATGTATAATAGCGTATTTAATTGTATAATAATTGTAAAAAAAAATAAAGGTTTCTACTTCACGGATTTTGCCTATCACAGGTTCTTTTTGGAAAGTAACCCCCGCCAAAAACAAGGGTATATTGTACTGATTTTATGAGAGCAGCTGCAGGCTGGTGTAAATTTGAACACGGGCCGTATTTGGCCCGCAGGCCGGACGTTGGACGTGCTTCTTTTAACTTTTTGGCAAAGTCACTTCTACTTCAAACTAGTCCATATGAGATGCAAATTGATGACAGATGCACTAGAATCCTCTTTCCTCACCAGGTAGCCAACTGCTGAGGAACGCTTGTGGTAGAAAGGGATCGTCAATAGAAAGGGATCGTTTCATCCCAGCTATTAATTCATTTTTAATTTATTTTTTTTGTTACTAATCTGCAAACGACCCCACTTTGACCACTACACAACTCCTTTTCACAATTCTGGGAACGGTGCCATAGTTACACTGGCAGAGGGGGGAGGGATGCAAGAAAATTACAAAATAATTACTTAGAAACCAAAAAGAAATTACCTAAGGAGATTTTCATGGATTAGATTTTGGTGTTAAAAGGAAAAGTAAAAGTTGTCTGGAATAGAGAGATTACATAACCGAAAAGTCACAGGGACTTCATTTAAAACAGATGATGTTAAAGGAGGCTTTTGTGAATCAGTGCTTCTCTAATTACATATTTATATTTTTGCAAAAGCGTTTTACACCCTGAAATTACAGTAATTAGGCGATTGCTACTCAAGGCCAGATGAATTGCAATTGTTGTAGCATTAGCATTTTCATATTATATTCATATTATATTCAAAGCTCATCTGCGCACTGAACAAAAATATTGATGCTCTTGCCATCCTTTGGACATTTTCCAAAGCTATGCGAGAGCAACTGAGGGTGGAGAAAAGGTTGAGGCTTCAGAAATCATGATATGGATACCAAGTCAAAGAAAAGTGATATAAAATACTTACCGGTCTGTCCGGGTTTGTAGATAGGTTTATCGGTTTGGATGATGTGGATAAAGGCGGGTGGCAGGATGAGGATTTTGCTTTTCTTGCTCATGGAAGTTTGCGCACCTTCCACTGTGACGTTTATCTCTGCCACCGTTCTGGAGAGAACGACCGGGACCTGTAACACCAACCCGTTCACATCCGTCAGGCGCGTAGGCTCTCGTTTTCGGCCTTTTCCGATCCTTCTGGCGCCGGAAAGCATCTGTAAAACGACTTCCCGGGGGTCGATAAATCCTGGCCACTGATGAAGATTAATCATGAATCGCTTCGATACTCGTAAGCATATGTTTTCACTTGTTAATGGAGCTGCTCTTACGAACCTGGCGCCGTAACTCCATCCAAAATTTTGTGAGGGGCGTCTTTGTGAGCGTGCGCGCAGCTGAGTATAGCGGCCAGCATCGCTTTCCAGCAGAATGCAGGTACATAGCTGGCCTTTGTTTTTGCCGCAGATAGAAAAACGCCAGACCGGGCCGGCACCGAGGAACCATGTGAAACTAACTTCTATTGTCACAGAGTTGATTGGGGTCTGCAGGTCATTTCGCATCAATATAAAGCAAAGCCGGTGAGTTGCGTAACAACGAGCGGGGCGACAGAAGCCAGAGTAGGAATTTTACTGAGAGCCATTGATGCTGACAGCCTCAGTCGTGGCACCGGCCAGATAATTGTGTACATAATGATGCCCCCAATTGTGCCTTTAGTTTAATGAAGGATTAGAGGGAGAGAAGAGTGAATACGCCGGTCTGAATCGATGCCTGGAAACCATGAGGACGAAGTTACAGAAGTATTCGTACACCGCAAGTATTCAAAGACGACGACTCCCGCCGAACGCGGTTCATTTGTCCGAACGGTTGCGTTTCGTACCTGGAAAGTCACGCAGCGGTGGAAGTCTGAAGCGACGTTTTCCCGCAGGACGACGTCGCTGCCAGAATCCGTTTCAAGGGTGACTCTCAGAGAGACGGCTTCGGTGCCAAGAATGTGGGCACACAGGATGTCTTGTTCCCCTCCTTTCACCTGGGAGCTCACAGTCACTGCAAAGATGCTGCGCAGACACCAGAGAGGACATCAGCTCCGTGAATGCATTCGCTTTTTTTAAGTTTTATTCTACTTTTTTTAATCCCTTGCAGGAAATTCCTCTCTGCATGAGCAGTTGGCAGACACTTAGCGGCACCAGGGGAGCAGTTTAGGAAATTCAGGTTTTTGCTCAACAACACTTAAACGGGCGAGGAGAAGCTGAGGAATCAAACCAGGAATGTTAGGTTCGAAGGCCAGTTGCTCTGAGCCGCGCCGAATCTAACGCCGCTCGGTAATAGGTTCCACATCCAGTCGGCTAAAATGAAAAACACTCCGCTGTAAGAAATAAAGCTCCTTTCTCGGTTCTTTCCCGCAATTATGAAGTGAAAACACACGAAACTGTTTAAATAAAAAGTGATGTTGCAATACTATTTTTCCCCCGACCCTTGGAACTATATCGATTCTAACAAAACACATCTGTGCTAAAAATTCAGAAAAAAAAAAATCGCAAAATAAACTGAGTTATCATTGTGTTTGCAAAACTCTGACTTTTCCCACATGATAACAAAGGTCAGTTAGTTGGGCTGAGAAAACTGTGCTGCCCTTGTCGCCATGGAGAACACATAAAAAAAAAAAAAAAAACAATTTTGGGATGCTCTGCAAGAATTAAAGTAATTTTTGCAGCATTGGCTAAATTACCACACCAAACTTAAAAACAAATAGTGCTGTTATGAATTACCATCTCATGATGTTTTAGGGCAAAGGGTGAATATCTTGGTTTATGCTTCATCTTATCAAAGCTGCATCTTTTAGACATTTATTATATGAGGAAATAATTTGTTTTTTATTCATTCAGACCAGAACAAATGATTTTGTTTACTGAAAAAAGAAATGAAATGACATTCTTTCCAGAAAACAAGCAGTGTGTGTGTATATAAACATCACAATAATGCGAGTAAATGAGAGAAGGGAAAGAAAATCTGACTGATTTGTGTTTTTTTTACGGAAAATACAGAAAAATGGGTATGAACAAGATTTGCGCATTTTTTGCAGACTAGTAACGATGTGTAAATGTTTGGTATCATGCTGTCGTGATTTCCCCTCGAGCTAAATAAAAGAAACAAATCAAATATATGTATATGAACATAATAGTTTTTAGCACTTCCAAGGAGTGGAAAGTGTTGACAAGACAACATCAAAAGTTGTGTCACCTGGGGTAAACTTTACTTTGAACGCAGCGTATTTGCATAAGTGACAACCTCAAGTTCTCAGAAACACTGAAAAAGTTACTTTCCATTTATTACAAGCAGCTGCACGTGTAGTTTTACAGATACATAAAGCCATTTAAAGGCCAGGACACGGACTAACATGCTAACACACACTTGACTCCGTATCCAAAATAACCTTTATACTTATACTTCAGTGGAATTAAGAAAAACAAGACCGGAATAGATAGAATGTTTTTAAACTTTCTATGCAGGTGTTATACTGTATATAAACAGTATAACGTACACACTCCTCCATGGTTACCCGCACAGCAGGTGACGATTATGTCGTGTAGTGCAAACCTGAAACGATCAAGTCATTTAACAAATCAAAACAATCTTCGATCGACCAAAACAGCCTGTTATCGTTTATTATATCACAGCAACTCCGCGGGGAAATCACTAAATATAATCTACTAAATGGTTTGGTGACACGTTGTGTTAAAGTAAAATTAAATGGACAATTTAGTGACGAGCCAACAACCAGTTGCTGGAATTCTATCTAAATAAATGTACATTGTTTTAGATTGTAAGTGCTTGGCGTGTTTATAAAATCTGTCCAGCAGTAGCATTAGTATTTTCAGTATCCTATTGCCAACTTACATTATGCTCATCTTAATAAAAAAATGGAAATGAAAAATTTTCTTGTGGATGTTTTGTCAAAAAAGCGAGAAAGCAAGACACAAAATAGTAGACATAGACCAGTTCCGATGGATTTTAAATTATTTTTATACGCACAATGTCAGTTAGAGTACAGTGGCAGAACTAGTGGTAGAAGAATACTTCTTGTGCTTCTATTGCCTTAAAAAATCCAAATACATGAGGAATCAGTTGACGGGTTATGCAATTCTTCCCCACACTGAACCCCCAGGGATCACATTCTATGTAATACTTATTTTCCTCCAAAGTAGTGCAATTTGTATTTTGTGCAACAATATTCTATTTTATTACACAAGCATACATTTTTCTGTAATAGTGAGTCTATCAGCACATCAAGGTTAGATTTTTATCTTATTTCAGAGGAGTTACAGCACCTGTGGCACTAGACTTTCAGTTGGACTAAATTATCTTACTTTTTTGAGGTCTAAGGAACTTTTGTATCGTGGTATTTAGTGGTTTTACTTCAAGACTAGTGAAGGAAAAAAAATGGCAGATCGGTCTCTTTGTTTTATTATTACTTATTGGCTTGTTGATGCAAATATTGCTCAACAATGAGATATTTGAGTTTATTAATAAATACTTTCACACCAAAGCTGGCACCGTTTTACTAAACCACACAACTTCACCGGCATTTAACATCCTGACACCGAAGTTGCCAACCTAAAAATTAGAATTAGACTAATGGGACACTGTAAACAACATGGATTGAAAGATGCTATATTTTGTTTTATTTTATTTTGTTGCCGTAGAGAGAATAAAAAGGGAGTAACAGAAGCTCAGATCATTTATTCAAAACCCTGATAACTTTTTGAAACTGCACGACTGCAAACTAATATCCCAGAGTCCTGCGTTTGCACCCAAAGCACGCATGCACGCGTACACGCACGGCAGTTCCTCTGCAGATTGCGTAATCCTCGGGCCTCAGCGGTTGATGACAACATAACAATGTTCCCTGCGTGTACGCGGACCGGTGCCAAAACACGATTCCCAGATGTATTCTTTATTTATTTAGTGTTTTTTTTTTTTTTTTTTACTCACGTTTGGTTGAGATGAGCCGCTGAGGAATTCTGCAGGAAGCCCGAAGCGAGCAGGACAACGAGCAGTCCCAGGACAGGTGCCATGTCTGCAGGGGTGCACGGCGGCCGACACCGGACGCACTGGGGAGTCTCCAAGAGTGCACGACAGGGTGGATGCGCACGACGCAGGAAAAGTTGCTTCACCCGGCCGTGCTTTGCTGTTTATACTCCCAAACCACTGCACCCACCGCCCCCGGAGTCACTCCCCCCCAAATTCGTTGGACCTTTGCAGTCTCCTCCCTGTTCCCAAAAGAGCTCCGCTTCAACAAAGGTTAAATCACAGAGCTTGGCCTGCAGCCACAAGTCCACTTTTCTTTTCTTTTTTTTTTTTTTTTTAAATGTGGGGTGAACACATGTGCCATGAGGTGTTGGTCTTACTCTGAAAGAAGGAGAAAAAAAAAAAAAAAAAAGGAGTAAAAAGTCTCAATCAAACCTTAGATTCCTTTAGATTTTTTTTTTTTACGTTTTGTGCAGCAAATCTTCACCATGAAAACCGTTCCCTTCTATTTATGCATTAATATATCTATTTATTTCTAAAAAAAAAAAAAAAAAATGTTCTACTTGAAATGTTGCAAGTGAGAAAAGTGAGATTTTTTTTTTACATTTTGTGCAGCAAATCTTCACCATGAAATGAAAACTGTTCCCCTCTATTTCTGTTTTTATATATCTTTATTTTTAAGAATCAAATGCTCTACTTGAAATGTTGCAAGTGAGAAAAGTGAGATTTTTTTTTTTACGTTTTGTGCAGCAAATCTTCACCATGAAAACTGTTCCCTTCTATTTCTACATTAATATATCTATTTCTAAAGTTCACATGCTCTACTTTAAATGTTGCAAGTGTAAAAAGTGAGATAATTTTTTTTTTATGTTTTGTGCAACAAATCTTCACCATGAAAACCATTCCCTTCTATTTATGCATCTTTTTATTTCTAAAATTCAAATGTTGCAAATGAGACATGTGAAGGCTGCACAAAAGCCTTTTTTTCTGTTTATCACTTTCCAACATATCCCTTGTAAATTTCACTCAAAGTCTCAGCCTTTACCATAGAGCATAAATCAATGTATTAGTAAACAGCGGCGCATTTAGTTCATTCATAATCTTGAATATGATTATTTATCCATATATAAAAAAAAAGCATCATGCATTTAATGCACTGCTGCTTAGAGACCAAAGTAAATCGAATCTAATTTAATATTTGAGGGCGTGTTGACTCAACGTTAGCTTGATATGAAATGACTAGCGGAAAAAAAAAAACAGTTCTCGTAAAGTTCCACATACTTTCTTAACCCTCTTAGTGTCGCGGGGTCGGACTCGAGCAGGGAACCACACCTCAAAGCAGAAATCTGGATCGAAAGCGCTTTATTGCATTGCAACGGCAGGTAGGGTGTCGCTGGTAAGCCCCTGGCCCCGAGACAGAGTTGCTCAGGGCTGGGTCTCACCGGGACGAGTGGCAGACGGGACGGGTTGCAGGAAAGACGGGTTGCAGGAAAGACGGGTTGCAGGAAAGACGGGTTGCAGGAAAGACGGGTTGCAGGAAAGACGGGTTGCAGAGGTTGCACCGGCCAACTGGGTCCGGTCATAACGAGGTAGGGGTCCGGTCGTGGCAGGGGCCCGCAGTGGTCTGAGAGCCATAATCCCCCGGCGCCAGGTAGAGGGTGCCGCTGCCCTTTATAGGGATCTTGATTAGCGGCATCTGCTGCAGCTGGCGCCGATTACAAATTGGGATCAGGTGTGATACCCTGACACTTAAGGGTCAATTTGACCCATTTCACCCATTGACCCAATGGGTCAAATTGACCCTTAACATAATAAGAGGGTTAAACTCATATTGCTCTAATAGTACTGAGGATTATACACACAATAATATTATTAGTGTTAATGGAAACAATTGAAACACATGAAAACAACTATTTCTCGTAAAATGATATCAATAATGGACTTTTACTTTACAAATATTTCCCACAATTTGAATACAATTACCGAACTTTGCATTTCTTTAATGTAACCGGCTTTTCATAGGCTTTTCATTCAGAGCAATGTTTGAGTGAATGTTTGAATTGTCATTTAAGTATTTGAAGTGATTTTTCTTTGCAGCTCCTTGTCAGGTATTCCAAAGTTTCCTGCAAAAGAAGCTTGGCTACCAATCTAATCCTTTATATTGCAATTAGGAGTTGAGAACAACAACACACTGATGTAAGCCGTAGTTTTTCCACCCTCACTTTGATTTCTGTCATTGGACATCACTCGGCTTCTGTTGTAAATTTCAGATTTAGGAATCTGGCAAAGGGACACTCTCAGACTGTCTCACAGGATATTAAAAAAGTCGTCCCTCTGACACGCGACACTCCCACGTGTCGTTCCCTCGGCGACCGGTCGGCGGAAATTCAACGACAAAAATATGCGGAAGGACCAGACTTTCCCAGCTGCCGCGCCAAATTTTGGAGTTTATTGGAATGAGGCTCTTTTAATTTCAGATTTTCTGAAATTGAGCCTCTTGGTTAGAGTGGAGGTGTCACGGTGACAATACGTAGCATGTCTATCCTCCGGGTTTTCATTTATCTTCCTTTTTTTTAATCTACTGTCTTCGCCAACTTTGATCTCTGCTGCATAAAGGGAAAGAAATCAATCAAACATAGCGAAAGAAAAGGGAATTAGAACTATGTTTCCCTCTTTGGCGAACATGTCCCACACTTCTTTCTTTTTTTTTTACAGTGTGATTTATTCACAGCTTGAAGAAGTTCTGCCTCGTCTCTGGAATGAAGTACTCAAATGTAAATAAGAAAGCATATCACGAGTGGAAATTAACATTTTGGGGGACCTTTTAGATCAGGGGTGTCAAACTTATATTGGTCCGGGGGCCACATACGGCTTCAGTTGAAGTCAAGAGGGTCTAACCAGTAAATTAATTGTGTTATTACCTAAAAGTAACACTAAGTCAAATGTTTGTTTTGTTTTTGGTGTAAAGGAAACAGGAAAATTATAAAAATCTTTACATATAATCAACCGTTCCTTTAAAAAATACATGATGAACGACCTGATTCATTAAGAAAAGTAAGTGTAATTTCAACACTATGCCTCAGTTCCGTCATCTCAGTTCTCTGTGTATTTTGTTGTATTATTTACGATGGAGAGTCTCATTATTAACCTCAATAAACAAATAAAAAGAGGTCCATTTTTCTTGGCATCTCCTACACTCCGTGTCAAGGGAAAAGCGGGCGCTAAAAATGTTGTTTACAGACCCGAAACCGCATTCTGTCGTCACATTGTGTTGTGCCATGTTGCTAACACTGACTAGCAGGCAATATAGGAACTGCATTTTTATTTAAAAAGAAATGAGTTCATAATTTTTATGTATTTTTTTCAAATTGTAGGTTTATTCCACAAGCCGGATCGGATCCCCTGGCGGGCCAATACCGGCCCGCAGGCCGTACGTTTGACGCCACTGGTTTAGATCATGGGTGTACAAACTTTTTTCACTAAGGGACAAATAAATATACAGAAAAATATACGCTTCTTATTTGAGGCGAGGTACATAATCTCACCTTTGGTGTATTAAAGTTAGAAAAAAAAAAAAGATTTTTAGTGATCTATTCAGAAAAGTGGTTGGACGCTGCAAACCCCCTCATCGCCATACCAGCCCACTCCCACTTTATATATTTATTGTATAAATGTAGAGCGCAGCTTACCTCACAGTCTCTTACAATGGTACAATTTGCACAATTCTGTAAAGTCCTTTATTATACTTTAGTTTGATATTCACATGTTGATGCTGCTACCCTTTGTGCCCTCAAATTGCCTCTTGGGGACAAATATTTTTTTTCTGATTATTCTGATTCTTATACAGGGAAAATGGGATGACTGCATTTCAAGCTTGTTATTTAGGCATTTAAATCAGTATTTATTTATTTAGGGTATTCAAATCGATCGAGGCGGCCGCGGTGGCCGATGCCGCTTGTGCCAAATATCCGTACAAATATCAGTCGATCACGGAGCGACCTCGTTGACATCGGCTGATTTTTATTTGTGCACAGCGATATGAACTCGTGTGTGTGTGCAACAAGAAAGTGCTGCGTAAAAAAGGAATGACAGACCTGATGTTACGCGTTTTTGATATCTGTCTATGCATCGCACGACTGTGTTTCCAGACACACTGACACTGTTGAAGTCCTGCACTTTTTTCAGGCCCGTTATTTTGTTGACTTTAACAAGGCATAATTTAATAGCTGGCATTTCCTGTACTTTCTGCTCTCGCTCAGCACCTGCAGAAGACGACTAGATGCATTGTTTTGGTTTCTTGGTGTCGTTGTCCATTAAACTCTTTCATCACTGCCACAGTTGCATTGCAAATCAAACCTACTTTTTAGCATGTTTCTTCTGTTCCGCCATGTTTGCAAACTTGTGGTAATTTTTTTTGTGATTTTCTGTTTTAGTGCAATACAATTAGGAGGAAGTTTCAATTTCCTGTGGGCCAATTAAAAGTGGCCCACTTTTTGGGCACCCCTGGTTTAGATGAACAATAATGGAAAGACAGAAATGTACAGGACTTGGATTTGACCAAAAGAGAAGGAAATGATATCAAAATATTCTGAAGGTGGTTTTTCTATATCCTTACAGTATACAGGACTGTCTCAAGAAATTACAATATTGTGATAAAGTTCTTTATCTTCTGTAATGCAATAAAAAAAACAAAAATTACTCTTTCATGATATTCTAATATTTTGACATAGGATTTTTGAGTTTTCTTAAGATGTAAGCCATAATTGAAACACTGTTAAAACACTTTATAGCCTTGACTTTGACACTTTATAGTTTTATTTGTATTTCTTATTCTCCCCCCCACCCCCCCTTTTTTTTTCCTGTTTATACAATTTTTCAACTATTATTTATTATTGTTATGTTTTACTTGAAACTCTGGCACAACAATTTCCTCGGGATAAATAAAGTTGTTCTTATTCTTATTCTTATTCTTATTATTCTTAATCAGCAATATTAAATAATAAAAGTCTTGCAATATTTCAGTTGATTTGTAATGAATCCAGAATGTATGAGATTTTTGTTTCTGTAATTGCATTACAGAAGATAAAGAACTTTATCACAATATTCTAATTTTCTGAGACAGTCCTGTAAAACGGTATATCTGGTGTAGTAAGTTCTGCTCAAGTTTGAGGGAAACTCTTAATTATACTTCTTGCGAATTTCAGGTTCTTTATTCCAACTTTGGGGAAACTGAGCTGTGACACTCATTTTACACATATCACACATATTTTCATCAATCTTAGGTTGTTTACTGCGTAATAAGTACTTTAAGAGTACTTTGATGTTTACACTTACTGCAATTTTCCATTATATATGTGTTAAAAATATTACGGGACATTTTGAGATCACTGTATTTCTAGGGTGGCATTTCTCAAATAATGTGTGAGCTTTTGTCTTGGAAGTGAAGGAAATGTTGTGAAGAGCTAACTGCTCCCCAGGCACTGCTAAGTTACTGCCTCTAGTCAAATTTTGCTGATTTTTTGCTATATGTGTAACTGAATGCAACTAAAATATAGTGCTTTCTACTATCTGAATGATATTTCATTCAATAATCAAAGTAAGACTCAGAATATTATCAACATTCATATATATGTATATGTATAGGCAGCAAGTTCGGCTATGCAGTGTGTGTGTGTGTGTGTGTGTGTACGTTTGTGTATGTCTTTGTCAAAAAAAAAAAAAAAACCTCACTAACCCAAGCTTACTGTTCTGTATATTTCCTGTGCTTCGTGTATTTGCAGGTATATTTGCAGTCCCTATGTCCTCTATTGTAAGTCGCTTTGGATAAAAGCGTCTGCCAAATGTAATGTAATGTAATGTAATGTAATATGTGACTTGAGGAATGAAGGTTAGTCACAGCAAGAGAGATGTTTGTGTGAAGCAGTAAATCCCAAGTGGAGATAAAGAAGGTGAATAATGTTACTTAGAGTCGGTATTCCAGAGGGTGGAAAGAATGGAGAAACAGGTTCAAGTAGGCTGGAGAAAAGGATCAGGAGTAAATAAAAGAGTATCAGCCAGAATGAAAGGAAAGGTAAACAGGACAGCGGTGACACCGGCGACAGTGGCGCTGAAGAAAAGACAGGAAGCAGAGCTGGAAGTCGCGGAGTTGAAGATGTTGAGGTTCTCTTTGGGAGTGATGAGGATGGATACTTTGGCCGGGATCAACCCATCGCGCTCTTTCCATCCATGAACATCCCAGAGTTGTTGAGTAAAGGCGGGGCCTCCCTGGCAACCCCTGCGTTACAGTCATTACATCGCATTACAGTCATTTAGCGGACGCTTTTATCCAAAGCGACTTACAAAAATTGCAATTCAATAACCGAAGATCCAAAGCACCAGTAGTCGTTATTCAAAAGTCACCACCAAATAGCCATCTCAAAACCATATACATACATACATACATTTCTTTGTTTTTTTTTTTGTTTTTTTTAGCTCACGGCGGAAGATGGGCAGCGACTCCACTGTTCCGATCTATTCCGGGAGTTTGTTCCACCACCGAGGAGCCGAGACCGAGAAGAGCCGAGACCGGTTCAATTGGCAGCCGGGGCTCGGAGTGATGGGGTGGACGGTCGCCGTGAGGTGGCAGATCGGAGGGGACGTGTAGGGACATGTAGCTTGACCATGAAGATATGACGGGAGTTGCCCATTCACGGCTCGGTAGGCGAGCACCAGGGTCTTGAACTTGATGCGGGCGGCTACCGGGAGCCAGTGTAGGGACATAAGAAGGGAAGTCGTGTGAAAGAATTTGGGACGGTTGAACACCAGGCAGGCTGCCGCTTTCTGGATAAGCTCCAGAGGCCTGATGGTCACTGCTGGGGCACCGGCAAGGAGGAAGTTGCAGTGGTCCAGAAGAGAGATGACTAGAGCCTGGATGAGTATCTTGCGCCGTATCCTCCGTGAGGAATCTGCAAATCTTCCTGATGTTGTGAAGGAGGAATCTGCAAGAATAAGCGACTGCTGTGACGTTCGCTGTGAACTGTTGGTTGTTTCTTGCAGTTGTGGTTGGCCTTACCACGGTGTTGACAACCTTTCCCCGGGAGAAAGAGCAGCTCAGTCTTGAGCTTCAGGTGGTGAGTTGCCATCCAATCTCAGATGTCGGACAGGCGTTCGGGTTTCCACCTGTGTGTCTGACGGAAGGAAAGACGGGATCAGCTGTGTGTCGTCAGCATTGCAGCGGTAAGAGAAGCCATGGGAGCGAATGACAGCACCGAGCGATATCGTGTACAGGAAGAAGACGAGAGGACCTAAAATCGAACCCTGAGGAACACCGGTAGACAGTCTGCGTGGTTCAGACGCAGCCCCCCGTTATGTCACCTGGTAGGAGTGACCTGTCAGGAAGGATGCAACAGGGAGATGCAGATCCTATGACACCCAGACCCTCGAGGGCGGAGACAAAGATCTGGTGGTTGACTGTGTCGAACGCGACTGACAGATCAAGAAGCAATTTGGCCCCTGGGGTCCCTGTTTACAACGCATTTGGTTTGGTCGTCTTTGTGAAACCAGAGTGTGAAAATTCTTGTTTATGTCTCCCCTGCCAGGTCTTTTTGAACCCTCATCTGCTTGGAGACTTCTGGAAGTACTGGATGGTGAAAGTCCTTCAGACAAGTTCTGATGGTAGATCTTTTTTGAAGCAGCCATTATTCACTTTTCATCCATGACTATTTTAGTCGGGGCGGACCGTAGGATGATGTCAGGCTGCGATGAGGTTGTGATCGTCTTATAATGTTCATGTAATATCACAAAATGTTTCAGTTGCCTTCCTGTAAGAGGAGAGACCGCTCCGTTATGCCGCTAGTCCAGGTATCCTTACCTCACCCGATGAATCTCTGCTGCGATGTTGCGGGTTCCGCCCCGTCTGCCTCCGGCCTGCGTGTCTCCAGTATTTCTGCAAGCTTACGCGGGATTTGGTGGTGACGCCGGCTGAACTGGCCCTGCATCAATGGTGCTTTGCATCCTGAAAGCTCGGGTTTTGAGAAGAGCAGAGCCGGCAGTTCTCATCTGATCTGTACCACAGGTACGGATTCAAGGGCCTGGGAAAGGTGTTGCATGCAGCCGAGCTGTTGTCGGGAAATCTCCCGAGCGTCAGTCCACCTGACACGACTGCTGACATCGGCATCCCAGGTTGCCTCGCCGATTACGGCTCCCAGTTCACTATTTCAGGCATCAGAAGGCCATTTCTTCCCATAACTGATGCTTTGGATTATTTTCAGTGCAACCCCTCCACCCCATCTGTCATTCCAGGCTTTGGTGACCCAACAATCTCCTGGGTTTGGAGGAAGCGCTCCCTCTTAGCGTGTTCTGCAGAATGGAAGCTTACGGTACAGTCGTCTCATAATGACTGTAAATTAGGGTAAACATTACATTACATTACATTTGGCTGACGCTTTTATCCAAAGCGACTTACAATAGAGGACATAAGGACTGCAAATAACATTTGCAAATACAAGATGCACGGGAAATATACAGAGCAGTAAGCTTGGGTTAGTGAGGTTTTTTTTTTTTTTGACAAAGACATACACAAACATACACATGGTGTACTTGGTGCCTAACCTGATCTGGGGCAGCTCAAGTATCAGCGCAGTAAATAGTCCTGAAAGAGCAAAGTTTTTACCTGGTTCTTAAAGGTTGAGAGGGATGATGCTAGTCTTGTTGCTTCCGGAAGTTTGTTCCACCACTGAGGTAGTAGAACTGAGAACAGTTTTGCCTGAGATCGCTTAGAGCCAGCAAAAGGTACTGCTAGTAGGTTTGTATTAGAGGAACGCAGCTCTCTGCCGGGAACATGAGGACTTATCATTTTGTTCAGATATGCTGGACCTGTTCCTGAGGTGGTTTTGAATGCCAGGGTCAGAGCCTTGTGCTTGATCCTGGCAGCTACTGGTAGCCAGACAGAGGGTGAACAATGCACATTAATGCGACAAAATACTTGTCGTTTGTCTTGCATTGTAATGCCAATTCATTCAACAAGAGGCATCTATGAGGCAGGGTGTCGTCATCATCCTGACCTGCCAGGGGTTGGAATTGATGGTGTAGCTTTTTACCAGGTAGAGGCACTAGTTATACAAATAACCCTGTTTGCTCTTGTAAAGTTAGTCTCTGATGATGCACATGAGCCAAAGACTGCTCAAGAAAGTAATAGCGTGAGGAAGAAACATATCAAGACAAGGCCGCTTATATTTCTGCTGCAGCCATAACACTCTTTTGGTCACCGACTAAAAGCCGTGACACCGGACGAGCGCCGGGATGTGAATCGACCGATAAACCGTCATCTCAAACCGTACATATAGAATCCTCCCTGACAAATATGATTATTCTGTCTGAATGCATTCAGTGAGTTATGAACTGATAAGCTTGTCACTAGGGAAAGATCTTATGCAGGAATCATTTAGCTTGAGGGAACAGATTCCACCTGGGGTTTTTATGGGTTAACGACAGGCCTGTCAGATTCTGTTAACTGTGCAGCATTGTAAGATAAGATCCTTCGCTGTCACTCCACATTCCTTTACAACAAAATTCCATTGTGCAGCAGTCCTTTTCACCGCAGCACAAGTATGTTGTAATGTGTAAAGTACCTTTAAGAAAACAAGTATAAATATCGCACTATAATAATGCAGTGTAATATTGCACTTTCTGTTGGAAGTTTCTCTGAGGGTCTGTGCGATCTTTGTTTGTTGGTGTTGAGAAGCATATGTGTTAAATTTTTGCATCGGGTTCTTTATTTTTCTTACATCCCGGTCCCCCAAAAAATCGAATCAATCTGATTTGAGCATCAAGAGATGAATGTGATATTGTTAAATATTAGTTTTCTGTCATTTGTTATCTTGGTCAGTCGCTGCACGAGGGGTTGTGTTGGGCCTTAAGCCAGTCCCAACTGGGATTTTGTGTGCTTTCTATTTTTAAAGAAATTAACGTTACAGTTTCTTAGTGTTATCTCATGATAGTAGGTGATTTTTCAAGCTTGTTATTTTTAAGATAATCAGCAAAAGAATACAGATCTGTGTAGTAACAGCAAATGCTTGAGGTCGCTGAAGAGAAAAGCAATAGGACTCCTAAATATGCTGTATTTCATATCTTACTTCCTGTGAAAAAAACGATTTCACAAGAAAAAAAAAAATTGCGCTATATCATTGAGATTTCGAGAATTTGAGGCCAAACCTGAAAAAGTCCTATACTTTAAAAAATACAAATATTTTAAAAATACAATGCTTAAAAAAAAAAAAAAAAAAAATTTTAAAGATACAAATACTTTTTAAAAAATACAATGCGTAGTGGTTTTAAAAAAAATCATTGGCTAAATAGTGAATCAGTAAATGAGAGTTGGTATTTTGCTGTCAGTTGCAGGACATCAGTGCCGTACTGTGCATAAAGTGCTAAATGTAGATAAACTTAACAATATTTCTACCCTCAATCTTTTCATTTCCGTTATTATTTTGAATCATCAACAGTAATAGTTTGATCCCGGTCATATTCTTTGCACTGGACTGCATACTGAGCGCTACTGCAGACCAGGCTGCCGTGTGTACGGATAAACACAGTAAATCTGATTCTCGTGTAATTACTCGGGTAAACACAGACAATCAAATTCCACTGTTTGACAACGGCTAAAATTTCGAGTTAAAAATTCCAAAAATGCTCTTTTGATGTTATGCACATTAATTTAATAACAATTTTTTTTTTTTTTTTTTTTTTTTTACACCCCACCACTTTCACATGGGGCGTATATGGATGTAATGTGTGTGTGTTCACAGCAGCTGGCAGGAGCGAGCAGCAGATTCTGGCTGAGATCATTTTATTTCATGTCTTTCATCTCTCAAGGAGACGCTCATTAAATGTGACTCCCCATCTCTGGCTGATGAATTCTTTATGAAAACAGTATGTTCACCCTACTGTATGCTCCTACAAAGATATCTTATAAAAGTTCAATTAACTGGGGCTTGATGATCTCAATGAGATGATCTCTTACAGCTAAAAGCTCCCACTACACGGTCCGCTAAAGCCTTTCCACAGCGATAGCGCACACGCGAATACAGTGAGGGAACATCCACCAGTGAATAACAAAGGAAAGTCAGACGCTGCATGGGGATTTAGATGTTCAAAGAAGCAGCTTACGCCTCTGGGCCTCGCAGAGCCTGCTTGAGTCAGTGAATGAAATCTGTTGTTTAACAAGCCTTTATTGGAATCCACACTTCTACCAAAATGTTGAAGATCAGGGACAAACAGAAGCCCTCGGTGGTGGTAACATGAGCCAGTGATGAGCACGAGGCCAGACATTTTCTTTTTTTTTTTGTCAGGGAGGCCATATCAGATTTTATGATTCCTGTATTGGTAAAACAAGATCCACGGGCTGTATGTTTGTCTATTTGTGTGTGTGTGTGTGTGTGTGTGAGCGCAGCCAAGGATACGCTAGGCTTCAGGTGGTGGATATAGCAGAGAGCGAACCGCCTTTGGTTTTCTCACTTCTTTCAAGTGTAGTTTCAAGAGGGGTTTGTTTCAGGAGTCCCACAGGAGGTCTGTCGAGCCAAACACTTCCTGTAAGCTTTGAGATGCTTTTTGTGACTCGGAATTTGAAGGAGACTCCGCTGGAGATTCACCCCGACAATTTCACTTTCTTTCTTGTCAAGCAAAACAAATGCTGCCAATTATGTCAAAAGCTTTGAGCGTGAATTTGACAAATGGCATTTAGAAGTTGGGAAAACATGATGTGGCTCAAAACATGCTCATTTTCTATATTTAACACAAACAACAGTTTGTAACATTCATCGTATTCTAAATCCAAATAAGACGTTCTGCCACGGAGACAATTTTCTCCTGATATTTTCTCGTGCCAATTCGGGTCGTGAGACTTCAAAAAGCTTTTGCGCATCAAATACGGGTCGACCGAGACGTTTCTATCCCGGCGAAATGCATTCATTTTCAATTTAGCTGATGGTCTATATTGAAAGGTAGGATTCAGTAATAAATTTATTTTGGTCGGCCCTTCTTACAAAAGACACACACACTCACACGCGCCTTGTTTTATGGCCGATGTAATTGCCCTTTTAATCCAATGTTGCCGTTTGCGGGTCAACACCGCAGGGGACCTGTCAACTTCGGTGAAACAGGTGGAGGAAATAGCGAGCGACAACGTCAGCGATGTCAAACAAATCTGACTTTCGCGATTCTCTTCTTCTTCAAAACAAGGCTGATTTGCACTTCCGGTTCGTTAGACAACATCAGAAGCTATTTAACTGTACTTTGACTCTGACCTCCGCATTTATCACGCGTCACGGCGTCATAGATGCTACATGTAATCAAGTAAAGCAGATCTGGTCATCTATAGATTCTCGCAGTCTTTGTTAAGTGAGCTGAATAATTGCGATGCTTATGTAATCGGTTCCCCCAAAAGTCTGGCTCTGTCCCACCCGGCATTATTGAAAGTACACTGGAGAACATGGAGAACATCAATGCTGTTCCATGAATAACTAATAATAGCTGCTCGCCATAGTGTACTGTACGCTCCCTACTGAGCCAGAGCAGTACCGCTATAAACAAACCTTAATACTGATGTAAATAGAGACTTGATTCCATGCTGTACATTTCTAGATAGTTCTGTTACTGAAATGCAAAATTGTCGTTCCAGCCTAATAATTAGGCAGAATACCGAAGCATATATTTGGCCTGCTACCCTCCCACGGTGCCGGTGTTTACCACGTGATGATTTCAAGTACACACTGACTTTTATGGGTTACAGCAGGGGCGGGAAAACTACGGCCCGCGGGCCACATCCGGCCCGTTGGTCTTTTTAATCCGGCCCGCCAAAGATCGGTACATGATTGAATGATCGGATCAATGAATGCGGGAGCTCGAACAGGAGATGATTTCATTTTTGGAGCTACTTGAGAACACTTGAGAATTTCACAGATTAGCTTTGTGATTTAGCTTTTACCGTGGACATACCGTGAATGACCTGGACGCAAAGCTGCGAGGGAAAAATCGGTTTGTGCGTGAAATGCGAGCAGACGTCGGAGCCTTCGAAACCAAGCTGCTTTTATTTTCAAAGCAAATATCAGACGAGTCTGATATGTACTGTGAACAATTTTTTTTATATGTATCGTATCTTGTGCTGATCCTTTTCAATTTTAAAAGTCAAAAGTGCGGCCCCTGAGCCAAAATATTTGCCCACCCCTGGTTTACCGTCATTGTTTATCAACAACTGTAGTTTAATTCTAAAATGCTAAGCCAGTATTATTTACTAAGTAGTAGTTTGTGCAATGTGGACTTTATGATTTAATCTTTTAAACCCCACCGAGCCCCTCGGCAAGCTCAGCACAATGGCCAAATAGCTTCGAGAAAATGATACAAATACATACAAATGAAAAAGGTTAAACACCATTGCAACTGAATATTTTTACACTGAAGAATTTTTAATTGCTTCGTGCACCAGTTTGCATCGCAGGATAAACACATTTTTTTGTGCACTTTCGTATAATGATGAAATACGTCTTGGCCGCGGCGGCACGGCCCTAAAGGCGTGGATACACTTTTCCCGGCGGTCTCGTCTCGAACCCGCCTCCATCTGATCTCGCCATTGTTACTGCCCGCTGTGCGAATCTGCGTCCGCGACTTGGACGCCCATAAACCCTTCGAGTACACCTCCGTCTCAGTCAGATTAATCATGAAAATAAACCCGCCCTCCAATCCCCTTCTCTCTTCCCTAACACACACACACACACACACACATGCAATGGCTCCTCAGCCACCACAGGGCTCCTGGTGGAGGTGCTGAGGGAGCAGAGACAACATTGTTTGAACTACAGTAAAACGCAGCTCCCTTCAGCTCCCACATCAAAGGGAGAGGATTACCAACAGCCTGCTGTAATGAGACCACGATGACTTGAAACTGCTGGGACAGCTTGGTACCCTCTTCCCCCCCCAAAACCCCTGCATCGTTATGAGAGACACCCTGAGAAAGACAATAGTAATCTAGTAATGTGTGTTTCTCCAGATGTAAACTCATCTATTGTGTGATCCTGCTAGAAATCGTTACCTCACACACACTTAATCTAGTCAGCGTCTGCGCCGAGGCTTCTGCTAAATTTAATGGTCTGGATTTCAGCGGCTGGAGATATGGAAACCATTTTCCAAAAAAGGGACTCAGATAAATGTCATTTAGTCCAATATGTTCAATACATTCATGTAATGCCTTTTCATTATTTCCCCTGTATGTTTTCATCAGTTTACATGCTGTTGTTGCTCAATTCCCTGTCTTTTTTAGTTGGATCGTTCCTTAACACTTTAGGAACTGAAAAAAAGCACAAGATAATAATAATACTAAGAATAATAATAATAATAATAATGCATATTTTTAACAGGAAGGTCAGTTCATACCTGAGGTTCAAGACAGTATATACAATTAAATAGCAATATTAAATGGCATCTGATAAAAATACAACACTAAAAAGATGGTTAAACACACACATGAGCAAAGTATGTCGTTTCAAACAGACTTGATGTCATTTAGTCTACATTTTGAAGGTTTTCTTTTTATCTAGTTTATGTAGTTCTTCCTTACAGTCATTATGTAATAGAGACCACATCTCTTCCAAAAAATAGATATATACTCTGGCTTGTTGAACACACTAAAAACTTCTTTTTGTATTTCACTCCCATACTTCAGTTCACTTTTATGTTTTTTTTTTCCAGTCTGTTTGTTGTAAGAATATCAAATATTTGACGTTACAAATGTATCCATCATTATTCAATAGTATAAGATTGTCTGTGTTGATGTGCCTGGTGTGAGAGTGTGTGTGTGTGTGTGTGTGTGCCATTCTGATATATGTAAGGGGAGATTAAAAAAATATATGAGATTAATGGATACAAATTTTTCATTTTACTTGCAGTGAATCTGTGCAAGAAATCCAAAGCTGCTGTTCTCTATGGTCATTGTCAAATATTATCATTGCAACTGGAATATTTTTTCTCTTGAAGAGGTTTCCCCGCTCATCTGAGAGTCTTCTTCAGTTCTTACAAGGCTGTGACGAGTTTCGAGTATATAAGCGCTGTGGCGTTTTGTTAATGACTGAGTTTTTTTTCAGAAACTAGGTTGAACGGGGTTGTTATGTTAATGTGGTCGTCGTTACAAAGGTAAGAATCCCGGGGAATCTCCTGAGATAGAATCTGTCTTGGAGCCCCTCCTCCCTCACAGACGGTTGTGATGAAATGAGAGGTGAATCATCTTCAAGAGAGGAAAAAAAAAATACAAAGTTCTGTTGCCATATCAAGATTCGACGATAAAATTCTGACCTGAATGATTGAAAACCTTAATAGACATGTTAAAAGGGACGGATTCCTGAGTTATTTTTTTTAAGCAAACAAATCCTATCTTCAGCTTCCCCTCAATCTGTTAAATAGTTCGAGTTCCTTTTTTTTCCCCCTCAGAGAATTTGTTTTTAATGAGTCAACATATAATATTAGTGAAGATATACAATTCCTCCCGTGGACTGAAGTTGTTCCCAACCGGCTTTGCTCATCTCTCCCTTCAGGAAGAAAAAACACAAATTGGTTTTGCTTCTTTAGACCGTGCATCCGACCCACTGGTCTGAGGATCGACGACGCGCCGTCTGTCAAACCCTCGAAGGCACGTTTGTGATTTTGGACTACATAAATAAAATTGACTTGTATTAACATGACTGTGATGCTTCAATATGTGTGAAGTTCCCGGCCTTGGCTGCACGGTGCAAGCCTCCGCTTTATTCGAACACACGCTTGAGGCCTGAAGAGATAAAAAAAAAAAAAAAAAAAAAGGAAAAGAAAAAAAAGGCTGTTTTAATGAAAAGATAAGAGAAAAAAAAATTAAGTGCAGCACTATTTAGATTTTCTCATTTGCATTCCAGGCAAACATCTCATGACCCCCTTTGTGGGTCTTTTGACCCGGAGGTTGTGAGCAAATTCAGCAAAAATTGAACAGGGTGTCTGTGAAACCATAAAGGTTAAATGATTTTGTATCTCTTGAAACATGCAGGGTAAGGCATTCTTATTATACAGTTTTATTCACCCCAAATAATAAATAGGGTTTCTACTTCAGTGTCTTTCTGACTTGATATGGAGGCTGAATGAGAGATGGCACAAAACCTGCTCCCTCTCATCACAGTGTCAAATATATGAAAATTGAAATAACCGAAATCACGCAAAAAGAGAGAAAAGTTATTTTTATCCAGGAAAGAAAAAAAAAAAAAGATTCAAATGCAAATTTTTGAGCTGCTTTGTATCGTTAATTACATTTCAATACAGTCATCTGTCAAGTAAGACGTTTTATCCATTCTTGCAGGAATCCCAGCCAACAATGAGCTAATTAATTCATGTTGATTAATGTTACTAATGTGCAATTATGAGTGTAAACATTGTCTCGTTAATTGAAATATACGATGGGAAAATGTGCAGATTTCTACATTGTCTTCCGGTATCTCTAGAGTGGTGCGTTTCGTGGCGTTTGTCATTACCACGTCAAGGTCGAACGTGTCGCCTTCTCTAATTAATTTGTATTTGTGCGTCTCTGTGTGTCTGAGCTCCTGTGTGAGAGCTTTAATTACCACTCGTCGCGCCCGGCTCCTCCGACGCTCCCGACACAGGAGTGGAAAGTGACACACTCCCTCACATGCCCTCCTTGGGGAACACTTATCAAAACAATACGCCGGCTGTCATTCAAACACAGCCCTGCACACTTTACGTACTTTCAACTCCCTCCGTCCTTTTTTTTTTTTATTTTTTATTATCCCTCTCGCCTTTTTCTCTCAGTGTAATCCCTCCCTAACTGGAGGGATTCTCAACAATCCAACGGTTTGTGCAAACAAACACAACACTTCATCAACAAATAACAATATGTTGAAACCCTCAATTGAATATGAGAGGCAAAGTGCTGGCACTGCCATGCATCCCTGCCTTTGTGTTGCCAATCCCTGTAAAAAGTTAATGTAAGCAGGATTCATAGGGAGCTGCTGGTGATGAAATTATGGTGTAACTGATACCAACGTGCCATGGCTGCATCTTTGAAGGAGCGGCTCTTCCCATCCCGCGTTGCACCGCTGGAGAGGAGAGGACTTGTACAGTACAAACGGACAGATGGAGGGCAATACCGCACGAGAAGCGAGCAATCGTTTTGCCGCAATAGACAAAAAGCTCATTGTGGATTCAACATTGCACAAAACGCTGTAATAGCGTGGACTCGCCTGTAAATATTATAGAATATACAGTAGCTTTTTATTGCACAAACATTTTGCTTAGGTTCCTAAAAACAACTTAAAATATGCAGAACCTGTATATTTTTCACTCATTTTGTTGCACAAATAACACCAAATATGTCCAGACTGAATTAAAATTATGAAATCATTCTCTTTCCTTTTGGAATTACATCTCGTGTTTTGGAATGCATGAAAACAAGTGTCACACTAAATTTAAGGAAAACAAAGCAAGAGGTCATATCAAGCCAATTATATTGAACATAAGAAAGAATCACCCGAGGAGCAGCATTTCCCAAAGAATACAAATATGATTAAAAAATAAAAACCTTAACAATATTTCAAGATAGAAATTTAAAAAAATCATCTGTTAAAAGTTTTTTTATGGCAAATCATGCGATATGGAATTGCAGTAGAAAAATTGTGTGTGAGGTTTCTGGAAGTACAGGTAAGACTAATAAAACAATGTCTTAAAAACAAGTGTGATAATGTCAAATTTACAACATGTATGCTGCACCAAATGAAAACGCTGCTTTTACCAATCAAAGTAATCCACTGACTTTTCCCATTGTCGAGAAGAATAAATGTTGACGAATCAATACTGCAATAACTTATCTTCAATATGCAAATGTATTCTGTGACTTGATGCATTTCTACGAGACACCTGGTATTTATTTTCTTAAAACTGAGTAATAGTTATCCTATTGTATAACTAAAAAGGAAGAGTACAGCATATAATAAACTGCTTTTTTAGGAATGTTGTGAAATTAGGCCCTTGACAACAGTAGATTAAATTTAAATGAGAAATATTAAGAAAGAAATTAAATGTTTCAGTGATTAATGTTAATGTTATTCATTTAAATGTGTTATTCCTTTTGATATATCACAAAATTCAAATAAATAAATCCCCATTGCCGGTGAGCTGACTGAATATAAAGCCTGCATTTATGAAACAGTAAGAGTAATTCAGTATACTACAGGCTGCTATTTCATAAATATTCAAGGATATTTATTTTCAGTATTACATCATGTGAAATTACAATACTTTATTTTAATCAGTGCACTTAATTAGTTAAAATGTCTTAAAGCGCCTCCTTGTAGGTGTTTTCTCCTCTTATGTTCTTTCATACGTTGGGACTTTACAGAAAATATCGAAAGTCACATCAAACTAAACACAGAGGCGTCTAATTTTCGAGTCCCGTACCCCTTATCATCATTAACGGCAAAATTATAAATGTGTAGCATCGCAGTCAGATTAACGGAACAATCAGGTTCCACATTAATGCTTTGTTGTTTTGTAAGAAATAAGAAAATAATAAAAGTGAAAAAGGATGTAAAAAGGGAATACCACTGTCATCCATACACACACACACACACACACACACACACACACACACACACACACACACACACACACACACCTAGTATATTTATATATATATACATAAACACAGTGTCTGAGAGAGATCATATTTGAAATATAATGAGATAGAATTGGACAAATGAACTTGAGGTGTACTTCTTTTTGACTTTGTGCGGAGCAGATTTGACAAACACTCTTGCGGAGGTATTGCACTAACCAACCAGCCCAACTTCTCCTGATCCCCGCGACCTGGTATGATTACAAATTCATGCGAGACTAAAGAGGTTCATCATGCATAACGGGGGAAAAAAAAAAAAAAATGCACTGTTTGCAAAAATAGTAAGATCGAAACAATGGAGGTGCACTGCTCTCACTGAGGGGGAGGCCCCTCGAAACTGGCGTCTGTGGCCGGGGATGCCAAAAACATGTTTTTGAGAGGGGTGAGCCAGTGTTGCCTATTACTATAGCAACAGGAAGACCGGGCTGCTTCAATCAGCGTGTGGTTTCACAGAGAGGCAGAGGATAGGCAGAGGAGCTCCTGCCAGGCGACAGAGCAGAGACATCCGGGTTTTACTAATGAGGGTCTCAGTCAACCTGCCTGACCTCCATGCACCCTACCTGTCAGGCTAGGGGTCAGGGCAGACAGGCTACATGGGGGGGTTAAATACCATGAAATAATAGATAGAAGGTTTAGACACTTTAGAATTCAGGGTGATTCAGTCTGTCAGAAAAATGTACCCTGATAACCACTTTCATACTGGCCGCACGCTGCGTTTTCATACGGAATAATTGGTAATAAATGTCTTCACATAGAGACGATGGGTTTATCTCGGTGCAAATACAGTTACAATTACCCAAGTATTGTTTTTCCACAGGAAGGAACCTGCACATATAACTGAATTGGCATTGTCAAGCATGTGTGTGTTGTTAAATTGGAAAAGTCTAGATAAAAGGAACTCATTAATAAAACACAAAATGTTTCTATTCATTTTAACAATTCATAACATGTATAAACAGATATCCTAATTATTGCAATGTAGGTCTGTCAAATAGATTTATTCAATAAATGATGTGGCTGGTATCTGGAGCTTCGAGTATTCTGTGTATGTGGATAAACTATTAGTTTTGTTACAACATAAAACATGGATGACACAATGGAAAGAAACTGATATTTGATAGGTTCACAATTTCATTTCAGTGAAAAACTGGTTTATCATTCAACTGATAATACAAAGAGTGTTTAATTCAGTGGTATTAAAAAGGATTTGTGCATATTATTTGAGAAAACCTATGTGAAATATAATCACAACATTCAGACGATGTAGGATGGATATACTGTACATAATGTATAAGACCAGACAAACAAAACATAAAGATTTTGCATAAAGCAAAGCATATGTAGCAAAGGGGCAGTAGCATTTACAAGTTGTTTTTAAGGTCATTTGCAACCAAATTGTGATAACTGATTTTGGTTTAAAATATCCCATCTAACCGCTGCACGATAACATTGTGAAAAATACGTCCTCTTTATTTTATGTCATTTCATATTTTTTTCCAGTCTTTCTCTAAAATCTTGCTTATTTTTAAATTACACGTCCAACTTTGTTTACAGCCATACAGTCAGTTTTTGGTTGTTATTTTTCTATTGGAATCATCAATAATTTCCTTTTTTATTTATAGCCAATTCCTCAAATGTTTTTTTAATGTGCTATTTTGCAGAATGTTTATTTTTTGTGGTCACATTATATGTAAAAAAACGCAAAATCCTTCTAATCTCAGCTTATCAGTTATGATTATTTTATTGTTTCTTCACCTTACAATAACAGGAAGCTGTGTTTGTTTGGGTTGTGGACATTTACTGACATCATATTTGGTTTTAGGAAACAGTCACTTAGTCACCTTTAAAAACTAAAAGAATATTAAGTGATAATATTAGTATCTGAGGATTGATGAAATGAATTCAAAAAATTGCAATTTAATCATTCACTCTTATCGTTCTTCCATCAGAAGTCCTTAACAATGTGTTGCACTAAAATAAACCACAAACAGAACTTGAAAAAAATGCAGCCAACAAACAAAAACACAAAAGAAAGAAAGAAAGTGATATAGTTAAGGGTGAACAATGGGACACATTCAGGTCTTTTACAATCAAAAGAGACGGATAAAACCACAATTTTTAAACCAACTCCTGTACAAAGTTATCGCATAATTGCAAATTATTCAACAGGATATTTACTGAAACTTAATGTTTTGTTAAGTTTCATTTAAAAAAGGGCCTTACATTCACTAACACTTGAATTGTCTCCAGATCCATGTCAATATTATTCTGACCATAAGGTTAGATGTAAACTATGAAATCCTAAATTCACAAGGTATTGAGTGTATAAGTATTGGTACTTTTTTGATGATATGGCGGTCTTTACAGATCAAGATGATCCTATATCCTTAACTTTTTTTTATAGTGTTTTAATGAAATGTATGAATAGCGCAAATGTCTAATACTATTTCAAATTGACACTTTGAAAAAGAAAAGGTGTACTTACTAAATGGGGCTGGAGTTTGTTTGAAGATCGACCCCTTCTCCCCTCCAAGCACTGAAATTAATATCAATATATGAAACATATATCGTGGTATTAAAAAGGAAATTTTTTTCTCAGTGTGTTTATTTTCATCTGAAACTGCACCAGAAAAGGGCAAACCACAAATAAACATTGCTAATCAATGCCTGACCAAACTTTGATAGTTTCCTTCCACCTCTAGAAAAGATAATATTTCTCTCTCGATTATGTTTTTCATAGAAAATATAATAATACAAGTTCACAACTGGGGAAGTGGGGGTTGGCAAATGATTACAATAACAAAACAGCAAATGGAGAAAAAAATGCAACCCAATATTTTCACAGCGGTCTGAGGGTTTTTATCAGAAACTGTTTGATGCAGAATATTAGGGTTAATCTTACCACCCACATGGTTCCTTCCATCCTTACTGATCCTCACTCAGCGGCACATATTGCAAGCAGCCGTAGAGCCCACAGCACAGCATGTTAAAACCACTAACCAACTGTTTTACAGCTTTTCTAACTCTAATGGTTTTGTTGTGAATCAAGACAGGAACGCTCTGACCCTCAAGTTTGGCTGTGGGAAAATTTACTGTACACAAATTAATATTCTCGCAGATTAGGATGAAAAACCTACGGTGAGAAACTGGTTCGAGCAGGATTACGACCACTTGGATCATTCGATCAGTTCATTTAGATATAATTAAATAGAAAATTGTAATTGGTTTTGCTCCTAAACACCGATTAAGATCGATATCAGAAAATCCAAGCAGGCTGATTTAATTTGAATATGAAAATAGTGTACTTTCTGAGACACTTTGACTGTAGCTGACTTTTTTCTATTTGGCCAAACTTTGTACTTCCACTTCATTGCAAGTCAGAATTTTAGTATTTTGTAATCATTTCATAAATTTGACACCTTTACTTTACGTACTTCTCACAGACACACTGACCGTCATATGACATGTTAAATATTCTGTTTCTTAAAGAGTCGTCTTTTTCTCCTTGAGAGAGACTTGGTATGTAAAACAATGCAAAACTCTTTCAGAAATTGGTTCCACATTGATAAACGACAATATTAACATACTTTCACAGACATTAGTGAGTGATAAAAACACCCTATAAGATGTGCAGTGGTAATATAGCAAATTAGTCAAAAGAGACACTTGCACTTTATCTGATGACGGCCAGGGAAAGCAAAACGTTTCACAACCGCAGGCCATTTGTAAAATCACCATTTAAAAAGCACGATGATAACATTAAAACGTTATAATGGAAACTGTAACCATGGTTACGAACATATTTCTCTTCCCTTATTTGGACCAATAGCGAACTGTGTAACTTAACTTGATTGAATGAGAAGTTTAAACAAATAAAATGTGCAAAAAGTAAAAGTAGTTCTGCATACAGTACTGCCTTAAACTGCTACAGTAAGGTATACTGGTAAGGCTTATTCATATTGAGTGTTTTTTAAAATACTTTTAATGTCACTTTTTATCATGTAGTTTATCAGCTTGGAAATGCTTTGGATGAATCAACAATAATGGTAACACATTACGTGATATGCAAGTTTGTTATGTGTCAAACAAAGTGATACATACAATAAGTGAATAAAGGATGGAAACATGAGTATTGAAATGTTTGGAGAAAAAAAACAACTCTTTGCTAAGCCAGCTTCACTGTTTTGTTGTGCTGTGCCCTGCATTTTAGGGCTGTTTTTGTCTAGTTTTAGATTCCTCCGAACCTGAGAGCTGCGACGTCTAATACCAACAAAAAGCCTTGAATCTTTAAATAAGTGACTAAACTGAATATTCGACGCAGTTTCATTTGCACTTGAAATGTCAGAGAAACAAACCTCTCTCACTGTCTTGTGTGTCGCGTCCCCGCCCGGAGGTCAGACATTGTTTGGAGAGACTTTTCATATATTTATTCATGATTTATTTTTTTTTTCTGGGTAAAGTTTTAGCCTCAACACTCCAGGGTTGGTCCTTCTAATATGTAATGATTGGCAATCAGCGTTTGAGTGTGATAGCAGGCCAATAGAAACAGGAAAGTTCCCCAGATAGACCAATGGTGTGGCCGGAGAGCCGGCGCTCTCAGCGCGTCCCCTGCGGATCTGATGCAACAGGGCTGCAACTAAACTTATACCTTCCCATTGCTTACAACAAGTATCCTTCCGCCGAGCCGCTCCGCGAACTAGACCCACCCGATGAACGTGTTTTTCACAAACTCCTGAGAAAAAAAGTCAACTCCGGGTGCGGGTTTATTCTTATTTTCGACTTTTACTCTATTTACACCCAAAAAAAATCGAATTAAGCACTTTACCTGCAGTTTTTCTTTTGAAACGGTCGCTCTCTGATGCTAGCATGAGGGATTTTTAAAGTGGATTTTATACCTCACCTGTTTTTTTTTGTTGGTTTTTTAATAAGATAAGTTAGAATGAGATGGTTATACGTTAAAAAAAAAGTCGAGGAAAAAAAAAAAAGCTGGGGGAGAGTAAAAATAAAGCAGGGCATGGGAGCAGCTGTGTTCGGGATAACGGGAAAGTCCCCAGGTCCATGACGTAACAGCCGGCCGAACTCTGTAAACTGCGCATGAATCCCGTCTTCGGTGATCAGGTCCGGCCATTAGGAGTTGTAGAAGTAGCGGATTTAAAAACTTTGTGTCGTCCAAGTGTTGTTCGTCGAAATAGAGCTTCTCGAAGAGTCCCCGACTTCCTTAAGGGAAAACATGGCTTTTTAAATTCGTCGCCGTCTTTCCGTCTCACCGTAAAAGCTCCGTGTGCTTTGCTTCTGCGGCGCACTTTTGTATCTGCACTACTCAGAAACTATGGGGTGAGTAAAAGTACTTTTGTTTATGCTGTGGAAGATAAGAGTAAACTTCCGAGAATCCTTTTCTCTTTTATTGTTGCTTTTATATCACCGTTATGTATTTATTTCAATATTACCATTTTTCCGTGTGCAAACAAGTTCTTTCCAACTATTTTCTATTTATTAATAATTCCACGTGGTTGTATTCATAAGTTATCACTAAAATGTCTCCGCCTTTTATTTGTCTTTTGAATAGAAACGTCGTCTTGAATCTTGTGAATGTGTTTCCTTGGGATCATTTAAAGTATTACACATTTATATTCAACTACTGGGAAAGTCACTGTAATATTTATTGTTTTGTTATTTGTTACTGTTTCTAATATTTTTTTTATTTTTTCAAAAAAATAAAAGCCGTTTTGCATGTTTTGTATGAATAACGCCATTGCTTTCAATGACAGGTTGTCATTTGAGCGGACAGGAAGTTGAACTTTAGCCAAGACAATTTCAAAGTAAAATAAAATATATTTAAAAAAAAGTTGTTATTGAAGAATACAATATTGAATATTCCGAAGAACAACCCCATACCTGTCACAATTCTTATTTATGAAGTTTACGTTGTAATTGACAATTTAACAGGTGAAATTTAAAAATGTGTAAAATGTCTTTGTTTTTGTGTTTTTCAGGTCTCTAGGTGTTTCCACAACTCTTTCTTGCAGCCAGTGCACATATTGTGCTTTTGAACAATTTAATCGAAGCAGACGACATAATGGCGGCATCGATCCTTTGCAAGAAAATTCCTCCCATTTCCACAGGCGAGCTCAACGCTTTCCCTCTCCGACAGGCTAGCTATAGCCAATCACAGCCCGGGACGGGGGCGGAGTCATCGGAACGGCAACACTTAATTGGTGAGTTTTGCGAAGATGCTTTTTTATTTTTCCACATCCCGAGGTCGGAGCCGCAGTGCAGCACGGGGCTAATGTCGTACAGTGAGTACAGCTAAGTGGATATTTATCGAATGCAGACGATGCTGTTCAATCATTTTCAGATGATCGGTTAGTTGTTGGATTTTATTGGAGTTACTGTTTAATTTGAACTTTTTTGTTTTGTTTTTTTTTTTTTCGTTTTTTTTCACATCACATCCCAAGCTCATGTTCCATTTTTTTTTTCTCCTGAATGTGCCATTTTTATTTCGCTTATTCCATTCCATAATCTGATGAAAGAAAAATGGATGGCATTGCTGATTTTCATTATTTTTCGCTTTTCTATAGGTGATGGTCACTCAGATTGGATGACGGAAAAAGTTGATTTGTCTTCATTTGTGTCAACAAGCGAGTCTTCTCCAAGCTCATCCCTTCCGCCCTCGCCGTTAGAACATGATGTCAAGGTGCCCTCGGACCTGGAGGTCATGACCTCTTTACTGCAGGAGGAGCTGGCCCAGTTGGAGGACTACTTCCGTTCCGAGTCCACGTCCACGGCAAACAAGTTGGAAAAATCCTCAAAATGTGACAAAGGTGCCCAAGCCATGGGCTCCCAGTCTTATTACCAGTTACCCTATGGCTCGTATGGGACCAGCCAATCAGAAACCAGCCCTGTGGTTGTTACCTTGGCAACAGGGGAACTGGACCTGGCCAGCTTCTGTGGCGGTCCCATCGGCCGAACCAAAATTGCACGACCGGCTCCTTACAACTACCACCACCGCTACCATCACAACAGTGGGCGAAGGCTGATCAGTGAGAAAGTCGGAGAGGAAGTTGGACTTGATACGTGGGGTTCCAGGGGAAGTTACTCAGGAAGCGCAGAGTTGTCTGTGAACCACTACTCGACGTTGAAGACGGTGAGCAAGAACAGCCTCGGCAGCGTGAAGAAGGTGAGAGAATGTGCTTTATCGTTGAAGGAAGAGGAGAGCTATTGTTTCTCGGAAGGAATGTTTTGCAGCGAAGAGATTGCGCGAAGTTTTTGCCTGGGTGGCTCGTACGACGGCCACCACAAGCGTGAAGGACAGCTGATGCACAACGTGAAGGTCAATGTAAGTTACGACAGCACAGGGCTCGAGGTCTTGCACTGCAGCAAAGATGGAGGACTTTCTGGGAGTGTTCCCCAAGAGACAATGGTGGCCGCTGACGGCTACTTCCACCAATCCATGGCCAACACAGAGCCTTACCATAGCTTTATAGGTGACCTAGACCAGCCGTCACAAGCACAATCCGTAGAGCCCCAACACGGCCACTACCTCTATCCAGAATGCCTTGCGGACCAAAGCTACGAATGTCTGTCCAGAGGGGAGGGCGAGGGGCCGCTGCTGGGCGCCCCCATTCATCGCCCCACCCAAAGGCTAAAGGACGAGCCCTGCTCTGTCAAGCCGTCTCTGGTAGTGGGGGGCGCCGCTTCTCTGGACGTGGGCAGTGGAGAGAGGAAGCAAAAGAAGAGAGACCAGAACAAAACTGCTGCTCACAGGTAAACATCGGTCACTGTGGTGCTCAGAACAGATGTGTAAACAAATGTCGATGTTGCTGTCAGTCAGGGCTTATGTGTATTACGTGGTGTCTCAACTCTTTCTTTGAAAATCGAAAAGCGTGACAGAATTCAGAGTTTTATTTTTAAACATTCGTAAAAAAAATCTTTAAAATATGGAAGTATGTCATTTCAAGAACTTGGAAATATGGAAAATTGATCCAAATTCTCTCACATTTCTTGATACATGTCCTGCACATTTACGTCATAGCAGATACTGGCCAATTTCTTTTTGTATTTTTTTTTTTTTAGCTTAGTGACTCAAATCTAGCAGTTGTGATATTCCAGTCAAAAAAAAAAAAAAACAACTTCTCAGTGTTGTGAATTCAATTTTAATTTCCTATCACCGAGCTGTAATTTAAGGAAAGTGCATCTCTTAATTTTGCAGGTAAATGTGGACCAGAAAGTATGAAAAAGTTTTCTGTTGATAGCTGATTAAAGTTCGTGTTGTGTTACATAAAGCAGCTGGCAGAGAGCTTTAAATGTCCTGCTGAGTCTCGGATGGATTTGGAAAGTCCCTCACTGCCGGCCAATTCCTAAAAGTCTGGCCAGACGGTGTGTGTGTGTGTGTGTGTGTGTGTGTCTGTGTGTGTGTGTTTGAGTGTTTGTAATAGTGTATGTAAATGGAGAGAAAACTAAGACAGCTTGATTAATCATTTACTTTGCAATTAAAAGTAGGGTTGTATGTGTGCCGCAGCACAAAGGTCACAACGGTCGCACCATGAATGAACACCAATGTTTCCCGTCGTCCGCAGGTACAGGCTGCGTAAGAGGGCGGAGCTGGATTCGCTGGAAGAGGAGCTGCATGGCCTCGAGGGGCAGAACCGGGAGCTCCGAGACAAGGCGGAGTCGGTGGAGCGAGAAATCCAATACGTCAAAGATTTACTCATCGAGGTCTACAAGGCTCGCAGTCAAAGGCTCAAACAAGACGGCAGTGCCTAAAACGCCCACGCTGACCTCACTATCCAAACCTCCCGACCAGCACCGAGAGAAAAACACCAACAGGTTTTTTTTTTTGTTCCCCACAAAATTGAAATGGTAGTTGCATGAGTTTGGTAGTACTTTTATATCTAAAGAAAAAAAAAAACAAAAAGAAAACACAATTATATATATATCATATATAATTGTTTCCAAAAATGCAAAATGGAACGCGAACTAAAACACATCCTCCTTAGAAAAATGAAAGGGAGAAGCTAAGAGAAAAAAAAAAAAAAAAAAGGTGACAAAACTTTGACAAGCCTTAGTGAGGTGGCTTTAAGAGGAACTCGTCCGTGACCACTGTGATCCGAACTGCACTCACAGCCTTGTGAAGACTGATGGTTTCTAAAAGATGAATCGGTAGTAGTGATTGAATTTGCTTGTGGTTTTTGTGACACATAACGCGGGCTGGCATCAAGGCAGATCCACACTAAATATATATTTTATTTAATATTTTTTTATTTTTACTCAATAATGTTCATTTATCAACTTAAAAACAAATAAAAGGGATTGCTGAATAACATGCGCTAAAAATATTCATGATTTAGAGAGTTTGTATTGCTAAACTGTCGCGTATTTACACCTCTTTAACACATTGAGATACAATGCATGTTTGATTTTGGAAAAGCATGTGCGAGTGTTATTTGAAGGCATTATTCTGTTAACTGCATGGCTTCAAGATGCCCTTTGCATCGATTCTCCTCATCAGCTGGCGACTTTTCCTCTTAGTTCTCCTTCGCCGGTGTGATTCATACTCAGGTTTTGTTTGTTTTTTTGCGCTGAGAGACACAATCAGTCACTGGCTTTTTTTTATTATCCTTTCCTTCCCTCCCTTTCTCGCTCGGCTGTATCTTGCGGACAAACAATCACCTTGTCGACACAACAATAATAAATCGTTGTTGAGTAACGGTACGATTTCACCGTAAATTTTGTTTTCAATTTGATGTATCTGAAATTCAGGTCCTTTTATCAGTCAATGTCAAATGTCAGGAAATGATGCATCAGGTGAATTACAGCCAAATAAACCTGTCATGTTATGTATCATTCATTCTCTGCCTTTGGACTGTTTTTCGCTGCATGTCGTTTCTATTGAGTGTATTCATTTCATCGCCTGGAACCGAACACACAGCAGGGGCATTAAGAGATAAAGAGGTTCTGAATAAGCCTGCTCTTCACCTTGTTTCTTGGCCAACAATTCTGCTAAATTCAGACGTTTTTGCAGGCGGCAATGCTGTCAATGCATTGCCCGGTACTCACCACAAGGAGGCAGCACATCCGCGACCGCGTTTGACATTCGATCGCTCTGCCACAAAACAAACCGGCGTTCTTAATGTTTCCCAATTTGTACTTCTATAAGCCACCTATGGGTAAAAAATACTTAGGCAGTTTATTGTGTCACACTTAAGTTTGGGACTCATTTCCTCCTTCATCCCTGGGGCTGAGGGAAGTGATATCAAGCTCCAGCAGTCAACAGATAGCATAAGTTGCCTATCTCATCTCCCAACTCATGTCGGGTGTGCGTGTGTGTGTGTGTGTGTGCGCATATGTGCGCGTCTGACTGTGTGTGAAATCTCTTGGTATCTCTCCTAGCAGCCTTTCAAGTGCATGAGGCAATATCACACAATACTTGCAGGAAGAGGCGAGAGATGCAAGTGAACTATCAGAATATAAAAGTAGAGGGTTGACAGTGAGCGTCATTAGATGTGCTTGTTCACTCTCCTTAATGTTTGCTATTTGTTTTGAAAAAAATTGGAGTGTTAAACACTGTCACCAATATGGATTTTTTTGACAGGATTCCCACTGTTGGATAACATTCTGTTAACATTCTATTGATTAAAAATGGTTCGTTAAATCGCCTTCTGGTACAGTACTAGTATTTTCCGCTCTTCTTTATCCTATTACCAGTAATGTCAGATGAACAATAAGGAATAAAGGAATAGAATATTTTGAGATTTAGAAAAATATCACCAGAAATATATATTAGATCATGAGCAGGAATATTCCAATTTAAGAGACCTCACAAATTTGTGAAGATGAAAATTCATCAGGAAATGAGGTGAATACTGCATTTCAACAGAATAATTGTATTTGCACTGCATTAAACACAGTTTATATACAACTCGTGGCTACTGTTGATAATTGATAATGGAGGAAATGGAAAAAAAAAAAATTTGCGGCAAACACTTCTTAATTGCAATTTCTGGAATTTTGGTCATCAATTTTTATAACAACAGTGTCATAATCTATATTAATTGAATTTTAAGAGTGCTTCTCAGAAACATCGTACACTGTTTCTTTCAAATATGTTGTTGCAGTGTCTTTATCTTAAAGTAGCTTCAGGTGTAATTACTAGCAACTTTGGTGTTTGGAGTGGCCTCAATCTAAAGAAATGGGATAAATGAATATTATCAATATTGTCTAATTATATTTTTAAAGCCCACACACTGTATTTATAGAAAGAGAAATAGGTCAATAGGATGAAAAATAGATGTTTTATGGTCATGAACAAGGATTTGAACATAAACGCCTCCATGCAAATTTTTCAACATGCCTAATTGTAAAAATGTGAAAATATAGATTTCTTGTCTCATCTCACTTGAGAATTAGAAATAATAAATCATAATAAATAATAAATATCCAGGAGATGATTGACTCAACGATCAACGAATGCTCATTGAACGAGGAAGTAAAGAAATAGACTGAGATAAAGTAAAATGAGATGAACAGAAATAAAAAAATACAGATAATTACCTTACCACAATTTGTTTTTCCATGAAAATTTTGTTGTAGTTATGAAAGACATCAAATCATTTAGAAAAAGTAACATTATCTGATTATATGGCTAAATTATAGTTATTAGATAGAGATCGAACCATAATTGTGGCACATCTACAATACACATGTAAATGTACTTTGACTCTTCAATGCTGCATTAAATACACTATGAAACTAACTGGAAGCATCAACTCCCAAGAGCTGCTGAATAATAATAATGTTACCTCAGTCTAATCAGAAAAAATATGATGATTTTGATAATGATTAATTCATCTATTCTCTTTACAGCTTGTCCCACACACAGTTGGAGCCAATCCCACCCTGGACCCGTTGCCAGGCAACCGCAGGACCGCATAGGGCCATCAAACCATTGATTCTCTCATTTAAAATCAGTAAAATAAAGTAAGATAGAAAAATAAAATGAAAGAAGTCACGTACAAATACCTGTATATGAGTTTGTGGAACAGTCATGGAGATACAGTGCAGTGTGATGATGTTTCTTTACCACGAGATGTCGCTCTACATTCAGAAACTAACTGCACTGAACTGTAGCTCACACACACACACACACACACACACACACACACACTGAATGCTACACTCAAACGCTACCCGTGAACTACAACATCAGTGAAAATCTCAACTGAATATGTCCTTCATATTTCATGTGATCACAACTTATAAAAATATTTAATTTCACTTTTGCTTGACGGCATGAAAAATGCAATTTAAAACTTTGGTTTCCTCGTTAAGTAATATTAGGGCTTAACTGGCCATTTTTCTATGTTTTGTGTCGTACTTTAAAACATATTACATTATATATAACATATAACGTTTTCAAGAATTAATATTTCTATATACTTTTTCAGATTTTCACATGTCTCCTGCTATTAAAATGATGTATATATATTTTTTTCCTTCTTATTGCCAGCTCTTAATAAGCTCCTGATGCAGTGCCAAGAAGCCCTCTGTTTAGGATACTTGGTCAGAAAACAAATACATAATTAAACATACAAATAAAAAGAGAGAGACTTATTATTCTGTCAAAACAGTTCGACACGCATCGGCACTTGAAAACGTCAAGCAGTGGTAATAATGTGTTTGCTGTGTGAACTAAGAATTATATAAATGCAACCAAAGATAATGAAGTCAGCCATGCAAGAATTCATGAGTGAATAAGCACGATAAAAACAATTTGTCTTATCTTGACAAGTTGTTTTTTTTATTTTTTCAAGTATCTCCTTGTCCTCTAAGACAGCAAATAACACTAACAAGCTGCAATATCGGAAATTCCAGAGAGAAAATAGGATAAACAGAATTGTTGGAGAATAAACAACAAATGCCTTTTTGGGGAATTATGTGAACTCCCCTTGTTGGGAGCGTGCTCCCGAAAAACGGCCAGAGATTGAACTCTCAGACAACCGTGTCATATTAACAACATATCACTTACATGTAACTGCTTGTATTTTGGCCTCCAAAATACAACCTGATTATGTCTTTTTTTGGCATTTTGTGCCCAATTTCCTGCAAAAATATCTGTGAAAATATCCAAATATGCTTGGAATTCTGTTTATAGCCACCTTTTGTGGTCTCCAGATCAGGGGTGCATCTTCTCATTATCACTGAAGGCCACATCAACATAATAGTAACAGTAACAGTATACTCCTTAATGTTAAATAACTCAATAATTCCAAATTTTACATTCCCATCTTTCTTGAAACAGCCTTCCATCTGCATCGTTTACTCTTCCTGGACATTTAGGGATCATTTCTCAATTCCACTTGTTGAAAACGGCATAGATGTGGAAACACAGCAGTCTAATGACTAACATGAGTGGTATGAATTGTGGGAAATATAGTTTATGGTCAATGCATGCGTTATTTTAAGACAATCAGACCTTTTAAGACGTTCTCGCGGGCCACATGAAATGAAATGGTGGGCCACATTTGGACCGCAGGCCTTGAGTTTGACACACTAGATTCTTCAAAAAAACAAAATATTCAAGTGCATTTAAAATGCATTACCTAGCAGGAGTTCAAAGTGATAGCTGGCTAAGTAGCCAGTCAGTGAATATTTGGATTAAGAGCAGCTGTAAGAATGTGTTTAAGTTGATTGATGGCCGACAGAAAGTATGGTGATGTGAGGTTTGGCAGCAGCTGCAGGGGTGTGTGTGCATATCGTTTGATTGATAACACACAGTAGTCGTGTTTTTATAGACAGACTGACAGCTGTCCTCCATTTGGGACGAACGCAGCTATAGGGGTGTGTTTTGTGTCACTAACAGCACATGCCTTTGTTTGACTGACACAAGTTTAAGGGGTGCGGCTGCGATGATTACCTGCCATTGGTGGGATCCTAAAAAATTGATTGAGAGCAGCTGCAGGGGCATATCCGTCTTGCGTTTCGCTTACTCTGTTCCGGTGACGTGCAGTCAGGGGAGGCAGGAGAGGCCGTGCCTCACTTGCCAATCTTGGAAAGAAATGTAAAATGAAAAAAAGAATAAATGGTTATATTCATCAGCGATTTGCACGATAGGGGCATTTTTCATTTAACTTCACCAGTTTTAGATTGTTTTATTCAAAATGGCTGGATTTTCACATTTACTGTTGAAATACTGAGAAGAGACATGCCGTGAGGCAGCGGACTGTTGAGCCTCAACATAGATTGGGCAATGAGGGAAGTACTCTGCACTCTGCGCAAGACTGCATTGGTGTCTCTCTGTATATCGCTATTAAAATGTTTAAAATCTTTTGCTACATGAACTACATTTCAAATGCACAGTTTTTTTTTTCTGCCAACAACTGTATGCGTGGTACTAGTTTCTTGTGCTGAGTGATCATGAGGCACATCAGTCAGTGCCTCACCGGACGTGAACCTCACCGCTTGCACTGCTGTGTTCTGTAGCTGAACAGCTAATTTGCTACGTAGTCTGCAAACCGTAGATAGCAGAGCGTTTTCCCACCTCTGTGAACGTTATGGCGGCCGGGACGTGCGGGGATGCTGGTAAATGACATTAGAAGCAGGGACGATAATGCGGTTTGTTGAATCGCCTGGCAGTTTGTTTGTTTTATTGCGGCTTTCGTACAATACAAATTGATTTGCTGTGTTACAACGGAGAATGTTTGCATTCAAGTGGGCAGATGATACAGCAATGGTTCTTGAGAGCACGTGATTAACACAGCAGATACATGCCCTTGTAGAAAAAAAAAGAAGTAAGCACCTCCTGGGGTTGTTCTCACAACTTTTAGCAAAGTGAAATACTTCAGGATATACATCAAAAACACATATGTTTAAAGTAGCTTTAGTGAAATAAGTTTGTTACTGCTGGTGATGATACCTTAATAAAGTAAACATCAAGATGTGGAAAAACACTGCAAAAGCCACATTTAATATGAATAATGAGCAAGCCTTCATGGAAATACCTGCAGCAAGCAACAGGAAGAAGGATCAGTTGCACGCCATAAGATTTTTAAGGGTGAGGATGAAGAGGAAGAGGAGGAAGGATGAAACAACTTTAAATGAGAAACGATTGTCTTTCTCCTCAACTTGGAAGATTCAGCTCAATTGCTGCAAGAGAAGATTTATATAACCGCCAACTTGATATTTTTTCCCGTTCCCTTGGTTTAGGATATGAATCATACTTTATATTGAACCCTTATGATATGAATACATTCAGTATACAAGAAGTATTCATCAAAATACATCAAAATTCATCAAAAAGCATCTTCTTTTGTAGTTTTGTTTTACCCTTTTGTGTTAATTCTATATTATTTTCAGAAGGAGCTTGAATTCTTGCAGGTTATTGCCTGGTACTGTGTTAAAAGCTAACAAATACCCTCAGGTTGTGTTTAGCAGACAGTTAGCCCAGTTAGTTAAACCAAGGTTGTATAAAATCAAGGGGATATCAGCGCTTGAAATAAAAGGATCCAGCGTTTCACAGCTGATTCTTTATTCACGTAGAACATTTGTAATTTAGAAGTTTAGCTTATGAACAGTTGCATCACTGCCTTGCAGTTCCTGCATTCAGTTTTATTTACAGACGCAAACAGAACCGATGTTGGGACACCAGAAGGATCCAGCCGTAGTTGACATTCACAATATGTAAAAAACAGTTCAGTTAAGTTATTGCACAAGCCAGTCATTTCTTGGTTGTGTCTCTGATAGACTGTGGAAATCAGTGTAAGGATGAAGATGGTGGTGAATGAAATTTGTTTTTTCAAGCCATTTAGTATCATGTAGCCAACTATAATAAAATATATACCTGCCATCTATCTTCTTTACGCTGCTGTGATATTTACATCTTGGCAAAAACAAACCAAACCAAACAAAACAATTTCTGTTTTTGTCTATAACAGGTAGTGTAAATACCCCAAACAGTACTGAAGTAGCAAAAACAATAGCAAAATGTAGAGGCAACAAGAATGTGCTTATCATATATATATATATATATATATATATATATATATATATATATGTGTGTGTGTGTATATATATATATTTGATGTTGGTATAACACAAATATACTGAATGTATGTGTATATATAAGTATATCCACGTATATATGGTATACATGTATATTTATATATAAAAAAGCTCATCCTTGCTACTATTCTTGCTACTCCAGCAGTGTTTTGGGTATTACATATATATATATATATATATATGTGTGTGTGTGTGTGTGTGTGTATACATATATACATATGTATATATGTATACATATATACATATACATATACACACACATATACTCCATGTATGTATATATATTTATACACATAACCATCCTTGCTACTACCCTTGCTATTTCAGCACTGGTTTAGGTATTATATATATATATATATATATATATATATATATATATATGTATTATATATTTATACATATATGTATATGTATATGGATAATATTGATCATGGTACACAAGATTGATGGTTACTTTTGCTGCTTCTTTGCTGTTACCTTGGTGACAGGTGGCACAGGAGAAAAAGGTCTTCTGAAAATACCCCCGTGTAATAATTTGGGGGAGGATGGGGGAGGTGGAGTGGATCTTAAGCTCTAAGCCTGACTACATATATGTTTTTATTTCCCCTCAATCAATGCGTTGACCTACATTTTCACTTTTTGATATCAAGAGCTTCTTGATAGCAGTTCTTGCGGGGATGACACGACAAAACGCACGCGCTACGCTTTAGATCTGCTGCCGATAAGATTCTAAAGGAACAAAAGACAGAAAAAAACGTATACGATATTGTGTCGAGGAAAATCCTTTTAGAAGCATCCATGTCACTGCCTTAAAAGGGGAAAGAGCGAAGGTGGAAATGCACTGTTAGTTAATGAGCTTAAACACGCTCTCTATAAATACACCTTGAATGCAACAATGAATACCCTGCACATAATGTCATCGACAAAAGAACGCTTCTTTTCCACCGACTGACGTCTCGATTCGGGTTGGGATCGCGGTTTGATATTCGAGAAAACGACCGTTTTAACGTCACCTTTTATCATTCATAGAGGTGTCAACGGTCGCATATTGACCTGAATTTAATTCACCTCGGTTCGCTCCGCCGCTTATGCTATGCGTCGGCATGGGCTTCGGTATCTCCTTGTAGTCTGGCATCATCCCCCTCATAGACACCACCGACTCCCTTTCCCAGCCCCCACCCCAATGCTACCTACTTTTCTGGCTGCTCATAATCAATTCACAACCTTCTTGCTGGTGTAAACATCGCCTCAAACAGCTGCAGGCCATTCTGTAACACTGATCCGCGGCTCAGCCTCCGTGCCCCGTCTACACACACACACACATACACACACACATATATGCATTCAAACATACCAACATTTGCGGTCTTGCATCACATGCAGCTCCAGAGCGCTCTTACCTCATATTTCTTTAGCCAGCTTGTCGAGTGTGAAGTTACACACAAGCTGGCTGAATGAGATATATGTTATTACTGCTATTGTTATTGATTGTTTTTATAGCGTCAAACTATAAAGCAGACCTGAGGAAAAAAAGGCATAAACACACATTGTTATCGTCAGGTGGTCAAAGTCTGTGGCCAATCTTAGTTATATTAATTTTGGATTTGTAAGCCAAGTATTTCTATGAAATCTATTTGATTAACTTATAAATTACAGTCACTCAAAGACTGACACTGTTTCTAATTACGCCATTTATCGAATGACCGTTAATTTTTCACATATTAAGCTGATACTGTTTTTGGTTTCTGTTACGGATAATGTAAGAAGATGCTTCCTGATATTTTTCAAGCCATTCACATTTCCTGCAACTGATGTTTTATTTTTCAAAAAAGCGGAACTTAGCATCGGAAAACCAATTCATCATCCGACCAAACACAGCCGCATTGATCGTCTGCCAGCTTGGATAGAGCCATGAATAAAACAAGCTTGGCTGTAGAAGCCATTGTGCTTATTTCATGTGAACAAAGGTCAGTCATCTCAAATAGAACTGGAAAAGGTTTAAGATTTTTTTGGGAGATATCACAGATCGCCGTGACGGCGGAGCACATATTTTTAAGATGAAAAGGTTGTGGTTCGACACCATAAATATTATTATGAACATCCCTTTGTACACTGGGAATCATTCACCAACCACTTTTTCTTTACAAAACTGAAACTTAGCCTTGTAAAGACTACATAAACAGAAATATAAGCAATTGCAGCGCTATATTGGTATTTTCTTGCATGTAGAGCAACAACAACAGTGCAGTTTTAAATATTGTTCTCTCTTGATGGAATTGGATAGAACATTTCCATTTTGGAGCTTATAGCGCCACACACAAACATATATCTGTACACAATTATATATCAATAAATACCTATTAATTGATGTATTAATTCATTTTTTCTCAGGTTTTCAATTCTAGTCCTTTATTGGAACATTAAATATAATTCTGTTTTGGATATATATATATATATATATATTATGGTTGAATCCCATGTTATATATATGATGTTATATATATATAAATGAAAAAAATTTGACTCTTTCTGTACCCTGTCAAAATGGATGAGATGTAATGTGTTCTTCTCCTCATGTTTAATGCTTTTAATCCAGAGTTTTCAGGCACACCTTTACTAAATGGTATATTACATAAAGGATCAAGTAAATGAACATCATCATATAACATTTCGAACTATTGAAAAAATTATATTCAAACATGGGTGTACTCTATAAGATGGAGCAATACATATAGCATACACATCTTTATGTATGCATAAGTATACAGTGTAATGTATGCAAAAGTTAAAAAAAAAAGGCAAGTTAAAAGGAAAAACAAAAAAAAAAATCACAGAAAAACAATACGCATTTATGTGTCTGTGGAGGTTCACGGACATTTCAGACTCAAGACATTTCACCCCTTATCCAAGAGGCTTCTTACTAATTTCTTCAAACATTTTAACATATTAAAGTAAATAGTATTAGGTGATATTTAGTTAAATGTGAAATTAAATGGACTATGAACATCATAAATAGAATATGATCATATTAAGTATGACAGCTCTAGACATTTCAAATGAACACATATTTTTGGGTTGATATACATATATTAATATTTCATTGAAGGTGCCATATGTGGTATCTGTTAAGATGGGGCATGTTGTGTGTTTACACTGTTCGCATGTTTGACGCCGCTAAAAGGCAGATCCAGTTTTAAGGTTACAGTCTTTACTTTACAATTGCATCATAGGAAGAAATCATCACATCCTTTACTCCAGGACGGGCATACGGTGGGAAATACGGCATCACAAGAAAAGCTCTGGAATAAACGCTATCAATTAAGACATATATAAGTATATATTGCTTTTAACCTTACACCAAAACAATGGAGAAAATGTAAATATTATATGGGTGTATTGCATTTGGATTCTGGTCGGTTGAGGATCCCAATGGGCAAGATGTATACGCAGCATCTCCTTAGATTTACTCTTACATTTACGCAATGCACTAAATGCGAAATGATTGATCACATTTGGACTTAAATACTTTGAAGCAGGTGAAAAGAGAAGTACTTCCACCTGCTGAAGCCGGGATCATCTCTGTGCTTAGAGCGCCACCCGATGGTGATGGAGTTTCCTCACACCGGCCCAAAGAGAGATTATTACTGTCCATAGATGCTAATTTCATACATATATATTTGTATTTCCTTATATGTCAATATTGCCTATATTATGTATCATCTTAAAATGGAAGAGTGGTCAGTTGATCAAAGACTGGAAGCAAATCTCTCCTGTCTTTGTAATCAGGTGAGAGCAGTGAAAGCAGTGACCAAAATCAAATTGTATCAGAAAAGTCTTACTTTACTAATAATTAAAAATGTGGAGCAGTGCTTTGCATCAGTTGCATTCAGTACATTTCTTCTTATGATCGTTCATTTTACGTCATCCGAGAAATTAGATTTTAGATTGATGTCAGTGTCTGATCTTTCTGCAGGAACCCAGCTGTTCCTGGAAGGGAACAAGTGACGCCATGGAGCAATCAGAGATGGGATATGTGACAGAACAAATGAGACAAGAAAGGGCCTACAAAGTGCAAAGAAATGCTGTCCTTCAAACACACTCGCATCTCAGCAAAAAGATGCAAAAAATGTGTTCTAAGATCAGTCGTGGCTCTTTAATCCACAACACATTATTGCATTTCCTCTGGGGCTACCAGGCAGTCCTTATAAAATAACATTAACATAAAATAAAAAAAAATAAAAAATAAATAAATAAAAATAAAATAGAAATAGAAATAGAAATAGAAATAGAAATAGAAATAAAATAAAATAAAATAAATCCCCCCCCAGCCCATGACTGACTGATAATCTAAAAGAGTGGCATTTTTGGGGATCAAACAGAAAACCGACCTCAATGTTCATAGTCTGAAAACACAATATTTCAATTTCTAAGCAATTGAAATTCTCTTCGATTTGGTCGTTGGCAGTCGTGTAACTATGTAATTATGTGCGGATCACAATGAACAACAACATAAATGAAAGGTCTACCATTCATTTAGCTGTTTATTGCTCTTTTAATACAAACTTGCCGTATAGTTGAAGTCGCAAGATTACAAGTAAACACTACTGTCCATTTCGCCAGGTGTAAGAAAAACAGTATGAACAGCAGCCGCTGGTTTCAAAGAGGTTAAAGTTCAGACCGCAGACGCATTAGCTGGTTGTGGACAGACAAAAGAGCAAAAAAAAAATACACTGGAAGAAAAACAGGCAAACGGAACTGATTGGGTCTGCAGTCTTTTTCTAGGATTTCTCCAGAGTACTCTTAGTTTCTTAATGTTCAGTGTTATGAGACAAATTCAACTTCATTCAGGCAGGAATTGGGGAAAATAAAGGAATAAAACAATAATATTCATACAAAAAATGACCCATTTTAAAATATAAATATGAATAATATGTTTTAAAAAAAGTAGTTTCTTTATTTTAGACTTTTGGTTTGTTAAATTCTTCCTGTCTATTTTTTTTTGTCCATTTCCTGTTTTATTGTGTAATGCTTTCTCTCTGTCTCGTTATATTTCATGACACTTCCTAGTCCTTGACCATCTTCATTATATATTTTTTTTTCCCCCAGTGATTCAGCTATTTTTTTTTTCAATTCGGCTTTCCTATTCCGTTTTATGTATCTGATCACATGACAAATTATGATTTTTGCTGCATCATCTAGCCCTGACTCACAGAGACACATCCAGTTGCACCTCGCTCATATTCCACCACTAATATTATATATCACTCCTTCCATCCATCATCAGATGGTCTAAACTCCCTGAAGACCCCCTTCCTTCCCTTATGCTATAACACAGGATAGTCCCAGAGCACGAGGCCGAGGTCAACATACCGATAGGGGTCAGGACTCGTCCACACTGGGGAAGAAAGAGGCTGCCGGGTCAGCTTTAAACTGCACAGAGGGGAAATTTAGAGGTTAATCAAAGTGTTAACCCGATCGGTCGTCTCTGTCGCTGACATTCTGCGTGCGAGTCCGGGTCCGATTTTATTCCCTTCCCGTTTACAGGCGATCTCAAGGGCCTCCTCCTTTAATTTGGAAGAATCTGTCACATCTGTAACTATAACAGAAAGATCAATGATCATCTGCTCATGGTTAACTGGAGGACTCCTGAAAGCTTACACGGAAAATCAGTGTTACAGACACACACATGCATATATTTATCTATTTATTCATTTCTCTAATATATGTATATATTTACATACATATATAAATATATGTTTTATATATAAAGTATATGAAAAACATATATTATATAATTACATATATATATCAGTGACATGTGGTCAGACGAGGCAAAAATGACATTGTAAGATAAATATTAACATTTTTTTCCATTGATTTATACCTAACTGTTTTATAAATGTATTTTGTGTATGATTCCAGTCATGTTTTAAATGTTCTCAAGAAAAATATGCTGAATTTGCATATTTCTTCTTCTTCTTAAGCCAAGGTGCTGCAGCCGAACTCACCTCCACACATGCAGTCCCTCACAAACTGGACCGTGGAGAAAAGTGATGAGGTGAGGCAGACAATACTGTGCCTCACCTGAAGGGGGCGCACGTGAGACGGCAGCTGCAAAGTAGGATAAAATAACATACATTTCATACAAGGATGGATGGATGAAAAGAAAACTAGGGGGACAAAGTGGCAGAGCTTTTTGTGGTGAAGTAAATGCACATACATGAACTTGATACAGAAATAAAGAAAAGACAACAAATTGTTTTCAGCTTTATAAAAAAATTAGATGAGACTATCAGGAATGGGAAATTGTTTCGAGTTCTTAAAATTGTAAATATCTTTCGAAAGAAAGTCAGTGTATAAATATATATATTTAGAGAGAAAGCAAGAGAGAGATATATAAACATTTACGTAAATGTTTATATATATATGTTTATAAAATGACATTTTTTCCCTCTACCCCAGCCCATATTGGAGAGGCAGTAATGCCCTCATCAATAACGAGACCACTATACAATGACTACTACATAACAATATTAGATATTTTATTTCAATATAAACAACATTGATTTTATATGCTGTACGTGTCTGCTTGATTGGTGTCAGAACTACACGGACCCCCAACATCTAAGATAACAATTTGAAGTAGAAACCGTGTCTGCAAATATAATAACTGACTGAAGCTTTACAAGGAAAAAAAAAAAGACGTCAAAATAATGGTTGTCGTTTGCACGCAAAATAACGCTGAGTAACACATGCAAATAAGGCTGCAGTTGTTTTATTGAAAATAACATGTGACTTAGGACAAGCACTTAATCACATTAATTCTTCAGCATGACTGAAGCGGGATCTATCTGATGGTTCTCAGTCATCACAGGTAGGTCTGTGCTTTATACAACAGGTAATAAACCTTTTCACGAGTGTGTGTTACTATTTCTGGACAATAGATACACTGAGGGAACAAGAATGCATTTTCGGCAGCGAAACAGATTTATATTTTCCTCGAGTACATACCGTAGAGTGGGATTGAAGGCTGAGCTAGTGATTGAGAATATTATTGCGTACAGTATCTGCTTGATGGCACCACACGAGATACATTGTGTTGCTGTTTAATTGATGTAAAAATGATTACTTTCTTATAGTTGAATAGCATTTCTCACCTAATGAGTGTGTTTACACGCAAGCAATATTGCAATACTTTGGGGAAATTGTTGACTTGCGTTATGCTGATTTTGTTTTTATGCCCTTTAGAACAAAATTTGCCAGAATTGTCATTTAGTAGATGATGCAAGTCTTAAGCTGACCGTTACGTTTTAGTGTTTTTAAAGATACTGATTAAATATTACCTGTGAGTCAGACGGGGCAACTAACACAAGGTGAATAAGCAGAATATTGGGCAAAAAGCAAGGCGTATTTTTCCGATTTCTCTTAAATGTGCTAATCTAAAAGTCTCTTATTCTCTGTCTCTTATTCATGAATGGATGGATAATCTGTTAATGCCATTATTTTTGACAAGAACCGGTTAAATCTAAAGGCATGTAAACACACTCAGGTATCCTGTGGAATGTCTTAACGAAAGAGTTTCGCTTGGATAATTTTTCTTATTTCTTATTTTAAATCGAATGGATAACTTGAAATACTTTTTTTCATTATTTTTGAATTGTCGATGATATCCCTTGGCGGCTTCTGAACAATGTGATGTTTTTATTTTTAATTACACCTTGCCCTATAAAGTCCACATGATGGATAATAAATGAGATATGGTCAGAACTGTTTTTGTAATGACACTATTAAATATTTATAATTGTGTCATTACTTGTCCAATGCTTAATTTAGAGAAATAGGAGATAGAGATTATTATTCAATGCCCCCGTGTAAGAACAGAGAGATGCTTTCATCTTAAACTGAATCAGGAATGCTTTCCCTCTTTTTCTAAATAAATAAAAAAAAAAAAAGCAATTTTTTTTCATCAGAGACCTGCTTCAATCCATAAGCTTCAGTACTGAATTAAAAAAAGATCAATTAAAAAAAATTGCATATAACTTAACAGAGAATGCTCTCAGATATTGACAGTGTTTGCTTTACTTGCGCGATAAATTGGTGATTTTCCTGAGACCCGGAAGGCATATAGGTTCTTTATAACACAGATGCAGCAGCTTAAGGGGAGACAAACATCGAGGGATTTTTAAAGCACTCTTTACGCACAGTCTGAGATTCCTCGAATTTATTCACCGGGGTTTCTATGAGCAGGTTGCCTTAACATCATTAAATCAGCTTCACGTGCAGTCGGACGGAGCGGTAGGAGGGGGGGAAGGGAGCCGCCGGGCCACGTTAATGTGACCGTCTGGGATTTGGCATTGTTTTACTTGTGTTGACGGCGACGTTCAAGCCGTCTGCGTGTTTTTCTTCTGCACTTTGGAGCTGTCGAGGAGGTCCTGGTTCCCTTTCAGAAAGCGCAGGATCTTTTCAATTGTGGCCTCCTGATACTCATGGGACCATCTGCGTGAAAGAGAGAGCGGCAAAATAAACCTTTAAAAAACCCGAACGGTCTGTGTGTCTGACGTAAATATTTCACACAAACCGCTAAACATCTGATGAAAACAGTTACATCGCAGCCCTTGGGGTCATGAAATATTAAGAGGAGAAAATGTGCAATATTAAAAGATTTATAATGACAGAATGGGAACTGAGTGCAGGACAGTAACGTGCAAGTCAGTAGAGGCAAGGGGAGGCAGGGCCTCACCTGTCATCATGGAAAGAAAAAAAAAATGTAAAATGAAAAAGGAAATTAAATGGTTATATTTATTCAGTGATTTGTACTATAAAGTTATTTTCCACTTCACCATTTTTAATATTTTTTTTCAAAATCGCGGAAAAAAAAAAATCACATTTACTGTTCAAACATGAAGACGAGACGTGCGGTGACACAGCAATCATCTGATCCCACTATGGATTGCACAATGATAATGCTAACAGTGATTGACCGTATTGCTGTCTGTGTATGACACTATTCAAATTTTCAAACACTTTTAATACATGAACTAAATTTCCATAGTTTAGCTGATCTATATAATGTTTTTGTCAAAAACTTTAACGTGTTTCTTGGGCTGAGCAATAATAAAACGGCTGCAAAGAGACATTGAGTGAGGCACGCAGTGACGGTGCCTCGTGGTAGGGGGCACTGGTGATCCCAGGGATCCTTCTTACGACCCGGCTAAAGAATAATATAATCAGCAATAGCAAGCTACAGTAAACGTCAGTGCCTCACCCTTCATGAACCTCACCGCACGTCACTTCAGCAGGAAGCTGATACACCACCACAAACAATCCTTTACCAGAGTGATAAATATTTGGTATATTGTTCTTTGCTTATCCTTTCTTGTTAACTAATAAATGCCATTATTGCCGCGACACACGAATTTCCTTATGGGAATGCATTACATATTATCAAATCTCAGCATCCTTGATACGATCCGGGACTCACTTGATGCCATTGAAGTTAAGGATGGATCTCATGTCCTCGGGCAGAGCCAAAGGGTCGGGCCACGCAAAATTATCCGTGACCGGAACGATGTTCTTCTTGCCGGCCAAGGCCGTGACTATCTCCTGGAGAATGAACGAATGATACGCAGGCTGCTGATGCAAGACGGACACGAGCAGAGGATAGATACAAGAGGCTACACGATACCAGTAAAAAAGGCAAGGCGGTGATGTTTTTTCAGGTGTTCAAAAAGATAGATAAATGGAGTCGAATCACCTCAATCGGGGGTGGGAAAACGTCTTTACCTGCATGGCCACATTTAGTTTCTCAATCTGAGCGGTGCAACTGATCTTTGGTGGATGAGGTGAAAAATAAGAGTATTAAGTATGAAATGTGAACTAAAAAACTAAAAAAGAACAGTAGGCAGTTTGCCTGATTCCTTCACTTGTTGAGGGACTTCTTCTACCATCATCAACCTTCGCTGCTTTAAATTACAGCAGTGCGTAATTTGCTTTTTTCATAATAAAATAAGTTTTGCCGAGTCAGTGTTAGTCGAAGCTGGAAGTGTCTCTCTCTTCTGATGACAAGCTGCTAGCCTCATTAGCACGCAAAATGCTGTATTCTTGCTTTGTGGCTACACTTTCCTGACCAATGAGAAGTGTGGCTCTGGGTTGTCATTCAGATGAAAATGACTTTGCAGTTCTCACTTTGTTGAAAACCTGATACTTGCTGCCCATTTTCCAACTTTTTGACCACATATTTTGTCTTGTGGGGTGACGCACAGTTGACCTCGGGTCAAGGGAAAGAAGGCGGAATTTGCATGAGCAAAAGGCCCATAATTGTAGTGCGTCGTCTGGTGGCACAAATAGGTAAAAAAGGGGGGAAAAATACATTAATGCTTCAAATGTATGTATTTTAAAGGAATTTTGTTAATGTGAATCCCTGTGGACCTGAAAAAATTAACACTGTGGGCTGGATGTAGCCCACAGGCCGTAGTTTACTCTGAACTAAATCTTCAGTTTCCTGAAATATTTTTAATTTATTTCAAATATTTTAGTTGTCAGTTCTTCAGTTATTTTTAACACGTGTTGACATTTGTTTGCTTTGATCTAATTTTTTTTCTGGTCATTTCTAATAAAAAAATAAAATACATAAAAAAGTCAATTTTGCTTATTTCCTTCCGATTTTGAAAACGATTGGAATTTCCACAGGACGGCAGAAAAGCAATTGCGAAAAAAAAAAAAAAATTCTGACCTTGTGCACCCAGTCTTTCATGGCCGTGTCCCCCATGCACTTGTCTAGGGCGTTTGCCGACAATACCAGGATGAAGTTCCGTGCGCGTTGGACGCTCTGAATCAGCTTGTCCTCAAACTTTCCTGCCTCTAGCTTTTCCACATCTATGAAGACGCTGTATCCTCGAACCTGCAGGTGCACCTTCAGGAGGCTTGGGAGAGGAGGAGGTGGGGGATTTAACAAATTGACCATTTACCGATTTTCCAGCTGTGGTTATAGTCTCACCTTGCCAGCTGGGAACCGGTTGTCCGGCGGTAGCTGATGAACACGTCAGGTCCTGCAGGCTGAGCATCGGTGTGGCAGGGTTTCAGCGGCCGACGACTGGCGGCCAAGATCTTGGCCCTGTGGACACCGTTTCTGATGTAACAGTCTTGCGCCAGTTGTTCATCGGTCAGATGCTGGACGCTCTTCCGATCCACCCCGGACTGCACCAGGCCGTACGTGTACTGACGGAATCGTGGATCCACGTCGGTCAACCAGTCGGCCATGTTGTTCGGATCGCACGTAGAGTAGTTGGCGTAGGTTTTTAACACGCGCAGGTCCCTCAGGAACCTACGGGTATAAAAGGAAACAGAAAAATGACAGTGATTTTTTTTTTTCTTTCTCTCAGATTCTGAAAAGGGTTTTTGGGCACTTGCCTCTTGCGGGAGAGACTTGCAACCATTCCCAGATCTGAACTCAGATCATGATCTGTTATGTTCAGCAGAAGGTCTCCGTCCACCTGCAGCTCCTGTAAAACAACATGGATGACGTGAAGCAACGCAGTGTTGGCTGGGATTTGTAATTCTGCTGTGTATGAACTCAAGGCGGGACAAAATATAAGGATAAGGAAGACAAGAATAATACTTTATTGATCCCCTTAGGGCAGGGGTAGGCAATTATTTTGGCTGGCGAGCCACATTTGTTATTTAATTTTAATGCGCGGGCCAACTATGTGAACAAAATAAAAATTGCAATTTGAATATTTCAATTTTTTGGCATTTTATTTCAATTTTTAAAATCATTAATGATCATATAAATGTACCGACCGACATTATTTTGTATGTAATCCTCCATAAAAAAATGAAAAAAATGAAAAAATACATTTCCAAATTCAATATTGATTGAAAATACTTGTTCGATATTCAAAGAAAATAGTTTGGCAAAACGGGCCGTAAAATGCCCACATCTGCCATATGGGGAAACTCTTTTGCCACAGTTACGCAACAATGGCAATATCAATAAATATGAGTATAAAAATAAAAGAGATAATTGTAAGATAGCAAAAGACATCCACAAACAAGAGACAGCAAAATAGACAAGGATAAAAATAAACGACAGAATGAAAAAACAACAGCAAGGGTGAGAACAGAAACAGAGTGACAGGAACAATGACAAAAATAAACAGGGTGCGAATGCAGTGACGCCAACACGGATGAAAACAGACAGCAGACTTTGGGAAGGACACGTGCGACTGAGCGAGGTGGTGAGGTCGTGTAGCACTGATGCACCTCCGGGCGCTCACAGAGGTATAAATAGAGTAGTTTATTATCCCTGCAATAAAGTAATGATGCACGCACACAAAATATCTGTATTTTAAACACATTTGATCGACTGCAGCAGCCAGTTGTGATTTATCTTCTGAATATTAGATAAAATTATTATTATTGTTATTTTTGTGCCATGTCAGCTAGAGCCATACAACTGTTTGTGCTATGAGATCATTGTATCTGTCCGTTTCAGCCCTCATACCCTCCCAGTCTCTTTCAAACTCCTGCTTTCTATCTCTCTACCCCGGCTGGTCGAGGCAGAAGGCTTTCGCATCTCCCAGAAAGAGGCAATATTTCCTCGCCACTTTCGCCAAACGCTTTCTCAATGCGAAATCCTGGATCCCTGTCAGTCATTTTAAAGAGCGTGCTCCGAACCGGCTACACATGTAGCGTGTTACGCAACAAGTGTTGGCATTTTGCGCTATACAAATAAAATCTGTCCTGACATGTACCAAATCAAAATGAGCTTGATGTTGTTTGAAGGTACAAGTGAAGAAACCAAAATAGCATGATGTCAAATAAAGTACATAATTCTCTTTTCCAGAGTATCTTCTCATTTGGAAAAATATCACAACGGTATCTTATCGGGTTCCAAGATGGTTGGACCAAGTTATCGCTTGCATTTCAAGTCTTTATATTAAAGTGCGAAATCCCAAATAAATTATACATATAACATTATGAGATGCTAACAATAGAATAACATCACATAAAATGTGAACCGCAGCCTTATCGTGAAGACCCCTCCTGTGATAAAGTTTTTTATCTTCTGTAATGCAATTACAAAAAACAAAAATGTCATACATTCTGGATTCATTACAAGTCAACTGAAATATTGCAAGCCTTTTATTATTTAATATTGCTGATTATGGCTTACATCTTAAGAAAACTCATAAATCCGATTCCAAAATATTAGAATATCATGAAAAAGTAATTTTTGTTTTTCTAATTGCATTACAGAAGATAAAGAATTTTATCACAATATTCTAATTTTTTGAGACAGTCCTATATATACATATATGTATGAATGCACTATATATACACACATATACAGTATATATATATGTATATATATGTGTGTGTGTGTGTGTGTGTATATATATATATATATATATATATGTACACAGCATTGTGAGGACCAAGCTGAGCAAATCCTATGCAGAGGTTTGAATAGTTACACATGTATATATACAGATGTGTATGTGTATCCATGTGTTTCTACATCTTCAGTATACACACTGTATATATATCTATATATATATATAGATAGATATATATACACATATGTATATAATGGGGTTGACTGTATACATTGAAAATTCGCTGCACTAAGGTTTACAATATCATGTGAATATTCAACTCCTCTCTAGCACTGCATCACCATGGCGTCATCCAGTGAAATGGACAAATGTCTAGACTAGTTTTAAACTTGCTGGCAAAATATCTATATACTGTAAATTATATACATATTCTGTAATTATGTACATTATGTATGGACAGTATCCGTGCATAAAGGCTAGGTCATAGGCCGATCTTGAAAGTCTGCGATATGCCTACAGATTGATAAACAGGACCTATTGATGGCTAAATGAATACGCGATAGAAAACAAAGGTGTGTTCCGCTGTGTTCCGCAGGCGCATACCTGGAAACGGTCGCAGAAGGCACTAAAGCCGACCTGCTGCAGCCATTTCTGCACTTCACAGGTCTTCCAGTTGGGAACGCATGACAGGATACGTCTCGGCACCTCTTCTCCCATCATGCTAAGCGCCCGCTTGGCCAGAGAGCAGGCCGTGCCGTTACTGGAGTACATGACGATCCTCTGCAGGCTCTGCACCGCACCGATCTCTTGGAAAATCTAGGGAAGGATGGGTGTAGGTCAAAGCGGAGCCCGGTATCGTGTTTGACGCGTACGGAGGTGCGCGCGTACCTTTGTGTTACGCTGACGAGACTTGATGCTGCTCTCGACGCAAAGGTAGAAGGCCGCGATGATCTTTCCTTCCAGCCTGGTTCCGTCCAGTAAGGGCAAGAGGTGCTGCAGGTCCGAGGCCGTCTTCCCCTGCATGCAGTCCGCACTGTCCAATAAGCTGCGGGCGAAGTCGTCTGGATCCAAAGATGCGATAAAAGGCTCGACCAGCTCTAAAGTCCCAGATTTAACCACTTCCTTCTCGATCTCTCGGTTGGCCGCTAACACAGTTACCGCCAGACAGGCGTGGAAGCGGATAAGTTCATCCTCTTTGGAGAAGGCGAGCGGGAAAAGCCACTCGGCCGCCTGTTTCTCGATCATCCAGCGCTGGCAGCGGTGGCCGCCGTACATGGCGCAATTGGCCAAGGCGACGGCGCAGTGACGCAACACGGTGGGATCCGTGCCACGGCACCAGAAGAGGAGGGCATCCAGGGCGCCGTGAGCGATGAGGTGGACGGACGTCTCCTCCGTGTGTTTGAACATGTGCTCCAGGATACCGGAGACGCTGCGAGCGAGTTGGGCGTCTTCCTGCTGCCGAGTCAAGTTGAGAATGACCCCCAAACCCAGTCGTGCCACGTAATCCCTGTGGATGCAGGCGTACAAATAAGATGACAGATAATCGCTATTAACCACTTTTAAAATCCAGCTCTTGTTTGATTTGCATTTTCAATTCTTCCTTGCTTTTGGGCTCATTGGGACCTGACAAGTTTCAACGACAACAACGACGATGTCCTCATTCGGGGACAACTTGGCCACAGAGCACGATAAAGTCAACCCAAAATGTGGACACCACGTTTTAAGATTCAAGATTCAAAGAGGTTTTTGGAGGTTAAATCAAGATTACCGCTCACCTCCTTCTGTTTTCTTTTCCACAAGTTATCCCAAAAGTAATTTTATTGTTTTGTTGGCGTGGGAGGGGGCAGGATGCAAGGTTACTGATGGTAGCCTACATCCCAGTAGTAGATTGTGCATTTGCTTATGCTTATGTTATGCAATTTTGAAACATAAGCAACACAACAATAACATTACTTTTGGGATAATTATATTTTTACTTTTTGAAGTGCAATAGTGAGGTCCCTGGTTCAATATCGACAGAGGGCCTTCCTGCGTGGAGTTTGCATGTTCTCCTAGTGTATCAGTGTGTTTTTTGGGGTTAACTTACAAGAGGTTAACATGCAGTGGACGTGAATGTTTGTAAAGGTGTGTCCTCGGGGCAGGGTGTACCCCTGCATCGGGCCAGGCTGCACCCCCACCAACCCACCCTGACTGCAGCACAACTGGCACGGATGATGAATGGTAAAAAAATAAATCCCCCATTATACTGCATTACATTAAACAGAAATGCATTAATCATTAGAAAATTTGCCATGGCATGTCATTATTGTGCACCTGTTCTCCGAGACCAGTATCTGCTCCAGTAGTTTGGCCGACTCATAGGTGATCTCCACGGCAGGTGTCTGCTGGAGCTGGAGCAGCAGCTCCAGGCCTCCGTCCAGACGGATCCTGTTGCAGATCTCCTCCGCTACCTGGCGGCCCATGGTGGGCAGGACCCAGGCCTCCTCCACCAGCTGGTAGATCTCCGCGATGGCCCTGCGCGTATCATCCGGAGTGGAGGTGTCCTTGGCCGCCTTCAGACCCTGGATGGCGGAGCGCAGAGCGGGGAGAGTCGTGTCCAAAACCGCCTGCACGTCGGCGCTGATCCCCGGTGAGACCGCCCGGGGATCCGGCGCGGGGCCGCTCCTTCCTCTCTGGAGCCGGCTGACGTACTCCGGCACGGTGAGCCTGTCCCCGCTGAACATGACGCGTAAACGTATATAGATCCTCCAGAGGAAAAAAGTCAGAAAAAAGAGCATCTAATGGAAGAAGCCCGCTTTTAAATGATAATGATGATTTGTCCTTCTTCCCTCCAGGGGCCTCTGGGTCTTCTTCACTCCGCTGCAAACACCACCGGGCCCGGAGATGCACCAAACGGCAGGCCTTTGCTTTAAATCACAAATGACAGTTTTCTGCAAAAACGCATCACGTCTCCATCGATGGGTGGCAAAAATCCAAACCAGGTTCTGAAATATCCGACACTCCGACGAGCACCTGAACACGCACAGAGACCCTCAGGATGAGGATCAAACTAGGGCCCTTTGTTTTCCGCGCTCTCAGCGGCATTCATTGTAAACAACGGCTTGTTGTTCCCAGTCTGACATCCGCCTTAGCCACCACGCGTTTCCCGTTAAACAGTTTTATATTTATATATTTAAAATCGCTCCCAGTGTGCTCTTACCGCATCACCCGACAGCATCCGCGACTCGTCCGCATCTCCGAAACGTCAGCACCGCCCACCCCGCCCGGAGCCCGCCGGGACGCAGCCGGAGACAAAACGAACGCACCCTCCCTTCCCCGGCGCTTCATCGCTCCGTGTCGGCGAATAGAGATAGCATTAGCAAGCTAGCAGTTAAGCTAGCAACATATAGATACTATATAATTTATTGATTTGTTTTTCTGTCTATGCTGATTTTGAATAATGTGATTTTACAAAAAGGGATAGACACCTTCTAGATTTAAGTATAGTATTTAATACGGCTGTATAAGATGGAAATAACATATCAAAATACCAAAGGGGACATAAATAGGCATCATGGTTATTTTAAAGCTGTTTGGGTTTACACGTTTAATGGCATAAAACAGCAGCAATATCAGGAGAAATTGAATTTTTTTTCTCCCGCTGTCCAAAACATGCAGCATGTAATTAATCTTAAATTCTCCCTGTATGTATGAAATGCCACTCCTAACATTTGCTCATAATGCAAAGCGGAATTTTTCAGTACCTAACAGCACTTCTGGAATTTTCATTCTTCTTTATTTTCTATCATGTATTTTCAATCATTAATTTAATTTTACTTTTCACACTTATAATTTATCTATCTTTAATCTTACTTGTATTTATATATTTGTATACTTGTATTTATTTTATTTTACCGTCATTACCATGGACTATATCAGTTAAATTAGAGAGAGATCTATGACTTCCTTTATGTTTACTTTCTATTACTATTAGCTATTAGCAAGATAAGATAAGACTCTATTCATCCCTGTTGGGAAAATTCAAAAGCAGCTTCTATGGATTGCTCTATTTACAAAGAAGATTTTCTGACATATGCTATAGCTGAGTTCGCTTGTTAACAAAACAATTTCTTAATTCTTATCTATGGAAAACAGCGGTGTGTGAAGAAATTGTGTGGGACTTTGAGCTTCAGTACCATTAAAATGCAAAGTCAGTGTTGAGTGATAAACACCCGCCAACATTTGCACAAACAGACTTCACACTGTGTTTTCATCACTTTGAAGTCACCAAACTCACCAGAGATGGCTCACTTGTTCTCTTGTTGTATTGATTTTAAGCAATTTTATTATCTATTTGGTTCATTTTGTATTTAGGTTATCATTTTCTGGTCATTTGTAATACTTTTTCAGGTTATTTCTTTTTCATTTTTATGTAAAGTACTAACAGCTGGGCAGTGGCTCAGTTGGTAGAGTGGAGGAGACGGTTCAATATCCCACTTCCCCTGTCTGCACACCAAAGTGTACTTATGCAAGATAGTGAACCCCAAGTTGCTCTTGATGGCCTGGTTAGCATCTTGCATGGCAGCTCTGCAGCACATCGACGTGTGAATGTATAAGGTTTACCATAACAGATAAGTATTCGCAGTAACTGCAATTCACTGCAAATTATTGCTCTATACAGTCTGTAATATGTACAGATTTATATGGCCCATACACACACGTGCACCATGACCACATCATTGTTTTCCTGAATGCCTGGCGCAGAGACAGTGACACTTTTGCCGCAGATGAAAAAGTCTGTTCATCGTATTCCAGTTCTTATCTTGTAAGGACGCAAGCGTGGCCGACACATGAAGCCCTCCCACCCCACTTAACAAACCAACACACGTACGGTAAATTATCCCTCTAGGGTTAATTTTTACCCCTTCAGGGTAATAACCTACAAATGCTGTATTTAAACCGACACTTCTTGAGTGACCGTATCTCAAACAGAACATAGAACTGTCGATAGATTCTGTAACTCCATCATGATTGCGGCTAGGTTTTTTAAATGGTTGTTCAGGAAGAAGAATTACATTGTTATAGTGCTGACACCGATTCTACTGCTGCCGCTGCCCCTGGTCATCCCCACCTCGGTGAGAGCACCACATCTTACAGCAGAATAATTTAAGACAAAGTTGCAAAAAAAAAAAAAAAAAAAATCAGACAGGGTAAAGTAAATGCAACTGTTTATTGTTACTGCTTCCCAAGTCAATGTTAATAGTTAATTTATTAATGGTTTATTGTCATGTGTGTTTTCATTGAGCACTATTTAAATTCTTCTTCAGTGATGATGATGATACTATAAACAGAAAACCAAACCAAACAAATACAACACGAATATGAATGGAATCAGTATAATTGCATATGTCAAGTTTCAATATCAATATATATATGATAAGTAATGACGTTAATATGTAAAATGTGTCTGGCTCTTGTTGAACATGTAAATTCTGTAAAAAAATCCTCATTGTCAAATTAGGATTTTATATGTGAAAGAAAAAAAAAAACCTGTTTACTCAAAACGATGTGTTTAATGTGTCTTCAATTTCTACACGCTTAAAAAGCTTAAAAATAGTGCAACCTGAACGCTTCATGTTTCCACATTGTGTTGGACGAATATTAAACTGGACAGTAAACACACGCTGTGATATAATCAGTTCACAAACAATTCTGTGTCTGCATTTAGTCTTTCTGAGGACCATTCACCAATTTTATTTACTTATTTTTTTTAATTAAGTGATGTGCAGTGTTGTAGATAGATTGATCAATAGATAGATAGATTTTTTAACTGAATTTATTATTACACATAAACTACGCTGATCTTATTCTTGTAGTGTAACAATGAACTCCGATTGATGTTATCCCCTCTTATTTTCTGGTAGTGTCTTAGCAGCAAGGACAGAACTTGTGCTGTTGTGTGAAAAAATTTTAACCGTACTATAATTTTAACATATTCATTTTCCAGTCTGACACATTGACTTTGACATACAGTAGAGAACAAGCGAGTTTTAAGAATAAATCTCGGTGTCATTTGGAAATTGATGGTTTTGACTGTATTTTATAGAACTGATTACATTTTGAGCTTTATGCTTTGCCATGAAAACTTTTTTTATAAAAATGTGGGGGCGAAAATAATCCACACAAAAGTTTATTGCCAGTGTATTGACTCAAATGATATGTTCTACATAGAAATACTTGGAATTCCCTTGGATCATTTTGGAAATCCATTGCTGCTCTACTTTGTGTTTTTAGGATTACTCTAAAATGCAATTCAGGAAAAGCTATTGCTTTCCGCTATTTCTTTATTCCGAACTGCAGTCAGGTATTTCCCAACTGTGGCGGCAAATTGAAAGAGGTAACCTTTGATAGTCAAAAAAGGATTAGAGGAATGGGTCTGGAAGTGCTTTCATCGCTTTACATTTTCCTGCAAATGCAACATGTTCAGGAAAGGGCCTTCCATCGGTGACCCCGTCAACCATGTAATCTTCCATAAATTGAAAAAAGGGGGGCCTTGACGGGGGGCTCAATCCGAACCATTAAATCAAAGACCACAATCTACTCAGCTCTTTGTGCATATGGTAAATTTGAATGGAGACTTTGCGGTAAATGTTGTTTTATTGTCCATCTGTTGTCTTTTATATTGAATATGTATTTGCTAAAATAGTACGTTTCGTTTGGATTGCACCCCTAATGATTACGAATAGAATAAAGGTGGTAGAAAACTATAAAAGGCGAGAAATTTTCAAGATAATTAAAACAAGGGTAAGGCAGCGGGTATTTCATTATTAATTGTATTATTATCATTCTTTACAAAAATTCAATCTGTTTATTTATTATCATGTTTATAAGATCTGTGTTGTAATATTCTTATTCTTAGTCTTATCATTTGGCATTGTATTTTCTAGTCAGCACAAGAACATTTTCTTAAAATGTAGCTGAGAAATTATAATAATTAATTATTATAATAAAATAATATATAATATTCCCTGTTTGTCTCTACAGGAGGCAAAATGTGGCTTTGTGATCATCCTGATGGCTCTGTACTGGTGCACTGAGTGTATCCCTCTGGCTGTCACCGCCCTCCTTCCTGTTATTCTCTTCCCAATGATGGGCATCATGGAATCAGAAGAAGTACACAAATGATGACTTTATCAAGGATACGATAAAATTAAAATTCCAGCTGTTGAGCTCAGTTTTTGGTTAACATAAGAAGTGTAATGTTGAATTATCAAGGTTGTTTCTCATCTCACTCAGGTGTGTATTCAATACTTGAAAGACTCCAACATGCTTTTTATTGGTGGACTTCTTGTGGCCATCGCCGTGGAGCACTGGAACCTCCACAGGAGAATTGCCCTGCAAGTTCTGCTCATCGTTGGGGTGAAACCTTCGCTGTAAGATTCGTTATTTTCCTGGAGCCTTTTGTAAACATACAAAAGGCCTGGGCTCATTAGATTTTACCAGACTGTTTAAGTCCTTGAAGGTCTCTACGGTTTGAAGTTGAAGATAAGTCTGTAAATCATTCCGTGCTTTGGGTGTTGTAAACATAAAACGAAAGAAAAGAAAAAAAAAAAATCCCATTCCTATCCTGCTCACTGTAGACGATAAATTGAAAGAAACGGTATTCAGAATGGAAATGGAGACCGAATAGTTTTCGGTAATTTCTTCTCGTATCGCTCATCGCTTTCTAACTTTTCAATTGTTCACTGTTTTTTTTTTTTTATGTCAGCCTGATGATAGGTTTCATGGGAACCACAGCCTTCCTGTCCATGTGGATCAGTAACACGGCCTCCACGGCTATGATGCTCCCCATCGCTAACGCTGTGCTGCAGCAACTATGTGAAACGGAGGTCAACGCGGAGGAAAGGGATCGAGACATTTCCTGTAGTGAGGACGGCCTGGACAACCAGAGCTTTGAGATGAGCGACCCTGAGGAGCTCAACAGAGGGGAACTCAAGCTGAAGGACGGCAGCATTAACAAAGGTTAGTGTGTAATTGTTTTTTAACATTTTATCTATTTTTTTCTTCCCTTACATTTAGCAGTTTGGTAAGAAAGTCTCACAGCTGCTTTTTGTTTTCTTGCTCTTGTATCTATCATTGTTTTGCCATTACAGACAAAGACGTCAACATTGAGGAAATTAAGAAGAATGATTCAATTTCAAGTAGGTTTTTTTTTTTTTTTTCAAATATAAAATTGCATTCATGACTAAGTTTAGATTCATTGTAAATAAAAAAAAATGACAAATCAAAAAATATTCAGAATTTTGATGGAAACAATTGAGTTAAAATGCCAGAGGTACCATTTAGCAAATACACTAATCTGAGTCAAAGCTGTTCCCACAGAAGTTCATGTCAGGAGTCATGGAGTCAAGGAGGCAGAGCAACGCAGAATCAAGACAGAACAAAAATACATGAAATTATCAAAAGGCATGAGTCTGAGTGTTTGTTACGCTGCCAGCATCGGTGGGACGGCCACCCTCACTGGAACCACACCCAACGTCATCCTGAAGGGCCAGATGGAGGAGTAAGACCTTCTCATATGTATCAGCGTACTTCCGTAAAGGAATACTTCACGTAAAAATAATGTTTGTTTACTCCGTCAGGGTGATCGTCTTCAAATTACCAGATTTTTTGCATTAATTTCCACTGTCCCTGATCATCTCCGGCAGTGTGTACTGACGGCCTCAACAAATAAACTTGTTATGGATATGCAGCTCCAGTTTATAGTTGCATGGGAGCATTATCCTTTATTTCTCATTTTTAATTTTGTTTGAAATTTGTCTGTCCGCTCTGCATAATAGCTCTTCTGTGAAACCCCGGTTCTTTGCGGGTCTAAACATCTTTGTCCAACCATCTGTCAGAACACAGGAATAGTAGATTATAACACAAATCTCATTTTAGTGAAACTATTCTTTCACATTTGGCCTCTTTTGGAATTACTTTCCTTTGAGTGGCATCAACTTGTCATTAAATTGCCGTAAATAACATGTTGGTCGGAAGTAACTGTAGCTTTTATACTTGATCAGCTTTTCTCTCAAGGAACCCAATGCTGTGATGAATAAAAATAAACACATTTGTAAATCTAATTGGCATTCAAAGTTTTTATAACATTCACGTCCTATCGATCTCCAAGATCTCAGAGACAAGGTCGACTAGGTGGGTTAAAGTGACAAACTGTAAACTAGCATTTGCTTTTGATTATGATTCCTAATTTTGTTGGATGTTCGTTTACGGTCACATTCTCCTCTCAGAATAATATATTATACGTCTCTCGTTTTCAGGCTCTTTCCAGATAACGGCGGTGTTATCAACTTTGCCAGCTGGTTTGGCTTTGCGTTCCCCAACATGGTGCTGATGCTGGTTTTGTCTTGGCTGTGGCTGCAGTTTATGTTCTTGGGTTTGAAGTAAGTCACAATGGTAAAATAGTATCCTAATCAAAGGGTAACGTGAGACGGAAACGACGATTGGTTTTCAAACGCTGATATTTGGCAGCTTGAAAAAGTCCTTCGGATGTGGCACGAAGAAAGCCGGCGACAAGGAGGCTTATCAGGTGATCCGAGATGAGTACAAGAAGCTGGGCAGCATGTGTTTCGCCGAGGGGTGCGTGCTGCTGATCTTCACTCTCCTGGTTCTCCTGTGGTTCACCAGAGAGCCGGGGTTTATTCCTGGCTGGGCCACTGTGCTCTTCAACAAAGACAAAACGTGAGTTCCACTAACAGAATCAATAGCAAACCGTGACTAAGTGTATTTATTCAAGTACTGGACATCAATAGATGTACTTGTATTAGATTACTTTTGACGCTGCAAGATTCTTTGCTTCACAGAAAAATACTAAATGCTCTAGTTGACTGACAGTTTGGTAACTGCATTTCAGCATCTCACTGATCGGCAAAATACGTTTCGATTACTATGTCAGTAATGAGCTGAAGAGCTGAGCTTAATCAACTTCACGATTAACGAACCAAAACTTCTAAGATCGAGAACTTTGGAAAATTCATCACTCAAAAAAAGTGTTTTTTTTTGTTTTTTTTTGACATTTTTAGAGACAGGTGGCTCTTACAGGAAATACATGATGACCTAATTCATTTAGTTTCTCGACGGATGACAAAGTCAAAGTCAGCTTTATTTCTCCGCATGTACTTGACATACAGAGGAATAAAGAAGATGTTTCTCACTATTCCAGGGTGACATGAAATTAACAAAATAATAATAATAGAGTGCAAATTAGCAGTAAAGAGCACTGTTACATTAAACAGTAAACATTACACGTTAAATAAAGAAGTCACAATTGACTTTGCTATTTGTTAAAAATACATATTAATAGCTTTAACATTATTCCAAAAACATCATATATAATAATAAAACATTTTACTGGAAACCATTTTGTTTGGTAGAATTAGTTAATAGTACATTGCGTAGATAATGCACACATTTACTTTAGTAAGACTTTGACTGCAGGACTTTTTCCCTTAATGACTATTTTGAAAAGGATGCGATTACTACTTTTATTGATGTAAAGGCTCTGAATACTTCACCAACCAATGAAGTTAAGGACCAGGGCCAGAAAACAATGAAGTAATATTCTAAATTACTACTGATGAAAAATCAACGAAAATATTTTTTTTCAATCTAATTATTCTCATGATATAATAGCGCTCATGCCATGACAATAAAAATGTTTTGAATGTGTTTTATCATCAGGTACGTGACGGATGGCACTATCGCCATACTGATGTCAACACTTTTCTTCTGCATCCCCTCCAAACTGCCCACATGCTGCGGCAGCGCTGAGGATGGTACTAAAGTCGCATACTTTTTGTTTTCAACACCTCATATAAAATGTATTTGACCGTCTATTATAAGGGTATCACGCTTTAACGCAGATTCGAAACTGCGCAGAGGCTGATCAAACGTCTGGAGTAAGATGGATGATGATGTCAGGTTATTGCTAATGCTGCGTGGTCAGTTTTTTTTTTAAGGGATTGACCATGATAATCATTACTAAAATTGAAAAAAATAAGAAAGCAGAGGTTCTGTTAGATGCTTTTTGAGGAGATTATGGAAATGGGATTAATGTGAGATTAGGAACACAACTGACATATATGATATATATATATATATATATTTTACCAAGAAAACAAAGATCAATGATTCATGTCATTGTTTAGGCTAAAGTTTCCTTGTTTGAAATAAGATCTGAAGCGTCGCTGCCGTTATGAATCACATGCTCTCTTAACATTGTACTTAAAGCCACTATATTGCATCTTCCCTGTCTTCTTCTCCACCAAAACAGAGACACAGTCAGTCAATCTTTACTGACTTTGGAAAGCAATTCAGCTGATTCATGACCCTCTAATAAACATTATCTCCTCTTTGACTTGTAGCCTGATAGCCTCAAGGTCAGGTTTGTTCAAGCAACGCACACTGCAGCTTTGGTTAAATGATTTTTATCTCTAGTTTAAGGCGAGCACCCGGGGGCGCCAGCCATTGGGGGGCGCCAAGTGATTGATATAACAATTACACCTTTATAATGTGTGTAAAATGAAGAAATTAACAGCAGGGGAGATAAAGAGTGATTAATGGCGAAGTGCTTTAGGTTTGTAATAAGAAAAAAAAAAACAAGAAAACTGTTATATCTTTTATTTACAATAAGGTTAGCTCATTGAAGGTGTGTCAGTCTTCACCTATAGATAAGATAAAATGCTTGAAAATGCCACAAAAAGTATCTGGAATACAATTAATTTTTAAAATTTCATTTACATAAAATGAAACAAAATTACCAAATAAAATGGGAATGGATGTAAATGGAAATCACCAGAAAGAAATAGACAAAAATAATTTCAAGAATGTGATCATCAGCAAGAAATTATCTGAAAGGTAAATAAAGTTTGTTAAGAAATTGAATCGGATATTAAAAGAAAAAAAAAAAAAAACAATTTCTCTGAAAATGACAACAACCAAGATATTTCAAACGTGGAATTTATAGTTTCCGTGACTGAAAAAGCATAGGGGGCTTCTCCTCAAATGTGCTCACTAACTTCTGCTGCTTTTGTAACCTAAGTGGAGCATGTCCTGCTCACTACTCACCAGCCCAAAGTTCTTTCCTGAAGTGTTTTGTACACAGAGACGTGTCGCTATTATTTTAAGACGCAGACTTTTAGGAGCCCCGCTCCATTACCCAAGTGGACGCACAATAACAGAAACTCTTTTGACTACTGAAACAGGGGTCTTATCAATGGATCACATGTTCTTTATCTTTTGGAGGTGTGTTTATGGCTACGGCATTTGTTTTTCCGCTGTGTGTAAAATCAAGACTTACAAATGTGCATTTCAACTAAAAACCGGAAGTAAGCTTCTTGTTGTTATAACAGAGGCCGCTGAAGAGGCACCCCCTCTGCTCACTTGGGATACCGTCCATGAGAAAATGCCTTGGAACATCCTTTTGCTCCTGGGAGGAGGCTTTGCATTGGCTCATGGAAGTGAGGTGACAAAGTCGATTAAAACAATAACAGCTCCGATACTTTCTTTAGATGTCGTTCATTGATGTCTTATGTCTACTTTTTAAAAAAGAAATCGCAGCTTTCTTCGTGGCTGGGAGAAAGCCTCACCCCTCTGCAGAGCATCCCTCCATTTGCAATCTCCATCCTACTGTGTTTGCTGGTGGCCATGTTCACTGAATGTTCTAGCAACACCGCCACCACCACCCTTTTTCTTCCAATTCTGGCCTCCATGGTAAGACGGAATAAGATATTATTTTTTCTTCCATGTCAGCGCATCTTGCGGAAAGCTGGTATTGCACATTGCCTTAGGTCAGGAGTGGGCGATTATTTTGGCTGACGGGACGCATTTGTTTTTTAATTTTTATGCAATGCCAACAAGGTATCATGTAAATTGAATAAAATGACTGTTGCAATTTAAATATTTATTTTTTTTTTGGCATTTTATTTCAACTTTAAAATCATTAATTACTATATAAATGTACTGACGCTATTTTGTATGTAATCACCAATACAAAATTAAACAAGAGGAAAAAAAAAGGAGTTTCTAAATTAAATATTGATTGAAAGTACCGTACTTAAAATATTCCAAAAAAGTAGTTTGGCGGGCCGGATAAAAAAAAACAAACGGGCTGAATGAGGCCCGCGGGCCGTAAAATGCCCAGGTCTGCGGTAACCCTATACAAGAAAAAAAGAAACATTTTAAAACGCCTTCTAGGGTTTTGGGAAGTCCAGGTTAAAAAAATCCCCTGTTTTTCCACTGGTATTACAGTTAGGGCTGGATGTTTAGTCTCCCATTTTATGTATTTGCATTTTATTTTCTCCAGGCCACTGCCATCAAGATTCATCCTCTGTACGTTATGTTTCCCTGCACTATTGCTGCCTCGCTGGCCTTCATGCTGCCCGTGGCCACTCCACCCAACGCCATCGCCTTCTCCTACGGCAATCTCAAAGTCATGGACATGGTGAGACATTACGGGGAAAAAAAAAAAAAAAGATATCTTGTGGTTGTGTGTGCTGACCCGCAATTCGAATTTGGATAAACATTGCGAAATCGGGATCAGATTTTGAGATAAGCAGCTTATGATAATCCATATATCTATGTAACATGTTAGTTATTTAGATACACAGAAATATTACAATAGGTCTAAATACACGGTTGTATAAACCAGTGAAAACACATAGAGTCTGATTATTAAATTAACCAGATGATTTGTTTGGCCAGTAGCCACCTTTGACAGATGTCAGATTATCAGTGTTATGCTAAAATTAAAACTTTACAGATAAATATTTTGTTATTGACCAAAGTCAAGCCGCCATCAGTTTACAATTCAAATGGGAATGTATATACCAGATCACATTTTAACATGGATTTATTGAAGTTAAAATGAATGTCACTAATAGACACAACAAAAATCCAATAACTTGCAGTCCAATGGTAGAAAACAATTTCAATTATCACCTATATAATGTTGAATCAATGTTATTATAAAGTTAAATTAACATTTTGGTGAGGCTGATTTCAAAGATATACACCACTCTGAAATGCAACTCCAGCACACACATTTAAAAATCTGTGCACGTATCATCGAATTCACAATACACCAGCTGTATATCCTTCATCGCATTAAATGAATTGCATGTTTTGCTGATATACATAGGAGAATAAGGCATATCAGCTTTTTAAATATTTCATACATACTGGAAGCAGCTCCAAACATCCAAGACATCAATACAACTTGTCTACTCATGTCCTATCTTATAAACAGGCATCAATCAAACGTGGTTTTAAACTTGTTTTTCAGGCAAAGGCTGGTTTCATTCTTAACTTCCTCGGAGTTATAACCATCAACATCGCCATCAACACGTGGGGGGTGGCCATGTTCAAGCTCAATAAGTTTCCCACTTGGGCAAATGTTACTAAAGCTCCGTGAGTATGTGGAGTAGAGAGGAACTAGAGCGATGACAATAATCCAATAATTCTCCAGCATTCTCACACTGAAGAATTATTGGATTGGGTTGACAGGTGTGTTCAGCCTGTCAGGGACTACCGCAGACCCCTAAATGCAGCTTTCTCAAACTTTTCCTTCTTGCAAATACAGTTCTACAGCCTGCAGACATTTGAGCATTTGATGCTAACCGTTGCTAATGGTTTGACTGAGCAGATTCCAGTTAATTTCCCTAGATTATGCATGATGCAATATTTCATGCATTCTGGTGAGACCTCTGAATGATGCATGATCACCCTGGTACTAAACAGTGTTATCTTAATGTAATAAATAAATGTGAAAAAAAAAAAAAAAAAACTTTTGCATTGCATTATTTTAACTGTTGTTGTGTTTCATTTTGGCAAAGTTCTCTTATTCTCATTTGTTTTGCACAAACTAAATGTTTCAAGAGTCCAGTTTGTGAGAGATCTATGTGAAATCTATGAGGGTTGCATCTGGATTTGAAGAAGTTTAAAAAAATCCTTTCAAAATGTATGACAAAAAAACAGCTGTTTCAGTCATAAATCTTAAGAAAAACAAGTAAATAATTAAGTGATTTTTACAGTTAAAATGGCTTTTTCTTGAAAGTGTTACATTCTTGAGAATAAATGACACACCCTTATAATTGGTCAATTTTTCAATTTAGCAGAGTGCCTGGCTATCCTGCATCTTTGTTTTGAAAGTTAAGATCTGTTTCCGGACCCCAGGCAACAAGTACACACTAATACACACACTATTATTTAATTTATTGCTACAGTCCAATCCCATTGGCTTCCATAGGATTAAGACAACAGGGTCCGGCTGGTTTTAAGAGACCAAAAAGGACAGAAGGCAAATCCCTTCAAAGGGGTCAGCATGGGTTAAAAGCAAAAAATAACCGATGGGAAGGCACATCATTTATGGGGAACTGATTGAAAACATTTCATTTGTGTTGGGCTTTTTATCTGTTTTTCTTCCGGTAAACACCCTTGAAAACCTCATGTAGAGATAAAGGTACTTCTTGGTCTTGCCGGTGTCTCGGGATCAGACGTAAAACTCGATGGATCTACACTTTAAAAGGTAAGGGGACATCTTAATTGTCTTATTAAGTTTATTAAGAATTTGAACAAATGCCGTTGTTGCTGACCTGTTAAGTGATCGCATTGAAAGTGGGCTGACTTTCTATTTGGTGGAAACAGCTGCACATTTTATGATCAGCCTGTGCCAAAGGTATTCAGTGATAACCCTCGCAGCCTCGGGGACTTTCCTCTCATCTCATAAATCCCTGTTTTGTATGACATATGCAATTAGATCTGTATTGCCACATCGGGCAATACGATGAACCGCAAGTTGCTCCCGGTATTCTGTTGAGCGCCTCGTACGGCAGCTCCGCCATCATCGGCGAGCGAGTGTGTCTGTGTGTGAATGAATGGCTTCATGGGAATTCCAGCGCCAAGTGCTTTCGAACGGCAAGGTGACGAAAGCGCCATAAGCTGCGACCATTTCCCAGGACTCGTTTTATGATTCGCGCCTTCGGAATTGACTGAAAATGCCTAAATATGAATGAATAAATGAATGCAATTTTTTATGACGCACATTTAGGACGTCCTTGTTAAATTATTATCATGGGCACCAAATTGTCAAACGTCTGAGCTTTGAGTTGTTTTTTTTTTTCCCCATATGTTTTGTTCAGTGTGAGATTAAACAGTAGCTCCTTGTACAGACTTATCCTCTATCAGAGCATGTTTTAAGCAAGCAGGACTAATTGGTCACGTCAAGAAATTAACAAAGAAAAAAACAAGTTCTTCCCTATCCTAAACACGGCTGCCGCAACTGAATTATGTAAAAGTTGGATGTTTTATTTATTGTGGTTGGATGGAGTGGTTTATCGGCTACATCATCACAAATACCCATTGATATTCAAGGGGATTAGTATCATCAGGAGTGTGTTTTATTCCTGCAAGACTGGCCTTTAAAACATCTCCTCAGGTGACAATTATCAGGCATTTAACTCATGTGACACAAACCAAAACACTCACATGTCGATTTTGTCGCGCACGCAGGGCAACAGAATGTGTCAGCAGAGAAAGGCGACTTTCGAATGACCATTACTGGATATTGTCGATATTTATATTAATATTGTTTATCTTCTTCATTTCCTTTCCACCGCTCCCTTCAGGGGTCACCAGTGTATCCTCTCCCTCCATCTAACCCTCGTTTCTCCACCTTTTTCTCTTACACCAACCAACTTCATATCCTTTTTCATCCCACCCATTAATCTTCCTCTAGGCCACGATTATTTTTGTAAATATATACCACTATATACAATGACTTTTTTTTTGATATATTATTACCAATTGGAGCTCAAATTGATTGTTGTTTTACATATTTCAAGAAAACAACATACCAGTAATGACTAATTCAGGAGTTCATGTGAAATGTTTCAGATGAATTTGGAATAATTTATTCATATTTTCAGTTATTGTTTCAAGTTTGGATTATGGCACTATTCCCATGGCACTATTCCCATTGTGTCGAGGGAATGAAGGCTGCGATAGTTCAGTTTATTTGTCTATCTCGAGCTATCTGATGAAGTTCCTTCACCGGATTTCCCACTTCATATTTATTATATAGAAGTATTTAATAGATATACTTATATGTGCATAACTGATGAGTTAGATGGAAGAAAACTTTTGTTATTCTGAATTTAATCCATTTGTGTCATGACAATACTGAAAAGAGCCCGGTTTAATCTACCAATCAGCTCCTAACCAAAAAACAGATCTAAATTTGCATATAGAGCACAGGTGCCCTTTTGTTTTGCATTTATATCTTTTTATTTTTTCCAGTGAATAATGGCCCGAGGCTTGTCATGTCACATATTTCCCCTCAGTTGTTGAAGTCACCGCAGCAGCCATGGTATTCAAGAAGGGTGTGTTTGGCCAGAGAAGCAACATTCTTAAAAGGTTAATCTTGGAGCACAAATAGTAGCTACTCAACTTCTGTGGGCAGATATTTTTTTAGGAACGACAAAACACTGAGTTGATCAAAGTTCATCAAACATTTAGACATACGATTCGCTCGTAAATGAGAAAATGAGTAACCAACATTTTTTTTGAATAAAAATAATAAGTCACAATTTCCAATTATAAAACACATTACATGACATATATAACTATATACATAAATATAATAATATCATTATAATCATAAAATATAATGTAATATAATTATATAATTTAATATAAGAATCATATATGATTATATAAATATGTAAATATAATTATGATTATATAAATATAATTATATATAATAATTTTCACAACATTGTATTTTTTTTAAACACACACACACATATATATGATTCACTTCTTTCTTTTTTCTTTTTATTTTACTCTTCATTTTCACAACTTTGATGCTGCTACCCCATGTGCCCCACAATTGTTAGGGCACAAAATTTTTTCTTTATACTAATTTTCTGATTCTGATATATAACATATAAAATCAGAAGGTGAATTTACCATTTAGAATGTTTGTGTGGCCAAAATGTCAATTACGTCAACTGGGGTTATGAGGAATAGAAGACTTGATCTGGTAAACAGCCCTCAAATTGGATGACAAAAGAGGTATCAAGAGACCCGGACCATTACTTTTAACATTTAAGAAAGCGCTGTTATTACAAAACATGATTAGGCAAAGCAGAAAAACAATGTGAAGATTTCTATGGCAAACAATGCAACTTTCAACTTCTGTGACCCTTGTCACCTGATTTACACTATGTTCAGGAACTAAGATTTTGCTGTAAAGAGCCACAGGCGTTGTGAGTCCTTGCTTTGTAACACAAGAATTCATTCGCTGTAATGAATCCTATGTTTCTATGTCATTCCGCCGCACCCTCTTGCACCGAAAGGTCGTTTAAGGTATAGTGGAAAGATGCAATGTCATATTTTCCTTTTTCACTTTGACATGTATCCCCACTTGATCTCCTGCACGCTTTTAAAACACGGATGTAACCTTCGTTTACATGTGCGTGTGGTTATTTGAGTGCGCCGTGGTTTCATGCGACAAGATCACATTTAACACCGCTCAGAAATCAGGGCACCAGGGTTTGCTCTTTGCCACCGGCTTTTTGTGATCCGCAGTGTATCTTATGTCCCGTTCAAACAAATATCTTTTCAGTCGGGTGAAGAATGATAAAGGGAGGAAGAGCTGCCAGCTGCCAATGACTGAACCAATAGATCTCTAGGAAACCTGTTGCAGCAGGTTGGGCTTTCACTGTACAGTATATCTTATTCCTGCCTGGACCAGTGCCGCACACACACGCACACACACGCACACACACACACACACACACACATGCGCGCACACACTCGCAAACACATACACAATGCAGATAATATTCTCTGCAGCCAAAATGTGAAACCAGCCCATCAACTGCTTAAACACACATTTCGACAGTCAATCTAATTGCAGCTCTGAGGAACTCAGAAGTTCAGCAAAGAGATTTTAGCTCTGCAAGGAGATATTGGATTGTAACCCTCAGAGAGCAGCTGTTTCTAACTGAGTTCGAGAGTTGGTAAGTTCATTTGATAATTTAGATTTGTCTATTTTCTTTTGCACCTTGAGATGAACCTATCTCGAGCTGTTTTCCTTTGCTGTCATCACTTATCGAATCTGTCACCTCGTGTTCTCTCTTATATCAACACAGCTCGGAGATAATGCAGCAAAGCGGTAGATCAACACAATAAAATGGAGTTCTAATGTTTCATATGCATATTCTTACAAACAAAATTAGATATTACAGCACATTCTATGATTTGGACAATTTTCAATACGCCAAATCACATAGCCGTCACATAGTTAAAACTGCATAATAATTAACTTACAACAGCAGGTAATTGTACATTAGGACCTGTCTGCGCTGCCTCATAGAGGTGCAAAAGGAGGATGTTGTTGGCACATGTTAGTGACATTCAGCATCTGGGACAGGCTGGGAATTTTTTTTTGTTTTTCCGCTTACATGTTGAAACACCTTGAAATAGGTAGTAAAAGTAATATCTGTTGAGCAGGCTTAAACTAGATGTTCAACAGTGATGAAAAATAGATGGGCACCAAGAATAACTGTCACCTCTTCAATTTTGGTTCAGATGTGCTGTCTGGTCAGTCTGCCATGTGTTTCCAAATCCGTGTAGAACACAAAACTGTCACAAGAGAATTTAAGTTTTACTGTTTTAGAATTAAATGTCTTACATTTATCTTTTTTGGCATACATATTTTTTGGAGTTAAGGTAATAGAGCATTTTCTGTGAGATTATATTAACTTGATTTATTCTTTTTTATATTCTCGGGTTCAAGTCAATATGTGCGGCTGGTGCGATGACATGCCCTAAAAGTGATAATGAGATTTAATGAGATTGTCATATGTAAGCACTGTAGCAATATAACTATTTAACTTAAATGTGACAAAAAAGGACAGGAAGGAAAAAGGACAATACTTGCTCTAATAATAAAAGTAATAACAATAACAACCACAATAATAATAATAATCACCATCACAACAAAAACAACAATAATAATAATAATAATAAAAATAATCTGCATCAAAATTATTATTAATATTACTATATCCTGAAATTTATTATTATTCTTATTTCAAGATTGTTATTTTTATCATCATCTTTATCCTTATCATTACTGTTAACATGAGGGCTACATGAGTCCTGAACCTCTGGATATTCTTGAAACTATTGATGAATACTTAAATTCTACCTCTGATGGACTAAAAGTTGTGGTCAACTTGTTTAATTTGCAATAAAGTAAAAAATAATAATAATTCTGACTTTCATTTTTGCTTGTTGCTGCATTTTCCACTTGACTTGGTGTAAGTGCCTCTGTCCGTGACTGGAAGCGGGTTTTCTGTCAAGCATTTGAGACAATTTGTTGTCATAGAGGTGAAAAGGCAATCTCTCAGCATTCACCTTGACACTTGAGCCTCCTCTCATACAGTAAGTACCAGGGCTGCTAATTGTTCCTGATTTCACAGATTTCACATTATCAGCCTCAGCGTTATTTGTCTTTATAAGACTGGGCAGCCACGGTTTGTTGGCAGTTTTAATGAGCGTGCTTTATGCCAGGGCTGAGGTTACCGTTAATGGAACGTGGGCCACGTGTCGCTCACTTCTGGTTGGATCAGATATCATCACTTTCAACTCCGAAAAAACTCCCCCAAATAGGCCCGCTCTTGTGTTTAAATGTTTTTAATGTACTTTTGAAAGATGACCTGCAGCGGCTCAGAATACTTTGTCAACTAATACCAATGGCTTCATCACATCAAGCAACGGCAGTTGAAGACGTCCCATATGGGTTGAAGTTGACAAACTTTGAGCAAATCGGGTCCGAATACAATGTTTTCTTCTTCAATTCTGTCCACAGGAGTGGATTTTGGTGTAAAATGTCCAACTCTGCAACATATAACCCCAACAGTCACCACTTGGCCCCTCAAGTCAACATGGATACCAACGAGTCCCGAGGGACATCATGCCGACAGATAGCACAACCTCAGGTAGTGACTCACTCATTCACTCACTCACTCACTCACCAATACTTAGAGACAAACAAGTGCTGGATGAAGTCCATGACCACTTTTTCTTGGCAAAAGACACAACAAAACATGATAAGACAAAGTTGGCTCATTATAACTCAAAACAAAGCTAAAGATGTCATGGAAATGTGATAGAAGGAGGAGGTTTTGCATGGCATCTCTGCACACTGGACAGCTGAAGGGCAACTGAAGGTATTCTTTTACCACCGATACCATCTTTTACCAAAACAACATTCTTTTACCATCACCACAATGTGGTATTCTTTTACCGCCAAGAGCTGCCTTGTGGCTAATTGAAGAGCGCACCAGCGATTGCTATATTAATGCCTCTCATCTGAGAGGTGAAACACCATAATAACATTTGACAAGGATGGGTGGGTTAGCGAACAGCACCACAGCAACATTGCATCACCACACGGTTTGTTTGCTGAAGGTGATCTGTTGAAGAGACTTCAACGTCTTGTCCAACATCACTTGTGTAACCGTACCTACAGTTGCGCTCAATGATCTTTTATATTAGGGTTGAACGTGTGCACCATCTATGTGATGCTAAATTCAATTACTGTCTCTCTCTCTCTCTGCTCCACATATAAAAACCAACTGGATACAGCTTTTGGGAAATTTTTAAGTCACCTAAATTTGACATGGAGTGTTTCCGGCCCCCCTTTGTGACTCAATCAACACAAAACACAAGCCACACATCTTGTAACTATTGTAGAGTCAAAGGTTTGCTACTTTTCCATGGAAGAGTATCACCAACATATGTCTTTATCTGACCCGTCAAGGAGCAGAAGAATCCTTGAAATTTTAATTCACTAAAATAAAACCAGGCACAAAAGCAGTGTTTTTTTGATTAAATAGAGTCATATGATCTTTGCAACGTTTAGATTGTTTGAAAAATAAGACCACATCTTCTTTACTTGAATCATGTAAAACGGTTGGTTAGTTAGTTGTGGTTTATGATTTAGTAATAGTGAAGAGACTTGAGGCAATGAGCTCTTTGGTTTGATTCCTTCAGGGCGCCTTCTTGTGTGGAGTTTGCATGTTCTGTGCGTCTGCCTGGGTTTCCTCCAGGTTTTCCGGTTTCCTGCCACTGTCACAAAAGATGCAGCAGATTCATTGAGTTAATTGACAACCCTGAACTGCCCAGACATGTGAATGAAAGAGTGAATGGTTGTATGTCTCTATATGTGGTCCTGTGATTGACTGGCGGCCGGTTTGGGTGAACCCAAACTTTACAGCTGGGATAGACTTCAGCCGCCCCCCTGACCTTGAATGTAAGATAAGTGGTATGAATAAGAACCGAATGAATAACTTAAGCTAATGTTAGATATCAGCCAAGCCATCACTGTCAGGTCACGCTCTCCTTCCATAAAGCAAAAGCTCTGCATATCATGTAAAACTGGAAACTATGTAAATTCAAAAGTAATGGTGGTAATTCCCAAGTATTAATGCATTACGTTTCTTCTTTAAACGATCATAAGGGAATGCCAGGATAACGTGTCCGCTTTCTTTCCCCTTGTCTAAACTGGAGTGTGTATTTATGCATTGAAACTAGTTCATATTAAACAACATGTAATAATATATTTCTATCCTAACGGTAACTCCACAGAATAACGATGGCAGTAATGTCTGCTTCTCACTGCACGAGAGCAACACTTTCAGCTTAAAGACCTCAGCTGTGAAGAGGGGCCTCAGCGTTGACAGGATTGCCGGTTCAGAGTCGGGTCAAGGCATCAGTGAATCATCCCGCTTCCAACCGTACCTGCGACAGTTCAGTGACGGCGCCTTGGCGGCAGGCTGCCTCCGATATTATTCATCGCCCCTCAGCTGCCTGCAGGAAGCGTGCGGCCTCGACTGTTACTCTCCGACACACAGCTCAAGCAACGATCCATCCATCAGCTGGAAACAATATGACAGCACTCAGGTTTCCAGACTCGGACTGAAATTTCATACATTGAAACAATTGCACGTCAGCGGTTTGGTCCATTTGTCTAAAGCCGGGGACACATGACACAACTTTCACCACCGTTACTTAATTCGAAAAGACCTGTAGTACACAGTAACCACCTGGTTTCAGCAGATTTTTTTTTATGGACACTCAAAGACGGGATCACAAAAGTTACTGACCGCGCCCGATGAGTGATCGCAGACTAGATGATCGATTAATCTCACTGCATCGAACTGTCGCGCAAATGTGACCATGTCTCTAAGAGTGACAGTTTGGAAGGTAAACCAGCATGTTGCTGTTTGTGCATCATCCTTGAATGATGCTTTTCCACCATTAGTGTGACACAGTTCTGCCTTTGCATTTTTTTTTTTTGTTGTTTTGATATTCCCACTATGTCCTGTCATCTTCTGATGCAATTTCCTGCCTCCTGTACCTTTTCATTGGCTGCTGGCTACACGTATTTGCAGTTGGGTTGGCAATCAACACACACACAACTCAACTCGGCTTGAAATTTCAAACATGTTTGATTGACTGCAATTGAAGACGGGTCTGTTTGCTTGACAGTCACTGATTTGGGTCTTTACCCCTCACACACGAACAAACGCCTGAACCATGCCAACAGTCCCAAACTAGTGCTGACTGGTACAGACTCAGGCAAAAAAAAAAAAAAAATCAGGCAAAAAAATCTTGTAGTGTGTCCTCGGCTCAAGATGAGAAGCTAAAGAATTGACATTTGCACAAATATTAACTCCAAAATCATCTGTTTTCTGGCTTGTGTATTGATGTACTAACTGGCTTGCTTTATTAAATTTAGCACTGTTCAAATACAGAGGGACCAGCTGGACCAAGACAGGGATCCTATTTTCACTTTCAGAGCTGTCCGCCCTATGGCTCATCGAGTTCCCTTCAGGAGGTGAGAATGTGACGGCGGGATCACGTTATATGCCAAGCTTATCACAATGGCAATAATTGGTGAACACAAAAAAAGTAGGTCGTCCATATTTTGAATGTGTGTGTGTGTTTTCTCTTCAGGTGTCATCTGCGCTGTTCTCCATTAATGAAGAATCCAACAGCTCGAAATATTCATTCGAAAGGCTCTCCAGTCAAGGAAATCAAAGGAATTCAATGCAGGCCGTTTTTCCGAAGCCAATTTACTCGTACAGGTGACAATCACAAGTCTAATGGACGGCACTGACTTCCCCTTATTTTCAATTACCTAACTGAAAAACCATATAAAAGTTGTGCCGTTGTGATATCATAACAACAGGAAAAACTTCATCGTAGGGTTGCACAATATGTGGGAGGTCTGTGCAACAGGTTTCCAGTTCCTCTTTCTCACCTGCCAATAACAAAATGGGTAAAGAGTAGCTGAGCTTGACTGAGACACAGTAGTTGTCTTCAAAATCATGATTTTTAAGTGTCATGTTCAAGTGGTTGCGGTCAGATGAAGCCTTTTTATTCTACCAATTCAGTCTGATGAATTCTATATATACAATAAATTAATGTACTGTACCCTAGTGAAAGGAAGCAAAAGATATGAAGACAAATGAATTGAAAATAAGCAACTGTTTACTAATATGCTGATCTGTCCAAATGGACAACATTCTCGTATAACACATACCTGAAATGAAGGGGAATAAAGTACTTGAATTATGATTGGAGTGAATTAAAAAAAAAAAATCCAAATAGATAAATATGTATTTAGAACATACATTTCATGGTGACAGAGTAAGAGAAACTATGATTTAATGTTGATGATGATAATAATGATTTTAATTGGACAGCACGAATCAACTAATGATTTTTTTTGTTTGACACCTCCTGACAGCCAGGAGATGAATTTAAAAAGGTATTAAAGAGTTGGCTCGGAAACTGCATGAGATCAAGAAAAGATCTGACAAGCTGTGAACCAGAATGTGACACTTGAAATAAAATGTCAACTAATAGTACAGGTGACAATATGAGGGCGGAGCTGACAATCAAAATAGTTTGCAAAACGCAGACAAACAAAGAAAGTTAAACCAAACAGGGCATTAGAGATAAAACACAATTATTAGGCAAAGCACAAGGTAAAGAAAATGTGAACACATTAGTTAGTACAGACGATGGCAAGCAGAATAAGACCACGTTAAACACTGACCAATGTATCAAAAATAGAAACTTCACGGTCTAAAATAATGATTGTTCCTAAGTTTTGTTCAAATAATTATATAAAGGCTGCTAATTATTCAATGATCATATGACATCTTGTGATTGCTGTTGGCACGCACTTTGGCTGAAAGAAAGGCCATCCCAATGTGCCTAAGTTTGATATTATTACTTAACTGATCTCTGGAAACACAAGGACACATGCATGTTATCTTAAGGTACACATTGAAGGGCTGAACATATTCACTCATTGCTTTTTGTAAATGCAAAATGTCAGCGTAAACAATCCCTTTTACTAAGGATGACGTATGTAGTTTTCCACAGAAATAACTGATTTGGCAACTGTTGCTTGAATTATGACACTGACTTCATTGTATTCAAATGACTCACAGCTGCATTCAGGAGCAAACTGACAAATCAAATGAATAAATGTGATCTGAAAATACCTAGGTCAACTTGTCCATATCATGGGGCATGTCCAGTGTCCATTCATTCTGTCCATTCCCTCACTTTTTGTGGTCTTACCCAGATTCTGTGGAAAACACTTGCAGCATCATGTTTGCTTTGGGGTTTAAAAGCACCAGGAAACATGCACAAAATAGTCGTTCTTGGGTTGAATATCATCAGAACTACACAAATCCACGCTGCTGTTATAGTTGCCTCATAGACTGTAACTTGTCTTTTTCGTCAATTTTGTAAAAAATAGTGATGTTATTTTCAAAATCAATTTGTAATATGTCTCATGTTATTGTCTTTACTGCAGCATTCTGATCTTCATGGCTCTGAAAAACAGCAGAACGGGAAGCCTACCCGTCAGTGAGATCTACAGCTTCATGACTGAACACTTCCCTTATTTCAAGGTACCCCACCTTCAGGCTTTTTTTATTCCATGTAAAATTCAAACAAACGAAGGACTCTTTCAACAATAGTGTCCTGCGAAAACACAAATATTTAATATAAGTATACCAATCAATGGATATTACTGTTATTATGGAAATAGCATGAAAAAAATGTGACTATCTCTAATACTTTTGAGTATCTCATTTGAGAATCTCATACATGCAAAATAGAAACATTATAAACTATGTTATCCCCTAAAGGCCACTAGAAGTACTGCAAAGGTTGAGGTATTCAAAAGCATTAATGAAGAAAGGAAGAAATATGTGCAGAAATAAGTCAGTTTTAATTAGTTATAATTCAGGCATAATTGTGCATTCATATGTTGATTTCTGATTAAAAAAAAAAAGCAATGGAGAGGACAGGGATGGAGAACCTAGCAAGTAAGCAAAATAAGTGTAACATTGTGCATTCATATGTTGATTTCTGATTAAAAAAAAGCAATGAAGAGGACAAGGATGGAGAACCTGACAAGAAAGCAAAATAAGTGTAATATTGTGCATTCATATGTTGATTTCTGATTAAAAAAAAAAGAAAAAAAAAGTAATAGAGAGGACAAGGATGGAGATCCTGATAAGAAAGCATAAGTGTAACCAGTCCGCTGTGGCTGCGACACCCCAGAGGAAATACTAAGTATTACACCTTCACACCAACCATACACAAGCAAACTTTTGGGGAATTAACTTTACACAAAACATAGCAAGATAAAAATGGCAAGTTTTATTCCCTGCACGCCAACAGAAGCCACAGCACAGACCAAACTAAATGTAGAAATAAAAAGACAGTAAAATGAACACCATAATAAAATGGAGGTGGTTTCACAATATAACCGGAGCTACAGGACAGATTCGCGGGCACCTGATGGCCTACAGTTTAACACATACTAAACATCACTAAGTTGAGGGTTTTAAAGTGTTATAATCACGAAATAATGGTGGGAAAAACACAGTGACTCCACGAACTATCTTGACTTGTGTACTTTGTCTTAGCTTTCCAACCAGGTCAGCGCAAAGAAATGGCTAGTAACCTCTGTTAAAGTTCAGTCCCTCAGGAAAATTATTCTAAAGTGCCGTTTTCCCTCTGTTTCACCTTTAACTGAATTTAAGTCGCTAAAATCCAAGACGAGAACTTTATCTTAGTGTGCTGTTTCCCACCGCCGGCACAGCGAAGCGGTACAGAAACTTACCTTTCGGCGTTTTGCCGCGAATGAAGTTTAAAAACAAAAAAAAAAAGGAATCCGTGCCGTGTACTTCCGGTATTACGTCATGTCACATGACCAGAAGGAGACCTCAAAATTAAAAGCCAAGTTTTTCCCGTCTCATATAATATAATATAATATAATATAATATAATATAATATAATATAATATAATATAATATAATATAATATAATATAATAAAATATAATATAATTAACGTATGTTATGTTTTTACATATTTATCTTTATTGATCAGGAATTGAGAGTAATGTTAAAAACTGCATTTGAGTATACTTTAAATGTGCAAAATTAATAATGATCAAATTTAAATATTAGTAAAGTAATATTTTACTTTTAATCACATCTTAATAGTTTGTCAGAATGTGTCAATTTGACTGAATTTGTTTATTAACAAAATAAACGCCAAGAATAGAATATCTGTTCTGTACATTCATTAAGTATAAATGTCAGTTTCAATTACTTGCCAGTGCTATTTATTCCACTTGATATATGTATTTTTTATTTGGTGCATATTCTCCCGCTGTCAAATATTTGAAGTAGTCTATGAGGAATGAAATGGACATGCATTTAAATTGTGGTATGTCTCCGAGGAACTTTTTTTTTATTTGTATCTCTTCCCACTACAAGAACTGTTAGCAGCTGCCTTTCATTTTACGGTGTTTCTAATGGCAAACTGGCTTTCGCTGCCATTGTTGCAGAAGCTGTTGATAGTAAAGAAACAATATAGAGATCCTGGACTTGTGAGCAGGCAGTTGCAGCTACAGATCATTTGGTTTGCAGGGTGAAAGTGTGAGGTTATACAAGGCCATATAATTAGAAACAAGGCGTGTCTTTGTGCATGTATGTGGAGGAAGTGTATTTTGTCATTTGGGGAATCAAGTCCGACAGGTAAAGGAGACTAAATTTACCATTACATGATTAAATCATCCTGTCAAAGCTAGTTTTAATCCCACGAAGCATATGCAGGTGAGAGCGCCCGGTCCAATCTTTGATTGTCAGAAATGTGACAAATTTCTGGTGGATTTTGGTTTATCTGTGAAAACAAAAAACAGTTCAGACCTACTTTGGGAACAAGTTGATCAGGCTGATGACTTCACCTTGCATGACTGCTGTCCTGACAACAAACTTGGAATACTTTGTAAACATTAACGGGGCCATTGAACCATCCTATCAAAGCTACTGGACAACAGCAACGATGCTGAGACAGATGCAGGTTCTATTCACAAAAAGAAATAGCTCTTGAAAAGATAACAATAAGTTTACAACATTGATATCTTTGCAGCGGTGCGCTCCCAGACAGAGACCTTAGATGTTGAGACCTGTTGGTCCAAATCTCCCAGTTTTGGATTTACTGCTCGGAGGTCTCCAAACACCACTGGTGCCGCTTTTCACTGTTACTTGTTGTTCACAACTATGTTTCAACTATGTTTGTCTTTTCCGCTGGCTAAGGTATGTTCTCATCTTGGGTGTTTGATGAAGAAACGGTGTAATGTTCTTCTTATGCTGAACTTGGAATGAAACCCTGCAAACAGCATTCGAAGTTTTACTTTTCTTGATATCAGTAGTTTCTTTGGCAAGGTTACTATATTGGATGGATAGCTGAGGATCAGAATATTATACGTGTTGATCACATGGAGTTGAACTTTCTTATCCTTGTTGGTCCCAACCCGCACATATCCTGCCTATTTTTGTTTTATTCTTATCATAGCTATTGTCACTCTATTTATATTATATTGTGGTTTAGTTCTGGTTGTGTATTTTTCACCCTGATGTTGTTGCTGTCTATGTATTCATTGATGTCTTGCTATCTTCTGTCTCTCTATTTATATATATATTCATATTTATTTTCCTTTTTTTATTTTTATGCTGCTGTGACAAAGAAATTTCCCCTATGGGGATCAATGAAGTTTATCTTATCTTAACCACATTTTACTATTCAATCAATAGAATGACATTTGATATCATCATATATCATTTAAGTGTTTGGCATTAATTTTTAAGCTTTCATTTAGTTAATTCCTGCAATGCCCAGGCCGGTCTTTCTGACATTCACGACCCACGCGACAGCTTTCCAAACCAGTGGCTGGTAATTGTCATAACTCTTCATATTGCTAACTCTTGGGGCGTTTGGGGTTTCATCTCGACCACTAATGGGGTAGAAGCCATTTATTGGCCTGTTTTTGGATGAAATCAGACTCTTAATAGGGTTTCTTTATTATAAAGACTGTCCATCCATGGGTTAACCTCCGAGGATTCATCCCATCCATCATCAGCTGCTTTGGTTCCTGCTGCCAGGTGCTCACGGAGGCGCCTGATGCTGTCAAACTCTTTATACGCGATACCCTTTTTTGGATGTCAGCCATTGAAATGGTTAGTGGATCTTGTTCTGGGAGATTCCTCTTAGAACCAGTGGCCGCTGAGCATCGATGTTACGTGATGCCTCCTTCCTTCACGTGCTCCTTGAGCCGTTGGCGGATCTGTTTTCATTTTAGCCATTGAGAAAAGACTGAGATGTTTCAGTCGAGAACAACCTATTTATTCTTCTCCTTCTCTCGAGTAGCTGTTGAGACAAGTAGCCCGAGCTCCACCAGGAATGGACACTTTGTTGTACTTCTTGAATATTCCTTTTTTTCTCCACGCTTTTCTGAGAGTTGACCAGCATCTCTCTATGTTGCCTTGTTCTTTTTCTCCCGGGAGCGTCATCTTGTGGCCAAGCTTTTCAAGGATCTCTGTTGCTAAAGGTATTCAGCAGCTCAATGTTTGATGTTCTCAGTTATGGTCTACACACCTTCTGGTTCAGGGAGTATCCTTTTGATACCGAATCTCAGGTGTAGTCCAAACTGTAGTCCTGGCTCCCTCATGCTGTTACAAGATAGTTGTGCATTGTCAATCATTAGTTGTGATTGCAGTGGTCATTGGTAGATGTTAACCAATGTGCTAGAAGATGGTATAGTTTAAATAGCATTCAAAAAGGTGCAGAGCTTTTTCTCTTTGGATATGTTTAAACACCAGCCTACCTGTCCACGCAGACCAACACCTGCAGTGATGTTAAACCTAAGTCCCAAACAATGAGACCAAGTGTTAAACTATGTCAAATTCACGTTAAAAATCAAATGCTCTTTTATCGATCATCTGCCTCTTGTTCTGTGGTGGGAGTGACACAATGTTTCTACTCTATATGCATAAGTTTTCACATCTTAAATTTATTTTCCATTAAGATATGTATTCGAAAAACGTGCAAATGTCCGATCCTTATCTTGAAAATCTTGACTGGTGTTCATGTTCTTATGAGTCACCTTAAAGCTTTAGAAATGCATACATCTCAGTCACTTTCCTTTTCAGACAGCCCCCGACGGATGGAAGAACTCCGTACGACACAACCTCTCCTTGAACAAGTGTTTCGAGAAAGTGGAGAACAAAAACGGAAACTCATCACGTAAAGGCTGTTTGTGGGCCCTCAACCCCACCAAAGTGGGAAAAATGCAGGAGGAGCTGTACAAGTGGCGGCGCAAAGACCCCATCACTGTTCGGAAGAGCATGGCCAGACCAGGTCAGACCAGGGAGCATCTTGACTGCACTTTACTGTTGAAAAAATGATGTATCTATTGACTCAGATGTACTAAGATCTGCCATGAGACAGGTAGAAAATATATATAATATTATTTTTTATTAATTATAAATTAATTGATATATTCAACTTTTTTATATATATTTTTATATGTATATATATATATATATAAAGCATAAATATATTTTATGTATAAAATATATTAAATAATATATAAAGTAGTTAGATAATATGTAAAATAAAAAAATACATTTATATATAGAAATATCTTATTTATTTTAAAAATATATTTTAGATATTTCAACTTTAGACTTTTCTATTTATTTAAAAATTCGTTGGATATTGAATTGTACATATATGTGACCCCATGACTGAGCAGCTCAGGCCGAACCCTGTCCTTCACCCAATGACATGGTAGGCATAGATTACAGAAAAATAATGTAGAAAATAAACAAGTTAATGAATGAATAAATGAATATTTTCTTAAATACATTAAGATAAAAATTAATAGCTGTTTTAAAACATTTTACAATGAAGATATATTTTAATGGGCAATTTTGTGTGTGAACAGTAACACAAGTTATTCCAGTTATGACATGTAATAAGATGAATACACTTTATTTTCAGCTCTGGTTTTTGTTTCTGACTGGTAAGACAGTGATGACAACGCCGCATTTCTCAAATTGGGAAAAAAAAAGAAAGTTATGTAACAAATTTCGCAGGACATTCCATATTAATATGGTAGAATTTAAATGGAAAAAAGGGCCGTCACAATCGCTTCAATAATTTTGCTCTTGCAGCTTAATAGACTTCTGTAAAAAAATCGTGATTGAGAAAAATATCTCTAAATATCGGAAAGCGGGATTTTCATTGTTATATTGATTTTTGTCCTCCTGCAGAAGTTCTGGCCCGCCTGCTGGGAGAGAAGCCGTCTAAACTACGGTCCCTGGTGTCTTACAACCCGAACGACGCTCCAAAACCCAAATGCTGCGTCCAAACACAGATGCCGCAAACTGATCAACCCGATCAGCTCTCACATTCACATATTTCTCCACCCCTGCAGCAGCAACTCTCCTGCTTCCTTCCCACCAACCACAGCGACAGTCCCTTCCCCATGTCCTCACCCAGCGGACGGCAGCCCACCTTCCATGGAAGCGTGAACTCACCCGTAGCGGGGAAGTCGCCCCCGACTTGTGGCGCCGCCCTAAAGGCCGAGTGCGGCGTCGGGCCTCGGAGCATGGAGGACCTCCAGGTGGAAGAGGCCACATATGATGTGGACGCACTCAACCCCAGCCTCATTGACCTGCATTGGCAAGGTAAAACAGAACTGTTTTGTGTCGAGTGAATGTTTTTAATGTTATGACCAATCACGTCACGATGAATGCTATGGATTGAACTTTGCTACAAGCTACATCAAAACAATAATAAAATCTCTCCACATATCTTAGTTGGTATAAAATTGTAAAGAAAAACTTTTCACGAGTAGGTTGCCATTTTTGTTTAAGTCCGGGCGGTGACATCACGGGGTTGCTCTGGACTCGGTTCCATTCATTTTAGATAACGCAGAAGATAGAAGTCGAAATGAGCTCCAAAATGAATACGAATTAAGGGGCGATAATCGGGAAAAGTCGCAAGTGTGTGTGGCGACTGCGTTGCTATGCTAACTGAGAGAGTTTTGCTGTAAGGAGCTCCGCTTTTTGTCATCGTCCGCCCGACCTGCTGTGTTTACTGACTGGGTGACTCATCGTCAGCTTCGACGTGGCCGGTCTTTCATCATCACGTGCTTCTTCTGCAGTAGCAGGTTGCAGAAGAACATCCAGCCTCTCCTGCCTGTGGGGTTTCCTCAAGCGGGCTTCACTCGTTTCCCGAGGAGCTTTTGCATGCTTGTGAAAGAAAACTGCAGGCGAGGCTTTAGGCTCTAGTGTTCATTTAAAACTGGCAGCACCGGTGAGCTCTTTCAGCAGCTTGGCTTGGCTGAATATGTCAAATGCATCCGGCGGCGGATCCATAGGAAGTTGTGCACGTTCACAAGCAATTTCCCACTGCTTTCTTCTCTTCTTGTCCCCTGGAAAGCTGTGTAGACTAGTATCACTCCTGTTAACTGAACCAAAAGCAGCACAACGTGGCATTATTACCATATGTACGGTACCGTGCCGAGTTAAAGTTAGCACTAGCGTAAAGCCAAAGTTAACACAGAACAACCCGTTTATGTCAACAACCCAGAATGCATTGCGCGAGCAAAACAATGGCTGTGCACCTAGTTAAAATATGTCATAAATTTCAATTTTTAAAGGAATTACAATTGTTCTTGCTCTAATAACAACACATTCTAGTATGAGCCAAGGTGGGATTTCCCTTTAAAAAAATAGAAAAGAAAAAAAAACAGCGTTAACTGTGCCTGACACAGTTATGTAAATGTAAGACAGGATTTACAAAAGCAAAGATTTCAAAATAAAAGAAGAAAATATGAGTTATTTATGGTAGCCTGCTTTGATCACACTTTATAGTTTTATCTGTATTTCTTATCCCCCCCCTTTTTTTTTTACTGTTTTTTACAATTCCTACTATTATTTCTTATTGTTATGCTTTACTTGAAACTTTGGCACAACAATTTCTTTCGGGACAAATAAAGTTGTTCTTATTTGTATAAGTCAATTCATTTTAGAGGCATCAGTGGAATATATATGTTTTTTTTAATTAATCTTTTGCAATCAATCATTCTTTGATTATATTTCAGCTTTGAAGGAGGAAACAATGAGCGAGCGCCCTCTTAACAAATCGCTGGGAACATATAAGGGCAGAGCATGTTTCTCTTGTACTTTCTCAATGTTACTGTTCGTGCAAGAACTTCATGATAGAATGACTTATTTAAAAAAAAAATTGCGGGGGTTCTGATGAAACTAAAACTGTTCAAAGAGTGTTTGCATTACAAAAAAAACTCAAAATCATTCTTTCCCCTTAAATTAAAAATGTAGAAGCTTATAATTTTGCAGCTTTCAGGGCAAATTAGCTTGAGCCCGTGCAGAAACAACAAACCTTTTGGTAACGCCGACGGGCTTCGGGATTTTTGTTATTGCTGTTTCACTCTCCCACGTGCTTCGGTTTCTAGGTAACCTGTGGGAGGAGTTGAGAGAAGATAGCCTGGCATCAGACTCACCGGTCGTCGTCGCCTCCTCCGTCTCCACCGCCACTCCTTCGTCCCTGCAGGAACCCTGTTTCCAGGACGCGGTCGGTCAGCGTAAGGCAGAAGACACGGGTCGAGGAGAGAGGTTTGAGCAGCTTGGCCGTATAAACGGACTGCATCCTGGATTTTATTCAGGGGTGAACAATTTGTCTGGGTATCTGACCTCCTGCACTGCATCCATCTCTCTAATGTAAACACAGATTGCTTAGCAATCTCCGCTCACTGCCCTTTCAGATACTCTGTGGCGGTATTAGATTAGATTGTCTGATATTTAACTCCCGAAACCTCTATTTGTCATTTGGGGGATAAACTGTGGAGGATTTGATGATAAACAATTCACCTAATGGACTCAGAGCCCTTAAGAAGAACAAGTTCTTGTGTCTTTATTGTGGCAATATAATGATTTTTTTCCCCCCGGAGGTGATACTTGTCATATGAGCAGGTTGCTATATATCTGCACATTGCAACTACTTTGTTACCAAGTGATGTTAGGTTGTTATGACATAGTAATCGGTATGTTAAATCCTGATAATTATTATGTGTCAACATGACAAATATGTATGCGTCAGTTAGTAAAGATTGAGTATGCAGAAGAGGCCAAATGTCACAGGTATTTCAGTTGCTGGTGACCTATAACTCATGTTAGGACATTTAACTGGCTTGCATTTTTTGTCCGATAACAGATTTTATTGAATGTATCTGTTTTTCAACAATATGACTTATATTGGATTTAACCCTCCGCCTTAAAACGACTTCTAGACTGATTTAAAATTGTTCTCAAAATGAGACTTTTAATATTAGTTAAAGGGTCGCTGTGTGTGTAATAATAAGAATTATATGTTTGTTTTTTCCATATTGCAGTTGAAGATTGTCATATGTGCTTTTGTATCAGGACACCATCTGCAATCCCACTGACTTTTTAATTATAATTTTTTAAAATATCCTCAACCCAATTAAGATGACTATTTCAAGGGTATTCAATCTAATGCCACTGAAGAAAGAAGCCAGAGGTTGGTGTTTAGTCCCTCTATCTCCTCTTGGAAAAATAACAAGGTATTGTCAAAATATTTATGAAAATTTGAACCATTTGAAGAATCAAATAAAAATGTCACTAAATAAACATGTGGCCAGTTTATTGTATATAAAAAATAAATAAATAAAAAGATTTAAAAGAAAGAATCAGTTGTTGTGTTCATGGTTGTTTGCCCCCAGAAATATGCTGACATGTGACATCATTTCGCGCAGTCATAACTGTTGCCATGGCAACAGTGTAGGAAGGTATTTGTAACCCAAGATGGCAGCAGATATCCTTTAACAAACTACTTAAACCTTCCCAACTACTGTAAGAGTTGTGAAATTTTTTTGGGTATAATGAAAGTACATATTTTATCTATGTAATGTAAACACCCACTTTTTTATGTAAAAGAAGTTGTACATTAAAAAAAACTTAATTGGAATTAATCTCTAAATGATGAAATTCATTTTAAGGCGACTATTGACCTGCCACCAGTTGCTAATAATTCTTGATAAAGATATATATATATTTATATATATACAAACAAACATACAGTTTTAGTCTGTGTGTGTGTGCGTGTGTGTGTGTGTGTGTGTGTGTGTGTGTGACTGTATGTGTGAATGTGTGTGCATGAATCTGGTTTCATCATTTTACACCACATTGCCAGCTATGATAGTGATCTAAGGTCTTTCATTTTTTTTTATTTATATTCCTTTAAGAAGAACGAAGGATCTTCCGAAACTTCAGGCAAAATCCCATTTTATTGCAGTCATGGATTTTCTTTCTTTCTTTCTTTCTTTTTCTTTCTTTTTTTTGTATATGTTTTTATTTCATACGCACAACATTTATCTTGGATATTCACAGGATGCAGTACTACAGAGTATGTACTGGATATCAAAATTTGTATCAGATGTCTATGTATCATCTGGACGCTATTTTCGTTTAGAAATTACTCTCGACTTTGTTATTACTATGAACATGAGAACATAAAATTAAATGACATATTTCACACCAATAGCTTTTACTCCTTCACTTGAGCTCAACCTGAATGACAGTTATGTCAATAAACGGATTGGGGGCCATGTGAGAGAAAACGTTTGAGAAAATAAAGTTTGTAAATAAATTAGATTGAAAAAATTTTAAATATTTATGAAAAAAATTAGAGCCCTATGGATATATACTTTAGAATTATGTCCTTTTTTTAAACCTTAATCTGATTAAAAGGTAAAGACAATTATAACTTTAAACTCAGAATTCAGAGATCACGCTTTAATTGCGAGAGAGAAAAAAAAATTTACTGATACAGGATTGATGTCAGACTTTAAAAATGTTAAGATGAAAGTTTTCCTGTAAAGAAAAAAATAAAGCCTCAGTCTTTTTCATTTAGTTTGAAATCAATTATTCACATTTGCTCCTCATCCTCTTCCATATATAACAGATTAATAACAGTGAACTAGAAACTGTAATCGATAAGAAACTTCAGTAGTAAGAAATATGATGATATACATCCTATACAAAGTATATAAATATATATCTGGATGAGTTTTATGAGTTTTTAGTTATTTTTTTCTCTTTGTCTCGTGGCTGGTTCCTGCCCTTGCAGATATTTAATAAAGACAAACATATTCTTTTTTTTCCACTCAATGATAATAGACGCTATTAAAACACACACGATGCACATGAATCTCAATGCCTGTCTAACAAGACTAATGGGACCCGCTTAATTCAGTAGCATGAACAGACAACGCATGTGCTTGCTGCGCCCACACACACACACACACACACACACACACGCACGCGGACGCTCACACTTACACACACATGCATGCGCACACTGATAGAATTCGGTGTTCCTGCAAAGTCGTCGAGGCGAAGGGAAGGGGAGGAATCTGTCTGACTGGAGATACAAGCGAACTAACAAAAATGGGACAAGACTGTTTAATGTCAGCGGTTTGTCCGTCAGTTCGTTTGTTTTTTTTTTTCCTGAAGTGTAATTGGAGCGTGGAAAAATGTCAAGTAGGAGGATCTCTCTCTCTCTCTCTGTCTCTCCCTCTATGGCCCGCCGCTGTAGGAATAATCTGCCTTGTTGTGCATCACCAGCTTGTTGTCCACGAAGTAGAAACTGTCGGACTGCGTCTCGTAAGGATGCAGAATCATGTCACGCACTGCGAGAGGAGAGGGAATTAACGAAACTGCAAACAAGCTCGGGTTCTTTTTGCGATCGTCGTACGTCAGGGGAACTCACTCATTTCCTCGGACAACGCCGGGAACTCGTAGATGTGCTCGCACGTGTTCTTGCTCCTCGGCATGCAGAAACCGAACTCGAAGTCGAAGCTCTTGAGCAGCTGGTCGCGGAAGTAGTGTCGCTCGATCATGCGGAAGTTGTTGATAGGCGTGTCGCCGACGGTGAACTCCACGCTGGACATGTAAGAAACCGAAAATTAAGAACTGTCAACTGCAAGGTCAAATCGTACCATATTTTCCGGTACAGTATAGCCTTGTTTTTGGCGGGGGTTACGTTCCAAATAGAACCCGTGATAGACAAAATCCGTGAAGTAGAAACCTTTTTTTTTTTTTTTACAATTATTATACAATTAAATACTCTATTATACATCGCTGCTGTCGTCCTTATGTTTTTTTCTTCCTTCTTTATGGAACGAACGGAAGATTCATTAATTCCGTAATGCCGACCTACAGCCGCATAGCTTTTACCTTCCCTTAGCATGTCCAGAAGTTTAACTTTATCTGCGATAGATAGCATCCTCCGCTGCCTTTTGGGCCCTTTTGTCGGTCCAGAGCGTTTTGTCAACGTTATGGGTTTTAGAGAAACTCGAAATTGCAAGAGAATTTGCACGTACGTCATGTAAATTTGGCAAGCTGTTTTACATACGTGTGCATATTAAACTGCAACGTTATTGACGCACAGGCAGAGAAGAAGCGGAGTGACTTTTTAGCCAATCAGAATGCAGAACACAATGCACGATGTAAATCCGTGAAGTAGGGAAACCGTGAAAAGTAAACCGCGTTATAGCGAGGGATCACTGTATTTGTAACTCCCGGCTTGCAGTATTTCCTAACGTTTTTCATCACCTCTCCGTGTGATCGGTCGTAACTCACTATTACAGATATCACTTGTGTAAGTCGTAAAAACAAGTGCTTAACTATTAATAAATATTAAAAAAAGATAGATCAGCAAGAATGAAAGGAAAGGTGTAGAAGACGGCGGCGAGACAAGCGATGCTGTATGTTTTTCGAGACCGCTGCATTGAAGAAAAAGCAAGAATCGGAGGGATCGGTGGCAGAGATGAAGATGTTGAGGTTCCCTTTGGGGATCAGAGGGACGGCACGGAAGATGTTTTTGAGCCCCGAAGGAAGGAGTAGAAAGGACAAGAAGAGGAGGAGAGTGACCTTTAAAATAGTCCAAATCATGCAAAAAATGTTCACCATGTATTCATTAAATATTGGAAATAATTCGGTCTAATAGACAGTAAGACACTCATCGTCAATATCTTAATTCAGTTGTTGACATTGGACATTCCAATCTCAAGGTCGTAACGAACAATGCAACATTGATAAAGTAATGAGATCTTTTTTTCACCGATAGAATATTGATTTGTAAAGTTATCATATCGTCAGCATACGCTGATATTGATACCCGTGTGAAAGATGAAATCTGTCAAAACACCAGTCCTGTGCCTGTCTCAGACTATTGGATTCAGAGGTTTGGCAACTTTTGCCAACTTTTACTTGATTTGAAAGCTTTTGTATTACTCTCATAAACACAGATTATTTCTTTTTAATCTGGATTCTTTTGTTGCCATGTATGTATTGACATTTTCCTTGATGAGATTCTGACAGGGGATCATTCATTCATTCATTCGACATCTATATTCATTCGACGTCTTGTCCTTTTTATCCAGGTTGCAGAGGGGATGAAGCCAATCTCTGATGACATTACATGATAGCCGGAGCATACCAGATTTATAATAATAATGATAATAATACATTTTATTATTATTAGTAGTAGTATTATTCACATTATTATTACTATTGTTATATAATTACAGTACTAATAATAACAATGACAATTATATTATGGTTATTATTAATATTGTTATTGTTATTGTTATTGTTATTGTTATTGTTATTGTTATTGTTATTGTTATTGTTATTGTTATTTGCATGTTTTCCCTGTGTCTGCATGGGTTTCCTCCAAAAACATGCACTGGATTCACTGGAGACCCTAAACTGCCCTAAACTGTGAATGGTTGTTTGTCTCTATATGTAGCCCTGTGATTGGCCGGCGACCAGGGTGTGACCCGCTCCTCGACCAATGTCAGCTGAGATAGGCTCCTAGCACATCCTGACACCTGGAGTGCAAGATCGACAGTAGAGATGATAAGTTAATGAATATAATTTATTACATGCCAAATTTAAACCAATTGTCTTATTAGGTCAAAGCAGGGGAGCTGAACCTTCACCTGATTAAACCATAACAGCGGCATGATATCTTAAAACTAAAATAATGACCCTTACTGTCATAAATATGACCTGCATTTCCTTCCGGTTTCCTCTTAAGATGAGTTCATGTCTTCTCTGACAAAATACCCACTCTCTATTCCTGCTCTGACCAGTGAGTCAGTCGGAGTAGGAGTCTGATGCACAGCACTCAGGAGCAGCGACAGTTATGCGGTATCTGACTCAGCGGTTGTTGAGACTGCTCTAAGTTCACATTAGTCATCACCAGCCTGTTGTTCCACCGCTGAGCCCACACACACACTTCCGGCAACAGGGTTTCCGTCTCGAGTGGCAGGGCCTCGGATCTCTTTTTTAATCGCTTCTCACCTGTAACTCCACGCCCAGGAGCGGTGAATTAAAAGAAATGAAAAATAAGCCTAATGCCGACTTACGTCGCTCCGACCTGACGCAGCTGCAAGAAGGCGGGGGTGAACTGGTATCTCACGAAACGCCCTGCATTGGGGTCGCACTGCTTTTTGCTTCCGGCTGGAGAAATGAGATTAAAAAAGATCAAAATAAAATTCTAAGAAAAGGAAACACCAAATACATTATACATTAAAAACAGTACTTTAACCGGTATACGGTTATATATGCAATATACATGATTATTTATACACGACAAGCAGTCATTATTGAATGACAACTTAATATACTAGATTTGCCATTTCAAAACGTAATTATTTTCAAAGTGTAAGTGATTTATTGACTTCCTTTTTTAGTTGTGTATTAATGAGTTATACATTTATTATGGTTTGGGTAGAGGGACATTGGGAATTGATCATATATCCATATCCTCCAATTGAATGCCATTGGACCATATGTTACTGCGGTGGCAAGTTTGGGGGATGGAGAGGGCCTTATGAGGGCAACTGGTTTTAAAAAACTATACTAAATATTCCAAGATAAATGCTTTTTAATATAGTTAAAAAAACAAACCATTCAGGATCAACTAAACATGCAAATTATGAAAAAAATTGTTCTCACAGTACGACTATGATGGGGAAGGAAGGATAGCCTTCAAAAACATATGAGTAAAAATAGAAAAAAAAAAACGGCTTGATAAACACTTAAATTAGATAAATAAATGATTTATTACCAATGGAAAAATAGTTACAAACCCATTGTGCAGACTTCATTTTTTTTAAACTTTTTAATGTGTATCAATGCTATTGATTGCTTTTGAATTATTATAAAAGTACAACGGATATTCCTTCTTTCCGTTGTTTTTTTTTTCCTCTGGTTTCCGTTTTGAATCCCACCTGGCGCTGGAGGTTTGGTGATCTCAAACAGGACCGTCCCCGTTTCCATGTCTCGGATTTTGAATCTGGTGAAGTCGATCATGTGGATGTTTTCTTCCGGAGAGCAAAGGTAATCTGATCAAGAGAAGTGGAAAAACAAACAAACAAAAAAAAAAAAAAGAAATCAGACAGTTCCCACTTTCTAATGTGACTTTTTTTTTTTTCTTCAGCCCTTAAAGTAAGTCTTGTGCCAAGAGATTAAACAATTTATACGGCCTTCTTATTCAGTTACGGGACAACAACGTGTGGCAGAAATGATAAAAACGGCAGGGAAATAAATGTGCTGAGGCTAGTAATAGACAAAGTACACTCGGTAGGCTCGTCGTATGTGTGTGTGTGTGTGTGTGTGTGTGTTAGTCTAAGTATGTGTGAGACACTTCCTACCCTGCATGGAAGGATTAGATCTAAGAGGCTTACTGTGTTTTACCATCACATGGACTCACCAGTTGGAAGACACACACACACACACACACACACACACACACACACACACACACACACACACACACACAAGCAGTTATTATTGGTAGTCTATGTTGCATAAGGGATCATACTCATTGATAAATTCATGTGACACACACTGAAAAATGCGGTTAAAATAGATTCAGCAAGATTTACGAATAAAAGCATCGCATTTATTCCTGCACTGGATGAAGACGTGCATGCACACGCACGCTCGCACACACATGCACACAATTTAAGAGTTGCATGCTCTACTATTTGAAGGGTTAGGGAGCAGATGGCCCACAAGGCTTTAGCCACCTGCTTGAATTTATTTTTAGACCTTTTCATAAAGTGCAGAACACTTAACACCCGGCTGAAAGTGTCCGTATTTAGTGCCGGTGATTGACGGCATAACGGCGAACTCTGTG